>NW_027182439.1:2185714-2914286 GCF_040938575.1 Ambystoma mexicanum
AACCTGAGACTCTTCCTATAACATGAGATGGGGAATCCAACTCCTTCCCATTCCAATCCTGAGACCCTTTTGATAGCAGAGATGTGATATCTCAATGTTTATACCAAACCTGAGACCCTTCCTACGGCATGAGTTGTCATATTCAACTCCTTCCCATTCCAATCCTGAGACCCTTCCTATAGCATGAGATGTGATATCCAACTCCTTCCCATTCCAATCCTGAGACCCTTCCTATAGCATGAGATGTGATGTCTCAATGCTTCTAATACCAAACCTGATATCCTTCCTATAACATGAGATGTGATATCCAACTCCTTCCATTCCAATCCTGAGACCCTTCCTATAGCATGAGATTTGATATCTCAATGGTTCTACCAAACCTGAGACCCTTCCTATAGCATGAGATGTGATATCCAACTCCTTCCCATTCCAATCCTGAGACCCTTCCTATAGCCTGAGATGTGATATCTCAATGCCCCTAATACCAAACCTGAGATCCTTCCTCTAACATGAAATGTGATATCCAACTCCTTCACTTTCCAAACCTGAGAGCCTATCTATAGCATGAGTTGTGAGATCTAAGTCCTTCCCATTCCAATCTTTAGACCCTTCCTACATCATGCAATATGATATCTCAATGATTCTAATAAAAAACCTGAGACCCGTCCTATAACATGAGATGGGATATTCAACTCCTTCCCATTCCAATCCTGAGACACTTCCGATAGCAGAGATGTGATATCTCAATGTTTATACCAAACCTGAGACCCTTCCTATAACATGAGATGTGATATCCAACTCCTTCCCGTTCCAAACCTGAGACCCTTCCTTTAGCATGAGATGTTATATCCAGCTCCTTCCCATTCCAATCCTGAGACACTTCCGATAGCATGAGATGTGATATCTCAATGCTTCTAATATCAAAACAGAGACCCTCCCTATAGCATGATATGTGATATCTAAGTCCTTCCCATTCCAATCCTGAGAGCCTTCCTATAGCATGAGATGTGATACCTCAATGTTTCTACCAAACCTGAGACCCTTCCTTTAGCATGAGATCTGATATCCAACTCCTTCCCATTCCAATCCTGAGACCCTTCCTATAGCATGAGATGTGATATCTCAATACTTCTAATACCAAACCTGAGATCCTTCCGATAACATGAGATGTGATATCTCAATACTTCTAATACCAAACCTGAGATCCATCCTATAACATGAGATGTGATATCCAAATCCTTCCCCTTCCAAACCTGAGACCCTCCCTTTAGCATGAGATGTGATATCCAACTCCTTCCCATTCCAATCCTGAGACCCTTCTGATAGCATAAGATATATCTCAATGCTTCTATACCAAACCTGAGATCCTTCCGATAGCATGAGATGTGATATCTCAATACTTCTAATACCAAACCTGAGATCCTTCCTATAACATGAGATGTGATATCCAAATCCTTATCTTCCAAACCTGAGACCCTTCCTTTACCATGAGATGTGATATCCAACTCCTTCCCATTCCAATCCTGAGACTCTTCTGATAGCATAAGATATGATATCTCAATGCTTCTATACCAAACCTGAGATCCTTCTGATAGCATGAGATGTGATATCTCAATACTTCTAATACCAAACCTGAGATCCTACCTCTAACATGAAATGTGATATCCAACTCTTTCCCCTTGCAAACCTGAGAGCCTTCCTATAGCATGAGATGTGATATCCAAGTCCTTCCCATTCCAATCCTGAGACCCGTCCTATAACATGAGATGTGATATCCAACTCCTTCCCATTCCAACCTGAGACCCTTCCTATAGCATGAGATGGGATATCCAACTCCTTCCAAATCCAATCCTGATAACCTTCCGATAGCATGAGATGTGATATCCCAATGCTTCTACCAAACCTGAGACCCATACTATGGCATGAGATGTGATATCAAACTCCTTCCCATTCTAATCCTGAGACCCTTCCTATAGCTTGAGATGTGATATCCAACTCCTTCCCATTCCAATTCTGAGACCCTTCCTATACCATGAGACTTGATATCTCAATGCTTCTAATACCAAACCTGAGACCCGTCCTATAACATGAGATGTGATATCCAAATCCTTCCCCTTCCAAACCTTAGACCCTTCCTTTATCATGAGATGTGATATCCAACTCCTTCCCATTCCAATCCTGAGACCCTTCCGATATCATGAAATGTGATATCTCAATGCTTCTAATATCAAACTTGAGACCCTCCTTATAGCATGAGATGTGATATCCAAGTCCTTCCCATTCCAATCCTGAGACCCTTCCTATAGCATGAGATGTGATATCTCAATGCTTCTAATACCAAACCTGAGATCCTTCCTATATCATGAGATGGGAATATCCAATGTGATATCCAACTCCTTCCCATTCCAATCCTGAGACCCTTCCTATAGCATGAGATGTGATATCCAACTCCTTCCCATTCCAATCCTGAGACCCTTCCTATAGCCTGAGATGTGATATCTCAATGTTTATACCAAACATGAGACCCTTCCTATAACATGAGATGTGATATCCAACTCCTTCCCGTTCCAAACCTGAGACCCTTCCTTTAGCATGAGATGTGATATCCAGCTCCTTCCCATTCCAATCCTGAGACACTTCCGATAGCATGAGATGTGATATCTCAATGCTTCTAATATCTAAACTGAGACCCTCCCTATAGCATGATATGTGATATCTAAGTCCTTCCCATTCCAATCCTGAGACCCTTCCTATAGCATGAGATGTGATATCTCAATGCTTAGCCTTGATTCCTGTAGTAAATTGATTTCCTTTGCAGGCCGACTCCTGTCACGAATGCCTTGTCTGCATGCATTCTCTCCTGGCCATTCTCTCACCGTGGCTATTTGCCTACCCCCTTCCACTCTCAGTGGATGGACTTCTCCGTCCTAGCCTCCTACCACTCAACTCCGCCTACTTGGAGAATTCAACATGAACCTGTATGCTTCCTGACCTGGACTTTTACGAGATCTGCAACACTTCATGTCGCTGACCCTACACACTGCAGGGAATACTCAGGATTTTCTGATCTCAGACCTCCCCCTCTGTAACCCTCTCAACAATCCTCTCCCGTGGTGATCAAGTTCTCATCTTCAAAGAAGGCTAACTGCCAGCTGTTCCTCCTCAGAGGAGTTCTCCCTTTCTGTCCCTGCTCCCTGCACCGTTTCGCGTTGCAAACACTCGCTTCCCTGCTCTCTTGTTTAGACGCTTTTCCTTCTCAGAGGCCTTCTTGCTTTCTGCCCTTTTCGCGTTGCAAGTACTCGCTTCCCAGCTCTCTGGTTTAGACGCGTGTTCCCTGCCTTCTCTCCTCTTCCCGCTGCCTTCAAATCAAAAAATGAGCTCCAAAAGATACACAGTGCTCAGAATGCTCTATAACACCCATTATTCAACATATAGCCGTAACCCGCTAGACGTATTGATACGTGCTGTAAACTAGCAAAAACAGCTAGAAAAAGTACTTTCCTCGCGTTTTTGTAAATGCTAATTCTGATGGGTTCCCATGTATACTGTCCGTGCGTTTGTTGTCGAATGCTGAAGTTTTTAACCACTGTTCTCCCATACAAGGGGGGGGGGGTCAACGTCTACTGCTGTTCATAGGCTGAATGTATACGGCTGAAATCTTCAAGGCATTATCAGCTTTCCTGACTGTTTTGGAACGTGTATTTGCCATCTGTTAATGCAGTCGCCCTGTGTTCATAGTCCCTTCTACTTTACAGGCTGCACTCCCCTGGTGATCACATTCTCCTCTCCAGAGCAGGCTGACTACCAGCTGCTCCTCCTCATAGGCGTTCATCCTTTCTGTCCCTGCTCCCTGCACCGTTTCGCGTTGCATGTACTCGCCAGTGGCGGCTGGTGAGTTTTAAAGCTGGTGGGGCGTAAATTTGCAAGGGTGAATTTAGTAGCGAGCGCGCAAAGCGCCCAAGCCCACCCCCCCCAAGGAGGGAGCAGGGGGGGGCTCTCCCGCCACGAAATTTTTGGAAAAATGGCCTACAAAATGTTCAATTTACTGTCCAAAAAACCCACCGAAATATGAAAAAAGCATTCGGTTTTACATATTAATGGTGGTACACTATTCTTACGTGTGCAAGTGTGATGGTGTATTTTACAGCAGCTTGTATTGAGAATAACTGGTACTATGGTGTAATGCATAACTTTTGCTGGCTGCTGGGATTATTATTACCTATTTTATGTGTATCAAGAAGCAAATGTAGTATTCCGACGAATATCTAACAGTGTGTCAATCATACGGCTGAAGCCAAACAAAGCCGAATGCTTGCTTCATTTATTAAATCCACGTTTAAAATTGAAATGTCACACTTCCTTAAAAAAAAAACACTGTTTTAAATGTGTTCCTATGATTTTTATTTCTTTACATTTTCATCAAACTATCATCCTGATTTAAAGTATATAAGCCATAGAAGAAAATAGTAACATACACACAGGGTCCACCTGTCTAAAAGCATGTTCATGTGCAAACCCAATGCTATTTAAAGTAGCAGGCTTCACAGACGCAAATTGCCAGATTGCAATAAACAGCACGGCAGTCGGGCATTGATATTTTCAATTGCCCTTGAGTATCACACACATACCAATAGCGGCAAAATGAGTTTCCCTCCTTCCTTTGAGCTCACATAACAGTACAAATGGTTTCTCTGGGTGCCCTGTTGGTAAGAACTAGCCGTTTCGTTGCGTGGCTATCAGGCCAGTTCAGTTCTGAAAATGATGGGTCTTGAACATTAGAGTTTGAGCACAGATTGAGCACTCTCAGTGGATATGATCATACGAGCAATATGATTTTAAATGATTAGTGTCCATTCACCTCCTAATAATAATAATAAAATAAAAAGCCCGGCCGTGTGGATTTGTGTACAACCACAACACCCTGCCGTATCTTAAGATTTCAGTGAATGCTGTTTCAGCAGCCATACCCCAGCGACATGCGCATGGGTTTACGGAGTAGCACACTCACCCTTGCCCTCTGTTCATTATAATATTTTTGGGAATTTATAAACACATGATTTTGCTGTGATCCCAGTGTCTGTTGCAGGTGGGCCCAGGCCTTGCTTTAACTACCACCGCTAAGCAGTAGTTTTCACCCCACTGCTTGAAGGTTAACTTGTAATTAGCCCACTTCTCAAGTTGGTTGAGAGTTTATGCAGAAATACTGCTGCTACTTGGTGAACATGCTCTGTTTAATGATTAGCCGCTCCCCGTCACATGCAGGTGAACTTAGTAGTTGGAGCGAGCGAAGGGGTTTGTAATCGGGTTGGTTTGATTGAACAATCGCTATGACTGTTTTCTGTCCCATAATGTGCTGGTCCCGTTTTTAAGAGCAGATCGCCATCACGCTCTTTGCCAGGAGTTTTTTTTTCCCCCCATTTCAAATCCAACGCATGATGTGGTATGTATAGGAAGGGTCTCAGAATTGGAATGGGAAGGATTTTGATATTAGAAGCATTGAGATAACAAATCTCATGATATCGGAAGGGTCTCAGGATTGGAATGGGAAGGAGTTGGATATCACATCTCATGATAAAGGAAGGGTCTAAGGTTTGGAAGGGGAAAGATTTGGATATCACATCTCATGTTATAGGACGGGTCTCAGGTTTGGTATTAGAAGCATTGAGATATCAAGTCTCATGGTATAGGAAGGGTCTCAGAATTGGAATGGGAAGGATTTCGGATATCACATCTCAAGCTATAGGAAGAGTCTCAGGATTGGAATGGGAAGGAGTTTGATATCACATCTCATGCCATAGTATGGTTCTCTGGTTTGGTAGAAGCATTGGGATATCACATCTCATGCTATTGGAAGGGTATCAGTATTGGATTTGGAAGGAGTTGGATATCCCATCTCATGCTATAGGAAGGGTCTCAGGTTGGAATGGGAAGGAGTTGGATATCACATTTCATGTTATAGGAAGGGTCTCAGGATTGGAATGGGAAAGAGTTGGATATCACATCTCAAGCTTTAGGAAGGGTCTCAGGTTTGGTATAAGCATTGAGATAGCACATCTCATGCTATAGGAAGGGTCTCAGGATTGGAATGGGAAGGAGTTGGATATCACATCTCATGTTATAGGAAAGATCTCAGGTGTGGTATTAGAAGCATTGAGACATCACATCTCATGTTATAGGAAGGGTCTCAGGATTGGAATGGGAAGAAGTTGGATATCACATCTCATGCTATAGGAAGGGTCTCAGGTTTGGAAGGGGAAGGAGTTGGATATCCAATCTCATGTTATAGGACTGGTCTCAGGTTTGGTATTAGAAGCATTGAGATATCACATCGCATGCTGTAGGAAGGTTCTCAGGTTTGGAATGGGGAGGAATTGGATATCACATCTCATGTCATAGGAAGGATCTCAGTTTTGGTATTAGAAGCATTGAGATATCACATCTCATGCTATAGGAAGGGTCTCAGGATTGGAATGGGAAGGAGTTGGATATTACATTCTTGCTATAGGAAGGGTCTCATGTTTGGAATGGGAAGGAGTTGGATATCACATATGCTATAGGAAAGGTCTCAGGTTTGAAAATGGAAGGAGTTTGATATCACATCTCATGTTATAGGAAGGGTCTCAGGTTTGTTATAAGCATTGAGATATCACATCTCTGCTATTGGAAGGGTATCAGTATTGGATTTGGAAGGAGTTGGATATCCCATCTCATGCTATAGGAAGGGTCTCAGGTTGGAATGGGAAGGAGTTGGATATCACATTTCATGTTATAGGAAGGGTCTCAGGATTGGAATGGGAAAGAGTTGGATATCACATCTCAAGCTTTAGGAAGGGTCTCAGGTTTGGTATAAGCATTGAGATAGCACATCTCATGCTATAGGAAGGGTCTCAGGATTGGAATGGGAAGGAGTTGGATATCACATCTCATGTTATAGGAAAGATCTCAGGTGTGGTATTAGAAGCATTGAGACATCACATCTCATGTTATAGGAAGGGTCTCAGGATTGGAATGGGAAGAAGTTGGATATCACATCTCATGCTATAGGAAGGGTCTCAGGTTTGGAAGGGGAAGGAGTTGGATATCCAATCTCATGTTATAGGACTGGTCTCAGGTTTGGTATTAGAAGCATTGAGATATCACATCGCATGCTGTAGGAAGGTTCTCAGGTTTGGAATGGGGAGGAATTGGATATCACATCTCATGTCATAGGAAGGATCTCAGTTTTGGTATTAGAAGCATTGAGATATCACATCTCATGCTATAGGAATGGTCTCAGGATTGGAATGGGAAGGAGTTGGATATTACATTCTTGCTATAGGAAGGGTCTCATGTTTGGAATGGGAAGGAGTTGGATATCACATATGCTATAGGAAGGGTCTCAGGTTTGAAAAGGGAAGGAGTTGGATATCACATCTCATGTTATAGGAAGGGTCTCAGGTTTGTTATAAGCATTGAGATATCACATCTCTGCTATCGGAAGTGTCTCAGGATTGGAATGGGAAGGTGTTGGATATCCCATCTCATGTTATAGGACGAGTCTCAGGTTTGTTATTAGAATCATTGAGATATCATATTGCATGCTGTAGGAAGGGTCTAAGGATTGGAATGGGAAGGACTTGGATATCACATCTCATGCTATAGGTAGGCTCTCAGGTTTGGAAAGGGAAGGAGTTCGATATCACATTTCATGTTAGAGGAAGGATCTCAGGTTTGGTATTAGAGGCATTGAGATATCACATATCATGCTATAGGAAGGGTCTCAGGATTGGAATGGGAAGGAGTTGGATATCACATCTCAAGCTTTAGGAAGGGTCTCAGGTTTGGTATAAGCATTGCGATAGCACATCTCATGCTATAGGAAGGGTCTCAGGTTTGGAAGGGGAAGGAGTTGGATATCCAATCTCATGTTATAGGACTGGTCTCAGGTTTGGTATTAGAAGCATTGAGATATCACATCGCATGCTGTAGGAAGGTTCTCAGGTTTGGTATTAGAAGCATTGAGACATCACATCTCATGCTATAGGAAGGGTCTCAGGATTGGAATGGGAAGGAGTTGGATATCACATCTCATGTTATAGGAAGGATCTCAGGTTTGGTATTAGAAGCATTGAGACATCACATCTCATGCTATAGGAAGGGGCTCAGGATTGGAATTTGAAGGAGTTGGATATCACATCTCATGCTATAGGAAGGGTCTCAGATTTGGTATAAGCATTGAGATATCACATCTCATGATATAGGAAGGGTCTCAGGATTGGATTGGGAAGGAGTTGTATATGACATCTCAGGCCATAGGAAGGGTCTCAGGATTGGTATAAGCATTGAGATATCACATCTCTGCTATCGGAAGGGTCTCAGGATTGGAATGGGAAGGAGTTGGATATCCCATCTCATGATAAAGGAAGGGTCTAAGGTTTGGAAGGGGAAAGATTTGGATATCACATCTCATGTTATAGGACGGGTCTCAATTTTGATATTAGAAGCATTGAGATAACAAATCTCATGATATCGGAAGGGTCTCAGGATTTGAATGGGAAGGAGTTGGATATCACATCTCATGATAAAGGAAGGGTCTAAGGTTTGGAAGGGGAAAGATTTGGATATCACATCTCATGTTATAGGACGGGTCTCAGGTTTGGTATTAGAAGCATTGAGATATCAAGTCTCATGGTATAGGAAGGGTCTCAGAATTGGAATGGGAAGGATTTGGATATCACATCTCAAGCTATAGGAAGAGTCTCAGGATTGGAATGGGAAGGAGTTTGATATCACATCTCATGCCATAGTATGGTTCTCAGGTTTGGTAGAAGCATTGGGATATCACATCTCATGCTATTGGAAGGGTATCAGTATTGGATTTGGAAGGAGTTGGATATCCCATCTCATGCTATAGGAAGGGTCTCAGGATTGGAATGGGAAGGAGTTGGATATCACATCTCAAGCTTTAGGAAGGGTCTCAGGTTTGGTATAAGCATTGAGATAGCACATCTCATGCTATAGGAAGGGTCTCAGGATTGGAATGGGAAGGAGTTGGATATCACATCTCATGTTATAGGAAAGATCTCAGGTTTGGTATTAGAAGCATTGAGACATCACATCTCATGTTATAGGAAGGGTCTCAGGATTGGAATGGGAAGAAGTTGGATATCACATCTCATGCTATAGGAAGGGTCTCAGGTTTGGAAGGGGAAGGAGTTGGATATCCAATCTCATGTTATAGGACTGGTCTCTGGTTTGGTATTAGAAGCATTGAGATATCACATCGCATGCTGTAGGAAGGTTCTCAGGTTTGGAATGGGGAGGAATTGGATATCACATCTCATGTCATAGGAAGGATCTCAGGTTTGGTATTACAAGCATTGAGATATCACATCTCATGCTATAGGAATGGTCTCAGGATTGGAATTGGAAGGAGTTGGATATTACATTCTTGCTATAGGAAGGGTCTCATGTTTGGAATGGGAAGGAGTTGGATATCACATATGCTATAGGAAGGGTCTCAGGTTTGAAACGGGAAGGAGTTGGATATCACATCTCATGTTATAGGAAGGGTCTCAGGTTTGGTATTAGAAGCATTGAGACATCACATCTCATGTTATAGGAAGGGTCTCAGGATTGGAATGGGAAGAAGTTGGATATCACATCTCATGCTATAGGAAGGGTCTCAGGTTTGGAAGGGGAAGGAGTTGGATATCCAATCTCATGTTTTAGGACTGGTCTCAGGTTTGGTATAAGAAGCATTGAGATATCACATCTCATGCTAAAGGAAGGGTCTCAGGTTTGGAACGGGAAGGAGTTGGATATCACATCTCATGTTATAGGAAGGGTCTCAGGTTTGGTATAAGCATTGAGATATCACATCTCTGCTATCGGAAGTGTCTCAAGATTGGAATGGGAAGGACTTGGATATCACATCTCATGCTATAGATAGGCTCTCAGGTTTGGAAAGGGAAGGAGTTTGATATCACATTTCATGTTAGAGGAAGGATCTCAGGTTTGGTATTAGAGGCATTGAGATATCACATCTCAGGCTATAGGAAGGGTCTCAGGATTGGAATGGGAAGGAGTTGGATATCACATCTCATGCTATAGGCAGGGTCTCAGGATTGGAATGGGAAGGAGTTGGATATCACATCTCATGCTATAGGAAGGGTCTCAGGTTTGGTATAAGCATTGAGATATCACATCTCGTGCTATAGGAAGGGTCTCAGGATTGGAATGGGAAGGAGTTGTATATGACATCTCATGCTATAGACAGGGTCTCAGGTTTGGAAAGGGAAGGAGATGGATATCACATTTCATGTTAGAGGTAGGATCTCAGGTTTGGTATTAGAGGCATTGAGATATCACATCTCATGCTATCAGAAGGGTCTCAGGATTGTAATGGGAAGGAGTTGGATATCACATCTCATGCTAAAGGGAGGGTCTCAGGTTTGGAAGGGGAAGGATTTGGAAATCACATCTCATGTTATAGGAAGGATCTCAGGTTTGGTATTAGAAGCATTGAGACATCACATCTCATGCTATAGGAAGGGTCTCAGGATTGGAATGGGAAGGAGTTGGATATCACATTTCATGCTATAGGAAGGGTCTCAGATTTGGTATAAGCATTGAGATATCACATCTCATGCTATAGGAAGGGTCTCAGGATTGGAATGGGAAGCAGTTGGATATCACATCTCAGGCCATAGGAAGGGTCTCAGGTTTGGTATAAGCATTGAGATATCACATCTCTGCTATCGGAAGGGTCTCAGGATTGGAATGGGCAGGAGTTGGATATCCCATCTCATGTTATAGGAAGAGTCTCAGGTTTGGTATTAGAAGCATTGAGATATCCCATCTCATGCTATAGGAATGGTCTCAGGTTGGAATGGGAAGGAGTTGGATATCACATTTCATGTTATAGGAAGGGTCTCAGGATTGGAATTGGAAAGACTTGGCTATCATATCTCATGCTATAGGACTCAGGCCTTAGGAAGGGTCTCAGGTTTGGTATAAGCATTGAGATATCACATCTCATGCTATAGGAAGGGTCTCAGGATTGGAATGGGAAGGAGTTGGATATCACATCTCATGTTATAGGAAAGATCTCAGGTTTGGTATTAGAAGCATTGAGACATCACATCTCATGTTATAGGAAGGGTCTCAGGATTGGAATGGGAAGAAGTTGGATATCACATCTCATGCTATAGGAAGGGTCTCAGATTTGGTATAAGCATTGAGATATCACATCTCATGCTATAGGAAGGGTCTCAGGATTGGAATGGGAAGCAGTTGGATATCACATCTCAGGCCATAGGAAGGGTCTCAGGTTTGGTATAAGCATTGAGATATCACATCTCTGCTAACGGAAGGGTCTCAGGATTGGAATGGGAAGGAGTTGGATATCCCATCTCATGTTATAGGAAGAGTCTCAGGTTTGGTATTAGAAGCATTGAGTTATCCCATCTCATGCTATAGGTAGGGTCTCAGGTTGGAATGGGAAGGAGTTGGATATCACATTTCATGTTATAGGAAGGGTCTCAGGATTGGAATTGGAAGGACTTGGCTATCATATCTCATGCTATAGGAAGGCTCTCAGGTTTGGAAGGGGAAGGAGTTGGATATCACATTTCATGTTAGAGGAACGATCTCAGGTTTGGTATTAGAGGCCTTGAGATATCACATCTCATGCTATAGGAAGGGTCTCAGGATTGGAATGGGAAGGAGTTGGATATCACATCTCAAGCTATAGGAACGGTCTCAGGTTTGGTATAAGCATTGTGATATCACATCTCATGCTATAGGAAGGGTCTCAGGATTGGAATGGGAAGAAGTTGGATATCACATCTCATGTTATAGGAAGGGTCTCAGGTTTGGTATAAGCATTGAGATATCACATCTCATGCTATAGGAAGGGTCTCAGGATTGGAATGGGAAGGAGTTGTATATGGCATCTCATGCCATAGGAAGGGTCTCAGGTTTGGTATAAGCTTTGAGATATCACATCACATGCTATAGGAAGGGTCTCAGCATTGTAATGGGAAGGACTTGGATATCACATCTCATGCTATAAGCAGGGTCTCAGGTTTGGAAAGGGAAGGAGATGGATATCACATTTCATGTTAGAGGTAGGATCTCAGGTTTGGTATTAGAGGCACTGAAATATCACATCTCATGCTATCAGAAGGGTCTCAGGATTGGAATGGGAAGGAGTTGGATATCACATCTCATGCTAAAGGGAGGGTCTCAGGTTTGGAAGGGGAAGGATTTGGAAATCACATCTCATGTTATAGGAAGGATCTCAGGTTTGGTATTAGAAGCATTGAGATATCACATCTCATGCTATCGGAAGTATCTCAGGTTTGGTATTAGAGGCATTGAGATATCACATCTCATGCTATCATAAGGGTCTCAGGATTGGAATGGGAAGGAGTTGGATATCACATCTCATGTTATAGGAAGGATCTCAGGTTTGGTATTAGAAGCATTGAGACATCGCATCTCATGCTATAGGAAGGGTCTCAGGATTGGAATGGGAAGGAGTTGGATATCACATCTCATGCTATAGGAAGGGTCTCAGATTTGGTATAAGCATTGAGATATCACATCTCATGCTATAGGAACGGTCTCAGGATTGGAATGGGAAGGAGTTGTATATGACATCTCAGGCCATAGGAAGGGTCTCAGGTTTGGTATAAGCATTGAGATATCACATCTCTACTATCGGAAGGGTCTCAGGATTGGAATGGGAAGGAGTTGGATATCCCATCTCATGTTATAGGAAGGGTCTCAGGTTTGGTATTAGAAGCATTGAGACATCACATCTCATGTTATAGGAAGAGTCTCAGGATTGGAATGGGAAGAAGTTGGATATCACATCTCATGCTATAGGAAGGGTCTCAGGTTTGGTATAAGCATTGAGATATCACATCTCATGCTATAGGAAGGGTCTCAGGATTGGAATGGGAAGGAGTTGTATATGACATCTCATGCCATAGGAAGGGTCTCAGGTTTGGTATAAGCATTGAGATATCACATCACATGCTATAGGAAGGGTCTCAGGATTGGAATGGGAAGGACCTTTGATATCACATCTCATGCTATAGGCAGGGTCTCAGGTTTGGAAAGGGAAGGAGATGGATATCACATTTCATGTTAGAGGTAGGATCTCAGGTTTGGTATTAGAGGCATTGAAATATCACATCTCATGCTATCAGAAGGGTCTCAGGATTGGAATGGGAAGGAGTTGGATATCACATCTCATGCTAAAGGGAGGGTCTCAGGTTTGGAAGTGGAAGGATTTGGAAATCACATCTGATGTTATAGGAAGGATCTCAGGTTTGGTACTAGAAGCATTGAGATATCACATCTCATGCTATCAGAAGTATCTCAGGTTTGGTATTAGAGGCATTGAGATATCACATCTCATGCTATCATAAGGGTCTCAGGATTGGAATGGGAAGGGGTTGGATATCACATCTCATGTTATAGGAAGGATCTCAGGTTTGGTATTAGAAGCATTGAGACATCACATCTCATGCTATAGGAAGGGTCTCAGGATTGGAATGGGAAGGAGTTGGATATCACATCTCATGCTATAGGAAGGGTCTCGGATTTGGTATAAGCATTGAGATATCACATCTCATGCTATAGGAAGGGTCTCAGGATTGGAATGGGAAGGAGTTGTATATGACAAATCAGGCCATAGGAAGGGTCTCAGGTTTGGTATAAGCATTGAGATATCACATCTCTGCTATCGGAAGGGTCTCAGGATTGGAATGGGAAGGAGTTGGATATCCCATCTCATGTTATAGGAAGGGTCTCAGGTTTGGTATTAGAAGCATTGAGATATCACATCTCATGCTATAGGAAGAGTCTCAGGATTGGAATGGGGAGGACTTGGATGTCACATCTCATGCTATAGGGAGGGTCTCAAGTTTGATATTAGAAGTATTGAGATAACAAATCTCATGATATCGGAAGGGTCTCAGGATTGGAATGGGAAGGAATTGGATATCACATCTCATGATAAAGGAAGGGTCTAAGGTTTGGAAGGGGAAGGATTTGGATATCACATCTCATGTTATAGGACGGGTCTCAGGTTTTGTATTAGAAGCATTGAGATATCAAGTCTCATGGTATAGGAAGGGTCTCAGAATTGCAATGGGAAGGAGTTGGATATCACATCTCAAGCTATAGGTAGGGTCTCAGGATTGGAATGGGAAGGGGTTTGATATCACATCTCATGCCATAGTATGGGTCTCAGGTTTGGTAGAAGCATTGGGATATCACATCTCATGCTATCGGAAGGGTATCAGTATTGGATTTGGAAGGAGTTGGATATCCCATCTCATGCTATAGTAAGGGTCTCAGGTTGGAATGGGAAGGAGTTGGATATCACATTTCATGTTATAGGAAGGGTCTCAGGATTGGATGGGAAGGACTTGGATATCATATCTCATGCTATAGGAAGGCTCTCAGGTTTGGAAGGGGAAGGAGTTGGATATCACATTTCATGTTAGAGGAAGGATCTCAGGTTTGGTATTAGAGGCCTTGAGATATCACATCTCATGCTATAGGAAGGGTCTCAGGATTGGATTGGGAAGGAGTTGTATATCACATCTCATGTTATAGGAAGGGTCTCAGGATTGGATTGGGAAGGAGTTGTATATGACATCTCAGGCCATAGGAAGGGTCTCAGGATTGGTATAAGCATTGAGATATCACATCTCTGCTATCGGAAGGGTCTCAGGATTGGAATGGAAAGGAGTTGGATATCCCATCTCATGATAAAGGAAGGGTCTAAGGTTTGGAAGGGGAAAGATTTGGATATCACATCTCATGTTATAGGACGGGTCTCAATTTTGATATTAGAAGCATTGAGATAACAAATCTCATGATATCGGAAGGGTCTCAGGATTGGAATGGGAAGGAGTTGGATATCACATCTCATGATAAAGGAAGGGTCTAAGGTTTGGAAGGGGAAATTTGGATATCACATCTCATGTTATAGGACGGGTCTCAGGTTTGGTATTAGAAGCATTGAGATATCAAGTCTCATGGTATAGGAAGGGTCTCAGAATTGGAATGGGAAGGATTTGGATATCACATCTCAAGCTATAGGAAGAGTCTCAGGATTGGAATGGGAAGGAGTTTGATATCACATCTCATGCCATAGTATGGTTCTCAGGTTTGGTAGAAGCATTGGGATATCACATCTCATGCTATTGGAAGGGTATCAGTATTGGATTTGGAAGGAGTTGGATATCCCATCTCATGCTATAGGAAGGGTCTCAGGTTGGAATGGGAAGGAGTTGGATATCACATTTCATGTTATAGGAAGGGTCTCAGGATTGGAATGGGAAGGAGTTGGATATCACATCTCAAGCTTTAGGAAGGGTCTCAGGTTTGGTATAAGCATTGAGATAGCACATCTCATGCTATAGGAAGGGTCTCAGGATTGGAATGAGAAGGAGTTGGATATCACATCTCATGTTATAGGAAAGATCTCAGGTTTGGTATTAGAAGCATTGAGACATCACATCTCATGTTATAGGAAGGGTCTCAGGATTGGAATGGGAAGAAGTTGTATATGACATCTCATGCTATAGACAGGGTCTCAGGTTTGGAAAGGGAAGGAGATGGATATCACATTTCATGTTAGAGGTAGGATCTCAGGTTTGGTATTAGAGGCATTGAGATATCACATCTCATGCTATCAGAAGGGTCTCAGGTTTGGAAGGGGAAGGATTTGGAAATCACATCTCATGTTATAGGAAGGATCTCAGGTTTGGTATTAGAAGCATTGAGACATCACATCTCATGCTATAGGAAGGGTCTCAGGATTGGAATGGGAAGGAGTTGGATATCACATTTCATGCTATAGGAAGGGTCTCAGATTTGGTATAAGCATTGAGATATCACATCTCATGCTATAGGAAGGGTCTCAGGATTGGAATGGGAAGCAGTTGGATATCACATCTCAGGCCATAGGAAGGGTCTCAGGTTTGGTATAAGCATTGAGATATCACATCTCTGCTATCGGAAGGGTCTCAGGATTGGAATGGGCAGGAGTTGGATATCCCATCTCATGTTATAGGAAGAGTCTCAGGTTTGGTATTAGAAGCATTGAGATATCCCATCTCATGCTATAGGAATGGTCTCAGGTTGGAATGGGAAGGAGTTGGATATCACATTTCATGTTATAGGAAGGGTCTCAGGATTGGAATTGGAAAGACTTGGCTATCATATCTCATGCTATAGGACTCAGGCCTTAGGAAGGGTCTCAGGTTTGGTATAAGCATTGAGATATCACATCTCATGCTATAGGAAGGGTCTCAGGATTGGAATGGGAAGGAGTTGGATATCACATCTCATGTTATAGGAAAGATCTCAGGTTTGGTATTAGAAGCATTGAGACATCACATCTCATGTTATAGGAAGGGTCTCAGGATTGGAATGGGAAGAAGTTGGATATCACATCTCATGCTATAGGAAGGGTCTCAGATTTGGTATAAGCATTGAGATATCACATCTCATGCTATAGGAAGGGTCTCAGGATTGGAATGGGAAGCAGTTGGATATCACATCTCAGGCCATAGGAAGGGTCTCAGGTTTGGTATAAGCATTGAGATATCACATCTCTGCTAACGGAAGGGTCTCAGGATTGGAATGGGAAGGAGTTGGATATCCCATCTCATGTTATAGGAAGAGTCTCAGGTTTGGTATTAGAAGCATTGAGTTATCCCATCTCATGCTATAGGTAGGGTCTCAGGTTGGAATGGGAAGGAGTTGGATATCACATTTCATGTTATAGGAAGGGTCTCAGGATTGGAATTGGAAGGACTTGGCTATCATATCTCATGCTATAGGAAGGCTCTCAGGTTTGGAAGGGGAAGGAGTTGGATATCACATTTCATGTTAGAGGAACGATCTCAGGTTTGGTATTAGAGGCCTTGAGATATCACATCTCATGCTATAGGAAGGGTCTCAGGATTGGAATGGGAAGGAGTTGGATATCACATCTCAAGCTATAGGAACGGTCTCAGGTTTGGTATAAGCATTGTGATATCACATCTCATGCTATAGGAAGGGTCTCAGGATTGGAATGGGAAGAAGTTGGATATCACATCTCATGTTATAGGAAGGGTCTCAGGTTTGGTATAAGCATTGAGATATCACATCTCATGCTATAGGAAGGGTCTCAGGATTGGAATGGGAAGGAGTTGTATATGGCATCTCATGCCATAGGAAGGGTCTCAGGTTTGGTATAAGCTTTGAGATATCACATCACATGCTATAGGAAGGGTCTCAGCATTGTAATGGGAAGGACTTGGATATCACATCTCATGCTATAAGCAGGGTCTCAGGTTTGGAAAGGGAAGGAGATGGATATCACATTTCATGTTAGAGGTAGGATCTCAGGTTTGGTATTAGAGGCACTGAAATATCACATCTCATGCTATCAGAAGGGTCTCAGGATTGGAATGGGAAGGAGTTGGATATCACATCTCATGCTAAAGGGAGGGTCTCAGGTTTGGAAGGGGAAGGATTTGGAAATCACATCTCATGTTATAGGAAGGATCTCAGGTTTGGTATTAGAAGCATTGAGATATCACATCTCATGCTATCGGAAGTATCTCAGGTTTGGTATTAGAGGCATTGAGATATCACATCTCATGCTATCATAAGGGTCTCAGGATTGGAATGGGAAGGAGTTGGATATCACATCTCATGTTATAGGAAGGATCTCAGGTTTGGTATTAGAAGCATTGAGACATCGCATCTCATGCTATAGGAAGGGTCTCAGGATTGGAATGGGAAGGAGTTGGATATCACATCTCATGCTATAGGAAGGGTCTCAGATTTGGTATAAGCATTGAGATATCACATCTCATGCTATAGGAACGGTCTCAGGATTGGAATGGGAAGGAGTTGTATATGACATCTCAGGCCATAGGAAGGGTCTCAGGTTTGGTATAAGCATTGAGATATCACATCTCTACTATCGGAAGGGTCTCAGGATTGGAATGGGAAGGAGTTGGATATCCCATCTCATGTTATAGGAAGGGTCTCAGGTTTGGTATTAGAAGCATTGAGACATCACATCTCATGTTATAGGAAGAGTCTCAGGATTGGAATGGGAAGAAGTTGGATATCACATCTCATGCTATAGGAAGGGTCTCAGGTTTGGTATAAGCATTGAGATATCACATCTCATGCTATAGGAAGGGTCTCAGGATTGGAATGGGAAGGAGTTGTATATGACATCTCATGCCATAGGAAGGGTCTCAGGTTTGGTATAAGCATTGAGATATCACATCACATGCTATAGGAAGGGTCTCAGGATTGGAATGGGAAGGACCTTTGATATCACATCTCATGCTATAGGCAGGGTCTCAGGTTTGGAAAGGGAAGGAGATGGATATCACATTTCATGTTAGAGGTAGGATCTCAGGTTTGGTATTAGAGGCATTGAAATATCACATCTCATGCTATCAGAAGGGTCTCAGGATTGGAATGGGAAGGAGTTGGATATCACATCTCATGCTTAAGGGAGGGTCTCAGGTTTGGAAGTGGAAGGATTTGGAAATCACATCTGATGTTATAGGAAGGATCTCAGGTTTGGTACTAGAAGCATTGAGATATCACATCTCATGCTATCAGAAGTATCTCAGGTTTGGTATTAGAGGCATTGAGATATCACATCTCATGCTATCATAAGGGTCTCAGGATTGGAATGGGAAGGGGTTGGATATCACATCTCATGTTATAGGAAGGATCTCAGGTTTGGTATTAGAAGCATTGAGACATCACATCTCATGCTATAGGAAGGGTCTCAGGATTGGAATGGGAAGGAGTTGGATATCACATCTCATGCTATAGGAAGGGTCTCGGATTTGGTATAAGCATTGAGATATCACATCTCATGCTATAGGAAGGGTCTCAGGATTGGAATGGGAAGGAGTTGTATATGACAAATCAGGCCATAGGAAGGGTCTCAGGTTTGGTATAAGCATTGAGATATCACATCTCTGCTATCGGAAGGGTCTCAGGATTGGAATGGGAAGGAGTTGGATATCCCATCTCATGTTATAGGAAGGGTCTCAGGTTTGGTATTAGAAGCATTGAGATATCACATCTCATGCTATAGGAAGAGTCTCAGGATTGGAATGGGGAGGACTTGGATGTCACATCTCATGCTATAGGGAGGGTCTCAAGTTTGATATTAGAAGTATTGAGATAACAAATCTCATGATATCGGAAGGGTCTCAGGATTGGAATGGGAAGGAATTGGATATCACATCTCATGATAAAGGAAGGGTCTAAGGTTTGGAAGGGGAAGGATTTGGATATCACATCTCATGTTATAGGACGGGTCTCAGGTTTTGTATTAGAAGCATTGAGATATCAAGTCTCATGGTATAGGAAGGGTCTCAGAATTGCAATGGGAAGGAGTTGGATATCACATCTCAAGCTATAGGTAGGGTCTCAGGATTGGAATGGGAAGGGGTTTGATATCACATCTCATGCCATAGTATGGGTCTCAGGTTTGGTAGAAGCATTGGGATATCACATCTCATGCTATCGGAAGGGTATCAGTATTGGATTTGGAAGGAGTTGGATATCCCATCTCATGCTATAGTAAGGGTCTCAGGTTGGAATGGGAAGGAGTTGGATATCACATTTCATGTTATAGGAAGGGTCTCAGGATTGGATGGGAAGGACTTGGATATCATATCTCATGCTATAGGAAGGCTCTCAGGTTTGGAAGGGGAAGGAGTTGGATATCACATTTCATGTTAGAGGAAGGATCTCAGGTTTGGTATTAGAGGCCTTGAGATATCACATCTCATGCTATAGGAAGGGTCTCAGGATTGGAATGGGAAGGAGTTGGATATCACATCTCAAGCTATAGGAAGGGTCTCAGGTTTGGTATACGCATTGAGATATCACATCTCATGCTATAGGAAGGGTCTCAGGATTGGAATGGGAAGGGGTTGGATATTACATCTCATGTTATAGGAAAGATCTCATGTTTGGTATTAGAAGCATTGAGACATCACATCTCATGTTATAGGAAGGGTCTCAGGTTTGTTAAAAGCATTGAGATATCACATCTCTGCTATCGGAAGTGTCTCAGGATTGAAATGGGAAGGTGTTGGATATCCCATCTCATGTTATAGGACGAGTCTCAGGTTTGTTATTAGAATCATTGAGATATCATATTGCATGCTGTAGGAAGGGTCTAAGGATTGGAATGTGAAGGACTTGGATATCACATCTCATGCTATAGGTAGGCTCTCAGGTTTGGAAAGGGAAGGAGTTCGATATCACATTTCATGTTAGAGGAAGGATCTCAGGTTTGGTATTAGAGGCATTGAGATATCACATATCATGCTATAGGAAGGGTCTCAGGATTGGAATGGGAAGGAGTTGGATATCACATCTCAAGCTTTAGGAAGTGTCTCAGGTTTGGTATAAGCATTGCGATAGCACATCTCATGCTATAGGAAGGGTCTCAGGATTGGAATGGGAAGGAGTTGGATATCCAATCTCATGTTATAGGACTGGTCTCAGGTTTGGTATTAGAAGCATTGAGATATCACATCGCATGCTGCAGGAAGGTTCTCAGGTTTGGTATTAGAAGCATTGAGACATCACATCTCATGCTATAGGAAGGGTCTCAGGATTGGAATGGGAAGGAGTTGGATATCACATCTCATGTTATAGGAAGGATCTCAGGATTGGATTGGGAAGGAGTTGTATATCACATCTCATGTTATAGGAAGGGTCTCAGGATTGGATTGGGAAGGAGTTGTATATGACATCTCAGGCCATAGGAAGGGTCTCAGGATTGGTATAAGCATTGAGATATCACATCTCTGCTATCGGAAGGGTCTCAGGATTGGAATGGAAAGGAGTTGGATATCCCATCTCATGATAAAGGAAGGGTCTAAGGTTTGGAAGGGGAAAGATTTGGATATCACATCTCATGTTATAGGACGGGTCTCAATTTTGATATTAGAAGCATTGAGATAACAAATCTCATGATATCGGAAGGGTCTCAGGATTGGAATGGGAAGGAGTTGGATATCACATCTCATGATAAAGGAAGGGTCTAAGGTTTGGAAGGGGAAATTTGGATATCACATCTCATGTTATAGGACGGGTCTCAGGTTTGGTATTAGAAGCATTGAGATATCAAGTCTCATGGTATAGGAAGGGTCTCAGAATTGGAATGGGAAGGATTTGGATATCACATCTCAAGCTATAGGAAGAGTCTCAGGATTGGAATGGGAAGGAGTTTGATATCACATCTCATGCCATAGTATGGTTCTCAGGTTTGGTAGAAGCATTGGGATATCACATCTCATGCTATTGGAAGGGTATCAGTATTGGATTTGGAAGGAGTTGGATATCCCATCTCATGCTATAGGAAGGGTCTCAGGTTGGAATGGGAAGGAGTTGGATATCACATTTCATGTTATAGGAAGGGTCTCAGGATTGGAATGGGAAGGAGTTGGATATCACATCTCAAGCTTTAGGAAGGGTCTCAGGTTTGGTATAAGCATTGAGATAGCACATCTCATGCTATAGGAAGGGTCTCAGGATTGGAATGAGAAGGAGTTGGATATCACATCTCATGTTATAGGAAAGATCTCAGGTTTGGTATTAGAAGCATTGAGACATCACATCTCATGTTATAGGAAGGGTCTCAGGATTGGAATGGGAAGAAGTTGTATATGACATCTCATGCTATAGACAGGGTCTCAGGTTTGGAAAGGGAAGGAGATGGATATCACATTTCATGTTAGAGGTAGGATCTCAGGTTTGGTATTAGAGGCATTGAGATATCACATCTCATGCTATCAGAAGGGTCTCAGGATTGGAATGGGAAGGAGTTGGATATCACATCTCATGCTAAAGGGAGGGTCTCAGGTTTGGAAGGGGAAGGATTTGGAAATCACATCTCATGTTATAGGAAGGATCTCAGGTTTGGTATTAGAAGCATTGAGACATCACATCTCATGCTATAGGAAGGGTCTCAGGATTGGAATGGGAAGGAGTTGGATATCACATCTCATGCTATAGGAAGGGTCTCAGATTTGGTATAAGCATTGAGATATCACATCTCATGCTATAGGAAGGGTCTCAGGATTGGAATGGGAAGCAGTTGGATATCACATCTCAGGCCATAGGAAGGGTCTCAGGTTTGGTATAAGCATTGAGATATCACATCTCTGTTATCGGAAGGGTCTCAGGATTGGAATGGGAAGGAGTTGGATATCCCATCTCATGTTATAGGAAGAGTCTCAGGTTTGGTATTAGAAGCATTGAGATATCCCATCTCATGCTATAGGAAGGGTCTCAGGTTGGAATGGGAAGGAGTTGGATATCACATTTCATGTTATAGGAAGGGTCTCAGGATTGGAATTGGAAGGACTTGGCTATCATATCTCATGCTATAGGAAGGCTCTCAGGTTTGGAAGGGGAAGGAGTTGGATATCACATTTCATGTTAGAGGAACGATCTCAGGTTTGGTATTAGAGGCCTTGAGATATCACATCTCATGCTATAGGAAGGGTCTCAGGATTGGAATGGGAAGGAGTTGTATATGACATCTCAGGCCTTAGGAAGGGTCTCAGGTTTGGTATAAGCATTGAGATATCACATCTCATGCTATAGGAAGGGTCTCAGGATTGGAATGGGAAGGAGTTGGATATCACATCTCATGTTATAGGAAAGATCTCAGGTTTGGTATTAGAAGCATTGAGACATCACATCTCATGTTATAGGAAGGGTCTCAGGATTGGAATGGGAAGAAGTTGGATATCACATCTCATGCTATAGGAAGGGTCTCAGATTTGGTATAAGCATTGAGATATCACATCTCATGCTATAGGAAGGGTCTCAGGATTGGAATGGGAAGCAGTTGGATATCACATCTCAGGCCATAGGAAGGGTCTCAGGTTTGGTATAAGCATTGAGATATCACATCTCTGCTATCGGAAGGGTCTCAGGATTGGAATGGGAAGGAGTTGGATATCCCATCTCATGTTATAGGAAGAGTCTCAGGTTTGGTATTAGAAGCATTGAGATATCCCATCTCATGCTATAGGAAGGGTCTCAGGTTGGAATGGGAAGGAGTTGGATATCACATTTCATGTTATAGGAAGGGTCTCAGGATTGGAATTGGAAGGACTTGGCTATCATATCTCATGCTATAGGAAGGCTCTCAGGTTTGGAAGGGGAAGGAGTTGGATATCACATTTCATGTTAGAGGAACGATCTCAGGTTTGGTATTAGAGGCCTTGTGATATCACATCTCATGCTATAGGAAGGGTCTCAGGATTGGAATGGGAAGGAGTTGGATATCACATCTCATGTTATAGGAAAGATCTCAGGTTTGGTATTAGAAGCATTGAGACATCACATCTCATGTTATAGGAAGGGTCTCAGGATTGGAATGGGAAGAAGTTGGATATCACATCTCATGCTATAGGAAGGGTCTCAGGTTTGGTATAAGCATTGAGATGTCACATCTCATGCTATAGGAAGGGTCTCAGGATTGGAATGGGAAGGAGTTGTATATGACATCTCATGCCATAGGAAGGGTCTCAGGTTTGGTATAAGCATTGAGATATCACATCACATGCTATAGGAAGGGTCTCAGGATTGTAATGGGAAGGACTTGGATATCACATCTCATGCTGTAAGCAGGGTCTCAGGTTTGGAAAGGGAAGGAGATGGATATCACATTTCATGTTAGAGGTAGGATCTCAGGTTTGGTATTAGAGGCACTGAAATATCACATCTCATGCTATCAGAAGGGTCTCAGGATTGGAATGGGAAGGTGTTGGATATCACATCTCATGCTAAAGGGAGGGTCTCAGGTTTGGTATAAGCATTGCGATAGCACATCTCATGCTATAGGAAGGGTCTCAGGATTGGAATGGGAAGGAGTTGGATATTACATCTCATGTTATAGGAAAGATCTCAGGTTTGGTATTAGAAGCATTGAGACATCACATCTCATGTTATAGGAAGGGTCTCAGGATTGGAATGGGAAGAAGTTGGATATCACATCTTATGTTATAGGAAGGGTCTCAGGTTTGGAAGGGGAAGGAGTTGGATATCCAATCTCATGTTATAGGACTGGTCTCAGGTTTGGTATTAGAAGCATTGAGATATCACATCGCATGCTGTAGGAAGGTTCTCAGGTTTGGTATTAGAAGCATTGAGACATCACATCTCATGCTATAGGAAGGGTCTCAGGATTGGAATGGGAAGGAGTTGGATATCACATCTCATGTTATAGGAAGGATCTCAGGTTTGGTATTAGAAGCATTGAGACATCACATCTCATGCTATAGGAAGGGTCTCAGGATTGGAATTTGAAGGAGTTGGATATCACATCTCATGCTATAGGAAGGGTCTCAGATTTGGTATAAGCATTGAGATATCACATCTCATGATATAGGAAGGGTCTCAGGATTGGATTGGGAAGGAGTTGTATATGACATCTCAGGCCATAGGAAGGGTCTCAGGATTGGTATAAGCATTGAGATATCACATCTCTGCTATCGGAAGGGTCTCAGGATTGGAATGGAAAGGAGTTGGATATCCCATCTCATGATAAAGGAAGGGTCTAAGGTTTGGAAGGGGAAAGATTTGGATATCACATCTCATGTTATAGGACGGGTCTCAGGTTTGGTATTAGAAGCATTGAGATATCAAGTCTCATGGTATAGGAAGGGTCTCAGAATTGGAATGGGAAGGATTTGGATATCACATCTCAAGCTATAGGAAGAGTCTCAGGATTGGAATGGGAAGGAGTTTGATATCACATCTCATGCCATAGTATGGTTCTCAGGTTTGGTAGAAGCATTGGGATATCACATCTCATGCTATTGGAAGGGTATCAGTATTGGATTTGGAAGGAGTTGGATATCCCATCTCATGCTATAGGAAGGGTCTCAGGTTGGAATGGGAAGGAGTTGGATATCACATTTCATGTTATAGGAAGGGTCTCAGGATTGGAATGGGAAGGAGTTGGATATCACATCTCAAGCTTTAGGAAGGGTCTCAGGTTTGGTATAAGCATTGAGATAGCACATCTCATGCTATAGGAAGGGTCTCAGGATTGGAATGGGAAGGAGTTGGATATCACATCTCATGTTATAGGAAAGATCTCAGGTTTGGTATTAGAAGCATTGAGACATCACATCTCATGTTATAGGAAGGGTCTCAGGATTGGAATGGGAAGAAGTTGGATATCACATCTCATGCTATAGGAAGGGTCTCAGGTTTGGAAGGGGAAGGAGTTGGATATCCAATCACATGTTATAGGACTGGTCTCAGGTTTGGTATTAGAAGCATTGAGATATCACATCGCATGCTGTAGGAAGGTTCTCAGGTTTGGAATGGGGAGGAATTGGATATCACATCTCATGTCATAGGAAGGATCTCAGGTTTGGTATTACAAGCATTGAGATATCACATCTCATGCTATAGGAATGGTCTCAGGATTGGAATTAGAAGGAGTTAGATATTACATTCTTGCTATAGAAAGGATCTCATGTGTGGAATGGGAAGGAGTTGGATATCACATATGCTATAGGAAGGGTCTCAGGTTTGAAACGGGAAGGAGTTGGATATCACATCTCATGTTATAGGAAGGGTCTCAGGTTTGGTATTAGAAGCATTGAGACATCACATCTCATGCTAAAGGAAGGGGCTCAGGATTGGAACGGGAAGGAGTTGGATATCACATCTCATGTTATAGGAAGGGTCTCAGGTTTGGTATAAGCATTGAGATATCACATCTCTGTTATCGGAAGTGTCTCAAGATTGGAATGGGAAGGACTTGGATATCACATCTCATGCTATAGATAGGCTCTCAGGTTTGGAAAGGGAAGGAGTTGGATATCACATTTCATGTTAGAGGAAGGATCTCAGGTTTGGTATTAGAGGCATTGAGATATCACATCTCAGGCTATAGGAAGGGTCTCAGGATTGGAATGGGAAGGAGTTGGATATCACATCTCATGCTATAGGCAGGGTCTCAGGATTGGAATGGGAAGGAGTTGGATATCACATCTCATGCTATAGGAAGGGTCTCAGGTTTGGTATAAGCATTGAGATATCACATCTCGTGCTATAGGAAGGGTCTCAGGATTGGAATGGGAAGGAGTTGTATATGACATCTCATGCTATAGACAGGGTCTCAGGTTTGGAAAGGGAAGGAGATGGATATCACATTTCATGTTAGAGGTAGGATCTCAGGTTTGGTATTAGAGGCATTGAGATATCACATCTCATGCTATCAGAAGGGTCTCAGGATTGGAATGGGAAGGAGTTGGATATCACATCTCATGCTAAAGGGAGGGTCTCAGGTTTGGAAGGGGAAGGATTTGGAAATCACATCTCATGTTATAGGAAGGATCTCAGGTTTGGTATTAGAAGCATTGAGACATCACATCTCATGCTATAGGAAGGGTCTCAGGATTGGAATGGGAAGGAGTTGGATATCACATCTCATGCTATAGGAAGGGTCTCAGATTTGGTATAAGCATTGAGATATCACATCTCATGCTATAGGAAGGGTCTCAGGATTGGAATGGGAAGCAGTTGGATATCACATCTCAGGCCATAGGAAGGGTCTCAGGTTTGGTATAAGCATTGAGATATCACATCTCTGCTATCGGAAGGGTCTCAGGATTGGAATGGGAAGGAGTTGGATATCCCATCTCATGTTATAGGAAGAGTCTCAGGTTTGGTATTAGAAGCATTGAGATATCCCATCTCATGCTATAGGAAGGGTCTCAGGTTGGAATGGGAAGGAGTTGGATATCACATTTCATGTTATAGGAAGGGTCTCAGGATTGGAATTGGAAGGACTTGGCTATCATATCTCATGCTATAGGAAGGCTCTCAGGTTTGGAAGGGGAAGGAGTTGGATATCACATTTCATGTTAGAGGAACGATCTCAGGTTTGGTATTAGAGGCCTTGAGATATCACATCTCATGCTATAGGAAGGGTCTCAGGATTGGAATGGGAAGGAGTTGTATATGACATCTCAGGCCTTAGGAAGGGTCTCAGGTTTGGTATAAGCATTGAGATATCACATCTCATGCTATAGGAAGGGTCTCAGGATTGGAATGGGAAGGAGTTGGATATCACATCTCATGTTATAGGAAAGATCTCAGGTTTGGTATTAGAAGCATTGAGACATCACATCTCATGTTATAGGAAGGGTCTCAGGATTGGAATGGGAAGAAGTTGGATATCACATCTCATGCTATAGGAAGGGTCTCAGATTTGGTATAAGCATTGAGATATCACATCTCATGCTATAGGAAGGGTCTCAGGATTGGAATGGGAAGCAGTTGGATATCACATCTCAGGCCATAGGAAGGGTCTCAGGTTTGGTATAAGCATTGAGATATCACATCTCTGCTATCGGAAGGGTCTCAGGATTGGAATGGGAAGGAGTTGGATATCCCATCTCATGTTATAGGAAGAGTCTCAGGTTTGGTATTAGAAGCATTGAGATATCCCATCTCATGCTATAGGAAGGGTCTCAGGTTGGAATGGGAAGGAGTTGGATATCACATTTCATGTTATAGGAAGGGTCTCAGGATTGGAATTGGAAGGACTTGGCTATCATATCTCATGCTATAGGAAGGCTCTCAGGTTTGGAAGGGGAAGGAGTTGGATATCACATTTCATGTTAGAGGAACGATCTCAGGTTTGGTATTAGAGGCCTTGAGACATCACATCTCATGCTATAGGAAGGGTCTCAGGATTGGAATGGGAAGGAGTTGGATATCACATCTCAAGCTATAGGAACGGTCTCAGGTTTGGTATAAGCATTGTGATATCACATCTCATGCTATAGGAAGGGTCTCAGGATTGGAATTGGAAGGAGTTGGATATCACATCTCATGTTATAGGAAAGATCTCAGGTTTGGTATTAGAAGCATTGAGACATAACATCTCATGTTATAGGAAGGGTCTCAGGATTGGAATGGGAAGAAGTTGGATATCACATCTCATGCTATAGGAAGGGTCTCAGGTTTGGTATAAGCATTGAGATATCACATCTCATGCTATAGGAAGGGTCTCAGGATTGGAATGGGAAGGAGTTGTATATGACATCTCATGCCATAGGAAGGGTCTCAGGTTTGGTATAAGCATTGAGATATCACATCACATGCTATAGGAAGGGTCTCAGGATTGTAATGGGAAGGACTTGGATATCACATCTCATGCTGTAAGCAGGGTCTCAGGTTTGGAAAGGGAAGGAGATGGATATCACATTTCATGTTAGAGGTAGGATCTCAGGTTTGGTATTAGAGGCACTGAAATATCACATCTCATGCTATCAGAAGGGTCTCAGGATTGGAATGGGAAGGAGTTGGATATCACATCTCATGCTAAAGGGAGGGTCTCAGGTTTGGAAGGGGAAGGATTTGGAAATCACATCTCATGTTATAGGAAGGATCTCAGGTTTGGTATTAGAAGCATTGAGATATCACATCTCATGCTATCGGAAGTATCTCAGGTTTGGTATTAGAGGCATTGAGATATCACATCTCATGCTATCATAAGGGTCTCAGGATTGGAATGGGAAGGAGTTGGATATCACATCTCATGTTATAGGAAGGATCTCAGGTTTGGTATTAGAAGCATTGAGACATCGCATCTCATGCTATAGGAAGGGTCTCAGGATTGGAATGGGAAGGAGTTGGATATCACATCTCATGCTATAGGAAGGGTCTCAGATTTGGTATAAGCATTGAGATATCACATCTCATGCTATAGGAACGGTCTCAGGATTGGAATGGGAAGGAGTTGTATATGACATCTCAGGCCATAGGAAGGGTCTCAGGTTTGGTATAAACATTGAGATATCACATCTCTACTATCGGAAGGGTCTCAGGATTGGAATGGGAAGGAGTTGGATATCCCATCTCATGTTATAGGAAGGGTCTCAGGTTTGGTATTAGAAGCATTGAGACATCACATCTCATGTTATAGGAAGGGTCTCAGGATTGGAATGGGAAGAAGTTGGATATCACATCTCATGCTATAGGAAGGGTCTCAGGTTTGGTATAAGCATTGAGATATCACATCTCATGCTATAGGAAGGGTCTCAGGATTGGAATGGGAAGGAGTTGTATATGACATCTCATGCCATAGGAAGGGTCTCAGGTTTGGTATAAGCATTGAGATATCACATCACATGCTATAGGAAGGGTCTCAGGATTGGAATGGGAAGGACTTTTGATATCACATCTCATGCTATAGGCAGGGTCTCATGTTTGGAAAGGGAAGGAGATGGATATCACATTTCATGTTAGAGGTAGGATCTCAGGTTTGGTATTAGAGGCATTGAAATATCACATCTCATGCTATCAGAAGGGTCTCAGGATTGGAATGGGAAGGAGTTGGATATCACATCTCATGCTAAAGGGAGGGTCTCAGGTTTGGAAGTGGAAGGATTTAGAAATCACATCTCATGTTATAGGAAGGATCTCAGGTTTGGTACTAGAAGCATTGAGATATCACATCTCATGCTATCAGAAGTATCTCAGGTTTGGTATTAGAGGCATTGAGATATCACATCTCATGCTATCATAAGGGTCTCAGGATTGGAATGGGAAGGGGTTGGATATCACATCTCATGTTATAGGAAGGATCTCAGGTTTGGTATTAGAAGCATTGAGACATCACATCTCATGCTATAGGAAGGGTCTCAGGATTGGAATGGGAAGGAGTTGGATATCACATCTCATGCTATAGGAAGGGTCTCGGATTTGGTATAAGCATTGAGATATCACATCTCATGCTATAGGAAGGGTCTCAGGATTGGAATGGGAAGGAGTTGTATATGACAAATCAGGCCATAGGAAGGGTCTCAGGTTTGGTATAAGCATTGAGATATCACATCTCTGCTATCGGAAGGGTCTCTCAGGATTGGAATGGGAAGGAGTTGGATATCCCATCTCATGTTATAGGAAGGGTCTCAGGTTTGGTATTAGAAGCATTGAGATATCACATCTCATGCTATAGGAAGAGTCTCAGGATTGGAATGGGGAGGACTTGGATGTCACATCTCATGCTATAGGGAGGGTCTCAAGTTTGATATTAGAAGTATTGAGATAACAAATCTCATGTATCGGAAGGGTGTCAGGATTGGAATGGGAAGGAATTGGATATCACATCTCATGATAAAGGAAGGGTCTAAGGTTTGGAAGGGGAAGGATTTGGATATCACATCTCATGTTATAGGACGGGTCTCAGGTTTTGTATTAGAAGCATTGAGATATCAAGTTTCATGGTATAGGAAGGGTCTCAGAATTGGAATGGGAAGGAGTTGGATATCACATCTCAAGCTATAGGTAGGGTCTCAGGATTGGAATGGGAAGGAGTTTGATATCACATCTCATGCCATAGTATGGGTCTCAGGTTTGGTAGAAGCATTGGGATATCACATCTCATGCTATCGGAAGGGTATCAGCATTGGATTTGGAAGGAGTTGGATATCCCATCTCATGCTATAGTAAGGGTCTCAGGTTGGAATGGGAAGGAGTTGGATATCACATTTCATGTTATAGGAAGGGTCTCAGGATTGGATGGGAAGGACTTGGATATCATATCTCATGCTATAGGAAGGCTCTCAGGTTTGGAAGGGGAAGGAGTTGGATATCACATTTCATGTTAGAAGAAGGATCTCAGGTTTGGTATTAGAGGCCTTGAGATATCACATCTCATGCTATAGGAAGGGTCTCAGGATTGGAATGGGAAGGAGTTGGATATCACATCTCACGCTATAGGAAGGGTCTCAGGTTTGGTATAAGCATTGAGATATCACATCTCATGCTATAGGAAGGGTCTCAGGATTGGAATGGGAAGGAGTTGGATATCACATCTCATGTTATAGGAAAGATCTCAGGTTTGGTATTAGAAGCATTGAGACATCGCATCTCATGTTATAGGAAGGGTCTCAGGAATGGAATGGGAAGAAGTTGGATATCACATCTCATGCTATAGGAAGGGTCTCAGGTTTGGAAGGGGAAGGAGTTGGATATCCAATCTCATGTTATAGGACTGGTCTCGGGTTTGGTATTAGAAGCATTGAGATATCACATCGCATGCTGTAGGAAGGTTCTCAGGTTTGGAATGGGGAGGAATTGGATATCACATCTCATGTCATAGGAAGGATCTCAGGTTTGGTATTAGAAGCATTGAGATATCACATCTCATGCTATAGGAATGGTCTCAGGATTGGAATGGGAAGGAGTTGGATATTACATTCTTGCTATAGGAAGGGTCTCATGTTTGGAATGGGAAGGAGTTGGATATCACATATGCTATAGTAAGGGTCTCAGGTTGGGACCAGGAAGGAGTTGGATATCACATCTCATGTTATAGGAAGGGTCTCAGGTTTGGTATAAGCATTGAGATATCACATCTCTGCTATCGGAAGTGTCTCAGGATTGGAATGGGAAGGAGTTTGATATCCCATCTCATGTTATAGGATGGGTCTCAGGTTTGTTATTAGAATCATTGAGATATCCTATTGCATGCTGTAGGAAGGGTCTAAGGATTGGAATGGGAAGGACTTGGATATCACATCTCATGCTATAGGTAGGCTCTCATGTTTGGAAAGGGAAGGAGTTGGATATCACATTTCATGTTAGAGGAAGGATCTCAGGTTTGGTATTAGAGGCATTGAGATATCACATCTCATGCTATAGGAAGGGTCTCAGGATTGGAATGGGAAGGAGTTGGATATCACATCTCATGCTATAGGAAGGGTCTCAGGTTTGGTATAAACATCGAGATATCACATCTCATGCTATAGGAAGGGTCCCGGGATTGGAATGGGAAGGAGTTGGATATCACATCTCATGTTATAGGAAGGATCTCAGGTTTGGTATTAGAAGCATTGAGACATCACATCTCATGCTATAGGAAGTGTCTCAGGATTGGAATGGGAAGGACTTGGGTATCACATCTCATGCTATAGGGAGGGTCTCAAGTTTGATATTAGAAGCATTGAGATATCACATCTCATGCTATAGGAAGGGTCTCAGGATTGGAATGGGAAGGAGTTGGATATCACATCTCAAGCTTTAGGAAGGGTCTCAGGTTTGGTATAAGCATTGAGATAGCACATCTCATGCTATAGGAAGGGTCTCAGGATTGGAATGGGAAGGAGTTGGATATTACATCTCATGTTATAGGAAAGATCTCAGGTTTGGTATTAGAAGCATTGAGACATCACATCTCATGTTATAGGAAGGGTCTCAGGATTGGAATGGGAAGAAGTTGGATATCACATCTCATGCTATAGGAAGGGTCTCAGTTTTGGAAGGGGAAGGAGTTGGATATCCAATCTCATGTTATAGGACTGGTCTCAGGTTTGGTATTAGAAGCATTGAGATATCACATCGCATGCTGTAGGAAGGTTCTCAGGTTTGGTATTAGAAGCATTGAGACATCACATCTCATGCTATAGGAAGGGTCTCAGGATTGGAATGGGAAGGAGTTGGATATCACATCTCATGTTATAGGAAGGATCTCAGGTTTGGTATTAGAAGCATTGAGACATCACATCTCATGCTATAGGAAGGGTCTCAGGATTGGAATGGGAAGGAGTTGGATATCACATCTCATGCTATAGGAAGGGTCTCAGATTTGGTATAAGCATTGAGATATCACATCTCATGCTATAGGAAGGGTCTCAGGATTGGATTGGGAAGGAGTTGTATATGACATCTCAGGCCATAGGAAGGGTCTCAGGATTGGTATAAGCATTGAGATATCACATCTCTGCTATCGGAAGGGTCTCAGGATTGGAATGGGAAGGAGTTGGATATCCCATCTCATGATAAAGGAAGGGTCTAAGGTTTGGAAGGGGAAAGATTTGGATATCACATCTCATGTTATAGGCGGGTCTCAATTTTGATATAAGAAGCATTGAGATAACAAATCTCATGATATCGGAAGGATCTCAGGATCGGAATGGGAAGGAGTTGGATATCACATCTCATGATAAAGGAAGGGTCTAAGGTTTGGAAGGGGAAAGATTTGGATATCATATCTCATGTTATAGGACGGGTCTCAAGTTTGGTATTAGAAGCATTGAGATATCAAGTCTCATCGTATAGGAAGGGTCTCAGAATTGGAATGGGAAGGATTTCGGATATCACATCTCAAGCTATAGGAAGAGTCTCAGGATTGGAATGGGAAGGAGTTTGATATCACATCTCATGCCATAGTATGGTTCTCAGGTTTGGTAGAAGCATTGGGATATCACATCTCATGCTATTGGAAGGGTATCAGTATTGGATTTGGAAGGAGTTGGATATCCCATCTCATGCTATAGGAAGGGTCTCAGGTTGGAATGGGAAGGAGTTGGATATCACATTTCATGTTATAGGAAGGGTCTCAGGATTGGAATGGGAAGGAGTTGGATATCACATCTCAAGCTTTAGGAAGGGTCTCAGGTTTGGTATAAGCATTGAGATAGCACATCTCATGCTATAGGAAGGGTCTCAGGATTGGAATGGGAAGGAGTTGGATATCACATCTCATGTTATAGGAAAGATCTCAGGTTTGGTATTAGAAGCATTGAGACATCACATCTCATGTTATAGGAAGGGTCTCAGGATTGGAATGGGAAGAAGTTGGATATCACATCTCATGCTATAGGAAGGGTCTCAGGTTTGGAAGGGGAAGGAGTTGGATATCCAATCTCATGTTATAGGACTGGTCTCAGGTTTGGTATTAGAAGCATTGAGATATCACATCGCATGCTTTAGGAAGGTTCTCAGGTTTGGAATGGGGAGGAATTGGATATCACATCTCATGTCATAGGAAGGATCTCAGGTTTGGTATTAGAAGCATTGAGATATCACATCTCATGCTATAGGAATGGTCTCAGGATTGGAATGGGAAGGAGTTGGATATTACATTCTTGCTATAGGAAGGGTCTCATGTTTGGAATGGGAAGGAGTTGGATATCACATATGCTATAGGAAGGGTCTCAGGTTTGAAACGGGAAGGAGTTGGATATCACATCTCATGTTATAGGAAGGGTCTCAGGTTTGAAACGGGAAGGAGTTGGATATCACATCTCATGTTATAGGACGGGTCTCAGGTTTGGTAGAAGAAGCATTGAGATATCACATCGCATGCTGTAGGAAGGTTCTCAGGTTTGGTATTAGAAGCATTGAGACATCACATCTCATGCTATAGGAAGGGTCTCAGGATTGGAATGGGAAGGAGTTGGATATCACATCTCATGTTATAGGAAGGATCTCAGGTTTGGTATTAGAAGCATTGAGACATCACATCTCATGCTATAGGAAGGGCCTCAGGATTGGAATGGGAAGGAGTTGGATATCACATCTCATGCTATAGGAAGGGTCTCAGATTTGGTATATGCATCGAGATATCACATCTCATGCTATAGGAAGGGTCTCGGGATTGGAATGGGAAGGAGTTGGATATCACATCTCATGCCATAGGAAGGGTCTTAGGTTTGGTATAAGCATTGAGATATCACATCTCTGCTATTGGAAGGGTCTCAGGATTGGAATGGGAAGGAGTTGGATATCACATCTCATGTTATAGGAAGGATCTCAGGTTTGGTATTAGAAGCATTGAGACATCACATCTCATGCTATAGGAAGGGTCTCAGGATTGGAATGGGAAGGAGTTGGATATCACATCTCATGCTATAGGAAGGGTCTCAGGTTTGGTATAAGCATTGAGATATCACATCTCATGCTATAGGAAGTGTCTCAGGATTGGAATGGGAAGGACTTGGGTGTCACATCTCATGCTATAGGGAGGGTCTCAAGTTTGATATTAGAAGCATTGAGATATCACATCTCATGCTATAGGAAGGGTCTCAGGATTGGAATGGGAAGGAGTTGGATATCACATCTCAAGCTTTAGGAAGGGTCTCAGGTTTGGTATAAGCATTGAGATATCACATCTCATGCTATAGGAAGTGTCTCAGGATTGGAATGGGAAGGAGTTGGATATTACATCTCATGTTATAGGAAAGATCTCAGGTTTGGTATTAGAAGCATTGAGACATCACATCTCATGTTATAGGAAGGGTCTCAGGATTGGAATGGGAAGAAGTTGGATATCACATCTCATGCTATAGGAAGGGTCTCAGGTTTGGAAGGGGAAGGAGTTGGATATCCAATCTCATGTTATAGGACTGGTCTCAGGTTTGGTATTAGAAGCATTGAGATATCACATCACATGCTGTAGGAAGGTTCTCAGGTTTGGTATTAGAAGCATTGAGACATCACATCTCATGCTATAGGAAGGGTCTCAGGATTGGAATGGGAAGGAGTTGGATATCACATCTCATGTTATAGGAAGGATCTCAGGTTTGGTATTAGAAGCATTGAGAAATCACATCTCATGCTATAGGAGTGGTCTCAGGATTGGAATGGGAAGGAGTTGGATATTACATTCTTGCTATAGGAAGGGTCTCATGTTTGGAATGGGAAGGAGTTGGATATCACATATGCTATAGTAAGGGTCTCAGGTTTGGACCGGGAAGGAGTTGGATATCACATCTCATGTTATAGGAAGGGTCTCAGGTTTGGTATAAGCATTGAGATATCACATCTCTGCTATCAGAAGTGTCTTAGGATTGGAATGGGAAGGAGTTGGATATCCCATCTCATGTTATAGGATGGGTCTCAGGTTTGTTATTAGAATCATTGAGATATCATATTGCATGCTGTAGGAAGGGTCTAAGGATTGGAATGGGAAGGACTTGGATATCACATCTCACTATAGGTAGGCTCTCATGTTTGGAAAGGGAAGGAGTTGGATATTACATTTCATGTTAGAGGAAGGATCTCAGGTTTGGTATTAGAGGCCTTGAGATATCACATCTCATGCTATAGGAAGGGTCTCAGGATTGGAATGGGAAGGAGTTGGATATCACATCTCAAGCTATAGGAAGGGTCTCAGGTTTGGTATAAGCATTGAGATATCACATCTCATGCTATAGGAAGGGTCTCAGGATTGGAATGGGAAGGAGTTGGATATCACATCTCATGTTATAGGAAAGATCTCAGGTTTGGTATTAGAAGCATTGAGACATCGCATCTCATGTTATAGGAAGGGTCTCAGGAATGTAATGGGAAGAAGTTGGATATCACATTTCATGCTATAGGAAGGGTCTCAGGTTTGGAAGAGGAAGGAGTTGGATATCCAATCTCATGTTATAGGACTGGTCTCGGGTTTGGTATTCGAAGCATTGAGATATCACATCGCATGCTGTAGGAAGGTTCTCAGGTTTGGAATGGGGAGGAATTGGATATCACATCTCATGTCATAGGAAGGATCTCAGGTTTGGTATTAGAAGCATTGAGATATCACATCTCATGCTATAGGAATGGTCTCAGGATTGGAATGGGAAGGAGTTGGATATTACATTCTTGCTATACGAAGGGTCTCATGTTTGGAATGGGAAGGAGTTGGATATCACATATGCTATAGTAAGGGTCTCAGGTTGGGACCAGGAAGGAGTTGGATATCACATCTCATGTTATAGGAAGGGTCTCAGGTTTGGTATAAGCATTGAGATATCACATCTCTGCTATCGGAAGTGTCTCAGGATTGGAATGGGAAGGAGTTTGATATCCCATCTCATGTTATAGGATGGGTCTCAGGTTTGTTATTAGAATCATTGAGATATCATATTGCATGCTGTAGGAAGGGTCTAAGGATTGGAATGGGAAGGACTTGGATATCACATCTCATGCTATAGGTAGGCTCTCATGTTTGGAAAGGGAAGGAGTTGGATATCACATTTCATGTTAGAGGAAGGATCTCAGGTTTGGTATTAGAGGCATTGAGATATCACATCTCATGCTATAGGAAGGGTCTCAGGATTGGAATGGGAAGGAGTTGGATATCACATCGCATGCTATAGGAAGGGTCTCAGGTTTGGTATAAACATCGAGATATCACATCTCATGCTATAGGAAGGGTCCCGGGATTGGAATGGGAAGGAGTTGGATATCACATCTCATGTTATAGGAAGGATCTCAGGTTTGGTATTAGAAGCATTGAGACATCACATCTCATGCTATAGGAAGTGTCTCAGGATTGGAATGGGAAGGACTTGGGTATCACATCTCATGCTATAGGGAGGGTCTCAAGTTTGATATTAGAAGCATTGAGATATCACATCTCATGCTATAGGAAGGGTCTCAGGATTGGAATGGGAAGGAGTTGGATATCACATCTCAAGCTTTAGGAAGGGTCTCAGTTTTGGTATAAGCATTGAGATAGCACATCTCATGCTATAGGAAGGGTCTCAGGATTGGAATGGGAAGGAGTTGGATATTATATCTCATGTTATAGGAAAGATCTCAGGTTTGGTATTAGAAGCATTGAGACATCACATCTCACGTTATAGGAAGGGTCTCAGGATTGGAATGGGAAGAAGTTGGATATCACATCTCATGCTATAGGAAGGGTCTCAGGTTTGGAAGGGGAACGAGTTGGATATCCAATCTCATGTTATAGGACTGGTCTCAGGTTTGGTATTAGAAGCATTGAGATATCACATCGCATGCTGTAGGAAGGTTCTCAGGTTTGGTATTAGAAGCACTGAGACATCACATCTCATGCTATAGGAAGGGTCTCAGGATTGGAATGGGAAGGAGTTGGATATCACATCTCATGTTATAGGAAGGATCTCAGGTTTGGTATTAGAAGCATTGAGACATCACATCTCATGCTATAGGAAGGGTCTCAGGATTGGAATGGGAAGGAGTTGGATATCACATCTCATGCTATAGGAAGGGTCTCAGATTTGGTATAAGCATTGAGATATCACATCTCATGCTATAGGAAGGGTCTCAGGATTGGATTGGGAAGGAGTTGTATATGACATCTCAGGCCATAGGAAGGGTCTCAGGATTGGTATAAGCAATGAGATATCACATCTCTGCTATCGGAAGGGTCTCAGGATTGGAATGGGAAGGAGTTGGATATCCCATCTCATGATAAAGGAAGGGTCTAAGGTTTGGAAGGGGAAAGATTTGGATATCACATCTCATGTTATAGGCGGGTCTCAATTTTGATATAAGAAGCATTGAGATAACAAATCTCATGATATCGGAAGTGTCTCAGGATCGGAATGGGAAGGAGTTGGATATCACATCTCATGATAAAGGAAGGGTCTAAGGTTTGGAAGGGGAAAGATTTGGATATCACATCTCATGTTATAGGACGGGTCTCAGGTTTGGTATTAGAAGCATTGAGATATCAAGTCTCATCGTATAGGAAGGGTCTCAGAATTGGAATGGGAAGGATTTCGGATATCACATCTCAAGCTATAGGAAGAGTCTCAGGATTGGAATGGGAAGGAGTTTGATATCACATCTCATGCCATAGTATGGTTGTCAGGTTTGGTAGAAGCATTGGGATATCACATCTCATGCTATTGGAAGGGTATCAGTATTGGATTTGGAAGGAGTTGGATATCCCATCTCATGCTATAGGAAGGGTCTCAGGTTGGAATGGGAAGGAGTTGGATATCACATTTCATGTTATAGGAAGGGTCTCAGGATTGGAATGGGAAGGAGTTGGATATCACATCTCAAGCTTTAGGAAGGGTCTCAGGTTTGGTATAAGCATTGAGATAGCACATCTCATGCTATAGGAAGGGTCTCAGGATTGGAATGGGAAGGAGTCGGATATCACATCTCATGTTATAGGAAAGATCTCAGGTTTGGTATTAGAAGCATTGAGACATCACATCTCATGTTATAGGAAGGGTCTCAGGATTGGAATGGGAAGAAGTTGGATATCACATCTCATGCTATAGGAAGGGTCTCAGGTTTGGAAGGGGAAGGAGTTGGATATCCAATCTCATGTTATAGGACTGGTCTCAGGTTTGGTATTAGAAGCATTGAGATATCACATCGCATGCTGTAGGAAGGTTCTCAGGTTTGGAATGGGGAGGAATTGGATATCACATCTCATGTCATAGGAAGGATCTCAGGTTTGGTATTAGAAGCATTGAGATATCACATCTCATGCTATAGGAATGGTCTCAGGATTGGAATGGGAAGGAGTTGGATATTACATTCTTGCTATAGGAAGGGTCTCATGTTTGGAATGGGAAGGAGTTGGATATCACATATGCTATAGGAAGGGTCTCAGGTTTGAAACGGGAAGGAGTTGGATATCACATCTCATGTTATAGGAAGGGTCTCAGGTTTGAAACGGGAAGGAGTTGGATATCACATCTCATGTTATAGGACGGGTCTCAGGTTTGGTATTAGAAGCATTGAGATATCACATCGCATGCTGTAGGAAGGTTCTCAGGTTTGGTATTAGAAGCATTGAGACATCACATCTCATGTTATAGGAAGGGTCTCAGGATTGGAATGGGAAGAAGTTGGATATCACATCTCATGCTATAGGAAGGGTCTCAGGTTTGGAAGGGGAAGGAGTTGGATATCCAATCTCATGTTATAGGACTGGTCTCAGGTTTGGTATTAGAAGCATTGAGATATCACATTCCATGCTGTAGGAAGGTTCTCAGGTTTGGTATTAGAAGCATTGAGACATCACATCTCATGCTATAGGAAGGGTCTCAGGATTGGAATGGGAAGGAGTTGGATATCACATCTCATGTTATAGGAAGGATCTCAGGTTTGGTATTAGAAGCATTGAGACATCACATCTCATGCTATAGGAAGGGTCTCAGGATTGGAATGGGAAGGAGTTGGATATCACATCTCATGCTATAGGAAGGGTCTCAGATTTGGTATAAGCATTGAGATATCAAATCTCATGCTATAGGAAGGGTCTCAGGATTGGATTGGGAAGGAGTTGTATATGACATCTCAGGCCATAGGAAGGGTCTCAGGATTGGTATAAGCATTGAGATATCACATCTCTGCTATCGGAAGGGTCTCAGGATTGGAATGGGAAGGAGTTGGATATCCCATCTCATGATAAAGGAAGGGTCTAAGGTTTGGAAGGGGAAAGATTTGGATATCACATCTCATGTTATAGGCGGGTCTCAATTTTGATATAAGAAGCATTGAGATAACAAATCTCATGATATCGGAAGGGTCTCAGGATCGGAATGGGAAGGAGTTGGATATCACATCTCATGATAAAGGAAGGGTCTAAGGTTTGGAAGGGGAAAGATTTGGATATCACATCTCATGTTATAGGACGGGTCTCAGGTTTGGTATTAGAAGCATTGAGATATCAAGTCTCATCGTATAGGAAGGGTCTCAGAATTGGAATGGGAAGGATTTCGGATATCACATCTCAAGCTATAGGAAGAGTCTCAGGATTGGAATGGGAAGGAGTTTGATATCACATCTCATGCCATAGTATGGTTCTCAGGTTTGGTAGAAGCATTGGGATATCACATCTCATGCTATTGGAAGGGTATCAGTATTGGATTTGGAAGGAGTTGGATATCCCATCTCATGCTATAGGAAGGGTCTCAGGTTGGAATGGGAAGGAGTTGGATATCACATTTCATGTTATAGGAAGGGTCTCAGGATTGGAATGGGAAGGAGTTGGATATCACATCTCAAGCTTTAGGAAGGGTCTCAGGTTTGGTATAAGCATTGAGATAGCACATCTCATGCTATAGGAAGGGTCTCAGGATTGGAATGGGAAGGAGTCGGATATCACATCTCATGTTATAGGAAAGATCTCAGGTTTGGTATTAGAAGCATTGAGACATCACATCTCATGTTATAGGAAGGGTCTCAGGATTGGAATGGGAAGAAGTTGGATATCACATCTCATGCTATAGGAAGGGTCTCAGGTTTGGAAGGGGAAGGAGTTGGATATCCAATCTCATGTTATAGGACTGGCAGGTTTGGTATTAGAAGCATTGAGATATCACATCGCATGCTGTAGGAAGGTTCTCAGGTTTGGAATGGGGAGGAATTGGATATCACATCTCATGTCATAGGAAGGATCTCAGGTTTGGTATTAGAAGCATTGAGATATCACATCTCATGCTATAGGAATGGTCTCAGGATTGGAATGGGAAGGAGTTGGATATTACATTCTTGCTGTAGGAAGGGTCTCATGTTTGGAATGGGAAGGAGTTGGATATCACATATGCTATAGGAAGGGTCTCAGGTTTGAAACGGGAAGGAGTTGGATATCACATCTCATGTTATAGGAAGGGTCTCAGGTTTGAAACGGGAAGGAGTTGGATATCACATCTCATGTTATAGGACGGGTCTCAGGTTTGGTATTAGAAGCATTGAGATATCACATCGCATGCTGTAGGAAGGTTCTCAGGTTTGGTATTAGAAGCATTGAGACATCACATCTCAGGCTATAGGAAGGGTCTCAGGATTGGAATGGGAAGGAGTTGGATATCACATCTCATGTTATAGGAAGGATCTCAGGTTTGGTATTAGAAGCATTGAGATATCACATCTCATGCTATAGGAAGGGCCTCAGGATTGGAATGGGAAGGAGTTGGATATCACATCTCATGCTATAGGAAGGGTCTCAGATTTGGTATATGCATCGAGATATCACATCTCATGCTATAGGAAGGGTCTCGGGATTGGAATGGGAAGGAGTTGGATATCACATCTCATGCCATAGGAAGGGTCTTAGGTTTGGTATAAGCATTGAGATATCACATCTCTGCTATTGGAAGGGTCTCAGGATTGGAATGGGAAGGAGTTGGATATCACATCTCATGTTATAGGAAGGATCTCAGGTTTGGTATTAGAAGCATTGAGACATCACATCTCATGCTATAGGAAGGGTCTCAGGATTGGAATGGGAAGGAGTTGGATATCACATCTCATGCTATAGGAAGGGTCTCAGGTTTGGTATAAGCATTGAGATATCACATCTCATGCTATAGGAAGTGTCTCAGGATTGGAATGGGAAGGACTTGGGTGTCACATCTCATGCTATAGGGAGGGGCTCAAGTTTGATATTAGAAGCATTGAGATATCACATCTCATGCTATAGGAAGGGTCTCAGGATTGGAATGGGAAGGAGTTGGATATCACATCTCAAGCTTTAGGAAGGGTCTCAGGTTTGGTATAAGCATTGAGATAGCACATCTCATGCTATAGGAAGGGTCTCAGGATTGGAATGGGAAGGAGTTGGATATTACATCTCATGTTATAGGAAAGATCTCAGGTTTGGTATTAGAAGCATTGAGACATCACATCTCATGCTATAGGAAGGGTCTCAGGATTGGAATGGGAAGGAGTTGGATATCACATCTCATGTTATAGGAAGGATCTCAGGTTTGGTATTAGAAGCATTGAGACATCACATCTCATGCTATAGGAAGGGTCTCAGGATTGGAATGGGAAGGAGTTGGATATCACATCTCATGCTATAGGAAGGGTCTCAGGTTTGGTATTAGAAGCATTGAGACATCACATCTCTGCTATTGGAAGGGTCTCAGGATTGGAATGGGAAGGAGTTGGATATCACATCTCATGTTATAGGAAGGATCTCAGGTTTGGTATTAGAAGCATTGAGACATCACATCTCATGCTATAGGAAGGGTCTCAGGATTGGAATGGGAAGGAGTTGGATATCACATCTCATGCTATAGGAAGGGTCTCAGGTTTGGTATAAGCATTGAGATATCACATCTCATGCTATAGGAAGTGTCTCAGGATTGGAATGGGAAGGACTTGGGTGTCACATCTCATGCTATAGGGAGGGGCTCAAGTTTGATATTAGAAGCATTGAGATATCACATCTCATGCTATAGGAAGGGTCTCAGGATTGGAATGGGAAGGAGTTGGATATCACATCTCAAGCTTTAGGAAGGGTCTCAGGTTTGGTATAAGCATTGAGATAGCACATCTCATGCTATAGGAAGGGTCTCAGGATTGGAATGGGAAGGAGTTGGATATTACATCTCATGTTATAGGAAAGATCTCAGGTTTGGTATTAGAAGCATTGAGACATCACATCTCATGTTATAGGAAGGGTCTCAGGATTGGAATGGGAAGAAGTTGGATATCACATCTCATGCTATAGGAAGGGTCTCAGGTTTGGAAGGGGAAGGAGTTGGATATCCAATCTCATGTTATAGGACTGGTCTCAGGTTTGGTATTAGAAGCATTGAGATATCACATCGCATGCTGTAGGAAGGTTCTCAGGTTTGGTATTAGAAGCATTGAGACATCACATCTCATGCTATAGGAAGGGTCTCAGGATTGGAATGGGAAGGAGTTGGATATCACATCTCATGTTATAGGAAGGATCTCAGGTTTGGTATTAGAAGCATTGAGATATCACATCTCATGCTATAGGAATGGTCTCAGGATTGGAATGGGAAGGAGTTGGATATTACATTCTTGCTATAGGAAGGGTCTCATGTTTGGAATGGGAAGGAGTTGGATATCACATATGCTATAGTAAGGGTCTCAGGTTTGGACCGGGAAGGAGTTGGACATCACATCTCATGTTATAGGAAGGGTCTCAGGTTTGGTATAAGCATTGAGATATCACATCTCTGCTATCGGAGGTGTCTCAGGATTGGAATGGGAAGGAGTTGGATATCCCATCTCATGTTATAGGATGGGTCTCAGGTTTGTTATTAGAATCATTGAGATATCATATTGCATGCTGTAGGAAGGGTCTAAGGATTGGAATGGGAAGGACTTGGATATCACATCTCATGCTATAGGTAGGCTCTCATGTTTGGAAAGGGAAGGAGTTGGATATCACATTTCATGTTAGAGGAAGGATCTCAGGTTTGGTATTAGAGGCATTGAGATATCACATCTCATGCTATAGGAAGGGTCTCAGGATTGGAATGGGAAGGAGTTGGATATCACATCTCAAGCTTTAGGAAGGGTCTCAGGTTTGGTATAAGCATTGAGATAGCACATCTCATGCTATAGGAAGGGTCTCAGGATTGGAATGGGAAGGAGTTGGATATCACATCTCATGTTATAGGAAAGATCTCAGGTTTGGTATTAGAAGCATTGAGACATCACATCTCATGTTATAGGAAGGGTCTCAGGATTGGAATGGGAAGAAGTTGGATATCACATCTCATGCTATAGGAAGGGTCTCAGGTTTGGAAGGGGAAGGAGTTGGATATCCAATCTCATGTTATAGGACTGGTCTCAGGTTTGGTATTAGAAGCATTGAGATATCACATCGCATGCTGTAGGAAGGTTCTCAGGTTTGGAATGGGGAGGAATTGGATATCACATCTCATGTCATAGGAAGGATCTCAGGTTTGGTATTAGAAGCATTGAGATATCACATCTCATGCTATAGGAATGGTCTCAGGATTGGAATGGGAAGGAGTTGGATATTACATTCTTGCTATAGGAAGGGTCTCATGTTTAGAATGGGAAGGAGTTGGATATCACATATGCTATAGGAAGGGTCTCAGGTTTGAAACGGGAAGGAGTTGGATATCACATCTCATGTTATAGGAAGGGTCTCAGGTTTGAAACGGGAAGGAGTTGGATATCACATCTCATGTTATAGGACGGGTCTCAGGTTTGGTATTAGAAGCATTGAGATATCACATCGCATGCTGTAGGAAGGTTCTCGGGTTTGGTATTAGAAGCATTGAGACATCACATCTCATGCTATAGGAAGGGTCTCAGGATTGGAATGGGAAGGAGTTGGATATCACATCTCATGTTATAGGAAGGATCTCAGGTTTGGTATTAGAAGCATTGAGACATCACATCTCATGCTATAGGAAGGGCCTCAGGATTGGAATGGGAAGGAGTTGGATATCACATCTCATGCTATAGGAAGGGTCTCAGGTTTGGAAGGGGAAGGAGTTGGATATCCAATCTCATGTTATAGGACTGGTCTCAGGTTTGGTATTAGAAGCATTGAGATATCACATCTCATGCTATAGGAAGGGTCTCAGGATTGGAATGGGAAGGAGTTGGATATCACATCTCATGTTATAGGAAGGATCTCAGGTTTGGTATTAGAGGCATTGAGATATCACATCTCATGCTATAGGAAGGGTCTCAGGATTGGAATGGGAAGGAGTTGGATATCACATCTCAAGCTTTAGGAAGGGTCTCAGGTTTGGTATAAACAGTGAGATAGCACATCTCTTGCTATAGGAAGGGTCTCAGGATTGGAATGGGAAGGAGTTGGATATCACATCTCATGTTATAGGAAAGATCTCAGGTTTGGTATTAGAAGCATTGAGACATCACATCTCATGTTATAGGAAGGGTCTCAGGATTGGAATGGGAAGAAGTTGGATATCACATCTCATGCTATAGGAAGGGTCTCAGGTTTGGAAGGGGAAGGAGTTGGATATCCAATCTCATGTTATAGGACTGGTCTCAGGTTTGGTATTAGAAGCATTGAGATATCACATCGCATGCTGTAGGAAGGTTCTCAGGTTTGGAATGGGGAGGAATTGGATATCACATCTCATGTCATAGGAAGGATCTCAGGTTTGGTATTAGAAGCATTGAGATATCACATCTCATGCTATAGGAATGGTCTCAGGATTGGAATGGGAAGGAGTTGGATATTACATTCTTGCTATAGGAAGGGTCTCATGTTTAGAATGGGAAGGAGTTGGATATCACATATGCTATAGGAAGGGTCTCAGGTTTGAAACGGGAAGGAGTTGGATATCACATCTCATGTTATAGGAAGGGTCTCAGGTTTGAAACGGGAAGGAGTTGGATATCACATCTCATGTTATAGGACGGGTCTCAGGTTTGGTATTAGAAGCATTGAGATATCACATCGCATGCTGTAGGAAGGTTCTCAGGTTTGGTATTAGAAGCATTGAGACATCACATCTCATGCTATAGGAAGGGTCTCAGGATTGGAATGGGAAGGAGTTGGATATCACATCTCATGTTATAGGAAGGATCTCAGGTTTGGTATTAGAAGCATTGAGACATCACATCTCATGCTATAGGAAGGGCCTCAGGATTGGAATGGGAAGGAGTTGGATATCACATCTCATGCTATAGGAAGGGTCTCAGATTTGGTATAAGCATCGAGATATCACATATCATGCTATAGCAAGGGTCTCGGGATTGGAATGGGAAGGAGTTGGATATCACATCTCATGCCATAGGAAGGGTCTTAGGTTTGGTATAAGCATTGAGATATCACATCTCTGCTATTGGAAGGGTCTCAGGATTGGAATGGGAAGGAGTTGGATATCACATCTCATGTTATAGGAAGGATCTCAGGTTTGGTATTAGAAGCATTGAGACATCACATCTCATGCTATAGGAAGGGTCTCAGGATTGGAATGGGAAGGAGTTGGATATCACATCTCATGCTATAGGAAGGGTCTCAGGTTTGGTATAAGCATTGAGATATCACATCTCATGCTATAGGAAGTGTCTCAGGATTGGAATGGGAAGGACTTGGGTGTCACATCTCATGCTATAGGGAGGGTCTCAAGTTTGATATTAGAAGCATTGAGATATCACATCTCATGCTATAGGAAGGGTCTCAGGATTGGAATGGGAAGGAGTTGGATATCACATCTCAAGCTTTAGGAAGGGTCTCAGGTTTGGTATAAGCATTGAGATAGCACATCTCATGCTATAGAAAGGGTCTCAGGATTGGAATGGGAAGGAGTTGGATATTACATCTCATGTTATAGGAAAGATCTCAGGTTTGGTATTAGAAGCATTGAAACATCACATCTCATGTTATAGGAAGGGTCTCAGGATTGGAATGGGAAGAAGTTGGATATCACATCTCATGCTATAGGAAGGGTCTCAGGTTTGGAAGGGGAAGGAGTTGGATATCCAATCTCATGTTATAGGACTGGTCTCAGGTTTGGTATTAGAAGCATTGAGATATCACATCGCATGCTGTAGGAAGGTTCTCAGGTTTGGTATTAGAAGCATTGAGACATCACATCTCATGCTATAGGAAGGGTCTCAGGATTGGAATGGGAAGGAGTTGGATATCACATCTCATGTTATAGGAAGGATCTCAGGTTTGGTATTAGAAGCATTGAGATATCACATCTCATGCTATAGGAATGGTCTCAGGATTGGAATGGGAAGGAGTTGGATATTACATTCTTGCTATAGGAAGGGTCTCATGTTTGGAATGGGAAGGAGTTGGATATCACATATGCTATAGTAAGGGTCTCAGGTTTGGACCGGGAAGGAGTTGGATATCACATCTCATGTTATAGGAAGGGTCTCAGGTTTGGTATAAGCATTGAGATATCACATCTCTGCTATCGGAAGTGTCTCAGGATTGGAATGGGAAGGAGTTGGATATCCCATCTCATGTTATAGGATGGGTCTCAGGTTTGTTATTAGAATCATTGAGATATCATATTGCATGCTGTAGGAAGGGTCTAAGGATTGGAATGGGAAGGACTTGGATATCACATCTCATGCTATAGGTAGGCTCTCATGTTTGGAAAGGGAAGGAGTTGGATATCACATTTCATGTTAGAGGAAGGATCTCAGGTTTGGTATTAGAGGCATTGAGATATCACATCTCATGCTATAGGAAGGGTCTCAGGATGGGAATGGGAAGGAGTTGGATATCACATCTCATGCTATAGGAAGGGTCTCAGGTTTGGTATAAACATCGAGATATCACATCTCATGCTATAGGAAGGGTCCCGGGATTGGAATGGGAAGGAGTTGGATATCACATCTCATGTTATAGGAAGGATCTCAGGTTTGGTATTAGAAGCATTGAGACATCACATCTCATGCTATAGGAAGTGTCTCAGGATTGGAATGGGAAGGACTTGGGTATCACATCTCATGCTATAGGGAGGGTCTCAAGTTTGATATTAGAAGCATTGAGATATCACATCTCATGCTATAGGAAGGGTCTCAGGATTGGAATGGGAAGGAGTTGGATATCACATCTCAAGCTTTAGGAAGGGTCTCAGGTTTGGTATAAGCATTGAGATAGCACATCTCATGCTATAGGAAGGGTCTCAGGATTGGAATGGGAAGGAGTTGGATATTACATCTCATGTTATAGGAAAGATCTCAGGTTTGGTATTAGAAGCATTGAGACATCACATCTCATGTTATAGGAAGGGTCTCAGGATTGGAATGGGAAGAAGTTGGATATCACATCTCATGCTATAGGAAGGGTCTCAGGTTTGAAACGGGAAGGAGTTGGATATCACATCTCATGTTATAGGACGGGTCTCAGGTTTGTTATTAGAATCATTGAGATATCATATTGCATGCTGTAGGAAGGGTCTAAGGATTGGAATGGGAAGGACTTGGATATCACATCTCATGCTATAGGTAGGCTCTCAGGTTTGGAAGTGAAGGAGTTCGATATCACATTTCATGTTAGAGGAAGGATCTCAGGTTTGGTATTAGAGGCATTGAGATATCACATATCATGCTATAGGAAGGGTCTCAGGATTGGAATGGGAAGGAGTTGGATATCACATCTCAAGCTTTAGGAAGGGTCTCAGGTTTGGTATAAGCATTGAGATAGCACATCTCATGCTATAGGAAGGGTCTAAGGATTGGAATGGGATGGAGTTGGATATTACATCTCATGTTATAGGAAAGATCTCAGGTTTGGTATTAGAAGCATTGAGACATCACATCTCATGTTATAGGAAGGGTCTCAGGATTGGAATGGGAAGAAGTTGGATATCACATCTCATGTTATAGGACTGGTCTCAGGTTTGGTATTAGAAGCATTGAGATATCACATTGCATGCTGTAGGAAGGTTCTCAGGTTTGGTATTAGAAGCATTGAGACATCACATCTCATGCTATAGGAAGGGTCTCAGGATTGGAATGGGAAGGAGTTGGATATCACATCTCATGTTATAGGAAGGATCTCAGGTTTGGTATTAGAAGCATTGAGACATCACATCTCATGCTATAGGAAGGGCCTCAGGATTGGAATGGGAAGGAGTTGGATATCACATCTCATGCTATAGGAAGGGTCTCAGATTTGGTATAAGCATCGAGATATCACATCTCATGCTATAGGAAGGGTCTCGGGATTGGAATGGGAAGGAGTTGGATATCACATCTCATGCCATAGGAAGGGTCTTAGGTTTGGTAAAAGCATTGAGATATCACATCTCTGCTATTGGAAGGGTCTCAGGATTGGAATGGGAAGGAGTTGGATATCCCATCTCATGTTATAGGAAGAGTCTCAGGTTTGGTATTAGAAGCATTGAGATATCACATCTCATGCTATAGGAAGTGTCTCAGGATTGGAATGGCTAAGGACTTGGGTATCACATCTCATGCTATAGGGAGGGTCTCAAGTTTGATATTAGAAGCATTGAGATATCACATCTCATGCTATAGGAAGGGTCTCAGGATTGGAATGGGAAGGAGTTGGATATCACATCTCATTCTATAGGAAGGGTCTCAGGTTTGGTATAAGCAGTGAGATATCACATCTCATGCTATAGGAAGTGTCTCAGGATTGGAATGGGAAGGAGTTGGATATCACATCTCATGTTATAGGAAGGATCTCAGGTTTGGTATAAGCATTGAGATATCACATCTCTGCTATCGGAAGGGTCTCAGGATTGGAATGGGAAGGAGTTGGATATTCCCATCTCATGTTATAGGAAGGGTCTCAGGTTTGGTATTAGAAGCATTGAGATATCCCATCTCATGATATAGGAAGGGTCTCAGGATTGGAATGGGAAGGACTTGGATATCATATCTCATGCTACAGGAAGGCTCTCAGGTTTGGAAGGGGAATGAGTTGGATATCACATTTCATATTAGAGGAAGGATCTCAGGTTTGGTATTAGAGGCCTTGAGATATCACATCTCATGCTATAGGAAGGGTCTCAGGATTGGAATGGGAAGGAGTTGGATATCACATCTCAAGCTATAGGAACGGTCTCAGGTTTTGTATAAGCATTGTGATATCACATCTCATACTATAGGAAGGGTCTCAGGATTGGAATGGGAAGGAGTTGGATATCACATCTCATGTTATAGGAAAGATCTCAGGTTTGGTATTAGAAGCATTGAGACATCACATCTCATGTTATAGGAAGGGTCTCAGGATTGGAATGGGAAGAAGTTGGATATCACATCTCATACTATAGGAAGGGTCTCAGGTTTGGTATAAGCATTGAGATATCACATCTCATGCTATAGGAAGGGTCTCAGGATTGGAATGGGAAGGAGTTGTATATGACATCTCATGCCATAGGAAGGGTCTCAGGTTTGGTATAAGCATTGAGATATCACATCACATGCTATAGGAAGGGTCTCAGGATTGGAATGGGAAGGACTTGGATATCACATCTCATGCTAAAGGCAGGGTCTCAGGTTTGGAAAGGGAAGGAGATGGATATCACATTTCATGTTAGAGGTAGGATCTCAGGTTTGGAATTAGAGGCATTGAGATATCACATCTCATGCTATCAGAAGGGTCTCAGGATTGGAATGGGAAGGAGTTGGATATCACATCTCATGCTAAAGGGAGGGTCTCAGGTTTGGAAGCGGGAGGATTTGGAAATCACATCTCATGTTATAGGAAGGATCTCAGGTTTGGTATTCGAAGCATTGAGATATCACATCTCATGCTATCGGAAGTATCTCAGGTTTGGTATTAGAGGCATTGAGATATCACATCTCATGCTATCATAAGGGTCTCAGGATTGGAATGGGAAGGAGTTGGATATCACATCTCATGTTATAGGAAGGATCTCAGGTTTGGTATTAGAAGCATTGAGATATCACATCTCATGCTATAGGAAGGGTCTCAGGATTGGAATGGGAAGGAGTTGGATATCACATCTCAAGCTATAGGAACGGTCTCAGGTTTGGTATAAGCATTGTGATATGACATCTCATGCTATAGGAAGGGTCTCAGGATTGGAATGGGAAGGAGTTGGATATCACATCTCATGTTATAGGAAAGATCTCAGGTTTGGTATTAGAAGCATTGCGACATCACATCTCATGTTATAGGAAGGGTCTCAGGATTGGAATGGGAAGAAGTTGGATATCACATCTCATGCTATAGGAAGGGTCTCAGGTTTGGTATAAGCATTGAGATATCACATCTCATGCTATAGGAAGGGTCTCAGGTTTGGAATGGGAAGGAGTTGTATATGACATCTCATGCCATAGGAAGGGTCTCAGGTTTGGTATAAGCATTGAGATATCACATCACATGCTATAGGAAGGGTCTCAGGATTGGAATGGAAAGGACTTGGATATCACATCTCATGCTATAGGCAGGGTCTCAGGTTTGGAAAGGGAAGGAGATGGATATCACATTTCATGTTAGAGGTAGGATCTCAGGTTTGGTATTTGAGGCATTGAAATATCACATCTCATGCTATCAGAAGGGTCTCAGGATTGGAATGGGAAGGAGTTGGATATCACATCTCATGCTAAAGGGAGGGTCTCAGGTTTGGAAGGGGAAGGATTTGGAAATCACATCTCATGTTATAGGAAGGATCTCAGGTTTGGTATTAGAAGCATTGAGATATCACATCTCATGCTATCGGAAGTATCTCAGGTTTGGTATTAGAGGCATTGAGATATCACATCTCATGCTATCATAAGGGTCTCAGGATTGGAATGGGAAGGAGTTGGATATCACATCTCATGTTATAGGAAGGCTCTCAGGTTTGGAAGGGGAAGGAGTTGGATATCACATTTCATGTTAGAGGAACGATCTCAGGTTTGGTATTAGAGGCCTTGCGATATCACATCTCATTCTATAGGAAGGGTCTCAGGATTGGAATGGGAAGGAGTTGGATATCACATCTCAAGCTATAGGAACGGTCTCAGGTTTGGTATAAGCATTGTGATATCACATCTCATGCTATAGGAAGGGTCTCAGGATTGGAATGGGAAGGAGTTGGATATCACATCTCATGTTATAGGAAAGATCTCAGGTTTGGTATTAGAAGCATTGCAACATCACATCTCATGTTATAGGAAGGGTCTCAGGATTGGAATGGGAAGAAGTTGGATATCACATCTCATGCTATAGGAAGGGTCTCAGGTTTGGTATAAGCATTGAGATATCACATCTCATGCTATAGGAAGGGTCTCAGGATTGGAATGGGAAGGAGTTGTATATGACATCTCATGCCATAGGAAGGGTCTCAGGTTTGGTATAAGAATTGAGATATCACATCACATGCTATAGGAAGGGTCTCAGGATTGGAATGGAAAGGACTTGGAAATCACATCTCATGCTATAGGCAGGGTCTCAGGTTTGAAAAGGGAAGGAGATGGATATCACATTTCATGTTAGAGGTAGGATCTCAGGTTTGGTATTAGAGGCATTGAAATATCACATCTCATGCTATCAGATGGGTCTCAGGACTGGAATGGGAAGGAGTTTGATATCACATCTCATGCTAAAGGGAGGGTCTCAGGTTTGGAAGGGGAAGGATTTGGAAATCACATCTCATGTTATAGGAAGGATCTCAGGTTTGGTATTAGAAGCATTGAGATATCACATCTCATGCTATCGGAAGTATCTCAGGTTTGGTATTAGAGGCATTGAGATATCACATCTCATGCTATCATAAGGGTCTCAGGATTGGAATGGGAAGGAGTTGGATATCACATCTCATGTTATAGGAAGGATCTCAGGTTTGGTATTAGAAGCATTGAGACATCACATCTCATGCTATAGGAAGGGTCTCAGGATTGGAATGGGAAGGAGTTGGATATCACATCTCATGCTATAGGAAGGGTCTCAGATTTGGTATAAGCATTGAGATATCACATCTCATGCTATAGGAAGGGTCTCAGGGTTGGAATGGGAAGGACTTGGGTATCACATCTCATGCTATAGGGAGGGTCTCAAGTTTGATATTAGAAGCATTGAGATATCACATCTCATGCTATAGGAAGGGTCTCAGGATTGGAATGGGAAGGAGTTGGATATTACATCTCAAGCTTTAGGAAGGGTCTCAGGTTTGGTATAAGCATTGAGATAGCACATCTCATGCTATAGGAAGGGTCTCAGGATTGGAATGGGAAGGAGTTGGATATTACATCTCATGTTATAGGAAAGATCTCAGGTTTGGTATTAGAAGCATTGAGACATCACATCTCATGTTATAGGAAGGGTCTCAGGATTGGAATGGGAAGAAGTTGGATATCACATCTCATGCTATAGGAAGGGTCTCAGGTTTGAAACGGGAAGGAGTTGGATATCACATCTCATGTTATAGGACGGGTCTCAGGTTTGTTATTAGAATCATTGAGATATCATATTGCATGCTGTAGGAAGGGTCTAAGGATTGGAATGGGAAGGACTTGGATATCACATCTCATGCTATAGGTAGGCTCTCAGGTTTGGAAAGGGAAGGAGTTCGATATCACATTTCATGTTAGAGGAAGGATCTCAGGTTTGGTATTAGAGGCATTGAGATATCACATATCATGCTATAGGAAGGGTCTCAGGATTGGAATGGGAAGGAGTTGGATATCACATCTCAAGCTTTAGGAAGGGTCTCAGGTTTGGTATAAGCATTGAGATAGCACATCTCATGCTATAGGAAGGGTCTCAGGATTGGAATGGGATGGAGTTGGATATTACATCTCATGTTATAGGAAAGATCTCAGGTTTGGTATTAGAAGCATTGAGACATCACATCTCATGTTATAGGAAGGGTCTCAGGATTGGAATGGGAAGAAGTTGGATATCACATCTCATGCTATAGGAAGGGTCTCAGGTTTGGAAGGGGAAGGAGTTGGATATCCAATCTCATGTTATAGGACTGGTCTCAGGTTTGGTATTAGAAGCATTGAGATAACACATCGCATGCTGTAGGAAGGTTCTCAGGTTTGGTATTAGAAGCATTGAGACATCACATCTCATGCTATAGGAAGGGTCTCAGGATTGGAATGGGAAGGAGTTGGATATCACATCTCATGTTATAGGAAGGATCTCAGGTTTGGTATTAGAAGCATTGAGACATCACATCTCATGCTATAGGAAGGGCCTCAGGATTGGAATGGGAAGGAGTTGGATATCACATCTCATGCTATAGGAAGGGTCTCAGATTTGGTATAAGCATCGAGATATCACATCTCATGCTATAGGAAGGGTCTCGGGATTGGAATGGGAAGGAGTTGGATATCACATCTCATGCCATAGGAAGGGTCTTAGGTTTGGTATAAGAATTGAGATATCACATCTCTGCTATTGGAAGGGTCTCAGGATTGGAATGGGAAGGAGTTGGATATCCCATCTCATGTTATAGGAAGAGTCTCAGGTTTGGTATTAGAAGCATTGAGATATCACATCTCATGCTATAGGAAGTGTCTCAGGATTGGAATGGGAAGGACTTGGGTATCACATCTCATGCTATAGGGAGGGTCTCAAGTTTGATATTAGAAGCATTGAGATATCACATCTCATGCTATAGGAAGGGTCTCAGGATTGGAATGGGAAGGAGTTGGATATCACATCTCATTCTATAGGAAGGGTCTCAGGTTTGGTATAAGCAGTGAGATATCACATCTCATGCTATAGGAAGTGTCTCAGGGTTGGAATGGGAAGGAGTTGGATATCACATCTCATGTTATAGGAAGGATCTCAGGTTTGGTATAAGCATTGAGATATCACATCTCTGCTATCGGAAGGGTCTCAGGATTGGAATGGGAAGGAGTTGGATATTCCCATCTCATGTTATAGGAAGGGTCTCAGGTTTGGTATTAGAAGCATTGAGATATCCCATCTCATGATATAGGAAGGGTCTCAGGATTGGAATGGGAAGGACTTGGATATCATATCTCATGCTATAGGAAGGCTCTCAGGTTTGGAAGGGGAAGGAGTTGGATATCACATTTCATATTAGAGGAAGGATCTCAGGTTTGGTATTAGAGGCCTTGAGATATCACATCTCATGCTATAGGAAGGGTCTCAGGATTGGAATGGGAAGGAGTTGGATATCACATCTCAAGCTATAGGAACGGTCTCAGGTTTTGTATAAGCATTGTGATATCACATCTCATACTATAGGAAGGGTCTCAGGATTGGAATGGGAAGGAGTTGGATATCACATCTCATGTTATAGGAAAGATCTCAGGTTTGGTATTAGAAGCATTGAGACATCACATCTCATGTTATAGGAAGGGTCTCAGGATTGGAATGGGAAGAAGTTGGATATCACATCTCATGCTATAGGAAGGGTCTCAGGTTTGGTATAAGCATTGAGATATCACATCTCATGCTATAGGAAGGGTCTCAGGATTGGAATGGGAAGGAGTTGTATATGACATCTCATGCCATAGGAAGGGTCTCAGGTTTGGTATAAGCATTGAGATATCACATCACATGCTATAGGAAGGGTCTCAGGATTGGAATGGGAAGGACTTGGATATCACATCTCATGTTAGAGGTAGGATCTCAGGTTTGGAATTAGAGGCATTGAGATATCACATCTCATGCTATCAGAAGGGTCTCAGGATTGGAATGGGAAGGAGTTGGATATCACATCTCATGCTAAAGGGAGGGTCTCAGGTTTGGAAGCGGGAGGATTTGGAAATCACATCTCATGTTATAGGAAGGATCTCAGGTTTGGTATTCGAAGCATTGAGATATCACATCTCATGCTATCGGAAGTATCTCAGGTTTGGTATTAGAGGCATTGAGATATCACATCTCATGCTATCATAAGGGTCTCAGGATTGGAATGGGAAGGAGTTGGATATCACATCTCATGTTATAGGAAGGATCTCAGGTTTGGTATTAGAAGCATTGAGACATCACATCTCATGCTATAGGAAGGGTCTCAGGATTGGAATGGGAAGGAGTTGGATATCACATCTCATGCTATAGGAAGGGTCTCAGATTTGGTATAAGCATTGAGATATCACATCTCATGCTATAGGAAGGGTCTCAGGATTGGAATGGGAAGGAGTTGTATATGACATCTCAGGCCATAGGAAGGGTCTCAGGTTTGGTATAAGCATTGAGATATCACATCTCTGCTATCGGAAGGGTCTCAGGATTGGAATGGGAATGAGTTGGATATCCCATCTCATGTTATAGGAAGAGTCTCAGGTTTGTTATTAGAAGCATTGAGATATCCCATCTCATGCTATAGGAAGGGTCTCAGGTTGGAATGGGAAGGAGTTGGATATCACATTTCATGTTATAGGAAGGGTCTCAGGATTGGAATTGGAAGGACTTGGCTATCATATCTCATGCTATAGGAAGGCTCTCAGGTTTGGAAGGGGAAGGAGTTGGATATCACATTTCATGTTAGAGGAACGATCTCAGGTTTGGTATTAGAGGCCTTGAGATATCACATCTCATGCTATAGGAAGGGTCTCAGGATTGGAATGGGAAGGAGTTGGATATCACATCTCAAGCTATAGGAACGGTCTCAGGTTTGGTATAAGCATTGTGATATCACATCTCATGCTATAGGAAGGGTCTCAGGATTGGAATGGGAAGGAGTTGGATATCACATCTCATGTTATAGGAAAGATCTCAGGTTTGGTATTAGAAGCATTGCGACATCACATCTCATGTTATAGGAAGGGTCTCAGGATTGGAATGGGAAGAAGTTGGATATCACATCTCATGCTATAGGAAGGGTCTCAGGTTTGGTATAAGCATTGAGATATCACATCTCATGCTATAGGAAGGGTCTCAGGTTTGGAATGGGAAGGAGTTGTATATGACATCTCATGCCATAGGAAGGGTCTCAGGTTTGGTATAAGCATTGAGATATCACATCACATGCTATAGGAAGGGTCTCAGGATTGGAATGGAAAGGACTTGGATATCACATCTCATGCTATAGGCAGGGTCTCAGGTTTGGAAAGGGAAGGAGATGGATATCACATTTCATGTTAGAGGAACGATCTCAGGTTTGGTATTAGAGGCCTTGCGATATCACATCTCATGCTATAGGAAGGGTCTCAGGATTGGAATGGGAAGGAGTTGGATATCACATCTCAAGCTATAGGAACGGTCTCAGGTTTGGTATAAGCATTGTGATATCACATCTCATGCTATAGGAAGGGTCTCAGGATTGGAATGGGAAGGAGTTGGATATCACATCTCATGTTATAGGAAAGATCTCAGGTTTGGTATTAGAAGCATTGCGACATCACATCTCATGTTATAGGAAGGGTCTCAGGATTGGAATGGGAAGAAGTTGGATATCACATCTCATGCTATAGGAAGGGTCTCAGGTTTGGTATAAGCATTGAGATATCACATCTCATGCTATAGGAAGGGTCTCAGGATTGGAATGGGAAGGAGTTGTATATGACATCTCATGCCATAGGAAGGGTCTCAGGTTTGGTATAAGAATTGAGATATCACATCACATGCTATAGGAAGGGTCTCAGGATTGGAATGGAAAGGACTTGGATATCACATCTCATGCTATAGGCAGGGTCTCAGGTTTGAAAAGGGAAGGAGATGGATATCACATTTCATGTTAGAGGTAGGATCTCAGGTTTGGTATTAGAGGCATTGAAATATCACATCTCATGCTATCAGATGGGTCTCAGGACTGGAATGGGAAGGAGTTTGATATCACATCTCATGCTAAAGGGAGGGTCTCAGGTTTGGAAGGGGAAGGATTTGGAAATCACATCTCATGTTATAGGAAGGATCTCAGGTTTGGTATTAGAAGCATTGAGATATCACATCTCATGCTATCGGAAGTATCTCAGGTTTGGTATTAGAGGCATTGAGATATCACATCTCATGCAATCATAAGGGTCTCAGGATTGGAATGGGAAGGAGTTGGATATCACATCTCATGTTATAGGAAGGATCTCAGGTTTGGTATTAGAAGCATTGAGACATCACATCTCATGCTATAGGAAGGGTCTCAGGATTGGAATGGGAAGGAGTTGGATATCACATCTCATGCTATAGGAAGGGTCTCAGATTTGGTATAAGCATTGAGATATCACATCTCATGCTATAGGAAGGGTCTCAGGATTGGAATGGGAAGGAGTTGTATATGACATCTCAGGCCATAGGAAGGGTCTCAGGCTTGGTAAAAGCATTGAGATATCACATCTCTGCTATCGGAAGGGTCTCAGGATTGGAATGGGAAGGAGTTGGATATCCCATCTCATGTTATAGGAAGGGTCTCAGGTTTGGTATTAGAAGCATTGAGACATCACATCTCATGTTATAGGAAGGGTCTCAGGATTGGAATGGGAAGAAGTTGGATATCACATCTCATGCTATAGGAAGGGTCTCAGGTTTGGTATAAGCATTGAGATATCACATCTCATGCTATAGGAAGGGTCTCAGGATTGGAATGGGAAGGAGTTGTATATGACATCTCATGCCATAGGAAGGGTCTCAGGTTTGGTATAAGCATTGAGATATCACATCACATGCTATAGGAAGGGTCTCAGGATTGGAATGGGAAGGACTTGGATATCACATCTCATGCTATAGGCAGGGTCTCAGGTTTGGAAAGGGAAGGAGATGGATATCACATTTCATGTTAGAGGTAGGATCTCAGGTTTGGTATTAGAGGCATTGAAATATCACATCTCATGCTATCAGAAGGGTCTCAGGATTGGAATGGGAAGGAGTTGGATATCACATCTCATGCTAAAGGGAGGGTCTCAGGTTTGGAAGTGGAAGGATTTGGAAATCACATCTCATGTTATAGGAAGGATCTCAGGTTTGGTATTAGAAGCATTGAGATATCACATCTCATGCTATCAGAAGTATCTCAGGTTTGGTATTAGAGGCATTGAGATATCACATCTCATGCTATCATAAGGGTCTCAGGATTGGAATGGGAAGAAGTTGGATATCACATCTCATGCTATAGGCAGGGTCTCAGGTTTGAAAAGGGAAGGAGATGGATATCACATTTCATGTTAGAGGTAGGATCTCAGGTTTGGTATTAGAGGCATTGAAATATCACATCTCATGCTATCAGATGGGTCTCAGGACTGGAATGGGAAGGAGTTTGATATCACATCTCATGCTAAAGGGAGGGTCTCAGGTTTGGAAGGGGAAGGATTTGGAAATCACATCTCATGTTATAGGAAGGATCTCAGGTTTCGTATTAGAAGCATTGAGATATCACATCTCATGCTATCGGAAGTATCTCAGGTTTGGTATTAGAGGCATTGAGATATCACATCTCATGCAATCATAAGGGTCTCAGGATTGGAATGGGAAGGAGTTGGATATCACATCTCATGTTATAGGAAGGATCTCAGGTTTGGTATTAGAAGCATTGAGACATCACATCTCATGCTATAGGAAGGGTCTCAGGATTGGAATGGGAAGGAGTTGGATATCACATCTCATGCTATAGGAAGGGTCTCAGATTTGGTATAAGCATTGAGATATCACATCTCATGCTATAGGAAGGGTCTCAGGATTGGAATGGGAAGGAGTTGTATATGACATCTCAGGCCATAGGAAGGGTCTCAGGCTTGGTAAAAGCATTGAGATATCACATCTCTGCTATCGGAAGGGTCTCAGGATTGGAATGGGAAGGAGTTGGATATCCCATCTCATGTTATAGGAAGGGTCTCAGGTTTGGTATTAGAAGCATTGAGACATCACATCTCATGTTATAGGAAGGGTCTCAGGATTGGAATGGGAAGAAGTTGGATATCACATCTCATGCTATAGGAAGGGTCTCAGGTTTGGTATAAGCATTGAGATATCACATCTCATGCTATAGGAAGGGTCTCAGGATTGGAATGGGAAGGAGTTGTATATGACATCTCATGCCATAGGAAGGGTCTCAGGTTTGGTATAAGCATTGAGATATCACATCACATGCTATAGGAAGGGTCTCAGGATTGGAATGGGAAGGACTTGGATATCACATCTCATGCTATAGGCAGGGTCTCAGGTTTGGAAAGGGAAGGAGATGGATATCACATTTCATGTTAGAGGTAGGATCTCAGGTTTGGTATTAGAGGCATTGAAATATCACATCTCATGCTATCAGAAGGGTCTCAGGATTGGAATGGGAAGGAGTTGGATATCACATCTCATGCTAAAGGGAGGGTCTCAGGTTTGGAAGTGGAAGGATTTGGAAATCACATCTCATGTTATAGGAAGGATCTCAGGTTTGGTATTAGAAGCATTGAGATATCACATCTCATGCTATCAGAAGTATCTCAGGTTTGGTATTAGAGGCATTGAGATATCACATCTCATGCTATCATAAGGGTCTCAGGATTGGAATGGGAAGAAGTTGGATATCACATCTCATGTTATAGGAAGGATCTCAGGTTTGGTATTAGAAGAATTGAGACATCACATCTCATGCTACAGGAAGGGTCTCAGGATTGGAATGGGAAGAAGTTGGATATCACATCTCATGCTATAGGAAGGGTCTCAGATTTGGTATAAGCATTGAGATATCACATCTAATGCTATAGGAAGGGTCTCAGGATTGGAATGGGAAGGAGTTGCATATGACATCTCAGGCCATAGGAAGGGTCTCAGGTTTGGTATAAGCATTGAGATATCACATCTCTGCTATCGGAAGGGTCTCAGGATTGGAATGGGAAGGAGTTGGATATCCCAAATCATGTTATAGGAAGGGTCTCAGGTTTGGTATTAGAAGCATTGAGATATCACATCTCATGCTATAGGAAGGGTCTCAGGATTGGAATGGGGAGGACTTGGATGTCACATCTCATGTTATAGGAAGGCTCTCAGGTTTGGAAGGGGAAGGAGTTGGATATCACATTTCATGTTAGAGGAACGATCTCAGGTTTGGTATTAGAGGCCTTGAGATATCACATCTCATGCTATAGGAAGGGTCTCAGGATTGGAATGGGAAGGAGTTGGATATCACATCTCATGCTATAGGAAGGGTCTCAGGTTTGGTATAAGCATTGAGATATCACATCTCATGCTATAGGAAGGGTCTCAGGATTGGAATGGGAAGGAGTTGTATATGACATCTCATGCCATAGGAAGGGTCTCAGGTTTGGTATAAGCATTGAGATATCACATCACATGCTATAGGCAGGGTCTCAGGTTTGGAATGGGAAGGAGTTGGATATCCCAAATCATGTTATAGGAAGGGTCTCAGGTTTGGTATTAGAAGCATTGAGATATCACATCTCATGCTATAGGAAGGGTCTCAGGATTGGAATGGGAAGGAGTTGGATATCACATCTCATGCTAAAGTGAGGGTCTCAGGTTTGGAAGGGGAAGGATTTGGAAATCACATCTCATGTTATAGGAAGGATCTCAGGTTTGGTATTAGAAGCATTGAGATTTCACATCTCATGCTATCGGAAGTATCTCAGGTTTGGTATTAGAGGCATTGAGATATCACATCTCATGCTATCATAAGGGTCTCAGGATTGGAATGGGAAGGAGTTGGATATCACATCTCATGTTATAGGAAGGATCTCAGGTTTGGTATTAGAAGCATTGAGACATCACATCTCATGCTATAGGAAGGGTCTCAGGTTTGGTATTAGAAGCATTGAGACATCACATCTCATGCTATAGGAAGGGTCTCAGGATTGGAATGGGAAGGAGTTGGATATCACATCTCATGCTATAGGAAGGGTCTCAGATTTGGTATAAGCATTGAGATATCACATCTCATGCTATAGGAAGGGTCTCAGGATTGGAATGTGAAGGAGTTGTATATGACATCTCAGGCCATAGGAAGGGTCTCAGGCTTGGTAAAAGCATTGAGATATCACATCTCTGCTATCGGAAGGGTCTCAGGATTGGAATGGGAAGGAGTTGGATATCCCATCTCATGTTATAGGAAGGGTCTCAGGTTTGGTATTAGAAGCATTGAGACATCACATCTCATGTTATAGGAAGGGTCTCAGGATTGGAATGGGAAGAAGTTGGATATCACATCTCATGCTATAGGAAGGGTCTCAGGTTTGGTATAAGCATTGAGATATCACATCTCATGCTATAGGAAGGGTCTCAGGATTGGAATGGGAAGGAGTTGTATATGACATCTCATGCCATAGGAAGGGTCTCAGGTTTGGTATAAGCATTGAGATATCACATCACATGCTATAGGAAGGGTCTCAGGATTGGAATGGGAAGGACTTGGATATCACATCTCATGCTATAGGCAGGGTCTCAGGTTTGGAAAGGGAAGGAGATGGATATCACATTTCATGTTAGAGGTAGGATCTCAGGTTTGGTATTAGAGGCATTGAAATATCACATCTCATGCTATCAGAAGGGTCTCAGGATTGGAATGGGAAGGAGTTGGATATCACATCTCATGCTAAAGGGAGGGTCTCAGGTTTGGAAGTGGAAGGATTTGGAAATCACATCTCATGGTATAGGAAGGATCTCAGGTTTGGTATTAGAAGCATTGAGATATCACATCTCATGCTATCAGAAGTATCTCAGGTTTGGTATTAGAGGCATTGAGATATCACATCTCATGCTATCATAAGGGTCTCAGGATTGGAATGGGAAGAAGTTGGATATCACATCTCATGTTATAGGAAGGATCTCAGGTTTGGTATTAGAAGAATTGAGACATCACATCTCATGCTATAGGAAGGGTCTCAGGATTGGAATGGGAAGAAGTTGGATATCACATCTCATGCTATAGGAAGGGTCTCAGATTTGGTATAAGCATTGAGATATCACATCTAATGCTATAGGAAGGGTCTCAGGATTGGAATGGGAAGGAGTTGCATATGACATCTCAGGCCATAGGAAGGGTCTCAGGTTTGGTATAAGCATTGAGATATCACATCTCTGCTATCGGAAGGGTCTCAGGATTGGAATGGGAAGGAGTTGGATATCCCAAATCATGTTATAGGAAGGGTCTCAGGTTTGGTATTAGAAGCATTGAGATATCACATCTCATGCTATAGGAAGGGTCTCAGGATTGGAATGGGAAGGAGTTGGATATCACATCTCATGCTATAGGAAGGGTCTCAGGTTTGGTATAAGCATTGAGATATCACATCTCATGCTATAGGAAGGGTCTCAGGATTGGAATGGGAAGGAGTTGTATATGACATCTCATGCCATAGGAAGGGTCTCAGGTTTGGTATAAGCATTGAGATATCACATCACATGCTATAGGCAGGGTCTCAGGTTTGGAAAGGGAAGGAGATGGATATCACATTTCATGTTAGAGGTAGGATCTCAGGTTTGGTATTAGAGGCATTGAAATATCACATCTCATGCTATCAGATGGGTCTCAGGATTGGAATGGGAAGGAGTTGGATATCACATCTCATGCTAAAGGGAGGGTCTCAGGTTTGGAAGGGGAAGGATTTGGAAATCACATCTCATGTTATAGGAAGGATCTCAGGTTTGGTATTAGAAGCATTGAGATATCACATCTCATGCTATCGGAAGTATCTCAGGTTTGGTATTAGAGGCATTCAGATATCACATCTCATGCTATCATAAGGGTCTCAGGATTGGAATGGGAAGGAGTTGGATATCACATCTCATGTTATAGGAAGGATCTCAGGTTTGGTATTAGAAGCATTGAGACATCACATCTCATGCTATAGGAAGGGTCTCAGGATTGGAATGGGAAGGAGTTGGATATCACATCTCATGCTATAGGAAGGGTCTCAGATTTGGTATAAGCATTGAGATATCACATCACATGCTATAGGAAGGGTCTCAGGATTGGAATGGGAAGGACTTGGATATCACATTTCATGCTATAGGCAGGGTCTCAGGTTTGGAAAGGGAAGGAGATGGATATCACATTTCATGTTAGAGGTAGGATCTCAGGTTTGGTATTAGAGGCATTGAAATATCACATCTCATGCTATCAGAAGGGTCTCAGGATTGGAATGGGAAGGAGTTGGATATCACATCTCATGCTAAAGGGAGGGTCTCAGGTTTGGAAGTGGAAGGATTTGGAAATCACATCTCATGTTATAGGAAGGATCTCAGGTTTGGTATTAGAAGCATTGAGATATCACATCTCATGCTATCAGAAGTATCTCAGGTTTGGTATTAGAGGCATTGAGATATCACATCTCATGCTATCATAAGGGTCTCAGGATTGGAATGGGAAGGAGTTGGATATCACATCTCATGTTATAGGAAGGATCTCAGGTTTGGTATTAGAAGAATTGAGACATCACATCTCATGCTATAGGAAGGGTCTCAGGATTGGAATGGGAAGAAGTTGGATATCACATCTCATGCTATAGGAAGGGTCTCAGATTTGGTATAAGCATTGAGATATCACATCTAATGCTATAGGAAGGGTCTCAGGATTGGAATGGGAAGGAGTTGCATATGACATCTCAGGCCATAGGAAGGGTCTCAGGTTTGGTATAAGCATTGAGATATCACATCTCTGCTATCGGAAGGGTCTCAGGATTGGAATGGGAAGGAGTTGGATATCCCAAATCATGTTATAGGAAGGGTCTCAGGTTTGGTATTAGAAGCATTGAGATATCACATCTCATGCTATAGGAAGGGTCTCAGGATTGGAATGGGGAGGACTTGGATGTCACATCTCATGTTATAGGAAGGCTCTCAGGTCTGGAAGGGGAAGGAGTTGGATATCACATTTCATGTTAGAGGAACGATCTCAGGTTTGGTATTAGAGGCCTTGAGATATCACATCTCATGCTATAGGAAGGGTCTCAGGATTGGAATGGGAAGGAGTTGGATATCACATCTCATGCTATAGGAAGGGTCTCAGGTTTGGTATAAGCATTGAGATATCACATCTCATGCTATAGGAAGGGTCTCAGGATTGGAATGGGAAGGAGTTGTATATGACATCTCATGCCATAGGAAGGGTCTCAGGTTTGGTATAAGCATTGAGATATCACATCACATGCTATAGGAAGGGTCTCAGGATTGGAATGGAAAGGACTTGGATATCACATCTCATGCTATAGGCAGGGTCTCAGGTTTGGAAAGGGAAGGAGATGGATATCACATTTCATGTTAGAGGTAGGATCTCAGGTTTGGTATTAGAGGCATTGAAATATCACATCTCATGCTATCAGATGGGTCTCAGGATTGGAATGGGAAGGAGTTGGATATCACATCTCATGCTAAAGGGAGGGTCTCAGGTATGGAAGGGGAAGGATTTGGAAATCACATCTCATGTTATAGGAAGGATCTCAGGTTTGGTATTAGAAGCATTGAGATATCACATCTCATGCTATCGGAAGTATCTCAGGTTTGGTATTAGAGGCATTGAGATATCACATCTCATGCTATCATAAGGGTCTCAGGATTGGAATGGGAAGGAGTTGGATATCACATCTCATGTTATAGGAAGGATCTCAGGTTTGGTATTAGAAGCATTGAGACATCACATCTCATGCTATAGGAAGGGTCTCAGGATTGGAATGGGAAGGAGTTGGATATCACATCTCATGCTATAGGAAGGGTCTCAGATTTGGTATAAGCATTGAGATATCACATCACATGCTATAGGAAGGGTCTCAGGATTGGAATGGGAAGGACTTGGATATCACATTTCATGCTATAGGCAGGGTCTCAGGTTTGGAAAGGGAAGGAGATGGATATCACATTTCATGTTAGAGGTAGGATCTCAGGTTTGGTATTAGAGGCATTGAAATATCACATCTCATGCTATCAGAAGGGTCTCAGGATTGGAATGGGAAGGAGTTGGATTTCACATCTCATGCTAAAGGGAGGGTCTCAGGTTTGGAAGTGGAAGGATTTGGAAATCACATCTCATGTTATAGGAAGGATCTCAGGTTTGGTATTAGAAGCATTGAGATGTCACATCTCATGCTATCAGAAGTATCTCAGGTTTGGTATTAGAGGCATTGAGATATCACATCTCATGCTATCATAAGGGTCTCAGGATTGGAATGGGAAGGAGTTGGATATCACATTTCATGTTATAGGAAGGGTCTCAGGATTGGAATGGGAAGGAGTTGGATATCACATCTCAAGCTTTAGGAAGGGTCTCAGGTTTGGTATAAGCATTGAGATAGCACATCTCATGCTATAGGAAGGGTCTCAGGATTGGAATGGGAAGGAGTTGGATATCACATCTCATGTTATAGGAAAGATCTCAGGTTTGGTATTAGAAGCATTGAGACATCACATCTCATGTTATAGGAAGGGTCTCAGGATTGGAATGGGAAGAAGTTGGATATCACATCTCATGCTAAAGGAAGGGTCTCAGGTTTGGAAGGGGAAGGAGTTGGATATCCAATCTCATGTTATAGGACTGGTCTCAGGTTTGGTATTAGAAGCATTGAGATATCACATCGCATGCTGTAGGAAGGTTCTCAGGTTTGGAATGGGGAGGAATTGGATATCACATCTCATGTCATAGGAAGGATCTCAGGTTTGGTATGAGAAGCATTGAGATATCACATCTCATGCTATAGGAATGGTCTCAGGATTGGAATGGGAAGGAGTTGGATATTACATTCTTGCTATAGGAAGGGTCTCATGTTTGGAATGGGAAGGAGTTGGATATCACATATGCTATAGTAAGGGTCTCAGGTTTGGACCGGGAAGGAGTTGGATATCGCATCTCATGTTATAGGAAGGGTCTCAGGTTTGGTATAAGCATTGAGATATCACATCTCTGCTATCGGAAGTGTCTCAGGATTGGAATGGGAAGGAGTTGGATATCCCATCTCATGTTATAGGATGGGTCTCAGGTTTGTTATTAGAATCATTGAGATATCATATTGCATGCTGTAGGAAGGGTCTAAGGATTGGAATGGGAAGGAATTGGATATCACATCTCATGCTATAGGTAGGCTCTCATGTTTGGAAAGGGAAGGAGATGGATATCACATTTCATGTTAGAGGAAGGATCTCAGGTTTGGTATTAGAGGCATTGAGATATCACATCTCATGCTATAGGAAGGGTCTCAGGATTGGAATGGGAAGGAGTTGGATATCACATCTCATGCTATAGGAAGGGTCTCAGGTTTGGTATAAACATCGAGATATCACATCTCATGCTATAGGAAGGGTCCCGGGATTGGAATGGGAAGGAGTTGGATATCACATCTCATGTTATAGGAAGGATCTCAGGTTTGGTATTAGAAGCATTGAGACATCACATCTCATGCTATAGGAAGTGTCTCAGGATTGGAATGGGAAGGACTTGGGTATCACATCTCATGCTATAGGGAGGGTCTCAAGTTTGATATTAGAAGCATTGAGATATCACATCTCATGCTATAGGAAGGGTCTCAGGATTGGAATGGGAAGGAGTTGGATATCACATCTCAAGCTTTAGGAAGGGTCTCAGGTTTGGTATAAGCATTGAGATAGCACATCTCATGCTATAGGAAGGGTCTCAGGATTGGAATGGGAAGGAGTTGGATATTACATCTCATGTTATAGGAAAGATCTCAGGTTTGGTATTAGAAGCATTGAGACATCACATCTCATGTTATAGGAAGGGTCTCAGGATTGGAATGGGAAGAAGTTGGATATCACATCTCATGCTATAGGAAGGGTCTCAGGTTTGAAACGGGAAGGAGTTGGATATCACATCTCATGTTATAGGACGGGTCTCAGGTTTGTTATTAGAATCATTGAGATATCATATTGCATGCTGTAGGAAGGGTCTAAGGATTGGAATGGGAAGGACTTGGATATCACATCTCATGCTATAGGTAGGCTCTCAGGTTTGGAAAGGGAAGGAGTTCGATATCACATTTCATGTTAGAGGAAGGATCTCAGGTTTGATATTAGAGGCATTGAGATATCACATATCATGCTATAGGAAGGGTCTCAGGATTGGAATGGGAAGGAGTTGGATATCACATCTCAAGCTTTAGGAAGGGTCTCAGGTTTGGTATAAGCATTGAGATAGCACATCTCATGCTATAGGAAGGGTCTCAGGATTGGAATGGGAAGGAGTTGGATATTACATCTCATGTTATAGGAAAGATCTCAGGTTTGGTATTAGAAGCATTGAGACATCACATCTCATGTTATAGGAAGGGTCTCAGGATTGGAATGGGAAGAAGTTGGATATCACATCTCATGCTATAGGAAGGGTCTCAGGTTTGGAAGGAGAAGGAGTTGGATATCCAATCTCATGTTATAGGACTGGTCTCAGGTTTGGTATTAGAAGCATTGAGATATCACATTGCATGCTGTAGGAAGGTTCTCAGGTTTGGTATTAGAAGCATTGAGACATCACATCTCATGCTATAGGAAGGGTATCAGGATTGGAATGGGAAGGAGTTGGATATCACATCTCATGTTATAGGAAGGATCTCAGGTTTGGTATTAGAAGCATTGAGACATTACATCTCATGCTATTGGAAGGGCCTCAGGATTGGAATGGGAAGGAGTTGGATATTACATCTCATGCTATAGGAAGGGTCTCAGATTTGGTATAAGCATCGAGATATCACATCTCATGCTATAGGAAGGGTCTCGGGATTGGAATGGGAAGGAGTTGGATATCACATCTCATGCCATAGGAAGGGTCTTAGGTTTGGTATAAGCATTGAGATATCACATCTCTGCTATTGGAAGGGTCTCAGGATTGGAATGGGAAGGAGTTGGATATCCCATCTCATGTTATAGGAAGAGTCTCAGGTTTGGTATTAGAAGCATTGAGATATCACATCTCATGCTATAGGAAGTGTCTCAGGATTGGAATGGGAAGGACTTGGGTATCACATCTCATGCTATAGGGAGGGTCTCAAGTTTGATATTAGAAGCATTGAGATATCACATCTCATGCTATAGGAAGGGTCTCAGGATTGGAATGGGAAGGAGTTGGATATCACATCTCATTCTAGAGGAAGGGTCTCAGGTTTGGTATAAGCAGTGAGATATCACATCTCATGCTATAGGAAGTGTCTCAGGATTGGAATGGGAAGGAGTTGGATATCACATCTCATGTTATAGGAAGGATCTCAGGTTTGGTATAAGCATTGAGATATCACATCTCTGCTATCGGAAGGGTCTCAGGATTGGAATGGGAAGGAGTTGGATATTCCCATCTCATGTTATAGGAAGGGTCTCAGGTTTGGTATTAGAAGCATTGAGATATCCCATCTCATGATATAGGAAGGGTCTCAGAATTGGAATGGGAAGGACTTGGATATCATATCTCATGCTATAGGAAGGCTCTCAGGTTTGGAAGGGGAAGGAGTTGAATATCACATTTCATGTTAGAGGAAGGATCTCAGGTTTGGTATTAGAGGCCTTGAGATATCACATCTCATGCTATAGGAAGGGTCTCAGGATTGGAATGGGAAGGAGTTGGATATCACATCTCAAGCTATAGGAACGGTCTCAGGTTTGGTATAAGCATTGTGATATCACATCTCATGCTATAGGAAGGGTCTCAGGATTGGAATGGGAAGGAGTTGGATATCACATCTCATGTTATAGGAAAGATCTCAGGTTTGGTATTAGAAGCATTGAGACATCACATCTCATGTTATAGGAAGGGTCTCAGGATTGGAATGGGAAGAAGTTGGATATCACATCTCATGCTATAGGAAGGGTCTCAGGTTTGGTATAAGCATTGAGATATCACATCTCATGCTATAGGAAGGGTCTCAGGATTGGAATGGGAAGGAGTTGTATATGACATCTCATGCCATAGGAAGGGTCTCAGGTTTGGTATAAGCATTGAGATATCACATCACATGCTATAGGAAGGGTCTCAGGATTGGAATGGGAAGGACTTGGATATCACATCTCATGCTATAGGCAGGGTCTCAGGTTTGGAAAGGGAAGGAGATGGATATCACATTTCATGCTAGAGGTAGGATCTCAGGTTTGGAATTAGAGGCATTGAGATATCACATCTCATGCTATCAGAAGGGTCTCAGGATTGGAATGGGAAGGAGTTGGATATCACATCTCATGCTAAAGGGAGGGTCTCAGGTTTGGAAGCGGGAGGATTTGGAAATCACATCTCATGTTATAGGAAGGATCTCAGGTTTGGTATTAGAAGCATTGAGATATCACATCTCATGCTATCGGAAGTATCTCAGGTTTGGTATTAGAGGCATTGAGATATCACATCTCATGCTATCATAAGGGTCTCAGGATTGGAATGGGAAGGAGTTGGATATCACATCTCATGTTATAGGAAGGATCTCAGGTTTGGTATTAGAAGCATTGAGACATCACATCTCATGCTATAGGAAGGGTCTCAGGATTGGAATGGGAAGGAGGTGGATATCACATCTCATGCTATAGGAAGGCTCTCAGATTTGGTATAAGCATTGAGATATCACATCTCATGCTATAGGAAGGGTCTCAGGATTGGAATGGGAAGGAGTTGGATATCCCATCTCATGTTATAGGAAGAGTCTCAGGTTTGTTATTAGAAGCATTGAGATATCCCATCTCATGCTATAGGAAGGGTCTCAGGTTGGAATGGGAAGGAGTTGGATATCACATTTCATGTTATAGGAAGGGTCTCAGGATTGGAATTGGAAGGACTTGGCTATCATATCTCATGCTATAGGAAGGCTCTCAGGTTTGGAAGGGGAAGGAGTTGGATATCACATTTCATGTTAGAGGAACAATCTCAGGTTTGGTATTAGAGGCCTTGAGATATCACATCTCATGCTATAGGAAGGGTCTCAGGATTGGAATGGGAAGGAGTTGGATATCACATTTCATGTTAGAGGAACGATCTCAGGTTTGGTATAAGCATTGTGATATCACATCTCATGCTATAGGAAGGGTCTCAGGATTGGAATGGGAAGGAGTTGGATATCACATCTCATGTTATAGGAAAGATCTCAGGTTTGGTATTAGAAGCATTGCGACATCACATCTCATGTTATAGGAAGGGTCTCAGGATTGGAATGGGAAGAAGTTGGATATCACATCTCATGCTATAGGAAGGGTCTCAGGTTTGGTATAAGCATTGAGATATCACATCTCATGCTATAGGAAGGGTCTCAGGTTTGGAATGGGAAGGAGTTGTATATGACATCTCATGCCATAGGAAGGGTCTCAGGTTTGGTATAAGCATTGAGATATCACATCACATGCTATAGGAAGGGTCTCAGGATTGGAATGGAAAGGACTTGGATATCACATCTCATGCTATAGGCAGGGTCTCAGGTTTGGAAAGGGAAGGAGATGGATATCACATTTCATGTTAGAGGTAGGATCTCAGGTTTGGTATTTGAGGCATTGAAATATCACATCTCATGCTATCAGAAGGGTCTCAGGATTGGAATGGGAAGGAGTTGGATATCACATCTCATGCTAAAGGGAGGGTCTCAGGTTTGGAAGGGGAAGGATTTGGAAATCACATCTCATGTTATAGGAAGGATCTCAGGTTTGGTATTAGAAGCATTGAGATATCACATCTCATGCTATCGGAAGTATCTCAGGTTTGGTATTAGAGGCATTGAGATATCACATCTCATGCTATCATAAGGGTCTCAGGATTGGAATGGGAAGGAGTTGGATATCACCTCTCATGTTATAGGAAGGATCTCAGGTTTGGTATTAGAAGCATTGAGACATCACATCTCATGCTATAGGAAGGGTCTACGGATTGGAATGGGAAGGAGTTGGATATCACATCTCATGCTATAGGAAGGGTCTCAGATTTGGTATAAGCATTGAGATATCACATCTCATGCTATAGGAAGGGTCTCAGGATTGGAATGGGAAGGAGTTGTATATGACATCTCAGGCCATAGGAAGGTTCTCAGGTTTGGTAAAAGCATTGAGATATCACATCTCTGCTATCGGAAGGGTCTCAGGATTGGAATGGGAAGGAGTTGGATATCCCATCTCATGTTATAGGAAGGGTCTCAGGTTTGGTATTAGAAGCATTGAGACATCACATCTCATGTTATAGGAAGGGTCTCAGGATTGGAATGGGAAGAAGTTGGATATCACATCTCATGCTATAGGAAGGGTCTCAGGTTTGGTATAAGCATTGAGATATCACATCTCATGCTATAGGAAGGGTCTCAGGATTGGAATGGGAAGGAGTTGTATATGACATCTCATGCCATAGGAAGGGTCTCAGGTTTGGTATAAGCATTGAGATATCACATCACATGCTATAGGAAGGGTCTCAGGATTGGAATGGGAAGGACTTGGATATCACATCTCATGCTATAGGCAGGGTCTCAGGTTTGGAAAGGGAAGGAGATGGATATCACATCTCATGTTATAGGAAGGATCTCAGGTTTGGTATTAGAAGCATTGAGATATCACATCTCATGCTATCAGAAGTATCTCAGGTTTGGTATTAGAGGCATTGAGATATCACATCTCATGCTATCATAAGGGTCTCAGGATTGGAATGGGAAGGAGTTGGATATCACATCTCATGTTATAGGAAGGATCTCAGGTTTGGTATTAGAAGAATTGAGACATCACATCTCATGCTATAGTAAGGGTCTCAGGATTGGAATGGGAAGAAGTTGGATATCACATCTCATGCTTTAGGAAGGGTCTCAGATTTGGTATAAGCATTGAGATATCACATCTAATGCTATAGGAAGGATCTCAGGATTGGAATGGGAAGGAGTTGCATATGACATCTCAGGCCATAGGAAGGGTCTCAGGTTTGGTATAAGCATTGAGATATCACATCTCTGCTATCGGAAGGGTCTCAGGATTGGAATGGGAAGGAGTTGGATATCCCAAATCATGTTATAGGAAGGGTCTCAGGTTTGGTATTAGAAGCATTGAGATATCACATCTCATGCTATAGGAAGGGTCTCAGGATTGGAATGGGGAGGACTTGGATGTCACATCTCATGTTATAGGAAGGCTCTCAGGTTTGGAAGGGGAAGGAGTTGGATATCACATTTCATGTTAGAGGAACGATCTCAGGTTTGGTATTAGAGGCCTTGAGATATCACATCTCATGCTATAGGAAGGGTCTCAGGATTGGAATGGGAAGGAGTTGGATATCACATCTCATGCTATAGGAAGGGTCTCAGGTTTGGTATAAGCATTGAGATATCACATCTCATGCTATAGGAAGGGTCTCAGGATTGGAATGGGAAGGAGTTGTATATGACATCTCATGCCATAGGAAGGGTCTCAGGTTTGGTATAAGCATTGAGATATCACATCACATGCTATAGGAAGGGTCTCAGGATTGGAATGGAAAGGACTTGGATATCACATCTCATGCTATAGGCAGGGTCTCAGGTTTGGAAAGGGAAGGAGATGGATATCACATTTCATGTTAGAGGTAGGATCTCAGGTTTGGTATTAGAGGCATTGAAATATCACATCTCATGCTATCAGATGGGTCTCAGGATTGGAATGGGAAGGAGTTGGATATCACATCTCATGCTAAAGGGAGGGTCTCAGGTTTGGAAGGGGAAGAATTTGGAAATCACATCTCATGTTGTAGGAAGGATCTCAGGTTTGGTATTAGAAGCATTGAGATATCACATCTCATGCTATCGGAAGTATCTCAGGTTTGGTATTAGAGGCATTGAGATATCACATCTCATGCTATCATAAGGGTCTCAGGATTGGAATGGGAAGGAGTTGGATATCACATCTCATGTTATAGGAAGGATCTCAGGTTTGGTATTAGAAGCATTGAGACATCACATCTCATGCTATAGGAAGGGTCTCAGGATTGGAATGGGAAGGAGTTGGATATCACATCTCATGCTATAGGAAGGGTCTCAGATTTGGTATATGCATTGAGATATCACATCACATGCTATAGGAAGGGTCTCAGGATTGGAATGGGAAGGACTTGGATATCACATTTCATGCTATAGGCAGGGTCTCAGGTTTGGAAAGGGAAGGAGATGGATATCACATTTCATGTTAGAGGTAGGATCTCAGGTTTGGTATTAGAGGCATTGAAATATCACATCTCATGCTATCAGAAGGGTCTCAGGATTGGAAAGGGAAGGAGTTGGATATCACATCTCATGCTAAAGGGAGGGTCTCAGGTTTGGAAGTGGAAGGATTTGGAAATCACATCTCATGTTATAGGAAGGATCTCAGGTTTGGTATTAGAAGCATTGAGATATCACATCTCATGCTATCAGAAGTATCTCAGGTTTGGAATTAGAGGCATTGAGATATCACATCTCATGCTATCATAAGGGTCTCAGGATTGGAATGGGAAGGAGTTGGATATCACATCTCATGTTATAGGAAGGATCTCAGGTTTGGTATTAGAAGCATTGAGATATCACATCTCATGCTATCAGAAGTATCTCAGGTTTGGAATTAGAGGCATTGAGATATCACATCTCATGCTATCATAAGGGTCTCAGGATTGGAATGGGAAGGAGTTGGATATCACATCTCATGTTATAGGAAGGATCTCAGGTTTGGTATTAGAAGAATTGAGACATCACATCTCATGCTATAGGAAGGGTCTCAGGATTGGAATGGGAAGAAGTTGGATATCACATCTCATGCTATAGGAAGGGTCTCAGATTTGGTATAAGCATTGAGATATCACATCTAATGCTATAGGAAGGGTCTCAGGATTGGAATGGGAAGGAGTTGCATATGACATCTCAGGCCATAGGAAGGGTCTCAGGTTTGGTATAAGCATTGAGATATCACATCTCTGCTATCGGAAGGGTCTCAGGATTGGAATGGGAAGCAGTTGGATATCCCAAATCATGTTATAGGAAGGGTCTCAGGTTTGGTATTAGAAGCATTGAGATATCACATCTCATGCTATAGGAAGGGTCTCAGGATTGGAATGGGGAGGACTTGGATGTCACATCTCATGTTATAGGGAGGGTCTCAAGTTTGATATTAGAAGCATTGAGATAACAAATCTCATGATATCGGAAGGGTCTCAGGATTGGAATGGGAAGGAATTGGATATCACATCTCATGATAAAGGAAGGGTCTAAGGTTTGGAAGGGGAAGGATTTGGATATCACATCTCATGTTATAGGACGGGTCTCAGGTTTGGTATTAGAAGCATTGAGATATCAAGTCTCATGGTATAGGAAGGGTCTCAGAATTGGAATGGGAAGGAGTTGGATATCACATCTCATGCATAGTATGGGTCTCAGGTTTGGTAGAAACATTGGGATATCACATCTCATGCTATCGGAAGGGTATCAGTATTGGATTTGGAAGGAGTTGGATATCCCATCTCATGCTATAGGAAGGGTCTCAGGTTGGAATGGGAAGGAATTGGATATCACATTTCATGTTATAGGAAGGCTCTCAGGTTTGGAAGGGGAAGGAGTTGGATATCACATTTCATGTCAGAGGAAGGATCTCAGGTTTGGTATTAGAGGCCTTGAGATATCACATCTCATGCTATAGGAAGGGTCTCAGGATTGGAATGGGAAAGAGTTGGATATCACATCTCAAGCTATAGGAAGGGTCTCAGGTTTGGTATAAGCATTGAGATATCACATCTCATGCTATATGATTTGTCTCAGGATTGGAATGTGAAGGAGTTGGATATCACATCTCATGTTATAGGAAAGATCTCAGGTTTGGTATTAGAAGCATTGAGACATCACATCTCATGTTATAGGAAGGGTCTCAGGATTGGAATGGGAAGAAGGTGGATATCACATCTCATGCTATAGGAAGAGTCTCAGGTCTGGAAGGGGAAGGAGTTGGATATCCAATCTCATGTTATAGGACTGGTCTCGGGTTTGGTATTAGAAACATTGAGATATCACATCGCATGCTGTGGGAAGGTTCTCAGGTTTGGAATGGGGAGGAATTGGATATCACATCTCATGTTCATAGGAAGGATCTCAGGTTTGGTATTAGAAGCATTGAGATATCACATCTCATGCTATAGGAATGGTCTCAGGATTGGAATGGGAAGGAGTTGGATATTACACTCTTGCTATAGGAAGGGTCTCATGTTTGGAATGGGAAGGAGTTGGATATCACATATGCTATAGGAAGGGTCTCAGGTTTGGACCGGGAAGGAGTTGGATATCACATCTCATGTTATAGGAAGGGTCTCAGGTTTGGTATAAGCATTGAGATATCACATCTCTGCTATCGGAAGTGTCTCAGGATTGGAATGGGAAGGAGTTGGATATCCCATCTCATGTTATAGGACGGGTCTCAGGTTTGTTATTAGAATCATTGAGATATCATATTGCATGCTGTAGGAAGGGTCTAAGGATTGGAATGGGAAGGACTTGGATATCACATCTCATGCTATAGGTAGGCTCTCAGGATTGGAAAGGGAAGGAGTTGGATATCACATTTCACGTTAGAGGAAGGATCTCAGGTTTGGTATTAGAGGCATTGAGATATCACATCTCATGCTATAGGAAGAGTCTCAGGATTGGAATGGGAAGGAGTTGGATATCACATCTCATGCTATAGGAAGGGTCTCAGGTTTGGTATAAGCATTGAGATATCACATCTCATGCTATAGGAAGGGTCTCGGGATTGGAATGGGAAGGAGATGGATATCACATTTCATGTTAGAGGTAGGATCTAAGGTTTGGAATTAGAGGCATTGAGATATCACATCTCATGCTATCAGAAGGGTTTCAGGATTGGAATGGGAAGGAGTTGGATATCACATCTCATGCTAAAGGGAGGGTCTCAGGTTTGGAAGCGGAAGGATTTGGAAATCACATCTCATGTTATAGGATGGATCTCAGGTTTGGTATTAGAAGCATTGAGATATCACATCTCATGCTATCGGAAGTATCTCAGGTTTGGTATTAGAGGCATTGAGATATCACATCTCATGCTATCATAAGGGTCTCAGGATTGGAATGGGAAGGAGTTGGATATCACATCTCATGTTATAGGAAGGATCTCAGGTTTGGTATTAGAAGCATTGAGACATCACATCTCATGCTATAGGAAGGGTCTCAGGATTGGAATGGGAAGGAGTTGGATATCACATCTCATGCTATAGGAAGGGTCTCAGATTTGGTATAAGCATTGAGATATCACATCTCATGCTATAGGAAGGGTCTCAGGATTGGAATGGGAAGGAGTTGTATATGACATCTCAGGCCATAGGAAGGGTCTCAGGTTTGGTATAAGCATTGAGATATCACATCTCTGCTATCGGAAGGGTCTCAGGATTGGAATGGGAATGAGTTGGATATCCCATCTCATGTTATAGGAAGAGTCTCAGGTTTGGTATTAGAAGCATTGAGATATCCCATCTCATGCTATAGGAAGGGTCTCAGGTTGGAATGGGAAGGAGTTGGATATCACATTTCATGTTATAGGAAGGGTCTCAGGATTGGAATTGGAAGGACTTGGCTATCATATCTCATGCTATAGGAAGGCTCTCAGGTTTGGAAGGGGAAGGAGTTGGATATCACATTTCATGTTAGAGGAACGATCTCAGGTTTGGTATTAGAGGCCTTGAGATATCACATCTCATGCTATAGGAAGGGTCTCAGGATTGGAATGGGAAGGAGTTGGATATCACATCTCAAGCTATAGGAACGGTCTCAGGTTTGGTATAAGCATTGTGATATCACTTCTCATGCTATAGGAAGGGTCTCAGGATTGGAATGGGAAGGAGTTGGATATCACATCTCATGCTATAGTAAGGGTCTCAGGTTTGGTATAAGCATTGAGATATCACATCTCATGCTATAGGAAGGGCCTCAGGTTTGGAATGGGAAGGAGTTGTATATGACATCTCATGCCATAGGAAGGGTCTCAGGTTTGGTATAAGCATTGAGATATCACATCACATGCTATAGGAAGGGTCTCAGGATTGGAATGGAAAGGACTTGGATATCACATCTCATGCTATAGGCAGGGTCTCAGGTTTGGAAAGGGAAGGAGATGGATATCACATTTCATGTTAGAGGTAGGATCTCAGGTTTGGTATTAGAGGCATTGAAATATCACATCTCATGCTATCAGAAGGGTCTCAGGATTGGAATGGGAAGGAGTTGGATATCACATCTCATGCTAAAGGGAGGGTCTCAGGTTTGGAAGGGGAAGGATTTGGAAATCACATCTCATGTTATAGGAAGGATCTCAGGTTTGGTATTAGAAGCATTGAGATATCACATCTCATGCTATCGGAAGTATCTCAGGTTTGGTATTAGAGGCATTGAGATATCACATCTCATGCTATCATAAGGGTCTCAGGATTGGAATGGGAAGGAGTTGGATATCACATCTCATGTTATAGGAAGGCTCTCAGGTTTGGAAGGGGAAGGAGTTGGATATCACATTTCATGTTAGAGGAACGATCTCAGGTTTGGTATTAGAGGCCTTGAGATATCACATCTCATGCTATAGGAAGGGTCTCAGGATTGGAATGGGAAGGAGTTGGATATCACATCTCAAGCTATAGGAACGGTCTCAGGTTTGCTATAAGCATTGTGATATCACATCTCATGCTATAGGAAGGGTCTCAGGATTGGAATGTGAAGGAGTTGGATATCACATCTCATGTTATAGGAAAGATCTCAGGTTTGGTATTAGAAGCATTGCGACATCACATCTCATGTTATAGGAAGGGTCTCAGGATTGGAATGGGAAGAAGTTGGATATCACATCTCATGCTATAGGAAGGGTCTCAGGTTTGGTATAAGCATTGAGATATCATATCTCATGCTATAGGAAGGGTCTCAGGATTGGAATGGGAAGGAGTTGTATATGACATCTCATGCCATAAGAAGGGTCTCAGGTTTGGTATAAGAATTGAGATATCACATCACATGCTATAGGAAGGGTCTCAGGATTGGAATGGAAAGGACTTGGATATCACATCTCATGCTATAGGCAGGGTCTCAGGTTTGGAAAGGGAAGGAGATGGATATCACAATTCATGTTAGAGGTAGGATCTCAGGTTTGGTATTAGAGGCATTGAAATATCACATCTCATGCTATCAGATGGGTCTCAGGATTGGAATGGGAAGGAGTTTGATATCACATCTCATGCTAAAGGGAGGGTCTCAGGTTTGGAAGGGGAAGGATTTTGAAATCACATCTCATGTTACAGGAAGGATCTCAGGTTTGGTATTAGAAGCATTGAGATATCACATCTCATGCTATCGGAAGTATCTCAGGTTTGGTATTAGAGGCATTGAGATATCACATCTCATGCTATCATAAGGGTCTCAGGATTGGAATGGGAAGGAGTTGGATATCACATCTCATGTTATAGGAAGGATCTCAGGTTTGGTATTAGAAGAATAGAGACATCACATCTCATGCTATAGGAAGGGTCTCAGGATTGGAATGGGAAGAAGTTGGATATCACATCTCATGCTATAGGAAGGGTCTCAGATTTGGTATAAGCATTGAGATATCACATCTAATGCTATAGGAAGGGTCTCAGGATTGGAATGGGAAGGAGTTGCATATGACATCTCAGGCCATAGGAAGGGTCTCAGGTTTGGTATAAGCATTGAGATATCACATCTCTGCTATCGGAAGGGTCTCAGGATTGGAATGGGAAGGAGTTGGATATCCCAAATCATGTTATAGGAAGGGTCTCAGGTTTGGTATTAGAAGCATTGAGATATCACATCTCATGCTATAGGAAGGGTCTCAGGATTGGAATGGGGAGGACTTGGATGTCACATCTCATGTTATAGGGAGGGTCTCAAGTTTGATATTAGAAGCATTGATATAACAAATCTCATGATATCGGAAGGGTCTCAGGATTGGAATGGGAAGGAATTGGATATCACATCTCATGATAAAGGAAGGGTCTAAGGTTTGGAAGGGGAAGGATTTGGATATCACATCTCATGTTATAGGACGGGTCTCAGGTTTGGTATTAGAAGCATTGAGATATCAAGTCTCATGGTATAGGAAGGGTCTCAGAATTGGAATGGGAAGGAGTTGGATATCACATCTCAAGCTATAGGTAGGGTTTCAGGATTGGAATGGGAAGAAGTTTGATATCACATCTCATGCCATAGTATGGGTCTCAGGTTTGGTAGAAGCATTGGGATATCACATCTCATGCTATCGGAAGGGTATCAGTATTGGATTTGGAAGGAGTTGGATATCCCATCTCATGCTATAGGAAGGGTCTCAGGTTGGAATGGGAAGGAATTGGATATCACATTTCATGTTATAGGAAGGCTCTCAGGTTTGGAAGGGGAAGGAGTTGGATATCACATTTCATGTCAGAGGAAGGATCGCAGGTTTGGTATTAGAGGCCTTGAGATATCACATCTCATGCTATAGGAAGGGTCTCAGGATTGGAATGGGAAAGAGTTGGATATCACATCTCAAGCTATAGGAAGGGTCTCAGGTTTGGTATAAGCATTGAGATATCACATCTCATGCTATAGGAAGGGTCTCAGGATTGGAATGTGAAGGAGTTGGATATCACATCTCATGTTATAGGAAAGATCTCAGGTTTGGAATTAGAAGCATTGAGACATCACATCTCATGTTATAGGAAGGGTCTCAGGATTGGAATGGGAAGAAGGTGGATATCACATCTCATGCTATAGGAAGAGTCTCAGGTTTGGAAGGGGAAGGAGTTGGATATCCAATCTCATGTTATAGGACTGGTCTCGGGTTTGGTATTAGAAGCATTGAGATATCACATCGCATGCTGTAGGAAGGTTCTCAGGTTTGGAATGGGGAGGAATTGGATATCACATCTCATGTTCATAGGAAGGATCTCAGGTTTGGTATTAGAAGCATTGAGATATCACATCTCATGCTATAGGAATGGTCTCAGGATTGGAATGGGAAGGAGTTGGATATTACACTCTTGCTATAGGAAGGGTCTCATGTTTGGAATGGGAAGGAGTTGGATATCACATATGCTATAGGAAGGGTCTCAGGTTTGGACCGGGAAGGAGTTGGATATCACATCTCATGTTATAGGAAGGGTCTCAGGTTTGGTATAAGCATTGAGATATCACATCTCTGCTATCGGAAGTGTCTCAGGATTGGAATGGGAAGGAGTTGGATATCCCATCTCATGTTATAGGACGGGTCTCAGGTTTGTTATTAGAATTATTGAGATATCATATTGCATGCTGTAGGAAGGGTCTAAGGATTGGAATGGGAAGGACTTGGATATCACATCTCATGCTATAGGTAGGCTCTTAGGTTTGGAAAGGGAAGGAGTTGGATATCACATTTCACGTTAGAGGAAGGATCTCAGGTTTGGTATTAGAGGCATTGAGATATCACATCTCATGCTATAGGAAGAGTCTCAGGATTGGAATGGGAAGGAGTTGGATATCACATCTCATGCTATAGGAAGGGTCTCAGGTTTGGTATAAGCATTGAGATATCACATCTCATGCTATAGGAAGGGTCTCGGGATTGGAATGGGAAGGAGATGGATATCACATTTCATGTTAGAGGTAGGATCTCAGGTTTGGAATTAGAGGCATTGAGATATCACATCTCATGCTATCAGAAGGGTTTCAGGATTGGAATGGGAAGGAGTTGGATATCACATCTCATGCTAAAGGGAGGGTCTCAGGTTTGGAAGCGGGAGGATTTGGAAATCACATCTCATGTTATAGGAAGGATCTCAGGTTTGGTATTAGAAGCATTGAGATATCACATCTCATGCTATCGGAAGTATCTCAGGTTTGGTATTAGAGGCATTGAGATATCACATCTCATGCTATCATAAGGGTCTCAGGATTGGAATGGGAAGGAGTTGGATATCACATCTCATGTTATAGGAAGGATCTCAGGTTTGGTATTAGAAGCATTGAGACATCACATCTCATGCTATAGGAAGGGTCTCAGGATTGGAATGGGAAGGAGTTGGATATCACATCTCATGCTATAGGAAGGGTCTCAGATTTGGTATAAGCATTGAGATATCACATGTCATGCTATAGGAAGGGTCTCAGGATTGGAATGGGAAGGAGTTGTCTATGACATCTCAGGCCATAGGAAGGGTCTCAGGTTTGGTATAAGCATTGAGATATCACATCTCTGCTATCGGAAGGGTCTCAGGATTGGAATGGGAATGAGTTGGATATCCCATCTCATGTTATAGGAAGAGTCTCAGGTTTGGTATTAGAAGCATTGAGATATCCCATCTCATGCTATAGGAAGGGTCTCAGGTTGGAATGGGAAGGAGTTGGATATCACATTTCATGTTATAAGAAGGGTCTCAGGATTGGAATTGGAAGGACTTGGCTATCATATCTCACGCTATAGGAAGGCTCTCAGGTTTGGAAGGGGAAGGAGTTGGATATCACATTTCATGTTAGAGGAACGATCTCAGGTTTGGTATTAGAGGCCTTGAGATATCACATCTCATGCTATAGGAAGGGTCTCAGGATTGGAATGGGAAGAAGTTGGATATCACATCTCATGCTATAGGAAGGGTCTCAGGTTTGGTATAAGCATTGAGATATCACATCTCATGCTATAGGAAGGGTCTCAGGATTGGAATGGGAAGGAGTTGTATATGACATCTCATGCCATAGGAAGGGTCTCAGGTTTGGTATAAGAATTGAGATATCACATCACATGCTATAGGAAGGGTCTCAGGATTGGAATGGAAAGGACTTGGATATCACATCTCATGCTATAGGCAGGGTCTCAGGTTTGGAAAGGGAAGGAGATGGATATCACATTTCATGTTAGAGGTAGGATCTCAGGTTTGGTATTAGAGGCATTGAAATATCACATCTCATGCTATCAGATGGGTCTCAGGATTAGAATGGGAAGGAGTTTGATATCACATCTCATGCTAAAGGGAGGGTCTCAGGTTTGGAAGGGGAAGGATTTGGAAATCACATCTCATGTTATAGGAAGGATCTCAGGTTTGGTATTAGAAGCATTGAGATATCACATCTCATGTAATCGGAAGTATCTCAGGTTTGGTATAAGAGGCATTGAGATATCACATCTCATGCTATCATAAGGGTCTCAGGATTGGAATGGGAAGGAGTTGGATATCACATCTCATGTTATAGGAAGGATCTCAGGTTTGGTATTAGAAGCATTGAGACATCACATCTCATGCTATAGGAAGGGTGTCAGGATTGGAATGGGAAGGAGTTGGATATCACATCTCATGCTATAGGAAGGGTCTCAGATTTGGTATAAGCATTGAGATATCACATCTCATGCTATAGGAAGGGTCTCAGGATTGGAATGGGAAGGAGTTGTATATGACATCTCAGGCCATAGGAAGGGTCTCAGGTTTGGTAAAAGCATTGAGATATCACATCTCTGCTATCGGAAGGGTCTCAGGATTGGAATGGGAAGGAGTTGGATATCCCATCTCATGTTATAGGAAGGGTCTCAGGTTTGGTATTAGAAGCATTGAGACATCACATCTCATGTTATAGGAAGGGTCTCAGGATTGGAATGGGAAGAAGTTGGACATCACATCTCATGCTATAGGAAGGGTCTCAGGTTTGGTATAAGCATTGAGATATCACATCTCATGCTATAGGAAGGGTCTCAGGATTGGAATGGGAAGGAGTTGTATATGACATCTCATGCCATAGGAAGGGTCTCAGGTTTGGTATAAGCATTGAGATATCACATCACATGCTATAGGAAGGGTCTCAGGATTGGAATGGGAAGGACTTGGATATCACATCTCATGCTATAGGCAGGGTCTCAGGTTTGGAAAGGGAAGGAGATGGATATCACATTTCATGTTAGAGGTAGGATCTCAGGTTTGGTATTAGAGGCATTGAAATATCACATCTCATGCTATCAGAAGGGTCTCAGGATTGGAATGGGAAGGAGTTGGATATCACATCTCATGCTAAAGGGAGGGTCTCAGGTTTGGAAGTGGAAGGATTTGGAAATCACATCTCATGTTATAGGAAGGATCTCAGGTTTGGTATTAGAAGCATTGAGATATCACATCTCATGCTATCAGAAGTATCTCAGGTTTGGTATTAGAAGCATTGAGATATCACATCTCATGCTATCATAAGGGTCTCAGGATTGGAATGGGAAGGAGTTGGATATCACATCTCATGTTATAGGAAGGATCTCAGGTTTGGTATTAGAAGAATTGAGACATCACATCTCATGCTATAGGAAGGGTCTCAGGATTGGAATGGGAAGAAGTTGGATATCACATCTCATGCTATAGGAAGGGTCTTAGATTTGGTATAAGCATTGAGATATCACATCTAATGCTATAGGAAGGGTCTCAGGATTGGAATGGGAAGGAGTTGCATATGACATCTCAGGCCATAGGAAGGGTCTCAGGTTTGGTATAAGCATTGAGATATCACATCTCTGCTATCGGAAGGGTCTCAGGATTGGAATGGGAAGGAGTTGGATATCCCAAATCATGTTATAGGAAGGGTCTCAGGTTTGGTATTAGAAGCATTGAGATATCACATCTCATGCTATAGGAAGGGTCTCAGGATTGGAATGGGGAGGACTTGGCTGTCACATTTCACGTTAGAGGAAGGATCTCAGGTTTGGTATTAGAAGAATTGAGACATCACATCTCATGCTATAGGAAGGGTCTCAGGATTGGAATGGGAAGAAGTTGGATATCACATCTCATGCTATAGGAAGGGTCTTAGATTTGGTATAAGCATTGAGACATCACATCTCATGCTATAGGAAGGCTCTCAGGTTTGGAAGGGGAAGGAGTTGGATATCACATTTCATGTTAGAGGAACGATCTCAGGTTTGGTATTAGAGGCCTTGAGATATCACATCTCATGCTATAGGAAGGGTCTCAGGATTGGAATGGGAAGGAGTTGGATATCACATCTCAAGCTATAGGAACGGTTTCAGGTTTGGTATAAGCATTGTGATATCACATCTCATGCTATAGGTAGGCTCTCAGGTTTGGAAAGGGAAGGAGTTGGATATCACATTTCACGTTAGAGGAAGGATCTCAGGTTTGGTATTAGAGGCATTGAGATATCACATCTCATGCTATAGGAAGAGTCTCAGGATTGGAATGGGAAGGAGTTGGATATCACATCTCATGCTATAGGAAGGGTCTCAGGTTTGGTATAAGCATTGAGATATCACATCTCATGCTATAGGAAGGGTCTCGGGATTGGAATGGGAAGGAGATGGATATCACATTTCATGTTAGAGGTAGGATCTCAGGTTTGGAATTAGAGGCATTGAGATATCACATCTCATGCTATCAGAAGGGTTTCAGGATTGGAATGGGAAGGAGTTGGATATCACATCTCATGCTAAAGGGAGGGTCTCAGGTTTGGAAGCGGGAGGATTTGGAAATCACATCTCATGTTATAGGAAGGATCTCAGGTTTGGTATTAGAAGCATTGAGATATCACATCTCATGCTATCGGAAGTATCTCAGGTTTGGTATTAGAGGCATTGAGATATCACATCTCATGCTATCATAAGGGTCTCAGGATTGGAATGGGAAGGAGTTGGATATCACATCTCATGTTATAGGAAGGATATCAGGTTTGGTATTAGAAGCATTGAGACATCACATCTCATGCTATAGGAAGGGTCTCAGGATTGGAATGGGAAGGAGTTGGATATCACATCTCATGCTATAGGAAGGGTCTCAGATTTGGTATAAGCATTGAGATATCACATCTCATGCTATAGGAAGGGTCTCAGGATTGGAATGGGAAGGAGTTGTATATGACATCTCAGGCCATAGGAAGGGTCTCAGGTTTGGTATAAGCATTGAGATATCACATCTCTGCTATCGGAAGGGTCTCAGGATTGGAATGGGAATGAGTTGGATATCCCATCTCATGTTATAGGAAGAGTCTCAGGTTTGGTATTAGAAGCAATGAGATATCCCATCTCATGCTATAGGAAGGGTCTCAGGTTGGAATGGGAAGGAGTTGGATATCACATTTCATGTTATAGGAAGGGTCTCAGGATTGGAATTGGAAGGACTTGGCTATCATATCTCATGCTATAGGAAGGCTCTCAGGTTTGGAAGGGGAAGGAGTTGGATATCACATTTCATGTTAGAGGAACGATCTCAGGTTTGGTATTAGAGGCCTTGAGATATCACATCTCATGCTATAGGAAGGGTCTCAGGATTGGAATGGGAAGGAGTTGGATATCACATCTCAAGCTATAGGAACGGTCTCAGGTTTGGTATAAGCATTGTGATATCACATCTCATGCTATAGGAAGGGTCTCAGGATTGGAATGGGGAGGAGTTGGATATCACATCTCATGCTATAGGAAGGGTCTCAGGTTTGGTATAAGCATTGAGATATCACATCTCATGCTATAGGAAGGGTCTCAGGTTTGGAATGGGAAGGAGTTGTATATGACATCTCATGCCATAGGAAGGGTCTCAGGTTTGGTATAAGCATTGAGATATCACATCACATGCTATAGGAAGGGTCCCAGGATTGGAATGGAAAGGACTTGGATATCACATCTCATGCTATAGGCAGGGTCTCAGGTTTGGAAAGGGAAGGAGATGGATATCACATTTCATGTTAGAGGTAGGATCTCAGGTTTGGTATTAGAGGCATTGAAATATCACATCTCATGCTATCAGAAGGGTCTCAGGATTGGAATGGGAAGGAGTTGGATATCACATCTCATGCTAAAGGGAGGGTCTCAGGTTTGGAAGGGGAAGGATTTGGAAATCACATCTCATATTATAGGAAGGATCTCAGGTTTGATATTAGAAGCATTGAGATATCACATCTCATGCTATCGGAAGTATCTCAGGTTTGGTATTAGAGGCATTGAGATATCACATCTCATGCTATCAGAAGGGTCTCAGGATTGGAATGGGAAGGAGTTGGATATCACATCTCATGTTATAGGAAGGCTCTCAGGTTTGGAAGGGGAAGGAGTTGGATATCACATTTCATGTTAGAGGAACGATCTCAGGTTTGGTATTAGAGGCCTTGAGATATCACATCTCATGCTATAGGAAGGGTCTCAGTATTGGAATGGGAAGGAGTTGGATATCACATCTCAAGCTATAGGAACGGTCTCAGGTTTGGTATAAGCATTGTGATATCACATCTCATGCTATAGGAAGGGTCTCAGGATTGGAATGGGAAGGAGTTGGATATCACATCTCATGTTATAGGAAAGATCTCAGGTTTGGTATTAGAAGCATTGCGACATCACATCTCATGTTATAGGAAGGGTCTCAGGATTGGAATGGGAAGAAGTTGGATATCACATCTCATGCTATAGGAAGGGTCTCAGGTTTGGTATAAGCATTGAGATATCACATCTCATGCTATAGGAAGGGTCTCAGGATTGGAATGGGAAGGAGTTGTATATGACATCTCATGCCATAGGAAGGGTCTCAGGTTTGGTATAAGAATTGAGATATCACATCACATGCTATAGGAAGGGTCTCAGGATTGGAATGGAAAGGACTTGGATATCACATCTCATGCTATAGGCAGGGTCTCAGGTTTGGAAAGGGAAGGAGATGGATATCACATTTCATGTTAGAGGTAGGATCTCAGGTTTGGTATTAGAGGCATTGAAATATCACATCTCATGCTATCAGATGGGTCTCAGGATTGGAATGGGAAGGAGTTTGATATCACATCTCATGCTAAAGGGAGGGTCTCAGGTTTCGAAGGGGAAGGATTTGGAAATCACATCTCATGTTATAGGAAGGATCTCAGGTTTGGTATTAGAAGCATTGAGATATCACATCTCATGCTATCGGAAGTATCTCAGGTTTGGTATTAGAGGCATTGAGATATCACATCTCATGCTATCATAAGGGTCTCAGGATTGGAATGGGAAGGAGTTGACTATCACATCTCATGTTATAGGAAGGATCTCAGGTTTGGTATTAGAAGCATTGAGACATCACATCTCATGCTATAGGAAGGGTGTCAGGATTGGAATGGGAAGGAGTTGGATATCACATCTCATGCTATAGGAAGGGTCTCAGATTTGGTATAAGCATTGAGATATCACATCTCATGCTATAGGAAGGGTCTCAGGATTGGAATGGGAAGGAGTTGTATATGACATCTCAGGCCATAGGAAGGGTCTCAGGTTTGGTAAAAGCATTGAGATATCACATCTCTGCTATCGGAAGGGTCTCAGGATTGGAATGGGAAGGAGTTCGATATCCCATCTCATGTTATAGGAAGTGTCTCAGGTTTGGTATTAGAAGCATTGAGACATCACATCTCATGTTATAGGAAGGGTCTCAGGATTGGAATGGGAAGAAGTTGGATATCACATCTCATGCTATAGGAAGGGTCTCAGGTTTGGTATAAGCATTGAGATATCACATCTCATGCTATAGGAAGGGTCTCAGGATTGGAATGGGAAGGAGTTGTATATGACATCTCATGCCATAGGAAGGGTCTCTGGTTTGGTATAAGCATTGAGATATCACATCACATGCTATAGGAAGGGTCTCAGGATTGGAATGGGAAGGACTTGGATATCACATCTCATGCTATAGGCAGGGTCTCAGGTTTGGAAAGGGAAGGAGATGGATATCACATTTCATGTTAGAGGTAGGATCTCAGGTTTGGTATTAGAGGCATTGAAATATCACATCTCATGCTATCAGAAGGGTCTCAGGATTGGAATGGGAAGGAGTTGGATATCACATCTCATGCTAAAGGGAGGGTCTCAGGTTTGGAAGTGGAAGGATTTGGAAATCACATCTCATGTTATAGGAAGGATCTCAGGTTTGGTATTAGAAGCATTGAGATATCACATCTCATGCTATCAGAAGTATCTCAGGTTTGGTATTAGAGGCATTGAGATATCACATCTCATGCTATCATAAGGGTCTCAGGATTGGAATGGGAAGGAGTTGGATATCACATCTCATGTTATAGGAAGGATCTCAGGTTTGGTATTAGAAGAATTGAGACATCACATCTCATGCTATAGGAAGGGTCTCAGGATTGGAATGGGAAGAAGTTGGATATCACATCTCATGCTATAGGAAGGGTCTCAGATTTGGTATAAGCATTGAGATATCACATCTAATGCTATAGGAAGGGTCTCAGGATTGGAATGGGAAGGAGTTGCATATGACATCTCAGGCCATAGGAAGGGTCTCAGGTTTGGTATAAGCATTGAGATATCACATCTCTGCTATCGGAAGGGTCTCAGGATTGGAATGGGAAGGAGTTGGATATCCCAAATCATGTTATAGGAAGGGTCTCAGGTTTGGTATTAGAAGCATTGAGATATCACATCTCATGCTATAGGAAGGGTCTCAGGATTGGAATGGGGAGGACTTGGCTGTCACATCTCATGTTATAGGAAGGCTCTCAGGTTTGGAAGGGGAAGGAGTTGGATATCACATTTCATGTTAGAGGAACGATCTCAGGTTTGGTATTAGAGGCCTTGAGATATCACATCTCATGCTATAGGAAGGGTCTCAGGATTGGAATGGGAAGGAGTTGGATATCACATCTCAAGCTATAGGAACGGTCTCAGGTTTGGTATAAGCATTGTGATATCAAATCTCATGCTATAGGAAGGGTCTCAGGATTGGAATGGGAAGGAGTTGGATATCACATCTCATGTTATAGGAAAGATCTCAGGTTTGGTATTAGAAGCATTGCGACATCACATCTCATGTTATAGGAAGGGTCTCAGGATTGGAATGGGAAGAAGTTGGATATCACATCTCATGCTATAGGAAGGGTCTCAGGTTTGGTATAAGCATTGAGATATCACATCTCATGCTATAGGAAGGGTCTCAGGATTGGAATGGGAAGGAGTCGTATATGACATCTCATGCCATAGGAAGGGTCTCAGGTTTGGTATAAGCATTGAGATATCACATCACATGCTATAGGAAGGGTCTCAGGATTGGAATGGAAAGGACTTGGATATCACATCTCATGCTATAGGCAGGGTCTCAGGTTTGGAAAGGGAAGGAGATGGATATCACATTTCATGTTAGAGGTAGGATCTCAGGTTTGGTATTAGAGGCATTGAAATATCACATCTCATGCTAAAGGGAGGGTCTCAGGTTTGGAAGCGGAAGGATTTGGAAATCACATCTCATGTTATAGGAAGGATCTCAGGTTTGGTATTAGAAGCATTGAGATATCACATCTCATGCTATCGGAAGTATCTCAGGTTTGGTATTAGAGGCATTGAGATATCACATCTCATGCTATCATAAGGGTCTCAGGATTGGAATGGGAAGGAGTTGGATATCACATCTCATGTTATAGGAAGGATCTCAGGTTTGGTATTAGAAGCATTGAGACATCACATCTCATGCTATAGGAAGGGTCTCAGGATTGGAATGGGAAGGAGTTGGATATCACATCTCATGCTATAGGAAGGGTCTCAGATTTGGTATAAGCATTGAGATATCACATCACATGCTATAGGAAGGGTCTCAGGATTGGAATGGGAAGGACTTGGATATCACATTTCATGCTATAGGCAGGGTCTCAGGTTTGGAAAGGGAAGGAGATGGATATCACATTTCATGTTAGAGGTAGGATCTCAGGTTTGGTATTAAAGGCATTGAAATATCACATCTCATGCTATCAGAAGGGTCTCAGGATTGGAATGGGAAGGAGTTGGATATCACATCTCATGCTAAAGGGAGGGTCTCAGGTTTGGAAGTGGAAGGATTTGGAAATCACATCTCATGTTATAGGAAGGATCTCAGGTTTGGTATTAGAAGCATTGAGATATCACATCTCATGCTATCAGAAGTATCTCAGGTTTGGTGTTAGAGGCATTGAGATATCACATCTCATGCTATCATAAGGGTCTCAGGATTGGAATGGGAAGGAGTTGGATATCACATCTCATGTTATAGGAAGGATCTCAGGTTTGGTATTAGAAGAATTGAGACATCACATCTCATGCTATAGGAAGGGTCTCAGGATTGGAATGGTAAGAAGTTGGATATCACATCTCATGCTATAGGAAGGGTCTCAGATTTGGTATAAGCATTGAGATATCACATCTAATGCTATAGGAAGGGTCTCAGGATTGGAATGGGAAGGAGTTGCATATGACATCTCAGGCCATAGGAAGGGTCTCAGGTTTGGTATAAGCATTGAGATATCACATCTCTGCTAAAGGAAGGGTCTCAGGATTGGAATGGGAAGGAGTTGGATATCCCAAATCATGTTATAGGAAGGGTCTCAGGTTTGGTATTAGAAGCATTGAGATATCATATCTCATGCTATAGGAAGGGTCTCAGGATTGGAATGGGGAGGACTTGGATGTCACATCTGATGTTATAGGGAGGGTCTCAAGTTTGATATTAGAAGCATTGAGATAACAAATCTCATGATATCGGAAGGGTCTCAGGATTGGAATGGGAAGGAATTGGATATCACATCTCATGATAAAGGAAGGGTCTAAGGTTTGGAACTGGAAATATTTGGATATCACATCTCATGTTATAGGACGGGTCTCAGGTTTGGTATTAGAAGCATTGAGATATCAAGTCTCATGGTATAGGAAGGGTCTCAGAAATGGAATGGGAAGGAGTTGGATATCACATCTCAAGCTATAGGTAGGGTCTCAGGATTGGAATGGGAAGGAGTTTGATATCACATCTCATGCCATAGTATGGGTCTCAGGTTTGGTAGAAGCATTGGGATATCACATCTCATGCTATCGGAAGGGTATCAGTATTGGATTTGGAAGGAGTTGGATATCTCATCTCATGCTATAGGAAGGGTCTCAGGTTGGAATGGGAAGGAATTGGATATCACATTTCATGTTATAGGAAGGCTCTCAGGTTTGGAAGGGGAAGGAGTTGGATATCACATTTCATGTCAGAGGAAGGATCTCAGGTTTGGTATTAGAGGCCTTGAGATATCACACCTCATGCTATAGGAAGGGTCTCAGGATTGGAATGGGAAGGAGTTGGATATCACATCTCAAGCTATAGGAAGGGTCTCAGGTTTGGTATAAGCATTGAGATATCACATCTCATGCTATAGGAAGGGTCTCAGGATTGGAATGTGAAGGAGTTGGATATCACATCTCATGTTATAGGAAAGATCTCAGGTTTGGTATTAGAAGCATTGAGACATCACATCTCATGTTATAGGAAGGGTCTCAGGATTGGAATGGGAAGAAGTTGGGTATCACATCTCATGCTATAGGAAGAGTCTCAGGTTTGGAAGGGGAAGGAGTTGAATATCCAATCTCATGTTATAGGACTGGTCTCGGGTTTGGTATTAGAAGCATTGAGATATCACATCGCATGCTGTAGGAAGGTTCTCAGGTTTGGAATGGGGAGGAATTGGATATCACATCTCATGTTCATAGGAAGGATCTCAGGTTTGGTATTAGAAGCATTGAGATATCACATCTCATGCTATAGGAATGGTCTCAGGATTGGAATGGGAAGGAGTTGGATATTACACTCTTGCTATAGGAAGGGTCTCATGTTAGGAATGGGAAGGAGTTGGATATCACATATGCTATAGGAAGGGTCTCAGGTTTGGACCGGGAAGGAGTTGGATATCACATCTCATGTTATAGGAAAGGTCTCAGGTTTGGTATAAGCATTGAGATATCACATCTCTGTTATCGGAAGTGTCTCAGGATTGCAATGGGAAGGAGTTGGATATCCCATCTCATGTTATAGGACGGGTCTCAGGTTTGTTATTAGAATCATTGAGATATCACATCACATGCTATAGGAAGGGTCTCAGGATTGGAATGGGAAGGACTTGGATATCACATCTCATGCTATAGGCAGGGTCTCAGGTTTGGAAAGGGAAGGAGATGGATATCACATTTCATGTTAGAGGTAGGATCTCAGGTTTGGTATTAGAGGCATTGAAATATCACATCTCATGCTATCAGAAGGGTCACAGGATTGGAATGGGAAGGAGTTGGATATCAGATCTCATGCTAAAGGGAGGGTCTCAGGTTTGGAAGTGGAAGGATTTGGAAATCACATCTCATGTTATAGGAAGGATCTCAGGTTTGGTATTAGAAGCATTGAGATATCACATCTCATGCTATCAGAAGTATCTCAGGTTTGGTATTAGAGGCATTGAGATATCACATCTCATGCTATCATAAGGGTCTCGGGATTGGAATGGGAAGGAGTTGGATATCACATCTCATGTTATAGGAAGGATCTCAGGTTTGGTATTAGAAGAATTGAGACATCACATCTCATGCTATAGGAAGGGTCTCAGGATTGGAATGGGAAGAAGTTGGATATCACATCTCATGCTATAGGAAGGGTCTCAGATTTGGTATAAGCATTGAGATATCACATCTAATGCTATAGGAAGGGTCTCAGGATTGGAATGGGAAGGAGTTGCATATGACATCTCAGGCCATAGGAAGGGTCTCAGGTTTGGTATAAGCATTGAGATATCACATCTCTGCTATCGGAAGGGTCTCAGGATTGGAATGGGAAGGAATTGGATATCCCAAATCATGTTATAGGAAGGGTCTCAGGTTTGGTATTAGAAGCATTGAGATATCACATCTCATGCTATAGGAAGGGTCTCAGGATTGGAATGGGGAGGACTTGGATGTCACATCTCATGTTATAGGAAGGCTCTCAGGTTTGGAAGGGGAAGGAGTTGGATATCACATTTCATGTTAGAGGAACGATCTCAGGTTTGGTATTAGAGGCCTTGAGATATCACATCTCATGCTATAGGAAGGGTCTCAGGATTGGAATGGGAAGGAGTTGGATATCACATCTCAAGCTATAGGAACGGTCTCAGGTTTGGTATAAGCATTGTGATATCACATCTCATGCTATAGGAAGGGTCTCAGGATTGGAATGGGAAGGAGTTGGATATCACATCTCATGTTATAGGAAAGATCTCAGGTTTGGTATTAGAAGCATTGCAACATCACATCTCATGTTATAGGAAGGGTCTCAGGATTGGAATGGGAAGAAGTTGGATATCACATCTCATGCTATAGGAAGGGTCTCAGGTTTGGTATAAGCATTGAGATATCACATCTCATGCTATAGGAAGGGTCTCAGGATTGGAATGGGAAGGAGTTGTATATGACATCTCATGCCATAGGAAGGGTCTCAGGTTTGGTATAAGCATTGAGATATCACATCACATGCTATAGGAAGGGTCTCAGGATTGGAATGGAAAGGACTTGGATATCACATCTCATGCTATAGGCAGGGTCTCAGGTTTGGAAAGGGAAGGAGATGGATATCACATTTCATGTTAGAGGTAGGATCTCAGGTTTGGTATTAGAGGCATTGAAATATCACATCTCATGCTATCAGATGGGTCTCAGGATTGGAATGGGAAGGAGTTGGATATCACATCTCATGCTAAAGGGAGGGTCTCAGGTTTGGAAGGGAAAGGATTTGGAAATCACATCTCATGTTATAGGAAGGATCTCAGGTTTGGTATTAGAAGCATTGAGATATCACATCTCATGCTATCGGAAGTATCTCAGGTTTGGTATTAGAGGCATTGAGATATCACATCTCATGCTATCATAAGGGTCTCAGGATTGGAATGGGAAGGAGTTGGATATCACATCTCATGTTATAGGAAGGATCTCAGGTTTGGTATTAGAAGCATTGAGACATCACATCTCATGCTATAGGAAGGGTCTCAGGATTGGAATGGGAAGGAGTTGGATATCACATCTCATGCTATAGGAAGGGTCTCAGATTTGGTATAAGCATTGAGATATCACATCACATGCTATAGGAAGGGTCTCAGGATTGGAATGGGAAGGACTTGGATATCACATTTCATGCTATAGGCAGGGTCTCAGGTTTGGAAAGGGAAGGAGATGGATATCACATTTCATGTTAGAGGTAGGATCTCAGGTTTGATATTAGAGGCATTGAAATATCACATCTCATGCTATCAGAAGGGTCTCAGGATTGGAATGGGAAGGAGTTGGATATCACATCTCATGCTAAAGGGAGGGTCTCAGGTTTGGAAGTGGAAGGATTTGGAAATCACATCTCATGTTATAGGAAGGATCTCAGGTTTGGTATTAGAAGCATTGAGATATCACATCTCATGCTATCAGAAGTATCTCAGGTTTGGTGTTAGAGGCATTGAGATATCACATCTCATGCTATCATAAGGGTCTCAGGATTGGAATGGGAAGGAGTTGGATATCACATCTCATGTTATAGGAAGGATCTCAGGTTTGGTATTAGAAGAATTGAGACATCACATCTCATGCTATAGGAAGGGTCTCAGGATTGGAATGGGAAGAAGTTGGATATCACATCTCGTGCTATAGGAAGGGTCTCAGATTTGGTATAAGCATTGAGATATCACATCTAATGCTATAGGAAGGGTCTCAGGATTGGAATGGGAAGGAGTTGCATATGACATCTCAGGCCATAGGAAGGGTCTCAGGTTTGGTATAAGCATTGAGATATCACATCTCTGCTATCGGAAGGGTCTCAGGATTGGAATGGGAAGGAGTTGGATATCCCAAATCATGTTATAGGAAGGGTCTCAGGTTTGGTATTAGAAGCATTGAGATATCACATCTCATGCTATAGGAAGGGTCTCAGGATTGGAATGGGGAGGATTTGGATGTCACATCTGATGTTATAGGGAGGGTCTCAAGTTTGGAAGGGGAAGGAGTTGGATATCACATCTCTTGCTATAGGAAGGGTCTCAGGATTGGTATTAGAAGCATTGAGATATCACATCTCATGCTATAGGAAGGGTCTCAGGATTGGAATGGGGAGGACTTGGATGCCACATCTCATGTTATAGGAAGGCTCTCAGGTTTGGAAGTGGAAGGAGTTGGATATCACATTTCATGTTAGAGGAACGATCTCAGGTTTGGTATTAGAGGCCTTGAGATATCACATCTCATGCTATAGGAAGGGTCTCAGGATTAGAATGGGAAGGAGTTGGATATCACATCTCAAGCTATAGGAACGGTCTCAGGTTTGGTATAAGCATTGTGATATCACATCTCATGCTATAGGTAGGCTCTCAGGTTTGGAAAGGGAAGGAGTTGGATATCACTTTTCACGTTAGAGGAAGGATCTCAGGTTTGGTATTAGAGGCATTGAGATATCACATCTCATGCTATAGGAAGGGTCTCAGGTTTGGTATAAGCATTGAGATATCACATCTCATGCTATAGGAAGGGTCTCAGGTTTGGAATGGGAAGGAGTTGTATATGACATTTCATGCCATAGGAAGGGTCTCAGGTTTGGTATAAGCATTGAGATATCACATCACATGCTATAGGAAAGGTCTCAGGATTGGAATGGAAAGGACTTGGATATCACATCTCATGCTATAGGCAGGGTCTCAGGTTTGGAAAGGGAAGGAGATGGATATCACATTTCATGTTAGAGGTAGGATCTCAGGTTTGGTATTAGAGGCATTGAAATATCACATCTCATGCTATCAGAAGGGTCTCAGGATTGGAATGGGAAGGAGTTGGATATCACATCTCATGCTAAAGGGAGGGTCTCAGGTTTGGAAGGGGAAGGATTTGGAAATCACATCTCATGTTATAGGAAGGATCTCAGGTTTGGTATTAGAAGCATTGAGATATCACATCTCATGCTATCGGAAGTATCTCAGGTTTGGTATTAGAGGCATTGAGATATCACATCTCATGCTATCATAAGGGTCTCAGGATTGGAATGGGAAGGAGTTGGATATCACATCTCATGTTATAGGAAGGCTCTCAGGTTTGGAAGGGGAAGGAGTTGGATATCACATTTCATGTTAGAGGAACGATCTCAGGTTTGGTATTAGAGGCCTTGAGATATCACATCTCATGCTATAGGAAGGGTCTCAGGATTGGAATGGGAAGGAGTTGGATATCACATCTCAAGCTATAGGAACGGTCTCAGGTTTGGTATAAGCATTGTGATATCACATCTCATGCTATAGGAAGGGTCTCAGGATTGGAATGGGAAGGAGTTGGATATCACATCTCATGTTATAGGAAAGATCTCAGGTTTGGTATTAGAAGCATTGCGACATCACATCTCATGTTATAGGAAGGGTCTCAGGATTGGAATGGGAAGAAGTTGGATATCACATCTCATGCTATAGGAAGGGTCTCAGGTTTGGTATAAGCATTGAGATATCACATCTCATGCTATAGGAAGGGTCTCAGGATTGGAATGGGAAGGAGTTGTATATGACATCTCATGCCATAGGAAGGGTCTCAGGTTTGGTATAAGAATTGAGATATCACATCACATGCTATAGGAAGGGTCTCAGGATTGGAATGGAAAGTACTTGGATATCACATCTCATGCTATAGGCAGGGTCTCGGGTTTGGAAAGGGAAGGAGATGGATATCACATTTCATGTTAGAGGTAGGATCTCAGGTTTGGTATTAGAGGCATTGAAATATCACATCTCATGCTATCAGATGGGTCTCAGGATTGGAATGGGAAGGAGTTTGATATCACATCTCATGCTAAAGGGAGGGTCTCAGGTTTGGAAGGGGAAGGATTTGGAAATCACATCTCAGGCCATAGGAAGGGTCTCAGGTTTGGTATAAGCATTGAGATATCACATCTCTGCTATCGGAAGGGTCTCAGGATTGGAATGGGAAGGAGTTGGATATCCCAAATCATGTTATAGGAAGGGTCTCAGGTTTGGTATTAGAAGCATTGAGATATCACATCTCATGCTATAGGAAGGGTCTCAGGATTGGAATGGGGAGGATTTGGATGTCACATCTGATGTTATAGGGAGGGTCTCAAGTTTGGAAGGGGAAGGAGTTGGATATCACATCTCTTGCTATAGGAAGGGTCTCAGGATTGGTATTAGAAGCATTGAGATATCACATCTCATGCTATAGGAAGGGTCTCAGGATTGGAATGGGGAGGACTTGGATGCCACATCTCATGTTATAGGAAGGCTCTCAGGTTTGGAAGGGGAAGGAGTTGGATATCACATTTCATGTTAGAGGAACGATCTCAGGTTTGGTATTAGAGGCCTTGAGATATCACATCTCATGCTATAGGAAGGGTCTCAGGATTAGAATGGGAAAGAGTTGGATATCACATCTCAAGCTATAGGAACGGTCTCAGGTTTGGTATAAGCATTGTGATATCACATCTCATGCTATAGGTAGGCTCTCAGGTTTGGAAAGGGAAGGAGTTGGATATCACTTTTCACGTTAGAGGAAGGATCTCAGGTTTGGTATTAGAGGCATTGAGATATCACATCTCATGCTATAGGAAGGGTCTCAGGTTTGGTATAAGCATTGAGATATCACATCTCATGCTATAGGAAGGGTCTCAGGTTTGGAATGGGAAGGAGTTGTATATGACATTTCATGCCATAGGAAGGGTCTCAGGTTTGGTATAAGCATTGAGATATCACATCACATGCTATAGGAAAGGTCTCAGGATTGGAATGGAAAGGACTTGGATATCACATCTCATGCTATAGGCAGGGTCTCAGGTTTGGAAAGGGAAGGAGATGGATATCACATTTCATGTTAGAGGTAGGATCTCAGGTTTGGTATTAGAGGCATTGAAATATCACATATGCTATCAGAAGGGTCTCAGGATTGGAATGGGAAGGAGTTGGATATCACATCTCATGCTAAAGGGAGGGTCTCAGGTTTGGAAGGGGAAGGATTTGGAAATCACATCTCATGTTATAGGAAGGATCTCAGGTTTGGTATTAGAAGCATTGAGATATCACATCTCATGCTATCGGAAGTATCTCAGGTTTGGTATTAGAGGCATTGAGATATCACATCTCATGCTATCATAAGGGTCTCAGGATTGGAATGGGAAGGAGTTGGATATCACATCTCATGTTATAGGAAGGCTCTCAGGTTTGGAAGGGGAAGGAGTTGGATATCACATTTCATGTTAGAGGAACGATCTCAGGTTTGGTATTAGAGGCCTTGAGATATCACATCTCATGCTATAGGAAGGGTCTCAGGATTGGAATGGGAAGGAGTTGGATATCACATCTCAAGCTATAGGAACGGTCTCAGGTTTGGTATAAGCATTGTGATATCACATCTCATGCTATAGGAAGGGTCTCAGGATTGGAATGGGAAGGAGTTGGATATCACATCTCATGTTATAGGAAAGATCTCAGGTTTGGTATTAGAAGCATTGCGACATCACATCTCATGTTATAGGAAGGGTCTCAGGATTGGAATGGGAAGAAGTTGGATATCACATCTCATGCTATAGGAAGGGTCTCAGGTTTGGTATAAGCATTGAGATATCACATCTCATGCTATAGGAAGGGTCTCAGGATTGGAATGGGAAGGAGTTGTATATGACATCTCATGCCATAGGAAGGGTCTCAGGTTTGGTATAAGAATTGAGATATCACATCACATGCTATAGGAAGGGTCTCAGGATTGGAATCGAAAGTACTTGGATATCACATCTCATGCTATAGGCAGGGTCTCAGGTTTGGAAAGGGAAGGAGATGGATATCACATTTCATGTTAGAGGTAGGATCTCAGGTTTGGTATTAGAGGCATTGAAATATCACATCTCATGCTATCAGATGGGTCTCAGGATTGGAATGGGAAGGAGTTTGATATCACATCTCATGCTAAAGGGAGGGTCTCAGGTTTGGAAGGGGAAGGATTTGGAAATCACATCTCATGTTATAGGAAGGATCTCAGGTTTGGTATTAGAAGCATTGAGATATCACATCTCATGCTATCGGAAGTATCTCAGGTTTGGTATTAGAGGCATTGAGATATCACATCTCATGCTATCATAAGGGTCTCAGGATTGGAATGGGAAGGAGTTGGATATCACATCTCATGTTATAGGAAGGATCTCAGGTTTGGTATTAGAAGCATTGAGACATCACATCTCATGCTATAGGAAGGGTGTCAGGATTGGAATGGGAAGAAGTTGGATATCACATCTCATGTTATAGGAAAGATCTCAGGTTTGGTATTAGAAGCATTGAGACATCACATCTCATGTTATAGGAAGGGTCTCAGGATTGGAATGGGAAGAAGTTGGATATCACATCTCATGCTATAGGAAGAGTCTCAGGTTTGGAAGGGGAAGGAGTTGGATATCCAATCTCATGTTATAGGACTGGTCTCGGGTTTGGTATTAGAAGCATTGAGATATCACATCGCATGCTGTAGGAAGGTTCTCAGGTTTGGAATGGGGAGGAATTGGATATCACATCTCATGTTCATAGGAAGGATCTCAGGTTTGGTATTAGAAGCATTGAGATATCACATCTCATGCTATAGAAATGGTCTCAGGATTGGAATGGGAAGGAGTTGGATATTACACTCTTGCTATAGGAAGGGTCTCATGTTTGGAATGGGAAGGAGTTGGATATCACATATGCTATAGGAAGGGTCTCAGGTTTGGACCGGGAAGGAGTTGGATATCACATCTCATGTTATAGGAAGGGTCTCAGGTTTGGTATAAGCATTGAGATATCACATCTCTGTTATCGGAAGTGTCTCAGGATTGCAATGGGAAGGAGTTGGATATCCCATCTCATGTTATAGGACGGGTCTCAGGTTTGTTATTAGAATCATTGAGATATCACATCACATGCTATAGGAAGGGTCTCAGGATTGGAATGGGAAGGACTTGGATATCACATCTCATGCTATAGGCAGGGTCTCAGGTTTGGAAAGGGAAGGAGATGGATATCACATTTCATGTTAGAGGTAGGATCTCAGGTTTGGTATTAGAGGCATTGAAATATCACATCTCATGCTATCAGAAGGGTCTCAGGATTGGAATGGGAAGGAGTTGGATATCACATCTCATGCTAAAGGGAGGGTCTCAGGTTTGGAAGTGGAAGGATTTGGAAATCACATCTCATGTTATAGGAAGGATCTCAGGTTTGGTATTAGAAGCATTGAGATATCACATCTCATGCTATCAGAAGTATCACAGGTTTGGTATTAGAGGCATTGAGATATCACATCTCATGCTATCATAAGGGTCTCAGGATTGGAATGGGAAGGAGTTGGATATCACATCTCATGTTATAGGAAGGATCTCAGGTTTGGTATTAGAAGAATTGAGACATCACATCTCATGCTATAGGAAGGGTCTCAGGATTGGAATGGGAAGAAGTTGGATATCACATCTCATGCTATAGGAAGGGTCTCAGATTTGGTATAAGCATTGAGATATCACATCTAATGCTATAGGAAGGGTCTCAGGATTTAAATGGGAAGGAGTTGCATATGACATCTCAGGCCATAGGAAGGGTCTCAGGTTTGGTATAAGCATTGAGATATCACATCTCTGCTATCGGAAGGGTCTCAGGATTGGAATGGGAAGGAGTTGGATATCCCAAATCATGTTATAGGAAGGGTCTCAGGTTTGGTATTAGAAGCATTGAGATATCACATCTCATGCTATAGGAAGGGTCTCAGGATTGGAATGGGGAGGATTTGGATGTCACATCTGATGTTATAGGGAGGGTCTCAAGTTTGGAAGGGGAAGGAGTTGGATATCACATCTCTTGCTATAGGAAGGGTCTCAGGATTGGTATTAGAAGCATTGAGATATCACATCTCATGCTATAGGAAGGGTCTCAGGATTGGAATGGGGAGGACTTGGATGCCACATCTCATGTTATAGGAAGGCTCTCAGGTTTGGAAGGGGAAGGAGTTGGATATCACATTTCATGTTAGAGGAACGATCTCAGGTTTGGTATTAGAGGCCTTGAGATATCACATCTCATGCTATAGGAAGGGTCTCAGGATTAGAATGGGAAGGAGTTGGATATCACATCTCAAGCTATAGGAACGGTCTCAGGTTTGGTATAAGCATTGTGATATCACATCTCATGCTATAGGTAGGCTCTCAGGTTTGGAAAGGGAAGGAGTTGGATATCACTTTTCACGTTAGAGGAATGATCTCAGGTTTGGTATTAGAGGCATTGAGATATCACATCTCATGCTATAGGAAGGGTCTCAGGATTAGAATGGGAAGGAGTTGGATATCACATCTCATGCTATAGGAAGGGTCTCAGGTTTGGTATAAGCATTGAGATATCACATCTCATGCTATAGGAAGGGTCTCAGGTTTGGAATGGGAAGGAGTTGTATATGACATTTCATGCCATAGGAAGGGTCTCAGGTTTGGTATAAGCATTGAGATATCACATCACATGCTATAGGAAAGGTCTCAGGATTGGAATGGAAAGGACTTGGATATCACATCTCATGCTATAGGCAGGGTCTCAGGTTTGGAAAGGGAAGGAGATGGATATCACATTTCATGTTAGAGGTAGGATCTCAGGTTTGGTATTAGAGGCATTGAAATATCACATCTCATGCTATCAGAAGGGTCTCAGGATTGGAATGGGAAGGAGTTGGATATCACATCTCATGCTAAAGGGAGGGTCTCAGGTTTGGAAGGGGAAGGATTTGGAAATCACATCTCATGTTATAGGAAGGATCTCAGGTTTGGTATTAGAAGCATTGAGATATCACATCTCATGCTATCGGAAGTATCTCAGGTTTGGTATTAGAGGCATTGAGATATCACATCTCATGCTATCATAAGGGTCTCAGGATTGGAATGGGAAGGAGTTGGATATCACATCTCATGTTATAGGAAGGCTCTCAGGTTTGGAAGGGGAAGGAGTTGGATATCACATTTCATGTTAGAGGAACGATCTCAGGTTTGGTATTAGAGGCCTTGAGATATCACATCTCATTCTATAGGAAGGGTCTCAGGATTGGAATGGGAAGGAGTTGGATATCACATCTCAAGCTATAGGAACGGTCTCAGGTTTGGTATAAGCATTGTGATATCACATCTCATGCTATAGGAAGGGTCTCAGGATTGGAATGGGAAGGAGTTGGATATCACATCTCATGTTATAGGAAAGATCTCAGGTTTGGTATTAGAAGCATTGCGACATCACATCTCATGTTATAGGAAGGGTCTCAGGATTGGAATGGGAAGAAGTTGGATATCACATCTCATGCTATAGGAAGGGTCTCAGGTTTGGTATAAGCATTGAGATATCACATCTCATGCTATAGGAAGGGTCTCAGGATTGGAATGGGAAGGAGTTGTATATGACATCTCATGCCATAGGAAGGGTCTCAGGTTTGGTATAAGAATTGAGATATCACATCACATGCTATAGGAAGGGTCTCAGGATTGGAATGGAAAGTACTTGGATATCACATCTCATGCTATAGGCAGGGTCTCAGGTTTGGAAAGGGAAGGAGATGGATATCACATTTCATGTTAGAGGTAGGATCTCAGGTTTGGTATTAGAGGCATTGAAATATCACATCTCATGCTATCAGATGGGTCTCAGGATTGGAATGGGAAGGAGTTTGATATCACATCTCATGCTAAAGGGAGGGTCTCAGGTTTGGAAGGGGAAGGATTTGGAAATCACATCTCATGTTATAGGAAGGATCTCAGGTTTGGTATTAGAAGCATTGAGATATCACATCTCATGCTATCGGAAGTATCTCAGGTTTGGTATTAGAGGCATTGAGATATCACATCTCATGCTATCATAAGGGTCTCAGGATTGGAATGGGAAGGAGTTGGATATCACATCTCATGTTATAGGAAGGATCTCAGGTTTGGTATTAGAAGCATTGAGACATCACATCTCATGCTATAGGAAGGGTGTCAGGATTGGAATGGGAAGAAGTTGGATATCACATCTCATGTTATAGGAAAGATCTCAGGTTTGGTATTAGAAGCATTGAGACATCACATCTCATGTTATAGGAAGGGTCTCAGGATTGGAATGGGAAGAAGTTGGATATCACATCTCATGCTATAGGAAGAGTCTCAGGTTTGGAAGGGGAAGGAGTTGGATATCCAATCTCATGTTATAGGACTGGTCTCGGGTTTGGTATTAGAAGCATTGAGATATCACATCGCATGCTGTAGGAAGGTTCTCAGGTTTGGAATGGGGAGGAATTGGATATCACATCTCATGTTCATAGGAAGGATCTCAGGTTTGGTATTAGAAGCATTGAGATATCACATCTCATGCTATAGAAATGGTCTCAGGATTGGAATGGGAAGGAGTTGGATATTACACTCTTGCTATAGGAAGGGTCTCATGTTTGGAATGGGAAGGAGTTGGATATCACATATGCTATAGGAAGGGTCTCAGGTTTGGACCGGGAAGGAGTTGGATATCACATCTCATGTTATAGGAAGGGTCTCAGGTTTGGTATAAGCATTGAGATATCACATCTCTGTTATCGGAAGTGTCTCAGGATTGCAATGGGAAGGAGTTGGATATCCCATCTCATGTTATAGGACGGGTCTCAGGTTTGTTATTAGAATCATTGAGATAGCACATCACATGCTATAGGAAGGGTCTCAGGATTGGAATGGGAAGGACTTGGATATCACATCTCATGCTATAGGCAGGGTCTCAGGTTTGGAAAGGGAAGGAGATGGATATCACATTTCATGTTAGAGGTAGGATCTCAGGTTTGGTATTAGAGGCATTGAAATATCACATCTCATGCTATCAGAAGGGTCTCAGGATTGGAATGGGAAGGAGTTGGATATCACATCTCATGCTAAAGGGAGGGTCTCAGGTTTGGAAGTGGAAGGATTTGGAAATCACATCTCATGTTATAGGAAGGATCTCAGGTTTGGTATTAGAAGCATTGAGATATCACATCTCATGCTATCAGAAGTATCTCAGGTTTGGTATTAGAGGCATTGAGATATCACATCTCATGCTATCATAAGGGTCTCAGGATTGGAATGGGAAGGAGTTGGATATCACATCTCATGTTATAGGAAGGATCTCAGGTTTGGTATTAGAAGAATTGAGACATCACATCTCATGCTATAGGAAGGGTCTCAGGATTGGAATGGGAAGAAGTTGGATATCACATCTCATGCTATAGGAAGGGTCTCAGATTTGGTATAAGCATTGAGATATCACATCTAATGCTATAGGAAGGGTCTCAGGATTGGAATGGGAAGGAGTTGCATATGACATCTCAGGCCATAGGAAGGGTCTCAGGTTTGGTATAAGCATTGAGATATCACATCTCTGCTATCGGAAGGGTCTCAGGATTGGAATGGGAAGGAGTTGGATATCCCAAATCATGTTATAGGAAGGGTCTCAGGTTTGGTATTAGAAGCATTGAGATATCACATCTCATGCTATAGGAAGGGTCTCAGGATTGGAATGGGGAGGACTTGGATGTCACATCTCATGTTATAGGAAGGCTCTCAGGTTTGGAAGGGGAAGGAGTTGGATATCACATTTCATGTTAGAGGAACGATCTCAGGTTTGGTATTAGAGGCCTTGAGATATCACATCTCATGCTATAGGAAGGGTCTCAGGATTGGAATGGGAAGGAGTTGGATATCACATCTCAAGCTATAGGAACGGTCTCAGGTTTGGTATAAGCATTGTGATATCACATCTCATGCTATAGGAAGGGTCTCAGGATTGGAATGGGAAGGAGTTGGATATCACATCTCATGTTATAGGAAAGATCTCAGGTTTGGTATTAGAAGCATTGCGACATCACATCTCATGTTATAGGAAGGGTCTCAGGATTGGAATGGGAAGAAGTTGGATATCACATCTCATGCTATAGGAAGGGTCTCAGGTTTGGTATAAGCATTGAGATATCACATCTCATGCTATAGGAAGGGTCTCAGGATTGGAATGGGAAGGAGTTGTATATGACATCTCATGCCATAGGAAGGGTCTCAGGTTTGGTATAAGCATTGAGACCTCACATCTCATGCTATAGGAAGGGTCTCAGGATTGGAATGGGAAGGACTTGGATATCACATTTCATGCTATAGGCAGGGTCTCAGGTTTGGAAAGGGAAGGAGATGGATATCACATTTCATGTTAGAGGTAGGATCTCAGGTTTGATATTAGAGGCATTGAAATATCACATCTCATGCTATCAGAAGGGTCTCAGGATTGGAATGGGAAGGAGTTGGATATCACATCTCATGCTAAAGGGAGGGTCTCAGGTTTGGAAGTGGAAGGATTTGGAAATCACATCTCATGTTATAGGAAGGATCTCAGGTTTGGTATTAGAAGCATTGAGATATCACATCTCATGCTCTCAGAAGTATCTCAGGTTTGGTGTTAGAGGCATTGAGATATCACATCTCATGCTATCATAAGGGTCTCAGGATTGGAATGGGAAGGAGTTGGATATCACATCTCATGTTATAGGAAGGATCTCAGGTTTGGTATTAGAAGAATTGAGACATCACATCTCATGCTATAGGAAGGGTCTCAGGATTGGAATGGGAAGAAGTTGGATATCACATCTCATGCTATAGGAAGGGTCTCAGATTTGGTATAAGCATTGAGATATCACATCTAATGCTATAGGAAGGGTCTCAGGATTGGAATGGGAAGGAGTTGCATATGACATCTCAGGCCATAGGAAGGGTCTCAGGTTTGGTATAAGCATTGAGATATCACATCTCTGCTATCGGAAGGGTCTCAGGATTGGAATGGGAAGGAGTTGGATATCCCAAATCATGTTAGAGGAAGGGTCTCAGGTTTGGTATTAGAAGCATTGAGATATCACATCTCATGCTATAGGAAGGGTCTCAGGATTGGAATGGGGAGGACTTGGATGTCACATCTGATGTTCTAGGGAGGGTCTCAAGTTTGGAAGGGGAAGGAGTTGGATATCACATCTCTTGCTATAGGAAGGGTCTCAGGATTGGTATTAGAAGCATTGAGATATCACATCTCATGCTATAGGAAGGGTCTCAGGATTGGAATGGGGAGGACTTGGATGCCACATCTCATGTTATAGGAAGGCTCTCAGGTTTGGAAGGGGAAGGAGTTGGATATCACATTTCATGTTAGAGGAACGATCTCAGGTTTGGTATTAGAGGCCTTGAGATATCACATCTCATGCTATATGAAGGGTCTCAGGATTAGAATGGGAAGGAGTTGGATATCACATCTCATGATAAAGGAAGGGTCTAAGGTTTGGAAGGGGAAGGATTTGGATATCACATCTCATGTTATAGGACGGGTCTCAGGTTTGGTATTAGAAGCATTGAGATATCAAGTCTCATGGTATAGGAAGGGTCTCAGAATTGGAATGGGAAGGAGTTGGATATCACATCTCAAGCTATAGGTAGGGTTTCAGGATTGGAATGGGAAGAAGTTTGATATCACATCTCATGCCATAGTATGGGTCTCAGGTTTGGTAGAAGCATTGGGATATCACATCTCATGCTATCGGAAGGGTATCAGTATTGGATTTGGAAGGAGTTGGATATCCCATCTCATGCTATAGGAAGGGTCTCAGGTTGGAATGGGAAGGAATTGGATATCACATTTCATGTTATAGGAAGGCTCTCAGGTTTGGAAGGGGAAGGAGTTGGATATCACATTTCATGTCAGAGGAAGGATCTCAGGTTTGGTATTAGAGGCCTTGAGATATCACATCTCATGCTATAGGAAGGGTCTCAGGATTGGAATGGGAAAGAGTTGGATATCACATCTCAAGCTATAGGAAGGGTCTCAGGTTTGGTATAAGCATTGAGATATCACATCTCATGCTATAGGAAGGGTCTCAGGATTGGAATGTGAAGGAGTTGGATATCACATCTCATGTTATAGGAAAGATCTCAGGTTTGGTATTAGAAGCATTGAGACATCACATCTCATGTTATAGGAAGGGTCTCAGGATTGGAATGGGAAGAAGGTGGATATCACATCTCATGCTATAGGAAGAGTCTCAGGTTTGGAAGGGGAAGGAGTTGGATATCCAATCTCATGTTATAGGACTGGTCTCGGGTTTGGTATTAGAAGCATTGAGATATCACATCGCATGCTGTAGGAAGGTTCTCAGGTTTGGAATGGGGAGGAATTGGATATCACATCTCATGTTCATAGGAAGGATCTCAGGTTTGGTATTAGAAGCATTGAGATATCACATCTCATGCTATAGGAATGGTCTCAGGATTGGAATGGGAAGGAGTTGGATATTACACTCTTGCTATAGGAAGGGTCTCATGTTTGGAATGGGAAGGAGTTGGATATCACATATGCTATAGGAAGGGTCTCAGGTTTGGACCGGGAAGGAGTTGGATATCACATCTCATGTTATAGGAAGGGTCTCAGGTTTGGTATAAGCATTGAGATATCACATCTCTGCTATCGGAAGTGTCTCAGGATTGGAATGGGAAGGAGTTGGATATCCCATCTCATGTTATAGGACGGGTCTCAGGTTTGTTATTAGAATTATTGAGATATCATATTGCATGCTGTAGGAAGGGTCTAAGGATTGGAATGGGAAGGACTTGGATATCACATCTCATGCTATAGGTAGGCTCTTAGGTTTGGAAAGGGAAGGAGTTGGATATCACATTTCACGTTAGAGGAAGGATCTCAGGTTTGGTATTAGAGGCATTGAGATATCACATCTCATGCTATAGGAAGAGTCTCAGGATTGGAATGGGAAGGAGTTGGATATCACATCTCATGCTATAGGAAGGGTCTCAGGTTTGGTATAAGCATTGAGATATCACATCTCATGCTATAGGAAGGGTCTCGGGATTGGAATGGGAAGGAGATGGATATCACATTTCATGTTAGAGGTAGGATCTCAGGTTTGGAATTAGAGGCATTGAGATATCACATCTCATGCTATCAGAAGGGTTTCAGGATTGGAATGGGAAGGAGTTGGATATCACATCTCATGCTAAAGGGAGGGTCTCAGGTTTGGAAGCGGGAGGATTTGGAAATCACATCTCATGTTATAGGAAGGATCTCAGGTTTGGTATTAGAAGCATTGAGATATCACATCTCATGCTATCGGAAGTATCTCAGGTTTGGTATTAGAGGCATTGAGATATCACATCTCATGCTATCATAAGGGTCTCAGGATTGGAATGGGAAGGAGTTGGATATCACATCTCATGTTATAGGAAGGATCTCAGGTTTGGTATTAGAAGCATTGAGACATCACATCTCATGCTATAGGAAGGGTCTCAGGATTGGAATGGGAAGGAGTTGGATATCACATCTCATGCTATAGGAAGGGTCTCAGATTTGGTATAAGCATTGAGATATCACATGTCATGCTATAGGAAGGGTCTCAGGATTGGAATGGGAAGGAGTTGTCTATGACATCTCAGGCCATAGGAAGGGTCTCAGGTTTGGTATAAGCATTGAGATATCACATCTCTGCTATCGGAAGGGTCTCAGGATTGGAATGGGAATGAGTTGGATATCCCATCTCATGTTATAGGAAGAGTCTCAGGTTTGGTATTAGAAGCATTGAGATATCCCATCTCATGCTATAGGAAGGGTCTCAGGTTGGAATGGGAAGGAGTTGGATATCACATTTCATGTTATAAGAAGGGTCTCAGGATTGGAATTGGAAGGACTTGGCTATCATATCTCACGCTATAGGAAGGCTCTCAGGTTTGGAAGGGGAAGGAGTTGGATATCACATTTCATGTTAGAGGAACGATCTCAGGTTTGGTATTAGAGGCCTTGAGATATCACATCTCATGCTATAGGAAGGGTCTCAGGATTGGAATGGGAAGGAGTTGGATATCACATCTCAAGCTATAGGAACGGTCTCAGGTTTGGTATAAGCATTGTGATATCACATCTCATGCTATAGGAAGGGTCTCAGGATTGGAATGGGAAGGAGTTGGATATCACATCTCATGCTATAGGAAGGGTCTCAGGTTTGGAATGGGAAGGAGTTGTATATGACATCTCATGCCATAGGAAGGGTCTCAGGTTTGGTATAAGCATTGAGATATCACATCTCATGCTATAGGAAGGGTCTCAGGTTTGGTATAAGCATTGAGATATCACATCTCATGCTATAGGACGGGTCTCAGGTTTGGTATTAGAAGCATTGAGATATCAAGTCTCATGGTATAAGAAGGGTCTCAGAATTGGAATGGGAAGGAGTTGGATATCACACCTCAAGCTATAGGAAGGGTCTCAGGATTGGAATGGGAAGGAGTTTGATATCACATCTCATGCCATAGTATGGGTCTCAGGTTTGGTAGAAGCATTGGGATATCACATCTCATGCTATCGGAAGGGTATCAGTATTGGATTTGGAAGAAGTTGGATATCCCATCTCATGCTATAGGAAGGGTCTCAGGTTGGAATGGGAAGGAGTTGGATATCACATTTCATGTTATAGGAAGGGTCTCAGGATTGGAATGGGAAGGACTTGGATATCATATCTCATGCTATAGGACGGGTCTCAGGTTTGTTATTAGAATCATTGAGATATCATATTGCATGCTGTAGGAAGGGTCTAAGGATTGGAATGGGAAGGACTTGGATATCACATCTCATGCTATAGATAGGCTCTTAGGTTTGGAAAGGGAAGGAGTTGGATATCACATTTCATGTTAGAGGAAGGATCTCAGGTTTGGTATTAGAAGCATTGAGATATCACATCTCATGCTATAGGAAGGGTCTCAGGATTGGAATGGGAAGTAGTTGGATATCACATCTCATGCTATAGGAAGGGTCTCAGGTTTGGTATAAGCATTGAGATATCACATCTCATGCTATAGGACGGGTCTCAGGATTGGAATGGAAGGAGTTGGATATCACATCTCATGTTATAGGAAGGATCTCAGGTTTGGTATTAGAAGCATTGAGACATCACATCTCATGCTATAGGAAGGGTCTCAGGGTTGGAATGGGAAGGAGTTGGATATCACATCTCATCCAATAGGAAGGGTCTCAGGTTTGGAATGGGAAGGAATTGGATATCACATCTCATGTTATCGGAAGGATCTCAGGTTTGGTATTAGAAGCATTGAGATATCACATCTCATGCTATAGGAAGGGTCTCAGGATTGGAATGTGAAGGATTTGGATATCACATCTCATGCTAAAGGAAGGGTCTCAGGTTTGGTAGAAGCATTGAGATATCACGTCTCTGCTATCGGAAGGGTCTCAGGATTGGATTGGGAAGGAGTTGGATATCCCTTCTCATGCTATAGGAAGGGTCTCAGGATTTGAATGGGAAGGAGTTGGATATCACATCTCATGTTATAGGAAGGGTCTCAGGATTGGAATGGGAAGGATTTGGATATCACATCTCTTGCTATAGGAAGGGTCTCAGGATTGGTATTAGAAGCATTGAGATATCACATCTCATGCTATAGGAAGGGTCTCAGGATTGGAATGGGGAGGACTTGGATGCCACATCTCATGTTATAGGAAGGCTCTCAGGTTTGGAAGGGGAAGGAGTTGGATATCACATTTCATGTTAGAGGAACGATATCAGGTTTGGTATTAGAGGCCTTGAGATATCACATCTCATGCTATAGGAAGGGTCTCAGGATTAGAATGGGAAGGAGTTGGATATCACATCTCAAGCTATAGGAACGGTCTCAGGTTTGGTATAAGCATTGTGATATCACATCTCATGCTATAGGTAGGCTCTCAGGTTTGGAAAGGGAAGGAGTTGGATATCACATTTCACGTTAGAGGAAGGATCTCAGGTTTGGTATTAGAGGCATTGAGATATCACATCTCATGCTATAGGAAGGGTCTCAGGTTTGGTATAAGCATTGAGATATCACATCTCATGCTATAGGAAGGGTCTCAGGTTTGGAATGGGAAGGAGTTGTATATGACATCTCATGCCATAGGAAGGGTCTCAGGTTTGGTATAAGCATTGCGATATCACATCACATGCTATAGGAAGGGTCTCAGGATTGGAATGGAAAGGACTTGGATATCACATCTCATGCTATAGGCAGGGTCTCAGGTTTGGAAAGGGAAGGAGATGGATATTACATTTCATGTTAGAGGTAGGATCTCAGGTTTGGTATTAGAGGCATTGAAATATCACATCTCATGCTATCAGAAGGGTCTCAGGATTGGAATGGGAAGGAGTTGGATATCACATCTCATGCTAAAGGGAGGGTCTCAGGTTTGGAAGGGGAAGGATTTGGAAATCACATCTCATGTTATAGGAAGGATCTCAGGTTTGGTATTAGAAGCATTGAGATATCACATCTCATGCTATCGGAAGTATCTCAGGTTTGGTATTAGAGGCATTGAGATATCACATCTCATGCTATCATAAGGGTCTCAGGATTGGAATGGGAAGGAGTTGGATATCATATCTCATGTTATAGGAAGGCTCTCAGGTTTGGAAGGGGAAGGAGTTGGATATCACATTTCATGTTAGAGGAACGATCTCAGGTTTGGTATTAGAGGCCTTGAGATATCACATCTCATGCTATAGGAAGGGTCTCAGGATTGGAATGGGAAGGAGTTGGATATCACATCTCAAGCTATAGGAACGGTCTCAGGTTTGGTATAAGCATTGTGATATCACATCTCATGCTATAGGAAGGGTCTCAGGATTGGAATGGGAAGGAGTTGGATATCACATCTCATGTTATAGGAAAGATCTCAGGTTTGGTATTAGAAGCATTGCGACATCACATCTCATGTTATAGGAAGGGTCTCAGGATTGGAATGGGAAGAAGTTGGATATCACATCTCATGCTATAGGAAGGGTCTCAGGTTTGGTATAAGCATTGAGATATCACATCTCATGCTATAGGAAGGGTCTCAGGATTGGAATGGGAAGGAGTTGTATATGACATCTCATGCCATAGGAAGGGTCTCAGGTTTGGTATAAGAATTGAGATATCACATCACATGCTATAGGAAGGGTCTCAGGATTGGAATGGAAAGGACTTGGATATCACATCTCATGCTATAGGCAGGGTCTCAGGTTTGGAAAGGGAAGGAGATGGATATCACATTTCATGTTAGAGGTAGGATCTCAGGTTTGGTATTAGAGGCATTGAAATATCACATCTCATGCTATCAGATGGGTCTCAGGATTAGAATGGGAAGGAGTTTGATATCACATCTCATGCTAAAGGGAGGGTCTCAGGTTTGGAAGGGGAAGGATTTGGAAATCACATCTCATGTTATAGGAAGGATCTCAGGTTTGGTATTAGAAGCATTGAGATATCACATCTCATGTAATCGGAAGTATCTCAGGTTTGGTATAAGAGGCATTGAGATATCACATCTCATGCTATCATAAGGGTCTCAGGATTGGAATGGGAAGGAGTTGGATATCACATCTCATGTTATAGGAAGGATCTCAGGTTTGGTATTAGAAGCATTGAGACATCACATCTCATGCTATAGGAAGGGTGTCAGGATTGGAATGGGAAGGAGTTGGATATCACATCTCATGCTATAGGAAGGGTCTCAGATTTGGTATAAGCATTGAGATATCACATCTCATGCTATAGGAAGTGTCTCAGGATTGGAATGGGAAGGAGTTGTATATGACATCTCAGGCCATAGGAAGGGTCTCAGGTTTGGTAAAAGCATTGAGATATCACATCTCTGCTATCGGAAGGGTCTCAGGATTGGAATGGGAAGGAGTTGGATATCCCATCTCATGTTATAGGAAGGGTCTCAGGTTTGGTATTAGAAGCATTGAGACATCACATCTCATGTTATAGGAAGGGTCTCAGGATTGGAATGGGAAGAAGTTGGACATCACATCTCATGCTATAGGAAGGGTCTCAGGTTTGGTATAAGCATTGAGATATCACATCTCATGCTATAGGAAGGGTCTCAGGATTGGAATGGGAAGGAGTTGTATATGACATCTCATGCCATAGGAAGGGTCTCAGGTTTGGTATAAGCATTGAGATATCACATCACATGCTATAGGAAGGGTCTCAGGATTGGAATGGGAAGGACTTGGATATCACATCTCATGCTATAGGCAGGGTCTCAGGTTTGGAAAGGGAAGGAGATGGATATCACATTTCATGTTAGAGGTAGGATCTCAGGTTTGGTATTAGAGGCATTGAAATATCACATCTCATGCTATCAGAAGGGTCTCAGGATTGGAATGGGAAGGAGTTGGATATCACATCTCATGCTAAAGGGAGGGTCTCAGGTTTGGAAGTGGAAGGATTTGGAAATCACATCTCATGTTATAGGAAGGATCTCAGGTTTGGTATTAGAAGCATTGAGATATCACATCTCATGCTATCAGAAGTATCTCAGGTTTGGTATTAGAAGCATTGAGATATCACATCTCATGCTATCATAAGGGTCTCAGGATTGGAATGGGAAGGAGTTGGATATCACATCTCATGTTATAGGAAGGATCTCAGGTTTGGTATTAGAAGAATTGAGACATCACATCTCATGCTATAGGAAGGGTCTCAGGATTGGAATGGGAAGAAGTTGGATATCACATCTCATGCTATAGGAAGGGTCTTAGATTTGGTATAAGCATTGAGATATCACATCTAATGCTATAGGAAGGGTCTCAGGATTGGAATGGGAAGGAGTTGCATATGACATCTCAGGCCATAGGAAGGGTCTCAGGTTTGGTATAAGCATTGAGATATCACATCTCTGCTATCGGAAGGGTCTCAGGATTGGAATGGGAAGGAGTTGGATATCCCAAATCATGTTATAGGAAGGGTCTCAGGTTTGGTATTAGAAGCATTGAGATATCACATCTCATGCTATAGGAAGGGTCTCAGGATTGGAATGGGGAGGACTTGGCTGTCACATCTCATGTTATAGGAAGGCTCTCAGGTTTGGAAGGGGAAGGAGTTGGATATCACATTTCATGTTAGAGGAACGATCTCAGGTTTGGTATTAGAGGCCTTGAGATATCACATCTCATGCTATAGGAAGGGTCTCAGGATTGGAATGGGAAGGAGTTGGATATCACATCTCAAGCTATAGGAACGGTTTCAGGTTTGGTATAAGCATTGTGATATCACATCTCATGCTATAGGTAGGCTCTCAGGTTTGGAAAGGGAAGGAGTTGGATATCACATTTCACGTTAGAGGAAGGATCTCAGGTTTGGTATTAGAGGCATTGAGATATCACATCTCATGCTATAGGAAGAGTCTCAGGATTGGAATGGGAAGGAGTTGGATATCACATCTCATGCTATAGGAAGGGTCTCAGGTTTGGTATAAGCATTGAGATATCACATCTCATGCTATAGGAAGGGTCTCGGGATTGGAATGGGAAGGAGATGGATATCACATTTCATGTTAGAGGTAGGATCTCAGGTTTGGAATTAGAGGCATTGAGATATCACATCTCATGCTATCAGAAGGGTTTCAGGATTGGAATGGGAAGGAGTTGGATATCACATCTCATGCTAAAGGGAGGGTCTCAGGTTTGGAAGCGGGAGGATTTGGAAATCACATCTCATGTTATAGGAAGGATCTCAGGTTTGGTATTAGAAGCATTGAGATATCACATCTCATGCTATCGGAAGTATCTCAGGTTTGGTATTAGAGGCATTGAGATATCACATCTCATGCTATAGGAAGGGTCTCAGGATTGGAATGGGAAGGAGTTGGATATCACATCTCAAGCTATAGGAACGGTTTCAGGTTTGGTATAAGCATTGTGATATCACATCTCATGCTATAGGTAGGCTCTCAGGTTTGGAAAGGGAAGGAGTTGGATATCACATTTCACGTTAGAGGAAGGATCTCAGGTTTGGTATTAGAGGCATTGAGATATCACATCTCATGCTATAGGAAGAGTCTCAGGATTGGAATGGGAAGGAGTTGGATATCACATCTCATGCTATAGGAAGGGTCTCAGGTTTGGTATAAGCATTGAGATATCACATCTCATGCTATAGGAAGGGTCTCGGGATTGGAATGGGAAGGAGATGGATATCACATTTCATGTTAGAGGTAGGATCTCAGGTTTGGAATTAGAGGCATTGAGATATCACATCTCATGCTATCAGAAGGGTTTCAGGATTGGAATGGGAAGGAGTTGGATATCACATCTCATGCTAAAGGGAGGGTCTCAGGTTTGGAAGCGGGAGGATTTGGAAATCACATCTCATGTTATAGGAAGGATCTCAGGTTTGGTATTAGAAGCATTGAGATATCACATCTCATGCTATCGGAAGTATCTCAGGTTTGGTATTAGAGGCATTGAGATATCACATCTCATGCTATCATAAGGGTCTCAGGATTGGAATGGGAAGGAGTTGGATATCACATCTCATGTTATAGGAAGGATATCAGGTTTGGTATTAGAAGCATTGAGACATCACATCTCATGCTATAGGAAGGGTCTCAGGATTGGAATGGGAAGGAGTTGTATATGACATCTCAGGCCATAGGAAGGGTCTCAGGTTTGGTATAAGCATTGAGATATCACATCTCTGCTATCGGAAGGGTCTCAGGATTGGAATGGGAATGAGTTGGATATCCCATCTCATGTTATAGGAAGAGTCTCAGGTTTGGTATTAGAAGCAATGAGATATCCCATCTCATGCTATAGGAAGGGTCTCAGGTTGGAATGGGAAGGAGTTGGATATCACATTTCATGTTATAGGAAGGGTCTCAGGATTGGAATTGGAAGGACTTGGCTATCATATCTCATGCTATAGGAAGGCTCTCAGGTTTGGAAGGGGAAGGAGTTGGATATCACATTTCATGTTAGAGGAACGATCTCAGGTTTGGTATTAGAGGCCTTGAGATATCACATCTCATGCTATAGGAAGGGTCTCAGGATTGGAATGGGAAGGAGTTGGATATCACATCTCAAGCTATAGGAACGGTCTCAGGTTTGGTATAAGCATTGTGATATCACATCTCATGCTATAGGAAGGGTCTCAGGATTGGAATGGGGAGGAGTTGGATATCACATCTCATGCTATAGGAAGGGTCTCAGGTTTGGTATAAGCATTGAGATATCACATCTCATGCTATAGGAAGGGTCTCAGGTTTGGAATGGGAAGGAGTTGTATATGACATCTCATGCCATAGGAAGGGTCTCAGGTTTGGTATAAGCATTGAGATATCACATCACATGCTATAGGAAGGGTCCCAGGATTGGAATGGAAAGGACTTGGATATCACATCTCATGCTATAGGCAGGGTCTCAGGTTTGGAAAGGGAAGGAGATGGATATCACATTTCATGTTAGAGGTAGGATCTCAGGTTTGGTATTAGAGGCATTGAAATATCACATCTCATGCTATCAGAAGGGTCTCAGGATTGGAATGGGAAGGAGTTGGATATCACATCTCATGCTAAAGGGAGGGTCTCAGGTTTGGAAGGGGAAGGATTTGGAAATCACATCTCATATTATAGGAAGGATCTCAGGTTTGATATTAGAAGCATTGAGATATCACATCTCATGCTATCGGAAGTATCTCAGGTTTGGTATTAGAGGCATTGAGATATCACATCTCATGCTATCAGAAGGGTCTCAGGATTGGAATGGGAAGGAGTTGGATATCACATCTCATGTTATAGGAAGGCTCTCAGGTTTGGAAGGGGAAGGAGTTGGATATCACATTTCATGTTAGAGGAACGATCTCAGGTTTGGTATTAGAGGCCTTGAGATATCACATCTCATGCTATAGGAAGGGTCTCAGTATTGGAATGGGAAGGAGTTGGATATCACATCTCAAGCTATAGGAACGGTCTCAGGTTTGGTATAAGCATTGTGATATCACATCTCATGCTATAGGAAGGGTCTCAGGATTGGAATGGGAAGGAGTTGGATATCACATCTCATGTTATAGGAAAGATCTCAGGTTTGGTATTAGAAGCATTGCGACATCACATCTCATGTTATAGGAAGGGTCTCAGGATTGGAATGGGAAGAAGTTGGATAACACATCTCATGCTATAGGAAGGGTCTCAGGTTTGGTATAAGCATTGAGATATCACATCTCATGCTATAGGAAGGGTCTCAGGATTGGAATGGGAAGGAGTTGTATATGACATCTCATGCCATAGGAAGGGTCTCAGGTTTGGTATAAGAATTGAGATATCACATCACATGCTATAGGAAGGGTCTCAGGATTGGAATGGAAAGGACTTGGATATCACATCTCATGCTATAGGCAGGGTCTCAGGTTTGGAAAGGGAAGGAGATGGATATCACATTTCATGTTAGAGGTAGGATCTCAGGTTTGGTATTAGAGGCATTGAAATATCACATCTCATGCTATCAGATGGGTCTCAGGATTGGAATGGGAAGGAGTTTGATATCACATCTCATGCTAAAGGGAGGGTCTCAGGTTTCGAAGGGGAAGGATTTGGAAATCACATCTCATGTTATAGGAAGGATCTCAGGTTTGGTATTAGAAGCATTGAGATATCACATCTCATGCTATCGGAAGTATCTCAGGTTTGGTATTAGAGGCATTGAGATATCACATCTCATGCTATCATAAGGGTCTCAGGATTGGAATGGGAAGGAGTTGACTATCACATCTCATGTTATAGGAAGGATCTCAGGTTTGGTATTAGAAGCATTGAGACATCACATCTCATGCTATAGGAAGGGTGTCAGGATTGGAATGGGAAGGAGTTGGATATCACATCTCATGCTATAGGAAGGGTCTCAGATTTGGTATAAGCATTGAGATATCACATCTCATGCTATAGGAAGGGTCTCAGGATTGGAATGGGAAGGAGTTGTATATGACATCTCAGGCCATAGGAAGGGTCTCAGGTTTGGTAAAAGCATTGAGATATCACATCTCTGCTATCGGAAGGGTCTCAGGATTGGAATGGGAAGGAGTTCGATATCCCATCTCATGTTATAGGAAGTGTCTCAGGTTTGGTATTAGAAGCATTGAGACATCACATCTCATGTTATAGGAAGGGTCTCAGGATTGGAATGGGAAGAAGTTGGATATCACATCTCATGCTATAGGAAGGGTCTCAGGTTTGGTATAAGCATTGAGATATCACATCTCATGCTATAGGAAGGGTCTCAGGATTGGAATGGGAAGGAGTTGTATATGACATCTCATGCCATAGGAAGGGTCTCTGGTTTGGTATAAGCATTGAGATATCACATCACATGCTATAGGAAGGGTCTCAGGATTGGAATGGGAAGGACTTGGATATCACATCTCATGCTATAGGCAGGGTCTCAGGTTTGGAAAGGGAAGGAGATGGATATCACATTTCATGTTAGAGGTAGGATCTCAGGTTTGGTATTAGAGGCATTGAAATATCACATCTCATGCTATCAGAAGGGTCTCAGGATTGGAATGGGAAGGAGTTGGATATCACATCTCATGCTAAAGGGAGGGTCTCAGGTTTGGAAGTGGAAGGATTTGGAAATCACATCTCATGTTATAGGAAGGATCTCAGGTTTGGTATTAGAAGCATTGAGATATCACATCTCATGCTATCAGAAGTATCTCAGGTTTGGTATTAGAGGCATTGAGATATCACATCTCATGCTATCATAAGGGTCTCAGGATTGGAATGGGAAGGAGTTGGATATCACATCTCATGTTATAGGAAGGATCTCAGGTTTGGTATTAGAAGAATTGAGACATCACATCTCATGCTATAGGAAGGGTCTCAGGATTGGAATGGGAAGAAGTTGGATATCACATCTCATGCTATAGGAAGGGTCTCAGATTTGGTATAAGCATTGAGATATCACATCTAATGCTATAGGAAGGGTCTCAGGATTGGAATGGGAAGGAGTTGCATATGACATCTCAGGCCATAGGAAGGGTCTCAGGTTTGGTATAAGCATTGAGATATCACATCTCTGCTATCGGAAGGGTCTCAGGATTGGAATGGGAAGGAGTTGGATATCCCAAATCATGTTATAGGAAGGGTCTCAGGTTTGGTATTAGAAGCATTGAGATATCACATCTCATGCTATAGGAAGGGTCTCAGGATTGGAATGGGGAGGACTTGGCTGTCACATCTCATGTTATAGGAAGGCTCTCAGGTTTGGAAGGGGAAGGAGTTGGATATCACATTTCATGTTAGAGGAACGATCTCAGGTTTGGTATTAGAGGCCTTGAGATATCACATCTCATGCTATAGGAAGGGTCTCAGGATTGGAATGGGAAGGAGTTGGATATCACATCTCAAGCTATAGGAACGGTCTCAGGTTTGGTATAAGCATTGTGATATCAAATCTCATGCTATAGGAAGGGTCTCAGGATTGGAATGGGAAGGAGTTGGATATCACATCTCATGTTATAGGAAAGATCTCAGGTTTGGTATTAGAAGCATTGCGACATCACATCTCATGTTATAGGAAGGGTCTCAGGATTGGAATGGGAAGAAGTTGGATATCACATCTCATGCTATAGGAAGGGTCTCAGGTTTGGTATAAGCATTGAGATATCACATCTCATGCTATAGGAAGGGTCTCAGGATTGGAATGGGAAGGAGTCGTATATGACATCTCATGCCATAGGAAGGGTCTCAGGTTTGGTATAAGCATTGAGATATCACATCACATGCTATAGGAAGGGTCTCAGGATTGGAATGGAAAGGACTTGGATATCACATCTCATGCTATAGGCAGGGTCTCAGGTTTGGAAAGGGAAGGAGATGGATATCACATTTCATGTTAGAGGTAGGATCTCAGGTTTGGTATTAGAGGCATTGAAATATCACATCTCATGCTATCAGATGGGTCTCAGGATTGGAATGGGAAGGAGTTGGATATCACATCTCATGCTAAAGGGAGGGTCTCAGGTTTGGAAGCGGAAGGATTTGGAAATCACATCTCATGTTATAGGAAGGATCTCAGGTTTGGTATTAGAAGCATTGAGATATCACATCTCATGCTATCGGAAGTATCTCAGGTTTGGTATTAGAGGCATTGAGATATCACATCTCATGCTATCATAAGGGTCTCAGGATTGGAATGGGAAGGAGTTGGATATCACATCTCATGTTATAGGAAGGATCTCAGGTTTGGTATTAGAAGCATTGAGACATCACATCTCATGCTATAGGAAGGGTCTCAGGATTGGAATGGGAAGGAGTTGGATATCACATCTCATGCTATAGGAAGGGTCTCAGATTTGGTATAAGCATTGAGATATCACATCACATGCTATAGGAAGGGTCTCAGGATTGGAATGGGAAGGACTTGGATATCACATTTCATGCTATAGGCAGGGTCTCAGGTTTGGAAAGGGAAGGAGATGGATATCACATTTCATGTTAGAGGTAGGATCTCAGGTTTGGTATTAAAGGCATTGAAATATCACATCTCATGCTATCAGAAGGGTCTCAGGATTGGAATGGGAAGGAGTTGGATATCACATCTCATGCTAAAGGGAGGGTCTCAGGTTTGGAAGTGGAAGGATTTGGAAATCACATCTCATGTTATAGGAAGGATCTCAGGTTTGGTATTAGAAGCATTGAGATATCACATCTCATGCTATCAGAAGTATCTCAGGTTTGGTGTTAGAGGCATTGAGATATCACATCTCATGCTATCATAAGGGTCTCAGGATTGGAATGGGAAGGAGTTGGATATCACATCTCATGTTATAGGAAGGATCTCAGGTTTGGTATTAGAAGAATTGAGACATCACATCTCATGCTATAGGAAGGGTCTCAGGATTGGAATGGTAAGAAGTTGGATATCACATCTCATGCTATAGGAAGGGTCTCAGATTTGGTATAAGCATTGAGATATCACATCTAATGCTATAGGAAGGGTCTCAGGATTGGAATGGGAAGGAGTTGCATATGACATCTCAGGCCATAGGAAGGGTCTCAGGTTTGGTATAAGCATTGAGATATCACATCTCTGCTAAAGGAAGGGTCTCAGGATTGGAATGGGAAGGAGTTGGATATCCCAAATCATGTTATAGGAAGGGTCTCAGGTTTGGTATTAGAAGCATTGAGATATCATATCTCATGCTATAGGAAGGGTCTCAGGATTGGAATGGGGAGGACTTGGATGTCACATCTGATGTTATAGGGAGGGTCTCAAGTTTGATATTAGAAGCATTGAGATAACAAATCTCATGATATCGGAAGGGTCTCAGGATTGGAATGGGAAGGAATTGGATATCACATCTCATGATAAAGGAAGGGTCTAAGGTTTGGAACTGGAAATATTTGGATATCACATCTCATGTTATAGGACGGGTCTCAGGTTTGGTATTAGAAGCATTGAGATATCAAGTCTCATGGTATAGGAAGGGTCTCAGAATTGGAATGGGAAGGAGTTGGATATCACATCTCAAGCTATAGGTAGGGTCTCAGGATTGGAATGGGAAGGAGTTTGATATCACATCTCATGCCATAGTATGGGTCTCAGGTTTGGTAGAAGCATTGGGATATCACATCTCATGCTATCGGAAGGGTATCAGTATTGGATTTGGAAGGAGTTGGATATCTCATCTCATGCTATAGGAAGGGTCTCAGGTTGGAATGGGAAGGAATTGGATATCACATTTCATGTTATAGGAAGGCTCTCAGGTTTGGAAGGGGAAGGAGTTGGATATCACATTTCATGTCAGAGGAAGGATCTCAGGTTTGGTATTAGAGGCCTTGAGATATCACACCTCATGCTATAGGAAGGGTCTCAGGATTGGAATGGGAAGGAGTTGGATATCACATCTCAAGCTATAGGAAGGGTCTCAGGTTTGGTATAAGCATTGAGATATCACATCTCATGCTATAGGAAGGGTCTCAGGATTGGAATGTGAAGGAGTTGGATATCACATCTCATGTTATAGGAAAGATCTCAGGTTTGGTATTAGAAGCATTGAGACATCACATCTCATGTTATAGGAAGGGTCTCAGGATTGGAATGGGAAGAAGTTGGGTATCACATCTCATGCTATAGGAAGAGTCTCAGGTTTGGAAGGGGAAGGAGTTGAATATCCAATCTCATGTTATAGGACTGGTCTCGGGTTTGGTATTAGAAGCATTGAGATATCACATCGCATGCTGTAGGAAGGTTCTCAGGTTTGGAATGGGGAGGAATTGGATATCACATCTCATGTTCATAGGAAGGATCTCAGGTTTGGTATTAGAAGCATTGAGATATCACATCTCATGCTATAGGAATGGTCTCAGGATTGGAATGGGAAGGAGTTGGATATTACACTCTTGCTATAGGAAGGGTCTCATGTTAGGAATGGGAAGGAGTTGGATATCACATATGCTATAGGAAGGGTCTCAGGTTTGGACCGGGAAGGAGTTGGATATCACATCTCATGTTATAGGAAAGGTCTCAGGTTTGGTATAAGCATTGAGATATCACATCTCTGTTATCGGAAGTGTCTCAGGATTGCAATGGGAAGGAGTTGGATATCCCATCTCATGTTATAGGACGGGTCTCAGGTTTGTTATTAGAATCATTGAGATATCACATCACATGCTATAGGAAGGGTCTCAGGATTGGAATGGGAAGGACTTGGATATCACATCTCATGCTATAGGCAGGGTCTCAGGTTTGGAAAGGGAAGGAGATGGATATCACATTTCATGTTAGAGGTAGGATCTCAGGTTTGGTATTAGAGGCATTGAAATATCACATCTCATGCTATCAGAAGGGTCACAGGATTGGAATGGGAAGGAGTTGGATATCAGATCTCATGCTAAAGGGAGGGTCTCAGGTTTGGAAGTGGAAGGATTTGGAAATCACATCTCATGTTATAGGAAGGATCTCAGGTTTGGTATTAGAAGCATTGAGATATCACATCTCATGCTATCAGAAGTATCTCAGGTTTGGTATTAGAGGCATTGAGATATCACATCTCATGCTATCATAAGGGTCTCGGGATTGGAATGGGAAGGAGTTGGATATCACATCTCATGTTATAGGAAGGATCTCAGGTTTGGTATTAGAAGAATTGAGACATCACATCTCATGCTATAGGAAGGGTCTCAGGATTGGAATGGGAAGAAGTTGGATATCACATCTCATGCTATAGGAAGGGTCTCAGATTTGGTATAAGCATTGAGATATCACATCTAATGCTATAGGAAGGGTCTCAGGATTGGAATGGGAAGGAGTTGCATATGACATCTCAGGCCATAGGAAGGGTCTCAGGTTTGGTATAAGCATTGAGATATCACATCTCTGCTATCGGAAGGGTCTCAGGATTGGAATGGGAAGGAATTGGATATCCCAAATCATGTTATAGGAAGGGTCTCAGGTTTGGTATTAGAAGCATTGAGATATCACATCTCATGCTATAGGAAGGGTCTCAGGATTGGAATGGGGAGGACTTGGATGTCACATCTCATGTTATAGGAAGGCTCTCAGGTTTGGAAGGGGAAGGAGTTGGATATCACATTTCATGTTAGAGGAACGATCTCAGGTTTGGTATTAGAGGCCTTGAGATATCACATCTCATGCTATAGGAAGGGTCTCAGGATTGGAATGGGAAGGAGTTGGATATCACATCTCAAGCTATAGGAACGGTCTCAGGTTTGGTATAAGCATTGTGATATCACATCTCATGCTATAGGAAGGGTCTCAGGATTGGAATGGGAAGGAGTTGGATATCACATCTCATGTTATAGGAAAGATCTCAGGTTTGGTATTAGAAGCATTGCAACATCACATCTCATGTTATAGGAAGGGTCTCAGGATTGGAATGGGAAGAAGTTGGATATCACATCTCATGCTATAGGAAGGGTCTCAGGTTTGGTATAAGCATTGAGATATCACATCTCATGCTATAGGAAGGGTCTCAGGATTGGAATGGGAAGGAGTTGTATATGACATCTCATGCCATAGGAAGGGTCTCAGGTTTGGTATAAGCATTGAGATATCACATCACATGCTATAGGAAGGGTCTCAGGATTGGAATGGAAAGGACTTGGATATCACATCTCATGCTATAGGCAGGGTCTCAGGTTTGGAAAGGGAAGGAGATGGATATCACATTTCATGTTAGAGGTAGGATCTCAGGTTTGGTATTAGAGGCATTGAAATATCACATCTCATGCTATCAGATGGGTCTCAGGATTGGAATGGGAAGGAGTTGGATATCACATCTCATGCTAAAGGGAGGGTCTCAGGTTTGGAAGGGGAAGGATTTGGAAATCACATCTCATGTTATAGGAAGGATCTCAGGTTTGGTATTAGAAGCATTGAGATATCACATCTCATGCTATCGGAAGTATCTCAGGTTTGGTATTAGAGGCATTGAGATATCACATCTCATGCTATCATAAGGGTCTCAGGATTGGAATGGGAAGGAGTTGGATATCACATCTCATGTTATAGGAAGGATCTCAGGTTTGGTATTAGAAGCATTGAGACATCACATCTCATGCTATAGGAAGGGTCTCAGGATTGGAATGGGAAGGAGTTGGATATCACATCTCATGCTATAGGAAGGGTCTCAGATTTGGTATAAGCATTGAGATATCACATCACATGCTATAGGAAGGGTCTCAGGATTGGAATGGGAAGGACTTGGATATCACATTTCATGCTATAGGCAGGGTCTCAGGTTTGGAAAGGGAAGGAGATGGATATCACATTTCATGTTAGAGGTAGGATCTCAGGTTTGATATTAGAGGCATTGAAATATCACATCTCATGCTATCAGAAGGGTCTCAGGATTGGAATGGGAAGGAGTTGGATATCACATCTCATGCTAAAGGGAGGGTCTCAGGTTTGGAAGTGGAAGGATTTGGAAATCACATCTCATGTTATAGGAAGGATCTCAGGTTTGGTATTAGAAGCATTGAGATATCACATCTCATGCTATCAGAAGTATCTCAGGTTTGGTGTTAGAGGCATTGAGATATCACATCTCATGCTATCATAAGGGTCTCAGGATTGGAATGGGAAGGAGTTGGATATCACATCTCATGTTATAGGAAGGATCTCAGGTTTGGTATTAGAAGAATTGAGACATCACATCTCATGCTATAGGAAGGGTCTCAGGATTGGAATGGGAAGAAGTTGGATATCACATCTCATGCTATAGGAAGGGTCTCAGATTTGGTATAAGCATTGAGATATCACATCTAATGCTATAGGAAGGGTCTCAGGATTGGAATGGGAAGGAGTTGCATATGACATCTCAGGCCATAGGAAGGGTCTCAGGTTTGGTATAAGCATTGAGATATCACATCTCTGCTATCGGAAGGGTCTCAGGATTGGAATGGGAAGGAGTTGGATATCCCAAATCATGTTATAGGAAGGGTCTCAGGTTTGGTATTAGAAGCATTGAGATATCACATCTCATGCTATAGGAAGGGTCTCAGGATTGGAATGGGGAGGATTTGGATGTCACATCTGATGTTATAGGGAGGGTCTCAAGTTTGGAAGGGGAAGGAGTTGGATATCACATCTCTTGCTATAGGAAGGGTCTCAGGATTGGTATTAGAAGCATTGAGATATCACATCTCATGCTATAGGAAGGGTCTCAGGATTGGAATGGGGAGGACTTGGATGCCACATCTCATGTTATAGGAAGGCTCTCAGGTTTGGAAGTGGAAGGAGTTGGATATCACATTTCATGTTAGAGGAACGATCTCAGGTTTGGTATTAGAGGCCTTGAGATATCACATCTCATGCTATAGGAAGGGTCTCAGGATTAGAATGGGAAGGAGTTGGATATCACATCTCAAGCTATAGGAACGGTCTCAGGTTTGGTATAAGCATTGTGATATCACATCTCATGCTATAGGTAGGCTCTCAGGTTTGGAAAGGGAAGGAGTTGGATATCACTTTTCACGTTAGAGGAAGGATCTCAGGTTTGGTATTAGAGGCATTGAGATATCACATCTCATGCTATAGGAAGGGTCTCAGGTTTGGTATAAGCATTGAGATATCACATCTCATGCTATAGGAAGGGTCTCAGGTTTGGAATGGGAAGGAGTTGTATATGACATTTCATGCCATAGGAAGGGTCTCAGGTTTGGTATAAGCATTGAGATATCACATCACATGCTATAGGAAAGGTCTCAGGATTGGAATGGAAAGGACTTGGATATCACATCTCATGCTATAGGCAGGGTCTCAGGTTTGGAAAGGGAAGGAGATGGATATCACATTTCATGTTAGAGGTAGGATCTCAGGTTTGGTATTAGAGGCATTGAAATATCACATCTCATGCTATCAGAAGGGTCTCAGGATTGGAATGGGAAGGAGTTGGATATCACATCTCATGCTAAAGGGAGGGTCTCAGGTTTGGAAGGGGAAGGATTTGGAAATCACATCTCATGTTATAGGAAGGATCTCAGGTTTGGTATTAGAAGCATTGAGATATCACATCTCATGCTATCGGAAGTATCTCAGGTTTGGTATTAGAGGCATTGAGATATCACATCTCATGCTATCATAAGGGTCTCAGGATTGGAATGGGAAGGAGTTGGATATCACATCTCATGTTATAGGAAGGCTCTCAGGTTTGGAAGGGGAAGGAGTTGGATATCACATTTCATGTTAGAGGAACGATCTCAGGTTTGGTATTAGAGGCCTTGAGATATCACATCTCATGCTATAGGAAGGGTCTCAGGATTGGAATGGGAAGGAGTTGGATATCACATCTCAAGCTATAGGAACGGTCTCAGGTTTGGTATAAGCATTGTGATATCACATCTCATGCTATAGGAAGGGTCTCAGGATTGGAATGGGAAGGAGTTGGATATCACATCTCATGTTATAGGAAAGATCTCAGGTTTGGTATTAGAAGCATTGCGACATCACATCTCATGTTATAGGAAGGGTCTCAGGATTGGAATGGGAAGAAGTTGGATATCACATCTCATGCTATAGGAAGGGTCTCAGGTTTGGTATAAGCATTGAGATATCACATCTCATGCTATAGGAAGGGTCTCAGGATTGGAATGGGAAGGAGTTGTATATGACATCTCATGCCATAGGAAGGGTCTCAGGTTTGGTATAAGAATTGAGATATCACATCACATGCTATAGGAAGGGTCTCAGGATTGGAATGGAAAGTACTTGGATATCACATCTCATGCTATAGGCAGGGTCTCGGGTTTGGAAAGGGAAGGAGATGGATATCACATTTCATGTTAGAGGTAGGATCTCAGGTTTGGTATTAGAGGCATTGAAATATCACATCTCATGCTATCAGATGGGTCTCAGGATTGGAATGGGAAGGAGTTTGATATCACATCTCATGCTAAAGGGAGGGTCTCAGGTTTGGAAGGGGAAGGATTTGGAAATCACATCTCAGGCCATAGGAAGGGTCTCAGGTTTGGTATAAGCATTGAGATATCACATCTCTGCTATCGGAAGGGTCTCAGGATTGGAATGGGAAGGAGTTGGATATCCCAAATCATGTTATAGGAAGGGTCTCAGGTTTGGTATTAGAAGCATTGAGATATCACATCTCATGCTATAGGAAGGGTCTCAGGATTGGAATGGGGAGGATTTGGATGTCACATCTGATGTTATAGGGAGGGTCTCAAGTTTGGAAGGGGAAGGAGTTGGATATCACATCTCTTGCTATAGGAAGGGTCTCAGGATTGGTATTAGAAGCATTGAGATATCACATCTCATGCTATAGGAAGGGTCTCAGGATTGGAATGGGGAGGACTTGGATGCCACATCTCATGTTATAGGAAGGCTCTCAGGTTTGGAAGGGGAAGGAGTTGGATATCACATTTCATGTTAGAGGAACGATCTCAGGTTTGGTATTAGAGGCCTTGAGATATCACATCTCATGCTATAGGAAGGGTCTCAGGATTAGAATGGGAAGGAGTTGGATATCACATCTCAAGCTATAGGAACGGTCTCAGGTTTGGTATAAGCATTGTGATATCACATCTCATGCTATAGGTAGGCTCTCAGGTTTGGAAAGGGAAGGAGTTGGATATCACTTTTCACGTTAGAGGAAGGATCTCAGGTTTGGTATTAGAGGCATTGAGATATCACATCTCATGCTATAGGAAGGGTCTCAGGTTTGGTATAAGCATTGAGATATCACATCTCATGCTATAGGAAGGGTCTCAGGTTTGGAATGGGAAGGAGTTGTATATGACATTTCATGCCATAGGAAGGGTCTCAGGTTTGGTATAAGCATTGAGATATCACATCACATGCTATAGGAAAGGTCTCAGGATTGGAATGGAAAGGACTTGGATATCACATCTCATGCTATAGGCAGGGTCTCAGGTTTGGAAAGGGAAGGAGATGGATATCACATTTCATGTTAGAGGTAGGATCTCAGGTTTGGTATTAGAGGCATTGAAATATCACATCTCATGCTATCAGAAGGGTCTCAGGATTGGAATGGGAAGGAGTTGGATATCACATCTCATGCTATAGGGAGGGTCTCAGGTTTGGAAGGGGAAGGATTTGGAAATCACATCTCATGTTATAGGAAGGATCTCAGGTTTGGTATTAGAAGCATTGAGATATCACATCTCATGCTATCGGAAGTATCTCAGGTTTGGTATTAGAGGCATTGAGATATCACATCTCATGCTATCATAAGGGTCTCAGGCTTGGAATGGGAAGGAGTTGGATATCACATCTCATGTTATAGGAAGGCTCTCAGGTTTGGAAGGGGAAGGAGTTGGATATCACATTTCATGTTAGAGGAACGATCTCAGGTTTGGTATTAGAGGCCTTGAGATATCACATCTCATGCTATAGGAAGGGTCTCAGGATTGGAATGGGAAGGAGTTGGATATCACATCTCAAGCTATAGGAACGGTCTCAGGTTTGGTATAAGCATTGTGATATCACATCTCATGCTATAGGAAGGGTCTCAGGATTGGAATGGGAAGGAGTTGGATATCACATCTCATGTTATAGGAAAGATCTCAGGTTTGGTATTAGAAGCATTGCGACATCACATCTCATGTTATAGGAAGGGTCTCAGGATTGGAATGGGAAGAAGTTGGATATCACATCTCATGCTATAGGAAGGGTCTCAGGTTTGGTATAAGCATTGAGATATCACATCTCATGCTATAGGAAGGGTCTCAGGATTGGAATGGGAAGGAGTTGTATATGACATCTCATGCCATAGGAAGGGTCTCAGGTTTGGTATAAGAATTGAGATATCACATCACATGCTATAGGAAGGGTCTCAGGATTGGAATCGAAAGTACTTGGATATCACATCTCATGCTATAGGCAGGGTCTCAGGTTTGGAAAGGGAAGGAGATGGATATCACATTTCATGTTAGAGGTAGGATCTCAGGTTTGGTATTAGAGGCATTGAAATATCACATCTCATGCTATCAGATGGGTCTCAGGATTGGAATGGGAAGGAGTTTGATATCACATCTCATGCTAAAGGGAGGGTCTCAGGTTTGGAAGGGGAAGGATTTGGAAATCACATCTCATGTTATAGGAAGGATCTCAGGTTTGGTATTAGAAGCATTGAGATATCACATCTCATGCTATCGGAAGTATCTCAGGTTTGGTATTAGAGGCATTGAGATATCACATCTCATGCTATCATAAGGGTCTCAGGATTGGAATGGGAAGGAGTTGGATATCACATCTCATGTTATAGGAAGGATCTCAGGTTTGGTATTAGAAGCATTGAGACATCACATCTCATGCTATAGGAAGGGTGTCAGGATTGGAATGGGAAGAAGTTGGATATCACATCTCATGTTATAGGAAAGATCTCAGGTTTGGTATTAGAAGCATTGAGACATCACATCTCATGTTATAGGAAGGGTCTCAGGATTGGAATGGGAAGAAGTTGGATATCACATCTCATGCTATAGGAAGAGTCTCAGGTTTGGAAGGGGAAGGAGTTGGATATCCAATCTCATGTTATAGGACTGGTCTCGGGTTTGGTATTAGAAGCATTGAGATATCACATCGCATGCTGTAGGAAGGTTCTCAGGTTTGGAATGGGGAGGAATTGGATATCACATCTCATGTTCATAGGAAGGATCTCAGGTTTGGTATTAGAAGCATTGAGATATCACATCTCATGCTATAGAAATGGTCTCAGGATTGGAATGGGAAGGAGTTGGATATTACACTCTTGCTATAGGAAGGGTCTCATGTTTGGAATGGGAAGGAGTTGGATATCACATATGCTATAGGAAGGGTCTCAGGTTTGGACCGGGAAGGAGTTGGATATCACATCTCATGTTATAGGAAGGGTCTCAGGTTTGGTATAAGCATTGAGATATCACATCTCTGTTATCGGAAGTGTCTCAGGATTGCAATGGGAAGGAGTTGGATATCCCATCTCATGTTATAGGACGGGTCTCAGGTTTGTTATTAGAATCATTGAGATATCACATCACATGCTATAGGAAGGGTCTCAGGATTGGAATGGGAAGGACTTGGATATCACATCTCATGCTATAGGCAGGGTCTCAGGTTTGGAAAGGGAAGGAGATGGATATCACATTTCATGTTAGAGGTAGGATCTCAGGTTTGGTATTAGAGGCATTGAAATATCACATCTCATGCTATCAGAAGGGTCTCAGGATTGGAATGGGAAGGAGTTGGATATCACATCTCATGCTAAAGGGAGGGTCTCAGGTTTGGAAGTGGAAGGATTTGGAAATCACATCTCATGTTATAGGAAGGATCTCAGGTTTGGTATTAGAAGCATTGAGATATCACATCTCATGCTATCAGAAGTATCACAGGTTTGGTATTAGAGGCATTGAGATATCACATCTCATGCTATCATAAGGGTCTCAGGATTGGAATGGGAAGGAGTTGGATATCACATCTCATGTTATAGGAAGGATCTCAGGTTTGGTATTAGAAGAATTGAGACATCACATCTCATGCTATAGGAAGGGTCTCAGGATTGGAATGGGAAGAAGTTGGATATCACATCTCATGCTATAGGAAGGGTCTCAGATTTGGTATAAGCATTGAGATATCACATCTAATGCTATAGGAAGGGTCTCAGGATTTAAATGGGAAGGAGTTGCATATGACATCTCAGGCCATAGGAAGGGTCTCAGGTTTGGTATAAGCATTGAGATATCACATCTCTGCTATCGGAAGGGTCTCAGGATTGGAATGGGAAGGAGTTGGATATCCCAAATCATGTTATAGGAAGGGTCTCAGGTTTGGTATTAGAAGCATTGAGATATCACATCTCATGCTATAGGAAGGGTCTCAGGATTGGAATGGGGAGGATTTGGATGTCACATCTGATGTTATAGGGAGGGTCTCAAGTTTGGAAGGGGAAGGAGTTGGATATCACATCTCTTGCTATAGGAAGGGTCTCAGGATTGGTATTAGAAGCATTGAGATATCACATCTCATGCTATAGGAAGGGTCTCAGGATTGGAATGGGGAGGACTTGGATGCCACATCTCATGTTATAGGAAGGCTCTCGGGTTTGGAAGGGGAAGGAGTTGGATATCACATTTCATGTTAGAGGAACGATCTCAGGTTTGGTATTAGAGGCCTTGAGATATCACATCTCATGCTATAGGAAGGGTCTCAGGATTAGAATGGGAAGGAGTTGGATATCACATCTCAAGCTATAGGAACGGTCTCAGGTTTGGTATAAGCATTGTGATATCACATCTCATGCTATAGGTAGGCTCTCAGGTTTGGAAAGGGAAGGAGTTGGATATCACTTTTCACGTTAGAGGAATGATCTCAGGTTTGGTATTAGAGGCATTGAGATATCACATCTCATGCTATAGGAAGGGTCTCAGGATTAGAATGGGAAGGAGTTGGATATCACATCTCATGCTATAGGAAGGGTCTCAGGTTTGGTATAAGCATTGAGATATCACATCTCATGCTATAGGAAGGGTCTCAGGTTTGGAATGGGAAGGAGTTGTATATGACATTTCATGCCATAGGAAGGGTCTCAGGTTTGGTATAAGCATTGAGATATCACATCACATGCTATAGGAAAGGTCTCAGGATTGGAATGGAAAGGACTTGGATATCACATCTCATGCTATAGGCAGGGTCTCAGGTTTGGAAAGGGAAGGAGATGGATATCACATTTCATGTTAGAGGTAGGATCTCAGGTTTGGTATTAGAGGCATTGAAATATCACATCTCATGCTATCAGAAGGGTCTCAGGATTGGAATGGGAAGGAGTTGGATATCACATCTCATGCTAAAGGGAGGGTCTCAGGTTTGGAAGGGGAAGGATTTGGAAATCACATCTCATGTTATAGGAAGGATCTCAGGTTTGGTATTAGAAGCATTGAGATATCACATCTCATGCTATCGGAAGTATCTCAGGTTTGGTATTAGAGGCATTGAGATATCACATCTCATGCTATCATAAGGGTCTCAGGATTGGAATGGGAAGGAGTTGGATATCACATCTCATGTTATAGGAAGGCTCTCAGGTTTGGAAGGGGAAGGAGTTGGATATCACATTTCATGTTAGAGGAACGATCTCAGGTTTGGTATTAGAGGCCTTGAGATATCACATCTCATGCTATAGGAAGGGTCTCAGGATTGGAATGGGAAGGAGTTGGATATCACATCTCAAGCTATAGGAACGGTCTCAGGTTTGGTATAAGCATTGTGATATCACATCTCATGCTATAGGAAGGGTCTCAGGATTGGAATGGGAAGGAGTTGGATATCACATCTCATGTTATAGGAAAGATCTCAGGTTTGGTATTAGAAGCATTGCGACATCACATCTCATGTTATAGGAAGGGTCTCAGGATTGGAATGGGAAGAAGTTGGATATCACATCTCATGCTATAGGAAGGGTCTCAGGTTTGGTATAAGCATTGAGATATCACATCTCATGCTATAGGAAGGGTCTCAGGATTGGAATGGGAAGGAGTTGTATATGACATCTCATGCCATAGGAAGGGTCTCAGGTTTGGTATAAGAATTGAGATATCACATCACATGCTATAGGAAGGGTCTCAGGATTGGAATGGAAAGTACTTGGATATCACATCTCATGCTATAGGCAGGGTCTCAGGTTTGGAAAGGGAAGGAGATGGATATCACATTTCATGTTAGAGGTAGGATCTCAGGTTTGGTATTAGAGGCATTGAAATATCACATCTCATGCTATCAGATGGGTCTCAGGATTGGAATGGGAAGGAGTTTGATATCACATCTCATGCTAAAGGGAGGGTCTCAGGTTTGGAAGGGGAAGGATTTGGAAATCACATCTCATGTTATAGGAAGGATCTCAGGTTTGGTATTAGAAGCATTGAGATATCACATCTCATGCTATCGGAAGTATCTCAGGTTTGGTATTAGAGGCATTGAGATATCACATCTCATGCTATCATAAGGGTCTCAGGATTGGAATGGGAAGGAGTTGGATATCACATCTCATGTTATAGGAAGGATCTCAGGTTTGGTATTAGAAGCATTGAGACATCACATCTCATGCTATAGGAAGGGTGTCAGGATTGGAATGGGAAGAAGTTGGATATCACATCTCATGTTATAGGAAAGATCTCAGGTTTGGTATTAGAAGCATTGAGACATCACATCTCATGTTATAGGAAGGGTCTCAGGATTGGAATGGGAAGAAGTTGGATATCACATCTCATGCTATAGGAAGAGTCTCAGGTTTGGAAGGGGAAGGAGTTGGATATCCAATCTCATGTTATAGGACTGGTCTCGGGTTTGGTATTAGAAGCATTGAGATATCACATCGCATGCTGTAGGAAGGTTCTCAGGTTTGGAATGGGGAGGAATTGGATATCACATCTCATGTTCATAGGAAGGATCTCAGGTTTGGTATTAGAAGCATTGAGATATCACATCTCATGCTATAGAAATGGTCTCAGGATTGGAATGGGAAGGAGTTGGATATTACACTCTTGCTATAGGAAGGGTCTCATGTTTGGAATGGGAAGGAGTTGGATATCACATATGCTATAGGAAGGGTCTCAGGTTTGGACCGGGAAGGAGTTGGATATCACATCTCATGTTATAGGAAGGGTCTCAGGTTTGGTATAAGCATTGAGATATCACATCTCTGTTATCGGAAGTGTCTCAGGATTGCAATGGGAAGGAGTTGGATATCCCATCTCATGTTATAGGACGGGTCTCAGGTTTGTTATTAGAATCATTGAGATATCACATCACATGCTATAGGAAGGGTCTCAGGATTGGAATGGGAAGGACTTGGATATCACATCTCATGCTATAGGCAGGGTCTCAGGTTTGGAAAGGGAAGGAGATGGATATCACATTTCATGTTAGAGGTAGGATCTCAGGTTTGGTATTAGAGGCATTGAAATATCACATCTCATGCTATCAGAAGGGTCTCAGGATTGGAATGGGAAGGAGTTGGATATCACATCTCATGCTAAAGGGAGGGTCTCAGGTTTGGAAGTGGAAGGATTTGGAAATCACATCTCATGTTATAGGAAGGATCTCAGGTTTGGTATTAGAAGCATTGAGATATCACATCTCATGCTATCAGAAGTATCACAGGTTTGGTATTAGAGGCATTGAGATATCACATCTCATGCTATCATAAGGGTCTCAGGATTGGAATGGGAAGGAGTTGGATATCACATCTCATGTTATAGGAAGGATCTCAGGTTTGGTATTAGAAGAATTGAGACATCACATCTCATGCTATAGGAAGGGTCTCAGGATTGGAATGGGAAGAAGTTGGATATCACATCTCATGCTATAGGAAGGGTCTCAGATTTGGTATAAGCATTGAGATATCACATCTAATGCTATAGGAAGGGTCTCAGGATTTAAATGGGAAGGAGTTGCATATGACATCTCAGGCCATAGGAAGGGTCTCAGGTTTGGTATAAGCATTGAGATATCACATCTCTGCTATCGGAAGGGTCTCAGGATTGGAATGGGAAGGAGTTGGATATCCCAAATCATGTTATAGGAAGGGTCTCAGGTTTGGTATTAGAAGCATTGAGATATCACATCTCATGCTATAGGAAGGGTCTCAGGATTGGAATGGGGAGGATTTGGATGTCACATCTGATGTTATAGGGAGGGTCTCAAGTTTGGAAGGGGAAGGAGTTGGATATCACATCTCTTGCTATAGGAAGGGTCTCAGGATTGGTATTAGAAGCATTGAGATATCACATCTCATGCTATAGGAAGGGTCTCAGGATTGGAATGGGGAGGACTTGGATGCCACATCTCATGTTATAGGAAGGCTCTCGGGTTTGGAAGGGGAAGGAGTTGGATATCACATTTCATGTTAGAGGAACGATCTCAGGTTTGGTATTAGAGGCCTTGAGATATCACATCTCATGCTATAGGAAGGGTCTCAGGATTAGAATGGGAAGGAGTTGGATATCACATCTCAAGCTATAGGAACGGTCTCAGGTTTGGTATAAGCATTGTGATATCACATCTCATGCTATAGGTAGGCTCTCAGGTTTGGAAAGGGAAGGAGTTGGATATCACTTTTCACGTTAGAGGAATGATCTCAGGTTTGGTATTAGAGGCATTGAGATATCACATCTCATGCTATAGGAAGGGTCTCAGGATTAGAATGGGAAGGAGTTGGATATCACATCTCATGCTATAGGAAGGGTCTCAGGTTTGGTATAAGCATTGAGATATCACATCTCATGCTATAGGAAGGGTCTCAGGTTTGGAATGGGAAGGAGTTGTATATGACATTTCATGCCATAGGAAGGGTCTCAGGTTTGGTATAAGCATTGAGATATCACATCACATGCTATAGGAAAGGTCTCAGGATTGGAATGGAAAGGACTTGGATATCACATCTCATGCTATAGGCAGGGTCTCAGGTTTGGAAAGGGAAGGAGATGGATATCACATTTCATGTTAGAGGTAGGATCTCAGGTTTGGTATTAGAGGCATTGAAATATCACATCTCATGCTATCAGAAGGGTCTCAGGATTGGAATGGGAAGGAGTTGGATATCACATCTCATGCTAAAGGGAGGGTCTCAGGTTTGGAAGGGGAAGGATTTGGAAATCACATCTCATGTTATAGGAAGGATCTCAGGTTTGGTATTAGAAGCATTGAGATATCACATCTCATGCTATCGGAAGTATCTCAGGTTTGGTATTAGAGGCATTGAGATATCACATCTCATGCTATCATAAGGGTCTCAGGATTGGAATGGGAAGGAGTTGGATATCACATCTCATGTTATAGGAAGGCTCTCAGGTTTGGAAGGGGAAGGAGTTGGATATCACATTTCATGTTAGAGGAACGATCTCAGGTTTGGTATTAGAGGCCTTGAGATATCACATCTCATGCTATAGGAAGGGTCTCAGGATTGGAATGGGAAGGAGTTGGATATCACATCTCAAGCTATAGGAACGGTCTCAGGTTTGGTATAAGCATTGTGATATCACATCTCATGCTATAGGAAGGGTCTCAGGATTGGAATGGGAAGGAGTTGGATATCACATCTCATGTTATAGGAAAGATCTCAGGTTTGGTATTAGAAGCATTGCGACATCACATCTCATGTTATAGGAAGGGTCTCAGGATTGGAATGGGAAGAAGTTGGATATCACATCTCATGCTATAGGAAGGGTCTCAGGTTTGGTATAAGCATTGAGATATCACATCTCATGCTATAGGAAGGGTCTCAGGATTGGAATGGGAAGGAGTTGTATATGACATCTCATGCCATAGGAAGGGTCTCAGGTTTGGTATAAGAATTGAGATATCACATCACATGCTATAGGAAGGGTCTCAGGATTGGAATGGAAAGTACTTGGATATCACATCTCATGCTATAGGCAGGGTCTCAGGTTTGGAAAGGGAAGGAGATGGATATCACATTTCATGTTAGAGGTAGGATCTCAGGTTTGGTATTAGAGGCATTGAAATATCACATCTCATGCTATCAGATGGGTCTCAGGATTGGAATGGGAAGGAGTTTGATATCACATCTCATGCTAAAGGGAGGGTCTCAGGTTTGGAAGGGGAAGGATTTGGAAATCACATCTCATGTTATAGGAAGGATCTCAGGTTTGGTATTAGAAGCATTGAGATATCACATCTCATGCTATCGGAAGTATCTCAGGTTTGGTATTAGAGGCATTGAGATATCACATCTCATGCTATCATAAGGGTCTCAGGATTGGAATGGGAAGGAGTTGGATATCACATCTCATGTTATAGGAAGGATCTCAGGTTTGGTATTAGAAGCATTGAGACATCACATCTCATGCTATAGGAAGGGTGTCAGGATTGGAATGGGAAGAAGTTGGATATCACATCTCATGTTATAGGAAAGATCTCAGGTTTGGTATTAGAAGCATTGAGACATCACATCTCATGTTATAGGAAGGGTCTCAGGATTGGAATGGGAAGAAGTTGGATATCACATCTCATGCTATAGGAAGAGTCTCAGGTTTGGAAGGGGAAGGAGTTGGATATCCAATCTCATGTTATAGGACTGGTCTCGGGTTTGGTATTAGAAGCATTGAGATATCACATCGCATGCTGTAGGAAGGTTCTCAGGTTTGGAATGGGGAGGAATTGGATATCACATCTCATGTTCATAGGAAGGATCTCAGGTTTGGTATTAGAAGCATTGAGATATCACATCTCATGCTATAGAAATGGTCTCAGGATTGGAATGGGAAGGAGTTGGATATTACACTCTTGCTATAGGAAGGGTCTCATGTTTGGAATGGGAAGGAGTTGGATATCACATATGCTATAGGAAGGGTCTCAGGTTTGGACCGGGAAGGAGTTGGATATCACATCTCATGTTATAGGAAGGGTCTCAGGTTTGGTATAAGCATTGAGATATCACATCTCTGTTATCGGAAGTGTCTCAGGATTGCAATGGGAAGGAGTTGGATATCCCATCTCATGTTATAGGACGGGTCTCAGGTTTGTTATTAGAATCATTGAGATAGCACATCACATGCTATAGGAAGGGTCTCAGGATTGGAATGGGAAGGACTTGGATATCACATCTCATGCTATAGGCAGGGTCTCAGGTTTGGAAAGGGAAGGAGATGGATATCACATTTCATGTTAGAGGTAGGATCTCAGGTTTGGTATTAGAGGCATTGAAATATCACATCTCATGCTATCAGAAGGGTCTCAGGATTGGAATGGGAAGGAGTTGGATATCACATCTCATGCTAAAGGGAGGGTCTCAGGTTTGGAAGTGGAAGGATTTGGAAATCACATCTCATGTTATAGGAAGGATCTCAGGTTTGGTATTAGAAGCATTGAGATATCACATCTCATGCTATCAGAAGTATCTCAGGTTTGGTATTAGAGGCATTGAGATATCACATCTCATGCTATCATAAGGGTCTCAGGATTGGAATGGGAAGGAGTTGGATATCACATCTCATGTTATAGGAAGGATCTCAGGTTTGGTATTAGAAGAATTGAGACATCACATCTCATGCTATAGGAAGGGTCTCAGGATTGGAATGGGAAGAAGTTGGATATCACATCTCATGCTATAGGAAGGGTCTCAGATTTGGTATAAGCATTGAGATATCACATCTAATGCTATAGGAAGGGTCTCAGGATTGGAATGGGAAGGAGTTGCATATGACATCTCAGGCCATAGGAAGGGTCTCAGGTTTGGTATAAGCATTGAGATATCACATCTCTGCTATCGGAAGGGTCTCAGGATTGGAATGGGAAGGAGTTGGATATCCCAAATCATGTTATAGGAAGGGTCTCAGGTTTGGTATTAGAAGCATTGAGATATCACATCTCATGCTATAGGAAGGGTCTCAGGATTGGAATGGGGAGGACTTGGATGTCACATCTCATGTTATAGGAAGGCTCTCAGGTTTGGAAGGGGAAGGAGTTGGATATCACATTTCATGTTAGAGGAACGATCTCAGGTTTGGTATTAGAGGCCTTGAGATATCACATCTCATGCTATAGGAAGGGTCTCAGGATTGGAATGGGAAGGAGTTGGATATCACATCTCAAGCTATAGGAACGGTCTCAGGTTTGGTATAAGCATTGTGATATCACATCTCATGCTATAGGAAGGGTCTCAGGATTGGAATGGGAAGGAGTTGGATATCACATCTCATGTTATAGGAAAGATCTCAGGTTTGGTATTAGAAGCATTGCGACATCACATCTCATGTTATAGGAAGGGTCTCAGGATTGGAATGGGAAGAAGTTGGATATCACATCTCATGCTATAGGAAGGGTCTCAGGTTTGGTATAAGCATTGAGATATCACATCTCATGCTATAGGAAGGGTCTCAGGATTGGAATGGGAAGGAGTTGTATATGACATCTCATGCCATAGGAAGGGTCTCAGGTTTGGTATAAGCATTGAGACCTCACATCTCATGCTATAGGAAGGGTCTCAGGATTGGAATGGGAAGGACTTGGATATCACATTTCATGCTATAGGCAGGGTCTCAGGTTTGGAAAGGGAAGGAGATGGATATCACATTTCATGTTAGAGGTAGGATCTCAGGTTTGATATTAGAGGCATTGAAATATCACATCTCATGCTATCAGAAGGGTCTCAGGATTGGAATGGGAAGGAGTTGGATATCACATCTCATGCTAAAGGGAGGGTCTCAGGTTTGGAAGTGGAAGGATTTGGAAATCACATCTCATGTTATAGGAAGGATCTCAGGTTTGGTATTAGAAGCATTGAGATATCACATCTCATGCTCTCAGAAGTATCTCAGGTTTGGTGTTAGAGGCATTGAGATATCACATCTCATGCTATCATAAGGGTCTCAGGATTGGAATGGGAAGGAGTTGGATATCACATCTCATGTTATAGGAAGGATCTCAGGTTTGGTATTAGAAGAATTGAGACATCACATCTCATGCTATAGGAAGGGTCTCAGGATTGGAATGGGAAGAAGTTGGATATCACATCTCATGCTATAGGAAGGGTCTCAGATTTGGTATAAGCATTGAGATATCACATCTAATGCTATAGGAAGGGTCTCAGGATTGGAATGGGAAGGAGTTGCATATGACATCTCAGGCCATAGGAAGGGTCTCAGGTTTGGTATAAGCATTGAGATATCACATCTCTGCTATCGGAAGGGTCTCAGGATTGGAATGGGAAGGAGTTGGATATCCCAAATCATGTTAGAGGAAGGGTCTCAGGTTTGGTATTAGAAGCATTGAGATATCACATCTCATGCTATAGGAAGGGTCTCAGGATTGGAATGGGGAGGACTTGGATGTCACATCTGATGTTCTAGGGAGGGTCTCAAGTTTGGAAGGGGAAGGAGTTGGATATCACATCTCTTGCTATAGGAAGGGTCTCAGGATTGGTATTAGAAGCATTGAGATATCACATCTCATGCTATAGGAAGGGTCTCAGGATTGGAATGGGGAGGACTTGGATGCCACATCTCATGTTATAGGAAGGCTCTCAGGTTTGGAAGGGGAAGGAGTTGGATATCACATTTCATGTTAGAGGAACGATCTCAGGTTTGGTATTAGAGGCCTTGAGATATCACATCTCATGCTATATGAAGGGTCTCAGGATTAGAATGGGAAGGAGTTGGATATCACATCTCAAGCTATAGGAACGGTCTCAGGTTTGGTATAAGCATTGTGATATCACATCTCATGCTATAGGTAGGCTCTCAGGTTTGGAAAGGGAAGGAGTTGGATATCACATTTCACGTTAGAGGAAGGATCTCAGGTTTGGTATTAGAGGCATTGAGATATCACATCTCATGCTATAGGAAGGGTCTCAGGTTTGGTATAAGCATTGAGATATCACATCTCATGCTATAGGAAGGGTCTCAGGTTTGGAATGGGAAGGAGTTGTATATGACATTTCATGCCATAGGAAGGGTCTCAGGTTTGGTATAAGCATTGAGATATCACATCACATGCTATAGGAAGGGTCTCAGGATTGGAATGGAAAGGACTTGGATATCACATCTCATGCTATAGGCAGGGTCTCAGGTTTGGAAAGGGAAGGAGATGGATATCACATTTCATGTTAGGGGTAGGATCTCAGGTTTGGTATTAGAGGCATTGAAATATCACATCTCATGCTATCAGAAGGGTCTCAGGATTGGAATGGGAAGGAGTTGGATATCACATCTCATGATAAAGGGAGGGTCTCAGGTTTGGAAGGGGAAGGATTTGGAAATCACATCTCATGTTATAGGAAGGATCTCAGGTTTGGTATTAGAAGCATTGAGATATCACATCTCATGCTATCGGAAGTATCTCAGGTTTGGTATTAGAGGCATTGAGATATCACATCTCATGCTATCATAAGGGTCTCAGGATTGGAATGGGAAGGAGTTGGATATCACATCTCATGTTATAGGAAGGCTCTCAGGTTTGGAAGGGGAAGGAGTTGGATATCACATTTCATGTTAGAGGAACGATCTCAGGTTTGGTATTAGAGGCCTTGAGATATCACATCTCATGCTATAGGAAGGGTCTCAGGATTGGAATGGGAAGGGGTTGGATATCACATCTCAAGCTATAGGAACGGTCTCAGGTTTGGTATAAGCATTGTGATATCACATCTCATGCTATAGGAAGGGTCTCAGGATTGGAATGGGAAGGAGTTGGATATCACATCTCATGTTATAGGAAAGATCTCAGGTTTGGTATTAGAAGCATTGCGACATCACATCTCATGTTATAGGAAGGGTCTCAGGATTGGAATGGGAAGAAGTTGGATATCACATCTCATGCTATAGGAAGGGTCTCAGGTTTGGTATAAGCATTGAGATATCACATCTCATGCTATAGGAAGGGTCTCAGGATTGGAATGGGAAGGAGTTGTATATGACATCTCATGCCATAGGAAGGGTCTCAGGTTTGGTATATGAATTGAGATATCACATCACATGCTATAGGAAGGGTCTCAGGATTGGAATGGAAAGTACTTGGATATCACATCTCATGCTATAGGCAGGGTCTCAGGTTTGGAAAGGGAAGGAGATGGATATCACATTTCATGTTAGAGGTAGGATCTCAGGTTTGGTATTAGAGGCATTGAAATATCACATCTCATGCTATCAGATGGGTCTCAGGATTGGAATGGGAAGGAGTTTGATATCACATCTCATGCTAAAGGGAGGGTCTCAGGTTTGGAAGGGGAAGGATTTGGAAATCACATCTCATGTTATAGGAAGGATCTCAGGTTTGGTATTAGAAGCATTGAGATATCACATCTCATGCTATCGGAAGTATCTCAGGTTTGGTATTAGAGGCATTGAGATATCACATCTCATGCTATCATAAGGGTCTCAGGATTGGAATGGGAAGGAGTTGTATATCACATCTCATGTTATAGGAAGGATCTCAGGTTTGGTATTAGAAGCATTGAGACATCACATCTCATGCTATAGGAAGGGTGTCAGGATTGGAATGGGAAGGAGTTGGATATCACATCTCATGCTATAGGAAGGGTCTCAGATTTGGTATAAGCATTGAGATATCACATCTCATGCTATAGGAAGGGTCTCAGGATTGGAATGGGAAGGAGTTGTATATGACATCTCAGGCCATAGGAAGGGTCTCAGGTTTGGTAAAAGCATTGAGATATCACATCTCTGCTATCGGAAGGGTCTCAGGATTGGAATGGGAAGGAGTTGGATATCCCATCTCATGTTATAGGAAGGGTCTCAGGTTTGGTATTAGAAGCATTGAGACATCACATCTCATGTTATAGGAAGGGTCTCAGGATTGGAATGGGAAGAAGTTGGACATCACATCTCATGCTATAGGAAGGGTCTCAGGTTTGGTATAAGCATTGAGATATCACATCTCATGCTATAGGAAGGGTCTCAGGATTGGAATGGGAAGGAGTTGTATATGACATCTCATGCCATAGGAAGGGTCTCAGGTTTGGTATAAGCATTGAGATATCACATCACATGCTATAGGAAGGGTCTCAGGATTGGAATGGGAAGGACTTGGATATCACATCTCATGCTATAGGCAGGGTCTCAGGTTTGGAAAGGGAAGGAGATGGATATCACATTTCATGTTAGAGGTAGGATCTCAGGTTTGGTATTAGAGGCATTGAAATATCACATCTCATGCTATCAGAAGTGTCTCAGGATTGGAATGGGAAGGAGTTGGATATCACATCTCATGCTAAAGGGAGGGTCTCAGGTTTGGAAGTGGAAGGATTTGGAAATCACATCTCATGTTATAGGAAGGATCTCAGGTTTGGTATTAGAAGCATTGAGATATCACATCTCATGCTATCAGAAGTATCTCAGGTTTGGTATTAGAGGCATTGAGATATCACATCTCATGCTATCATAAGGGTCTCAGGATTGGAATGGGAAGGAGTTGGATATCACATCTCATGTTATAGGAAGGATCTCAGGTTTGGTATTAAAAGAATTGAGACATCACATCTCATGCTATAGGAAGGGTCTCAGGATTGGAATGGGAAGAAGTTGGATATCACATCTCATGCTATAGGAAGGGTCTCAGATTTGGTATAAGCATTGAGATATCACATCTAATGCTATAGGAAGGGTCTCAGGATTGGAATGGGAAGGAGTTGCATATGACATCTCAGGCCATAGGAAGGGTCTCAGGTTTGGTATAAGCATTGAGATATCACATCTCTGCTATCGGAAGGGTCTCAGGATTGGAATGGGAAGGAGTTGGATATCCCAAATCATGTTATAGGAAGGGTCTCAGGTTTGGTATTAGAAGCATTGAGATATCACATCTCATGCTATAGGAAGGGTCTCAGGATTGGAATGGGGAGGACTTGGATGCCACATCTCATGTTATAGGAAGGCTCTCAGGTTTGGAAGGGGAAGGAGTTGGATATCACATTTCATGTTAGAGGAACGATCTCAGGTTTGGTATTAGAGGCCTTGAGATATCACATCTCATGCTATAGGAAGGGTCTCAGGATTGGAATGGGAAGGAGTTGGATATCACATCTCAAGCTATAGGAACGGTCTCAGGTTTGGTATAAGCATTGTGATATCACATCTCATGCTATAGGTAGGCTCTCAGGTTTGGAAAGGGAAGGAGTTGGATATCACATTTCACGTTAGAGGAAGGATCTCAGGTTTGGTATTAGAGGCATTGAGATATCACATCTCATGCTATAGGAAGAGTCTCAGGATTGGAATGGGAAGGAGTTGGATATCACATCTCATGCTATAGGAAGGGTCTCAGGTTTGGTATAAGCATTGAGTTATCACATCTCATGCTATAGGAAGGGTCTCGGGATTGGAATGGGAAGGAGATGGATATCACATTTCATGTTAGAGGTAGGATCTCAGGTTTGGAATTAGAGGCATTGAGATATCACATCTCATGCTATCAGAAGAGTTTCAGGATTGGAATGGGAAGGACTTGGATGCCACATCTCATGTTATAGGAAGGCTCTCAGGTTTGGAAGGGGAAGGAGTTGGATATCACATTTCATGTTAGAGGAACGATCTCAGGTTTGGTATTAGAGGCCTTGAGATATCACATCTCATGCTATAGGAAGGGTCTCAGGATTGGAATGGGAAGGAGTTGGATATCACATCTCAAGCTATAGGAACGGTCTCAGGTTTGGTATAAGCATTGTGATATCACATCTCATGCTATAGGTAGGCTCTCAGGTTTGGAAAGGGAAGGAGTTGGATATCACATTTCACATTAGAGGAAGGATCTCAGGTTTGGTATTAGAGGCATTGAGATATCACATCTCATGCTATAGGAAGAGTCTCAGGATTGGAATGGGAAGGAGTTGGATATCACATCTCATGCTATAGGAAGGGTCTCAGGTTTGGTATAAGCATTGAGATATCACATCTCATGCTATAGGAAGGGTCTCGGGATTGGAATGGGAAGGAGATGGATATCACATTTCATGTTAGAGGTAGGATCTCAGGTTTGGAATTAGAGGCATTGAGATATCACATCTCATGCTATCAGAAGGGTTTCAGGATTGGAATGGGAAGGAGTTGGATATCACATCTCATGCTAAAGGGAGGGTCTCAGGTTTGGAAGCGGGAGGATTTGGAAATCACATCTCATGTTATAGGAAGGATCTCAGGTTTGGTATTAGAAGCATTGAGATATCACATCTCATGCTATCGGAAGTATCTCAGGTTTGGTATTAGCGGCATTGAGATATCACATCTCATGCTATCATAAGGGTCTCAGGATTGGAATGGGAAGGAGTTGGATATCACATCTCATGTTATAGGAAGGATATCAGGTTTGGTATTAGAAGCATTGAGACATCACATCTCATGCTATAGGAAGGGTCTCAGGATTGGAATGGGAAGGAGTTGGATATCACATCTCATGCTATAGGAAGGGTCTCAGATTTGGTATAAGCATTGAGATATCACATCTCATGCTATAGGAAGGGTCTCAGGATTGGAATGGGAAGGAGTTGTATATGACATCTCAGGCCATAGGAAGGGTCTCAGGTTTGGTATAAGCATTGAGATATCACATCTCTGCTATCGGAAGGGTCTCAGGATTGGAATGGGAATGAGTTGGATATCCCATCTCATGTTATAGGAAGAGTCTCAGGTTTGGTATTAGAAGCATTGAGATATCCCATCTCATGCTATAGGAAGGGTCTCAGGTTGGAATGGGAAGGAGTTGGATATCACATTTCATGTTATAGGAAGGGTCTCAGGATTGGAATTGGAAGGACTTGGCTATCATATCTCATGCTATAGGAAGGCTCTCAGGTTTGGAAGGGGAAGGAGTTGGATATCACATTTCATGTTAGAGGAACGATCTCAGGTTTGGTATTAGAGGCCTTGAGATATCACATCTCATGCTATAGGAAGGGTCTCAGGATTGGAATGGGAAGGAGTTGGATATCACATCTCAAGCTATAGGAACGGTCTCAGGTTTGGTATAAGCATTGTGATATCACATCTCATGCTATAGGAAGGGTCTCAGGATTGGAATGGGGAGGAGTTGGATATCACATCTCATGCTATAGGAAGGGTCTCAGGTTTGGTATAAGCATTGAGATATCACATCTCATGCTATAGGAAGGGTCTCAGGTTTGGAATGGGAAGGAGTTGTATATGACATCTCATGCCATAGGAAGGGTCTCAGGTTTGGTAAAAGCATTGAGATATCACATCACATGCTATAGGAAGGGTCTCAGGATTGGAATGGAAAGGACTTGGATATCACATCTCATGCTATAGGCAGGGTCTCAGGTTTGGAAAGGGAAGGAGATGGATATCACATTTCATGTTAGAGGTAGGATCTCAGGTTTGGTATTAGAGGCATTGAAATATCACATCTCATGCTATCAGAAGGGTCTCAGGATTGGAATGGGAAGGAGTTGGATATCACATCTCATGCTAAAGGGAGGGTCTCAGGTTTGGAAGGGGAAGGATTTGGAAATCACATCTCATGTTATAGGAAGGATCTCAGGTTTGGTATTAGAAGCATTGAGATATCACATCTCATGCTATCGGATGTATCTCAGGTTTGGTATTAGAGGCATTGAGATATCACATCTCATGCTATCATAAGGGTCTCAGGATTGGAATGGGAAGGAGTTGGATATCACATCTCATGTTATAGGAAGGCTCTCAGGTTTGGAAGGGGAAGGAGTTGGATATCACATTTCATGTTAGAGGAACGATCTCAGGTTTGGTATTAGAGGCCTTGAGATATCACATCTCATGCTATAGGAAGGGTCTCAGGATTGGAATGGGAAGGAGTTGGATATCACATCTCAAGCTATAGGAACGGTCTCAGGTTTGGTATAAGCATTGTGATATCACATCTCATGCTATAGGAAGGGTCTCAGGATTGGAATGGGAAGGAGTTGGATATCACATCTCATGTTATAGGAAAGATCTCAGGTTTGGTATTAGAAGCATTGCGACATCACATCTCATGTTATAGGAAGGGTCTCAGGATTGGAATGGGAAGAAGTTGGATATCACATCTCATGCTATAGGAAGGGTCTCAGGTTTGGTATAAGCATTGAGATATCACATCTCATGCTATAGGAAGGGTCTCAGGATTGGAATGGGAAGGAGTTGTATATGACATCTCATGCCATAGGAAGGGTCTCAGGTTTGGTATAAGAATTGAGATATCACATCACATGCTATAGGAAGGGTCTCAGGATTGGAATGGAAAGGACTTGGATATCACATCTCATGCTATAGGCAGGGTCTCAGGTTTGGAAAGGGAAGGAGATGGATATCACATTTCATGTTAGAGGTAGGATCTCAGGTTTGGTATTAGAGGCATTGAAATATCACATCTCATGCTATCAGATGGGTCTCAGGATTGGAATGGGAAGGAGTTTGATATCACATCTCATGCTAAAGGGAGGGTCTCAGGTTTCGAAGGGGAAGGATTTGGAAATCACATCTCATGTTATAGGAAGGATCTCAGGTTTGGTATTAGAAGCATTGAGATATCACATCTCATGCTATCGGAAGTATCTCAGGTTTGGTATTAGAGGCATTGAGATATCACATCTCATGCTATCATAAGGGTCTCAGGATTGGAATGGGAAGGAGTTGGATATCACATCTCATGTTATAGGAAGGATCTCAGGTTTGGTATTAGAAGCATTGAGACATCACATCTCATGCTATAGGAAGGGTGTCAGGATTGGAATGGGAAGGAGTTGGATATCACATCTCATGCTATAGGAAGGGTCTCAGATTTGGTATAAGCATTGAGATATCACATCTCATGCTATAGGAAGGGTCTCAGGATTGGAATGGGAAGGAGTTGTATATGACATCTCAGGCCATGGGAAGGGTCTCAGGTTTGGTAAAAGCATTGAGATATCACATCTCTGCTATCGGAAGGGTCTCAGGATTGGAATGGGAAGGAGTTCGATATCCCATCTCATGTTATAGGAAGGGTCTCAGGTTTGGTATTAGAAGCATTGAGACATCACATCTCATGTTATAGGAAGGGTCTCAGGATTGGAATGGGAAGAAGTTGGATATCACATCTCATGCTATAGGAAGGGTCTCAGGTTTGGTATAAGCATTGAGATATCACATCTCATGCTATAGGAAGGGTCTCAGGATTGGAATGGGAAGGAGTTGTATATGACATCTCATGCCATAGGAAGGGTCTCAGGTTTGGTATAAGCATTGAGATATCACATCACATGCTATAGGAAGGGTCTCAGGATTGGAATGGGAAGGACTTGGATATCACATCTCATGCTATAGGCAGGGTCTCAGGTTTGGAAAGGGAAGGAGATGGATATCACATTTCATGTTAGAGGTAGGATCTCAGGTTTGGTATTAGAGGCATTGAAATATCACATCTCATGCTATCAGAAGGGTCTCAGGATTGGAATGGGAAGGAGTTGGATATCACATCTCATGCTAAAGGGAGGGTCTCAGGTTTGGAAGTGGAAGGATTTGGAAATCACATCTCATGTTATAGGAAGGATCTCAGGTTTGGTATTAGAAGCATTGAGATATCACATCTCATGCTATCAGAAGTATCTCAGGTTTGGTATTAGAGGCATTGAGATATCACATTTCATGCTATCATAAGGGTCTCAGGATTGGAATGGGAAGGAGTTGGATATCACATCTCATGTTATAGGAAGGATCTCAGGTTTGGTATTAGAAGAATTGAGACATCACATCTCATGCTATAGGAAGGGTCTCAGGATTGGAATGGGAAGAAGTTGGATATCACATCTCATGCTATAGGAAGGGTCTCAGATTTGGTATAAGCATTGAGATATCACATCTAATGCTATAGGAAGGGTCTCAGGATTGGAATGGGAAGGAGTTGCATATGACATCTCAGGTCATAGGAAGGGTCTCAGGTTTGGTATAAGCATTGAGATATCACATCTCTGCTATCGGAAGGGTCTCAGGATTGGAATGGGAAGGAGTTGGATATCCCAAATCATGTTATAGGAAGGGTCTCAGGTTTGGTATTAGAAGCATTGAGATATCACATCTCATGCTATAGGAAGGGTCTCAGGATTGGAATGGGGAGGACTTGGATGTCACATCTCATGTTATAGGAAGGCTCTCAGGTTTGGAAGGGGAAGGAGTTGGATATCACATTTCATGTTAGAGGAACGATCTCAGGTTTGGTATTAGAGGCCTTGAGATATCACATCTCATGCTATAGGAAGGGTCTCAGGATTGGAATGGGAAGGAGTTGGATATCACATCTCAAGCTATAGGAACAGTCTCAGGTTTGGTATAAGCATTGTGATATCACATCTCATGCTATAGGAAGGGTCTCAGGATTGGAATGGGAAGGAGTTGGATATCACATCTCATGTTATAGGAAAGATCTCAGGTTTGGTATTAGAAGCATTGCGACATCACATCTCATGTTATAGGAAGGGTCTCAGGATTGGAATGGGAAGAAGTTGGATATCACATCTCATGCTATAGGAAGGGTCTCAGGTTTGGTATAAGCATTGAGATATCACATCTCATGCTATAGAAAGGGTCTCAGGATTGGAATGGGAAGGAGTTGTATATGACATCTCATGCCATTGGAAGGGTCTCAGGTTTGGTATAAGCATTGAGATATCACATCACATGCTATAGGAAGGGTCTCAGGATTGGAATGGAAAGGACTTGGATATCACATCTCATGCTATAGGCAGGGTCTCAGGTTTGGAAAGGGAAGGAGATGGATATCACATTTCATGTTAGAGGTAGGATCTCAGGTTTGGTATTAGAGGCATTGAAATATCACATCTCATGCTATCAGATGGGTCTCAGGATTGGAATGGGAAGGAGTTGGATATCACATCTCATGCTAAAGGGAGGGTCTCAGGTTTGGAAGGGGAAGGATTTGGAAATCACATCTCATGTTATAGGAAGGATCTCAGGTTTGGTATTAGAAGCATTGAGATATCACATCTCATGCTATCGGAAGTATCTCAGGTTTGGTATTAGAGGCATTGAGATATCACATCTCATGCTATCATAAGGGTCTCAGGATTGGAATGGGAAGGAGTTGGATATCACATCTCATGTTATAGGAAGGATCTCAGGTTTGGTATTAGAAGCATTGAGACATCACATCTCATGCTATAGGAAGGGTCTCAGGATTGGAATGGGAAGGAGTTGGATATCACATCTCATGCTATAGGAAGGGTCTCAGATTTGGTATAAGCATTGAGATATCACATCACATGCTATAGGAAGGGTCTCAGGATTGGAATGGGAAGGACTTGGATATCACATTTCATGCTATAGGCAGGGTCTCAGGTTTGGAAAGGGAAGGAGATGGATATCACATTTCATGTTAGAGGTAGGATCTCAGGTTTGGTATTAAAGGCATTGAAATATCACATCTCATGCTATCAGAAGGGTCTCAGGATTGGAATGGGAAGGAGTTGGATATCACATCTCATGCTAAAGGGAGGGTCTCAGGTTTGGAAGTGGAAGGATTTGGAAATCACATCTCATGTTATAGGAAGGATCTCAGGTTTGGTATTAGAAGCATTGAGATATCACATCTCATGCTATCAGAAGTATCTCAGGTTTGGTGTTAGAGGCATTGAGATATCACATCTCATGCTATCATAAGGGTCTCAGGATTGGAATGGGAAGGAGTTGGATATCACATCTCATGTTATAGGAAGGATCTCAGGTTTGGTATTAGAAGAATTGAGACATCACATCTCATGCTATAGGAAGGGTCTCAGGATTGGAATGGGAAGAAGTTGGATATCACATCTCATGCTATAGGAAGGGTCTCAGATTTGGTATAAGCATTGAGATATCACATCTAATGCTATAGGAAGGGTCTCAGGATTGGAATGGGAAGGAGTTGCATATGACATCTCAGGCCATAGGAAGGGTCTCAGGTTTGGTATAAGCATTGAGATATCACATCTCTGCTATCGGAAGGGTCTCAGGATTGGAATGGGAAGGAGTTGGATATCCCAAATCATGTTATAGGAAGGGTCTCAGGTTTGGTATTAGAAGCATTGAGATATCATATCTCATGCTATAGGAAGGGTCTCAGGATTGGAATGGGGAGGACTTGGATGTCACATCTGATGTTATAGGGAGGGTCTCAAGTTTGATATTAGAAGCATTGAGATAACAAATCTCATGATATCGGAAGGGTCTCAGGATTGGAATGGGAAGGAATTGGATATCACATCTCATGATAAAGGAAGGGTCTAAGGTTTGGAACTGGAAATATTTGGATATCACATCTCATGTTATAGGACGGGTCTCAGGTTTGGTATTAGAAGCATTGAGATATCAAGTCTCATGGTATAGGAAGGGTCTCAGAATTGGAATGGGAAGGAGTTGGATATCACATCTCAAGCTATAGGTAGGGTCTCAGGATTGGAATGGGAAGGAGTTTGATATCACATCTCATGCCATAGTATGGGTCTCAGGTTTGGTAGAAGGATTGGGATATCACATCTCATGCTATCGGAAGGGTATCAGTGTTGGATTTGGAAGGAGTTGGATATCTCATCTCATGCTATAGGAAGGGTCTCAGGTTGGAATGGGAAGGAATTGGATATCACATTTCATGTTATAGGAAGGCTCTCAGGTTTGGAAGGGGAAGGAGTTGGATATCACATTTCATGTCAGAGGAAGGATCTCAGGTTTGGTATTAGAGGCCTTGAGATATCACACCTCATGCTATAGGAAGGGTCTCAGGATTGGAATGGGAAGGAGTTGGATATCACATCTCAAGCTATAGGAAGGGTCTCAGGTTTGGTATAAGCATTGAGATATCACATCTCATGCTATAGGAAGGGTCTCAGGATTGGAATGTGAAGGAGTTGGAAATCACATCTCATGTTATAGGAAAGATCTCAGGTTTGGTATTAGAAGCATTGAGACATCACATCTCATGTTATAGGAAGGGTCTCAGGATTGGAATGGGAAGAAGTTGGATATCACATCTCATGCTATAGGAAGAGTCTCAGGTTTGGAAGGGGAAGGAGTTGGATATCCAATCTCATGTTATAGGACTGGTCTCGGGTATGGTATTAGAAGCATTGAGATATCACATCGCATGCTGTAGGAAGGTTCTCAGGTTTGGAATGGGGAGGAATTGGATATCACATCTCATGTTCATAGGAAGGATCTCAGGTTTGGTATTAGAAGCATTGAGATATCACATCTCATGCTATAGGAATGGTCTCAGGATTGGAATGGGAAGGAGTTGGATATTACACTCTTGCTATAGGAAGGGTCTCATGTTTGGAATGGGAAGGAGTTGGATATCACATATGCTATAGGAAGGGTCTCAGGTTTGGACCGGGAAGGAGTTGGATATCACATCTCATGTTATAGGAAGGGTCTCAGGTTTGGTATAAGCATTGAGATATCACATCTCTGTTATCGGAAGTGTCTCAGGATTGCAATGGGAAGGAGTTGGATATCCCATCTCATGTTATAGGACGGGTCTCAGGTTTGTTATTAGAATCATTGAGATATCACATCACATGCTATAGGAAGGGTCTCAGGATTGGAATGGGAAGGACTTGGATATCACATCTCATGCTATAGGCAGGGTCTCAGGTTTGGAAAGGGAAGGAGATGGATATCACATTTCATGTTAGAGGTAGGATCTCAGGTTTGGTATTAGAGGCATTGAAATATCACATCTCATGCTATCAGAAGGGTCTCAGGATTGGAATGGGAAGGAGTTGGATATCACATCTCATGCTAAAGGGAGGGTCTCAGGTTTGGAAGTGGAAGGATTTGGAAATCAAATCTCATGTTATAGGAAGGATCTCAGGTTTGGTATTAGAAGCATTGAGATATCACATCTCATGCTATCAGAAGTATCTCAGGTTTGGTATTAGAGGCATTGAGATATCACATCTCATGCTATCATAAGGGTCTCAGGATTGGAATGGGAAGGAGTTGGATATCACATCTCATGTTATAGGAAGGATCTCAGGTTTGGTATTAGAAGAATTGAGACATCACATCTCATGCTATAGGAAGGGTCTCAGGATTGGAATGGGAAGAAGTTGGATATCACATCTCATGCTATAGGAAGGGTCTCAGATTTGGTATAAGCATTGAGATATCACATCTAATGCTATAGGAAGGGTCTCAGGATTGGAATGGGAAGGAGTTGCATATGACATCTCAGGCCATAGGAAGGGTCTCAGGTTTGGTATAAGCATTGAGATATCACATCTCTGCTATCGGAAGGGTCTCAGGATTGGAATGGGAAGGAGTTGGATATCCCAAATCATGTTATAGGAAGGGTCTCAGGTTTGGTATTAGAAGCATTGAGATATCACATCTCATGCTATAGGAAGGGTCTCAGGATTGGAATGGGGAGGACTTGGATGTCACATCTCATGTTATAGGAAGGCTCTCAGGTTTGGAAGGGGAAGGAGTTGGATATCACATTTCATGTTAGAGGAACGATCTCAGGTTTGGTATTAGAGGCCTTGAGATATCACATCTCATGCTATAGGAAGGGTCTCAGGATTGGAATGGGAAGGAGTTGGATATCACATCTCAAGCTATAGGAACGGTCTCAGGTTTGGTATAAGCATTGTGATATCACATCTCATGCTATAGGAAGGGTCTCAGGATTGGAATGGGAAGGAGTTGGATATCACATCTCATGTTATAGGAAAGATCTCAGGTTTGGTATTAGAAGCATTGCGACATCACATCTCATGTTATAGGAAAGGTCTCAGGATTGGAATGGGAAGAAGTTGGATATCACATCTCATGCTATAGGAAGGGTCTCAGGTTTGGTATAAGCATTGAGATATCACATCTCATGCTATAGGAAGGGTCTCAGGATTGGAATGGGAAGGAGTTGTATATGACATCTCATGCCATAGGAAGGGTCTCAGGTTTGGTATAAGCATTGAGATATCACATCACATGCTATAGGAAGGGTCTCAGGATTGGAATGGAAAGGACTTGGATATCACATCTCATGCTATAGGCAGGGTCTCAGGTTTGGAAAGGGAAGGAGATGGATATCACATTTCATGTTAGAGGTAGGATCTCAGGTTTGGTATTAGAGGCATTGAAATATCACATCTCATGCTATCAGATGGGTCTCAGGATTGGAATGGGAAGGAGTTGGATATCACATCTCATGCTAAAGGGAGGGTCTCAGGTTTGGAAGGGGAAGGATTTGGAAATCACATCTCATGTTATAGGAAGGATCTCAGGTTTGGTATTAGAAGCATTGAGATATCACATCTCATGCTATCGGAAGTATCTCAGGTTTGGTATTAGAGGCATTGAGATATCACATCTCATGCTATCATAAGGGTCTCAGGATTGGAATGGGAAGGAGTTGGATATCACATCTCATGTTATAGGAAGGATCTCAGGTTTGGTATTAGAAGCATTGAGACATCACATCTCATGCTATAGGAAGGGTCTCAGGATTGGAATGGGAAGGAGTTGGATATCACATCTCATGCTATAGGAAGGGTCTCAGATTTGGTATAAGCATTGAGATATCACATCACATGCTATAGGAAGGGTCTCAGGATTGGAATGGGAAGGACTTGGATATCACATTTCATGCTATAGGCAGGGTCTCAGGTTTGGAAAGGGAAGGAGATGGATATCACATTTCATGTTAGAGGTAGGATCTCAGGTTTGGTATTAAAGGCATTGAAATATCACATCTCATGCTATCAGAAGGGTCTCAGGATTGGAATGGGAAGGAGTTGGATATCACATCTCATGCTAAAGGGAGGGTCTCAGGTTTGGAAGTGGAAGGATTTGGAAATCACATCTCATGTTATAGGAAGGATCTCAGGTTTGGTATTAGAAGCATTGAGATATCACATCTCATGCTATCAGAAGTATCTCAGGTTTGGTGTTAGAGGCATTGAGATATCACATCTCATGCTATCATAAGGGTCTCAGGATTGGAATGGGAAGGAGTTGGATATCACATCTCATGTTATAGGAAGGATCTCAGGTTTGGTATTAGAAGAATTGAGACATCACATCTCATGCTATAGGAAGGGTCTCAGGATTGGAATGGGAAGAAGTTGGATATCACATCTCATGCTATAGGAAGGGTCTCAGATTTGGTATAAGCATTGAGATATCACATCTAATGCTATAGGAAGGGTCTCAGGATTGGAATGGGAAGGAGTTGCATATGACATCTCAGGCCATAGGAAGGGTCTCAGGTTTGGTATAAGCATTGAGATATCACATCTCTGCTATCGGAAGGGTCTCAGGATTGGAATGGGAAGGAGTTGGATATCCCAAATCATGTTATAGGAAGGGTCTCAGGTTTGGTATTAGAAGCATTGAGATATCATATCTCATGCTATAGGAAGGGTCTCAGGATTGGAATGGGGAGGACTTGGATGTCACATCTGATGTTATAGGGAGGGTCTCAAGTTTGATATTAGAAGCATTGAGATAACAAATCTCATGATATCGGAAGGGTCTCAGGATTGGAATGGGAAGGAATTGGATATCACATCTCATGATAAAGGAAGGGTCTAAGGTTTGGAACTGGAAATATTTGGATATCACATCTCATGTTATAGGACGGGTCTCAGGTTTGGTATTAGAAGCATTGAGATATCAAGTCTCATGGTATAGGAAGGGTCTCAGAATTGGAATGGGAAGGAGTTGGATATCACATCTCAAGCTATAGGTAGGGTCTCAGGATTGGAATGGGAAGGAGTTTGATATCACATCTCATGCCATAGTATGGGTCTCAGGTTTGGTAGAAGGATTGGGATATCACATCTCATGCTATCGGAAGGGTATCAGTGTTGGATTTGGAAGGAGTTGGATATCTCATCTCATGCTATAGGAAGGGTCTCAGGTTGGAATGGGAAGGAATTGGATATCACATTTCATGTTATAGGAAGGCTCTCAGGTTTGGAAGGGGAAGGAGTTGGATATCACATTTCATGTCAGAGGAAGGATCTCAGGTTTGGTATTAGAGGCCTTGAGATATCACACCTCATGCTATAGGAAGGGTCTCAGGATTGGAATGGGAAGGAGTTGGATATCACATCTCAAGCTATAGGAAGGGTCTCAGGTTTGGTATAAGCATTGAGATATCACATCTCATGCTATAGGAAGGGTCTCAGGATTGGAATGTGAAGGAGTTGGAAATCACATCTCATGTTATAGGAAAGATCTCAGGTTTGGTATTAGAAGCATTGAGACATCACATCTCATGTTATAGGAAGGGTCTCAGGATTGGAATGGGAAGAAGTTGGATATCACATCTCATGCTATAGGAAGAGTCTCAGGTTTGGAAGGGGAAGGAGTTGGATATCCAATCTCATGTTATAGGACTGGTCTCGGGTTTGGTATTAGAAGCATTGAGATATCACATCGCATGCTGTAGGAAGGTTCTCAGGTTTGGAATGGGGAGGAATTGGATATCACATCTCATGTTCATAGGAAGGATCACAGGTTTGGTATTAGAAGCATTGAGATATCACATCTCATGCTATAGGAATGGTCTCAGGATTGGAATGGGAAGGAGTTGGATATTACACTCTTGCTATAGGAAGGGTCTCATGTTTGGAATGGGAAGGAGTTGGATATCACATATGCTATAGGAAGGTTCTCAGGTTTGGACCGGGAAGGAGTTGGATATCACATCTCATGTTATAGGAAGGGTCTCAGGTTTGGTATAAGCATTGAGATATCACATCTCTGTTATCGGAAGTGTCTCAGGATTGCAATGGGAAGGAGTTGGATATCCCATCTCATGTTATAGGACGGGTCTCAGGTTTGTTATTAGAATCATTGAGATATCACATCACATGCTATAGGAAGGGTCTCAGGATTGGAATGGGAAGGACTTGGATATCACATCTCATGCTATAGGCAGGGTCTCAGGTTTGGAAAGGGAAGGAGATGGATATCACATTTCATGTTAGAGGTAGGATCTCAGGTTTGGTATTAGAGGCATTGAAATATCACATCTCATGCTATCAGAAGGGTCTCAGGATTGGAATGGGAAGGAGTTGGATATCACATCTCATGCTAAAGGGAGGGTCTCAGGTTTGGAAGTGGAAGGATTTGGAAATCAAATCTCATGTTATAGGAAGGATCTCAGGTTTGGTATTAGAAGCATTGAGATATCACATCTCATGCTATCAGAAGTATCTCAGGTTTGGTATTAGAGGCATTGAGATATCACATCTCATGCTATCATAAGGGTCTCAGGATTGGAATGGGAAGGAGTTGGATATCACATCTCATGTTATAGGAAGGATCTCAGGTTTGGTATTAGAAGAATTGAGACATCACATCTCATGCTATAGGAAGGGTCTCAGGATTGGAATGGGAAGAAGTTGGATATCACATCTCATGCTATAGGAAGGGTCTCAGATTTGGTATAAGCATTGAGATATCACATCTAATGCTATAGGAAGGGTCTCAGGATTGGAATGGGAAGGAGTTGCATATGACATCTCAGGCCATAGGAAGGGTCTCAGGTTTGGTATAAGCATTGAGATATCACATCTCTGCTATCGGAAGGGTCTCAGGATTGGAATGGGAAGGAGTTGGATATCCCAAATCATGTTATAGGAAGGGTCTCAGGTTTGGTATTAGAAGCATTGAGATATCACATCTCATGCTATAGGAAGGGTCTCAGGATTGGAATGGGGAGGACTTGGATGTCACATCTCATGTTATAGGAAGGCTCTCAGGTTTGGAAGGGGAAGGAGTTGGATATCACATTTCATGTTAGAGGAACGATCTCAGGTTTGGTATTAGAGGCCTTGAGATATCACATCTCATGCTATAGGAAGGGTCTCAGGATTGGAATGGGAAGGAGTTGGATATCACATCTCAAGCTATAGGAACGGTCTCAGGTTTGGTATAAGCATTGTGATATCACATCTCATGCTATAGGAAGGGTCTCAGGATTGGAATGGGAAGGAGTTGGATATCACATCTCATGTTATAGGAAAGATCTCAGGTTTGGTATTAGAAGCATTGCGACATCACATCTCATGTTATAGGAAGGGTCTCAGGATTGGAATGGGAAGAAGTTGGATATCACATCTCATGCTATAGGAAGGGTCTCAGGTTTGGTATAAGCATTGAGATATCACATCTCATGCTATAGGAAGGGTCTCAGGATTGGAATGGGAAGGAGTTGTATATGACATCTCATGCCATAGGAAGGGTCTCAGGTTTGGTATAAGCATTGAGATATCACATCACATGCTATAGGAAGGGTCTCAGGATTGGAATGGAAAGGACTTGGATATCACATCTCATGCTATAGGCAGGGTCTCAGGTTTGGAAAGGGAAGGAGATGGATATCACATTTCATGTTAGAGGTAGGATCTCAGGTTTGGTATTAGAGGCATTGAAATATCACATCTCATGCTATCAGATGGGTCTCAGGATTGGAATGGGAAGGAGTTGGATATCACATCTCATGCTAAAGGGAGGGTCTCAGGTTTGGAAGGGGAAGGATTTGGAAATCACATCTCATGTTATAGGAAGGATCTCAGGTTTGGTATTAGAAGCATTGAGATATCACATCTCATGCTATCGGAAGTATCTCAGGTTTGGTATTAGAGGCATTGAGATATCACATCTCATGCTATCATAAGGGTCTCAGGATTGGAATGGGAAGGAGTTGGATATCACATCTCATGTTATAGGAAGGATCTCAGGTTTGGTATTAGAAGCATTGAGACATCACATCTCATGCTATAGGAAGGGTCTCAGGATTGGAATGGGAAGGAGTTGGATATCACATCTCATGCTATAGGAAGGGTCTCAGATTTGGTATAAGCATTGAGATATCACATCACATGCTATAGGAAGGGTCTCAGGATTGGAATGGGAAGGACTTGGATATCACATTTCATGCTATAGGCAGGGTCTCAGGATTGGAATGGGAAGAAGTTGGATATCACATCTCATGCTATAGGAAGGGTCTCAGATTTTGGTATAAGCATTGAGATATCACATCTAATGCTATAGGAAGGGTCTCAGGATTGGAATGGGAAGGAGTTGCATATGACATCTCAGGCCATAGGAAGGGTCTCAGGTTTGGTATAAGCATTGAGATATCACATCTCTGCTATCGGAAGGGTCTCAGGATTGGAATGGGAAGGAGTTGGATATCCCAAATCATGTTATAGGAAGGGTCTCAGGTTTGGTATTAGAAGCATTGAGATATCACATCTCATGCTATAGGAAGGGTCTCAGGATTGGAATGGGAAGGACTTGGATGTCACATCTGATGTTATAGGGAGGGTCTCAAGTTTGATATTAGAAGCATTGAGATAACAAATCTCATGATATCGGAAGGGTCTCAGGATTGGAATGGGAAGGAATTGGATATCAGATCTCATGATAAAGGAAGGGTCTAAGGTTTGGAAGGGGAAATATTTGTATATCACATCTCATGTTATAGGACGGGTCTCAGGTTTGGTATTAGAAGCATTGAGATATCAAGTCTCATGGTATAGGAAGGGTCTCAGAATTGGAATGGGAAGGAGTTGGATATCACATCTCAAGCTATAGGTAGGGTCTCAGGATTGGAATGGGAAGGAGTTTGATATCACATCTCATGCCATAGTATGGGTCTCAGGTTTTGTAGAAGCATTGGGATATCACATCTCATGCTATCGGAAGGGTATCAGTATTGGATTTGGAAGGAGTTGGATATCTCATCTCATGCTATAGGAAGGGTCTCAGGTTGGAATGGGAAGGAATTGGATATCACATTTCATGTTATAGGAAGGCTCTCAGGTTTGGAAGGGGAAGGAGTTGGTTATCACATTTCATGTCAGAGGAAGGATCTCAGGTTTGGTATTAGAGGCCTTGAGATATCACACCTCATGCTATAGGAAGGGTCTCAGGATTGGAATGGGAAGGAGTTGGATATCACATCTCAAGCTATAGGAAGGGTCTCAGGTTTGGTATAAGCATTGAGATATCACATCTCATGCTATAGGAAGGGTCTCAGGATTGGAATGTGAAGGAGTTGGATATCACATCTCATGTTATAGGAAAGATCTCAGGTTTGGTATTAGAAGCATTGAGACATCACATCTCATGTTATAGGAAGGGTCTCAGGATTGGAATGGGAAGAAGTTGGATATCACATCTCATGCTATAGGAAGAGTCTCAGGTTTGGAAGGGGAAGGAGTTGGATATCCAATCTCATGTTATAGGACTGGTCTCGGGTTTGGTATTAGAAGCATTGAGATATCACATCGCATGCTGTAGGAAGGTTCTCAGGTTTGGAATGGGGAGGAATTGGATATCACATCTCATGTTCATAGGAAGGATCTCAGGTTTGGTATTAGAAGCATTGAGATATCACATCTCATGCTATAGGAATGGTCTCAGGATTGGAATGGGAAGGAGTTGGATATTACACTCTTGCTATAGGAAGGGTCTCATGTTTGGAATGGGAAGGAGTTGGATATCACATATGCTATAGGAAGGTTCTCAGGTTTGGACCGGGAAGGAGTTGGATATCACATCTCATGTTATAGGAAGGGTCTCAGGTTTGGTATAAGCATTGAGATATCACATCTCTGCTATCGGAAGTGTCTCAGGATTGCAATGGGAAGGAGTTGGATATCCCATCTCATGTTATAGGACGGGTCTCAGGTTTGTTATTAGAATCATTGAGATATCATATTGCATGCTGTAGGAAGGGTCTAAGGATTGGAATGGGAAGGACTTGGATATCACATCTCATGCTATAGGTAGGCTCTCAGGTTTGGAAAGGGAAGGAGTTGGATATCACATTTCACGTTAGAGGAAAGATCTCAGGTTTGGTATTAGAGGCATTGAGATATCACATGCTATAGGAAGAGTCTCAGGATTGGAATGGGAAGGAGTTGGATATCACATCTCATGCTATAGGAAGGGTCTCAGGTTTGGTATAAGCATTGAGATATCACATCTCATGCTATAGGAAGGGTCTCGGGATTGGAATGGGAAGGAGTTGGATATCACATCTCATGTTATAGGAAGGGTCTCAGGATTGGAATGCGAAGGAGTTGGATATCACATCTCATGCTATAGGAAGGGTCTCAGGATTGGAATGGGAAGGAGTTGTATATGACATCTCATGCCATAGGAAGGGTCTTACGTTTGGTATAAACATTGAGATATCACATCTCTGCTATCGGAAGGGTCTCAGGATTGGAATGGGAAGGAGTTGGATATCCCATCTCATGTTATAGGAAGAGTCTCAGGTTTGGTATTAGAAGCATTGAGACATCACATCGCATGCTGTAGGAAGGGTCTCAGGATTGGAATGGGAAGGACTTGGGTATCACATCTCATGCTATAGGGAGGGTCTCAAGTTTGATATTAGAAGCATTGAGATATCACATCTCATGCTATAGGAAGGGTCTCAGGATTGGAATGGGAAGGAGTTGGATATCACATCTCATGCTATAGGAAGGGTCTCAGGTTTGGTATAAGCAGTGAGATATCACATCTCATGCTATAGGAAGTGTCTCAGGATTGGAATGGGAAGGAGTTGGATATCACATCTCATGTTATAGGAAGGATCTCAGGTTTGGTATAAGCATTGAGATATCACATCTCTGCTATCGGAAGGGTCTCAGGATTGGAATGGGAAGGAGTTGGATATTCCCATCTCATGTTATAGGAAGGGTCTCAGGTAGGTTTGGTATTAGAAGCATTGAGATATCACATCTCATGCTATAGGAAGGGTCTCAGGATTGGAATGGGAAGGACTTGGATATCACATCTCATGCTATAGGGAGGGTCTCATGTTTGATATTAGAAGCATTGAGATATCACATCTCATGATATCGGAAGAGTCTCAGGATTGGAATGGGAAGGAGTTGGATATAACATCTCATGATAAAGGAAGGGTCTAAGGTTTGGAAGGGGAAGGATTTGGATATCACATCTCATGTTATAGGACGGGTCTCAGGTTTGGTATTAGAAGCATTGAGATATCAAGTCTCATTGTATAGGAAGGGTCTCAGGATTGGAATGGGAAGGAGTTTGATATCACATCTCATGCCATAGTATGGGTCTCAGGTTTGGTAGAAGCATTGGGATATCACATCTCATGCTATCGGAAGGGTATCAGGATTGGATTTGGAAGGAGTTGGATATCCCATCTCATGCTATAGGAAGGGTCTCAGGTTGGAATGGGAAGGGGTTGGATATCACATCTCATGTTATAGGAAGGGTCTCAGGATTGGAATGGGAAGGAGTTGGATATTACATTCTTGCTATAGGAAGGGTCTCATGTTTGGAATGGGAAGGAGTTGGATATCACATCTCATGCTATAGGAAGGGTCTCAGGTTTGGAATAGGCATTGAGATATCACATCTCTGCTATCGGAAGTGTCTCAGGATTGGAATGGGAAGGAGTTGGATATCACATCTCATGTTATAGGACGGGTCTCAGGTTTGTTATTAGAATCATTGAGATATCATATTGTATGCTGTAGGAAGGGTCTAAGGATTGGAATGGGAAGGTCTTGGATATCACATCTCATGCTATAGGTAGGCTCTCAGGTTTGGAAAGGGAAGGAGTTGGATATCACATTTCATGTTAGAGGAAGGATCTCAGGTTTGGTATTAGAGGCATTGAGATATCACATCTCATGCTATAGGAAGGGTCTCAGGATTGGAATGGGAAGGAGTTGGATATCACATCTCATGCTATAGGAAGGGTCTCATGTTTGGAATGGGAAGGAGTTGGATATCACATATGCTATAGGAAGGGTCTCAGGTTTGGAACGGGAAGGAGTTGGATATCACATCTCATGCTATAGGAAGGGTCTCAGATTTGGAATAAGCATTGAGATATCACATCTCTGCTATCGGAAGTGTCTCAGGATTGGAATGGGAAGGAGTTGGATATCACATCTCATGTTATAGGACGGGTCTCAGGTTTGTTATTAGAATCATTGAGATATCATATTGTATGCTGTAGGAAGGGTCTAAGGATTGGAATGGGAAGGTCTTGGATATCACATCTCATGCTATAGGTAGGCTCTCAGGTTTGGAAAGGGAAGGAGTAGGATATCACATTTCATGTTAGAGGAAGGATCTCAGATTTGGTATTAGAGGCATTGAGATATCACATCTCATGCTATAGGAAGGGTCTCAGGATTGGAATGGGAAGGAGTTGGATATCACATCTCATGCTATAGGAAGGGTCTCAGGTTTGGTATAAACATTGAGATATCACATCTCATGCTATAGGAAGGGTCTCAGGATTGGAATGGGAAGGAGTTGGATATCACATCTCATGCTATAGGAAGGGTCTCAGGTTTGGTATAAGCATTGAGATATCACATCTCATGCTATAGGAAGGGTCTCAGGATTGGAATGTGAAGGAGTTGTATATGACATCTCATGCCATAGGAAGGGTCTCAGGTTTGGTATAAGCATTGAGATATCACATCTCTGCTATCGGAAGGGTCTCAGGATTGGAATGGGAAGGAGTTGGATATCCCATCTCATGTTATAGGAAGAGTCTCAGGTTTGGTATTAGAAGCATTGAGATATCACATCTCATGCTATAGGAATGGTCTCAGGATTGGAATGGTAAGGAGTTTGATATCACATCTCATGCCATGTATGGTTCTCAGGTTTGGTATAAGCATTGAGATATCACATCTCATGCTATAGGAAGGGTCTCAGGATTGGAATAGGAAGGAGTTGTATATGACATCTCATGCCATAGGAAGGGTCTCAGGTTTGGTATAAGCATTGAGATATCACACCTCTGCTATCGGAAGGGTCTCAGGATTGGAATGGGAAGGAGTTGAATATCCCATCTCATGTTATAGGAAGAGTCTCAGGTTTGGTATTAGAAGCATTGAGATATCACATCTCATGCTATAGGAAGTGTCTCAGGATTGGAATGGGAAGGAGTTTGATATCACATCTCATGCCATGTATGGGTCTCAGGTTTTGTAGAAGCATTGGGATATCACATCTCATGCTATCGGAAGGGTATCAGGATTGGATTTGGAAGGATTTGGATATCACATTTAATGTTATAGGAAGGATCTCAGGTTTGGTATTAGAAGCATTGAGATATCACATCTCATGCTATCGGAAGGATCTCAGGTTTGGTATTATAGGCATTGAGATATCACATCTCATGCTATCAGAAGGGTCTCAGGATTGGAATGGGAAGGAGTCGGATATCACATCTCATGCTAAAGGGAGGGTCTCAGGTTTGGAAGTGGAAGGATTTGGATATCACATCTCATGTTATAGGAAGGATCTCAGGTTTGGTATTAGAAGCATTGAGATATCACATCTCATGCTATAGGAAGGGTCTCAGGATTGGAATGGGAAGGAGTTGGATATCACATCTCAAGCTATAGGAAGGTTCTCAGGATTGGAATGAGAAGGAGTTGGATATCACATCTCATGCTATAGGAAGGGTCTCAGGTCTGGAATCGGAAGGAGTTGTATATGACATTTCATGCCATAGGAAGGGTCTCAGGTTTGGTATAAGCATTGAGATATCACATCTCTGCTATTGGAAGGGTCTCAGGATTGGAATGGGAAGGAGTTGGATATCCCATCTCATTATAGGAAGGGTCTCAGGTTTGGTATTAGAAGCATTGAGATATCACATCTCATGGTATAGGACGGGTCTCAGGATTGGAATGGGAAGGACATGGATATCACATCTCTTGTTATAGGAAGGGTCTCAGGTTTGGTATTAGAAGCATTGAGATATCATATCTCATGCTATAGGAAGGGTCTCAGGATTGGAATGGGAAGGACTTGGATATCCCATCTCATGTTATAGGAAGGGTCCCAGGTTTGGTATTAGAAGCATTGAGATATCACATCTCATGCTATAGGAAGGGTCTCAGAATTGGAATGGGGAGGAGTTGGATATCACATCTCAAGCTATAGGAAGGGTCTCAGGATTGGAATGGGAAGGACTTGGATATCACATCTCATGCTATAGGAAGGCTCTCAGGTTTGGAAGGGGAAGGAGTTGGATATCACATTTCATGTTAGAGGTAGGATCTCAGGTTTGGTATTAGAGGCATTGAGATATCACATCTCATGCTATCAGAAGGATCTCAGGATTGGAATGGGAAGGAGTTGATTATCACATCTCATGCTAAAGGGAGGGTCTCAGGTTTGGAAGGGGAAGGATTTGGATATTACATCTCGTGTTATAGGAATGATCTCAGGTTTGGTATTAGAAGCATTGAGATATCACATCTCATGCTATCGGAAGGATCTCAGGTTTGGTGTTAGAAGCATTGAGATATCAAATCTCATGCTATAGGAAGGGTCTCAGGATTGGAATGGGAAGGAGTTGGATATCACATCTCATGCTATAGGAAGGGTCTCAGGATTGGAATGGGAAGGAGTTGTATATGACATCTCATGCCACAGGAAGGGTCTCAGGTTTGGTATAAGCATTGAGATATCACATCTCTGCTATCGGAAGGGTCTCAGGATTGGAATGGGAAGGAGTTGGATATCCCATCTTATGTTATAGGAAGGGTCTCAGATTTGGTATTAGAAGCATTGAGATATCACATCTCATGCTATCAGAAGGGTCTCAGGATTGGAATGGGAAGGAGTCGGATATCACATCTCATGCTAAAGGGAGGGTCTCAGGTTTGGTATTAGAAGCATTGAGATATCACATCTCATGTTATAGGAAGAATCTCAGGTTTGGTATTAGAGGCATTGAGATATCACATCTCATGCTATCAGAAGGGTCTCAGGTTTGGTATTAGAAGCATTGAGATATCACATCTCATGTTATAGGAAGAATCTCTGGTTTGGTATTAGAGGCATTGAGATATCACATCTCATGCTATAGGAAGGGTCTCAGGATTGGAATGGGAAGGAGTTGGATATCACATCTCATGCTAAAGGAAGGGTCTCAGTTTTGGTAGAAGCATTGAGATATCACATCTCATGGTATAGGAAGGGTCTCAGTATTGGAATGGGAAGGAGTTGGATATCACATCTCATCCAATAGGAAGGATCTCAGGATTGGAATGGGAAGGATTTGGATGTCACATCTCTTGCTATAGGAAGGGTCTCAGTTTTTTTATTAGAAACATTGAGATATCACATCTCATGCTATAGGAAGGGTTTCAGGATTGGAATGGGAAGGATTTGTATATCACATCTCATGCTAAAGGAAGGGTCTCAGGTTTGGAAGGGGAAGGATTTGGATATCATATCTCATGTTATAGGACGGGTCGCAGGTTTGGTATTAGAAGCTTTGAGATATCACATCTCATGCTATAGGAAGGTCTCAGGATTGGAATGGGAAGGAGTTGGATATCCCTTCTCATGCTATAGGAAGGTTCTCAGGTTGGAATGGGAAGGAGTTGGATATCACATCTCATGTTACAGGAAGGGTCTCAGGATTGGAATGGGAAGTATTTGGATATCACATCTCTTGCTATAGGAAGGGTCTCAGGTTTTTTATTAGAAACATTGAGATATCACCTCTCATGCTATAGGAAGGGTTTCAGGATTGGAATGGGAAGGATTTGGATATCACATCTCATGCTAAAGGAAGGGTCTCAGGTTTGGAAGGGGAAGGATTTGGATATCATATCTCATGTTATAGGACGGGTCCCAGGTTTGGTATTAGAAGCTTTGAGATATCACATCTCATGCTATAGGAAGGGTCTCAGGATTGGAATGGGAAGGAGTTGGATATCACATCTCATGCTAAAGGAAGGGACTCAGGTTTGATAGAAGCATTGAGATATCACATCTCATGCTATAGGAAGGGTCTCAGGATTGGAATGGGAAGGAGTTGGATATCACATCTCATGCCATAGGAAGGGTCTCAGGTTTGGTACAAGCATTGAGATATCACATCTCTGCTATCGGAAGGGTCTCAGGATAGGAATGGGAAGGAGTTGGATATCACATCTCAAGCTATCTCAGGATTGGAATGGGAAGGAGTTTGATATCACATCTCAAGCTATAGGAAGGTTCTCAGGTTTGGAAGGGGAAGGATTTGGATCTCACATCTCATGTTTTAGGACGGGTCTCAGGTTTGGTATTAGAAGCATTGAGATATCACATCTCATGGTATAGGAAGGGTCTCAGGATTGGAATGGGAAGGAGTTGGATATCACATCTCAAGCTATCACAGGATTGGAATGGGAAGGAGTTTGATATCACATCTCAAGCTATAGGAAGGGTCTCAGGTTTGGAAAGGGAAGGATTTGGATTTCACATCTCATGTTATAGGATGGTTCTCATGTTTGGTTTTAGAAGCATTGAGATATCACATCTAATGCTATCGGAAGGGTCTCAGGTTTGGAAAGGGGAGGATTTGGATTTCACATATGTTATTGGATGGTTCTCAGGTTTGGTTTTAGAAGCATTAAGATATCACATCTGATGCTATAGGAAGGGTCTCAGGTTTTGGAATGGGAAGGAGTTGGATACACATCTCATGTTATAGGAAGGATCTCAGGTTTGGTATTAGAAAAATTGTGATATCACATATCATGCTATAGGAAGGGTCTCAGGATTGGTATAAGCATTGAGATATCACATCTCTGCTATCGGAAGGGTCTCAGGATTGGAATGGGAAGGAGTTGGATATCCCATCTTATGTTATAGGAAGGGTCTCAGGTTTGGTGTTAGAAGCATTGAGATATCACATCTCATGCTATCAGAAGGGTCTCAGGATTGGAATGGGAAGGAGTCGGATATCACATCTCATGCTAAAGGGAGGGTCTCAGGTTTGGTATTAGAAGCATTGAGATATCACATCTCATGTTATAGGAAGAATCTCTGGTTTGGTATTAGAGGCATTGAGATATCACATCTCATGCTATCAGAAGGGTCTCAGGATTGGAATGGGAAGGAGTCGGATATCACATCTCATGCTAAAGGGAGGGTCTCAGGTTTGGTATTAGAAGCATTGAGATATCACATCTCATTTTATAGGAAGAATCTCAGGTTTGGTATTAGAGGCATTGATATATCACATCTCATGTTATAGGAAGGGTCTCAGGATTGGAATGGGAAGGATTTGGATATCACATCTCTTGCTATAGGAAGGGTCTCAGGTTTTTTATTAGAAACATTGAGATATCACATCTCATGCTATAGGAAGGGTTTCAGGATTGGAATGGGAAGGATTTGGATATCACATCTCATGCTAAAGGAAGGGTCTCAGGTTTGGAAGGGGAAGGATTTGGATATCATATCTCATGTTATAGGACGGGTCCCAGGTTTGGTATTAGAAGCTTTGAAATATCACATCTCATGCTATAGGAAGGGTCTCAGGATTGGAATGGGAAGGAGTTGGATATCACATCTCATGCTAAAGGAAGGGACTCAGGTTTGATAGAAGCATTGAGATATCACATCTCATGCTATAGGAAGTGTCTCAGGATTGGAATGGGAAGGAGTTGGATATCACATCTCATGTCATAGGAAGGGTCTCAGGTTTGGTCCAAGCATTGAGATATCACATCTCTGCTATCGGAAGGGTCTCAGGATAGGAATGGGAAGGACTTAGATATCACATCCCATGCTATAGGGAGGGTCTCAGGTTTGGAAAGGGAAGGATTTGGATTTCACATCTCATGTTATAGGATGGTTCTCATGTTTGGTTTTAGAAGCATTGAGATATCACATGTAATGCTATCGGAAGGGTCTCAGGTTTGGAAAGGGAAGGATTTGGATTTCACATATGTTATTGGATGGTTCTCAGGTTTGGTTTTAGAAGCATTAAGATATCACATCTCAGGCTATAGGAAGGGTCTCAGGTTTGGAATGGGAAGGAGGTGGATACACATCTCATGTTATAGGAAGGATCTCAGGTTTGGTATTAGAAAAATTGTGATATCACATATCATGCTATAGGAAGGGTCTCAGGATTGGAATGGGAAGGAGTTGGATATCACATCTCATGCTAAAGGAAAGATCTCAGGCTTGGAAGGGGAAGGATTTGGATCTCACATCTCATGTTTTAGGACGGGTGTCAGGTTTGGTATTAGAAGCATTGAGATATCACATCTCATGGTATAGGAAGGGTCTCAGGATTGGAATGGGAAGGAGTTGGATATCACATCTCAAGCTATCTCAGGATTGGAATGGGAAGGAGTTTGATATCACATCTCATGCAATCGGAAGGGTCTCAGGTTTGGAATGGGAAGGAGTTGGATATCACATCTCATGTTATAGGAAGGATCTCAGGTTTATTATTAGAAGCATTGAGATATCACATCTCATGCTATAGGAAGGGTCTCAGGATTGGAATCGGAAGGAGTTGTATTTGACATCTCATGCCATAGGAAGGGTCTCAGGTTTGGTATAAGCATTGAGATATCACATCTCTGCTATCGGCAGGGTCTCAGGATTGGAATGGGAAGGAGTTGGATATCCCATCTCATTATAGGAAGGGTCTCAGGTTTGGTATTAGAAGCATTGAGATATCACATCTCATGCTATAGGAAGGATCTCAGGATTGGAATGGGAAGGACTTGAATATCACATCTCATGTTATAGCAAGGGTCTCAGGTTTGGTATTAGAAGCATTGAGATATCACATCTCATGCTATAGGAAGGGTCTCAGGATTGGAATGGGAACGACTTGGATATCATATCTCATGATAAAGGAAGGGTCTAAGGTTTGGAAGGGGAAGGATTTGGATATCACATCTCATGTTATAGGACCGGTCTCAGGTTTGGTATTAGAAGCATTGAGATATCAAGTCCCATGGTATAGGACGGGTCTCAGAATTGGAATGGGAAGGAGTTGGATATCACATCTCAAGCTATAGGAAGGGTGTCAGGATTGGAATGGGAAGGAGTTTGATATCACATCTCATGCCATGGTATGGGTCTCAGGTTTTGTAGAAGCATTGGGATATCACATCTCATGCTATCGGAAGGGTATCAGGATTGGATTTGGAAGGAGTTGGATATCCCATCTCATGCTATAGGAAGGGTCTCAGGTTGGAATGGGAAGGAATTGGATATCACATCTCATGTTATAGGAAGGGTATCAGGATTGGAATGGGAAGGACTTGGATAACACATCTCATGCTATAGGAAGGCTATCAGGTTTGGAAGGGGAAGGAGTTGCATATCAAATTTCATTTTACAGGTAGGATCTCAGGTTTGGTATTAGAGGCATTGAGATATCACATCTCATGCTATAGGAAGGGTCTCACGATTGGAATGGGAAGGATTTGGATATCACATCTCATGCTATAGGAAGGGTCTCAGGTTTGGTATAAGCATTGAGATATCACATCTCATGCTATAGAAACGGTCTCAAGATTGCAATGGGAAGGAGTTGGATATCACATCTCATGTTATAGGAAGGATCTCAGATTTGGTATTAGAAGCATTGAGACATCACATCTCATGCTATAGGAAGGGTCTCAGGATTGGAATGGGAAGGAGATGGATATCACATCTCATGTTATAGGAAGGGTCTCAGGATTGGAATGGGAAGCACTTCGATATCACATCTCATGTTATAGGAAGGCTCCCAGGTTTAGAAGGGGAAGGAGCTGGATATCACATTTCATGTTAGAGGTAGGATCTCAGGTTTGGTATTAGAGGCATTGAGATATAACATCTCATGCTATCAGAAGGGTCTCAGGATTGGAATGGGAAGGAGTTGGATATCACATCTCATGCTAAAGGGAGGGTCTCAGGTTTGGAAGGGGAAGGATTTGGATATCACATCTCATGCTATAGGAAGGGTCTCAGGATTGGAATGGGAAGGATTTGGATATCACATCTCATGCTATAGGAAGGGTGTCAGGTTTGGTATAAGCATTGAGATATCACATCTCATGCTATAGGAAGGGTCTCAGGATTGGAATGGGAAGGAGTTGGATATCACATTTCATGCTATAGGTAGGCTCTCAGTTTTGGAAAGGGAAGGTTTTGGATATCACATCTCATGCTATAGGAAGGGTCTCACGATTGGAATGGGAAGGATTTGGATATCACATCTCATGCTATAGGAAGGGTCTCAGGATTGGAATGGGAAGGAGTTGGATATCACATCTCATGCTATAGGAAGGGTCTCAGGAATGGAATGGGGAGGAGTTTTATATGACATCTCATGCCATAGGAAGGATCTCAGGTTTGGTATTAGAAGCATTGAGACATCACATCTCATGTTATAGGAAGGGACTCAGGATTGGAATGGGAAGGAGTTGGATATCACATCTCATGCTATAGGAAGGGTCTCAGGTTTTGTATAAGCATTGAGATATCACATCTCATGCTATAGGAAGGGTCTCAGGATTGGAATGGGAAGGAGTTGTATATGACATCTCATGCCATAGGAAGGGTCTCAGGTTTGGTATCAGCATTGAGATATCACATCTCTGCTATCGGAAGGGTCTCAGGATTGGAATGGGAAGGAGTTGGATATCCCATCTTATGTTATAGGAAGGGTCTCAGGTTTGGTATTAGAAGCATTGAGATATCACATCTCATGCTATAGGAAGGGTCTCAGGATTGGAATGGGAAGGACTTGAATATCCCATCTCATGCTATAGGGAGGCTCTCACGTTTGGAAAGGGAAGGAGTTGGATATCACATTTCATGTTAGAGGTAGGATCTCAGGTTTGGTATTAGAGGCATTGAATATCACATCTCATGCTATCAGAAGGGTCTCAGGATTGGAATGGGAAGGAGTTGGATATCACATCTCATGCTAAAGGAAGGGTCTCAGTTTTGGTAGAAGCATTGAGATATCACATCTCATGGTATAGGAAGGGTCTCAGTATTGGAATGGGAAGGAGTTGGATATCACATCTCATCCAATAGGAAGGATCTCAGGATTGGAATGGGAAGGATTTGGATGTCACATCTCTTGCTATAGGAAGGGTCTCAGTTTTTTTATTAGAAACATTGAGATATCACATCTCATGCTAGAGGAAGGGTTTCAGGATTGGAATGGGAAGGATTTGTATATCACATCTCATGCTAAAGGAAGGGTCTCAGGTTTGGAAGGGGAAGGATTTGGATATCATATCTCATGTTATAGGACGGGTCGCAGGTTTGGTATTAGAAGCTTTGAGATATCACATCTCATGCTATAGGAAGGTCTCAGGATTGGAATGGGAAGGAGTTGGATATCCCTTCTCATGCTATAGGAAGGTTCTCAGGTTGGAATGGGAAGGATTTGGATGTCACATCTCTGGCTATAGGAAGGGTCTCAGGTTTTTTATTAGAAACATTGAGATATCACATCTCATGCTATAGGAAGGGTTTCAGGATTGGAATGGGAAGGATTTGGATATCACATCTCATGCTAAAGGAAGGGTCTCAGGTTTGGAAGGGGAAGGATTTGGATATCATATCTCATGTTATAGGACGGGTCCCAGGTTTGGTATTAGAAGCTTTGAGATATCACATCTCATGCTATAGGAAGGGTCTCAGGATTGGAATGGGAAGGAGTTGGATATCACATCTCATGCTAAAGGAAGGGACTCAGGTTTGATAGAAGCATTGAGATATCACATCTCATGCTATAGGAAGGGTCTCAGGATTGGAATGGGAAGGAGTTGGATATCACATCTCATGCCATAGGAAGGGTCTCAGGTTTGGTACAAGCATTGAGATATCACATCTCTGCTATCGGAAGGGTCTCAGGATAGGAATGGGAAGGAGTTGGATATCACATCTCAAGCTATCTCAGGATTGGAATGGGAAGGAGTTTGATATCACATCTCAAGCTATAGGAAGGTTCTCAGGTTTGGAAGGGGAAGGATTTGGATCTCACATCTCATGTTTTAGGACGGGTCTCAGGTTTGGTATTAGAAGCATTGAGATATCACATCTCATGGTATAGGAAGGGTCTCAGGATTGGAATGGGAAGAGTTGGATATCACATCTCAAGCTATCACAGGATTGGAATGGGAAGGAGTTTGATATCACATCTCAAGCTATAGGAAGGGTCTCAGGTTTGGAAAGGGAAGGATTTGGATTTCACATCTCATGTTATAGGATGGTTCTCATGTTTGGTTTTAGAAGCATTGGGATATCACATCTAATGCTATCGGAAGGGTCTCAGGTTTGGAAAGGGAAGGATTTGGATTTCACATATGTTATTGGATGGTTCTCAGGTTTGGTTTTAGAAGCATTAAGATATCACATCTCATGCTATAGGAAGGGTCTCAGGTTTTGGAATGGGAAGGAGTTGGATACACATCTCATGTTATAGGAAGGATCTCAGGTTTGGTATTAGAAAAATTGTGATATCACATATCATGCTATAGGAAGGGTCTCAGGATTGGTATAAGCATTGAGATATCACATCTCTGCTATCGGAAGGGTCTCAGGATTGAAATGGGAAGGAGTTGGATATCCCATCTTATGTTATAGGAAGGGTCTCAGGTTTGGTGTTAGAAGCATTGAGATATCACATCTTATACTATCAGAAGGGTCTCAGGATTGGAATGGGAAGGAGTCGGATATCACATCTCATGCTAAAGGGAGGGTCTCAGGTTTGGTATTAGAAGCATTGAGATATCATATCTCATGTTATAGGAAGAATCTCTGGTTTGGTATTAGAGGCATTGAGATATCACATCTCATGCTATCAGAAGGGTCTCAGGATTGGAATGGGAAGGAGTCGGATATCACATCTCATGCTAAAGGGAGGGTCTCAGGTTTGGTATTAGAAGCATTGAGATATCACATCTCATGTTATAGGAAGAATCTCAGGTTTGGTATTAGAGGCATTGATATATCACATCTCATGTTATAGGAAGGGTCTCAGGATTGGAATGGGAAGGATTTGGATATCACATCTCTTGCTATAGGAAGAGTCTCAGGTTTTTTATTAGAAACATTGAGATATCACATCTCATGCTATAGGAAGGGTTTCAGGATTGGAATGGGAAGGAGTTTGATATCACATCTCATGCAATCGGAAGGGTCTCAGGTTTGGAATGGGAAGGAGTTGGATATCACATCTCATGTTATAGGAAGGATCTCAGGTTTATTATTAGAAGCATTGAGATATCACATCTCATGCTATAGGAAGGGTCTCAGGATTGGAATCGGAAGGAGTTGTATTTGACATCTCATGCCATAGGAAGGGTCTCAGGTTTGGTATAAGCATTGAGATATCACATCTCTGCTATCGGAAGGGTCTCAGGATTGGAATGGGAAGGAGTTGGATATCCCATCTCATTATAGGAAGGGTCTCAGGTTTGGTATTAGAAGCATTGAGATATCACATCTCATGCTATAGGAAGGGTCTCAGGATTGGAATGGGAAGGACTTGAATATCACATCTCATGTTATAGCAAGGGTCTCAGGTTTGGTATTAGAAGCATTGAGATATCACATCTCATGCTATAGGAAGGGTCTCAGGATTGGAATGGGAACGACTTGGATATCATATCTCATGATAAAGGAAGGGTCTAAGGTTTGGAAGGGGAAGGATTTGGATATCACATCTCATGTTATAGGACCGGTCTCAGGTTTGGTATTAGAAGCATTGAGATATCAAGTCCCATGGTATAGGACGGGTCTCAGAATTGGAATGGGAAGGAGTTGGGTATCACATCTCAAGCTATAGGAAGGGTGTCAGGATTGGAATGGGAAGGAGTTTGATATCACATCTCATGCCATGGTATGGGTCTCAGGTTTTGTAGAAGCATTGGGATATCACATCTCATGCTATCGGAAGGGTATCAGGATTGGATTTGGAAGGAGTTGGATATCCCATCTCATGCTATAGGAAGGGTCTCAGGTTGGAATGGGAAGGAATTGGATATCACATCTCATGTTATAGGAAGGGTATCAGGATTGGAATGGGAAGGACTTGGATAACACATCTCATGCTATAGGAAGGCTATCAGGTTTGGAAGGGGAAGGAGTTGCATATCAAATTTCATTTTAGAGGTAGGATCTCAGGTTTGGTATTAGAGGCATTGAGATATCACATCTCATGCTATAGGAAGGGTCTCACGATTGGAATGGGAAGGATTTGGATATCACATCTCATGCTATAGGAAGGGTCTCAGGTTTGGTATAAGCATTGAGATATCACATCTCATGCTATAGAAACGGTCTCAAGATTGCAATGGGAAGGAGTTGGATATCACATCTCATGTTATAGGAAGGATCTCAGATTTGGTATTAGAAGCATTGAGACATCACATCTCATGCTATAGGAAGGGTCTCAGGATTGGAATGGGAAGGAGTTGGATATCACATCTCATGTTATAGGAAGGGTCTCAGGATTGGAATGGGAAGCACTTCGATATCACATCTCATGTTATAGGAAGGCTCCCAGGTTTAGAAGGGGAAGGAGTTGGATATCACATTTCATGTTAGAGGTAGGATCTCAGGTTTGGTATTAGAGGCATTGAGATATAACATCTCATGCTATCAGAAGGGTCTCAGGATTGGAATGGGAAGGAGTTGGATATCACATCTCATGCTAAAGGGAGGGTCTCAGGTTTGGAAGGGGAAGGATTTGGATATCACATCTCATGCTATAGGAAGGGTCTCAGGATTGGAATGGGAAGGATTTGGATATCACATCTCATGCTATAGGAAGGGTGTCAGGTTTGGTATAAGCATTGAGATATCACATCTCATGCTATAGGAAGGGTCTCAGGATTGGAATGGGAAGGAGTTGGATATCACATTTCATGCTATAGGTAGGCTCTCAGTTTTGGAAAGGGAAGGTTTTGGATATCACATCTCATGCTATAGGAAGGGTCTCACGATTGGAATGGGAAGGATTTGGATATCACATCTCATGCTATAGGAAGGGTCTCAGGATTGGAATGGGAAGGAGTTGGATATCACATCTCATGCTATAGGAAGGGTCTCAGGAATGGAATGGGGAGGAGTTTTATATGACATCTCATGCCATAGGAAGGATCTCAGGTTTGGTATTAGAAGCATTGAGACATCACATCTCATGTTATAGGAAGGGTCTCAGGATTGGAATGGGAAGGAGTTGGATATCACATCTCATGCTATAGGAAGGGTCTCAGGTTTTGTATAAGCATTAAGATATCACATCTCATGCTATAGGAAGGGTCTCAGGATTGGAATGGGAAGGAGTTGTATATGACATCTCATGCCATAGGAAGGGTCTCAGGTTTGGTATCAGCATTGAGATATCACATCTCTGCTATCGGAAGGGTCTCAGGATTGGAATGGGAAGGAGTTGGATATCCCATCTTATGTTATAGGAAGGGTCTCAGGTTTGGTATTAGAAGCATTGAGATATCACATCTCATGCTATAGGAAGGGTCTCAGGATTGGAATGGGAAGGACTTGAATATCCCATCTCATGCTATAGGGAGGCTCTCACGTTTGGAAAGGGAAGGAGTTGGATATCACATTTCATGTTAGAGGTAGGATCTCAGGTTTGGTATTAGAGGCATTGAATATCACATCTCATGCTATCAGAAGGGTCTCAGGATTGGAATGGGAAGGAGTTGGATATCACATCTCATGCTAAAGGGAGGGTCTCAGGTTTGGAAGGGGAAGGATTTTGATATCACATCTCATGTTATAGGAAGGATCTCAGGTTTGGTATTAGAGGGATTGAGATATCACATCTCATGCTATCGGAAGGGTATCAGGATTGGATTTGGAAGTAGTTGGATATCCCATCTCATGCTATAGGAAGGGTCTCAGGTTGGAATGGGAAGGAGTTGGATATCACATCTCATGTTATAGGAAGGGTCTCAGGATTGGAATGGGAAATACTTCGATATCACATCTCATGCTATAGGAAGGCTCTCAGGTTTGCAAGGGGAAGGAGTTGGATATCACATCTCATGCTAAAGGGAGGGTCTCTGGTTTGGAAGGGGAAGGATTTGGATATCACATCTCATGTTATAGGAAGGATCTCAGGTTTGGTATTAGAAGCATTGAGATATCACATCTCATGCTATAGGAAGGGTCTCAGGTTTGGAATGGGAAGGAATTGGATATCACATCTCATGTCATAGGAAGGATCTCAGGTTTGGTATTAGAAGCATTGAGATATCACATCTCATGCTATAGGAATGGTCTCAGGATTGGAATGGGAAGGAGTTGGATATTAGATTCTTGCTAAAGGGAGGGTCTCTGGTTTGGAAGGGGAAGGATTTGGATATCACATCTCATGTTATAGGAAGGATCTCAGGTTTGGTATTAGAAGCATTGAGATATCACATCTCATGCTATAGGAAGGGTCTCAGGTTTGGAATGGGAAGGAATTGGATATCACATCTCATGTCATAGGAAGGATCTCAGGTTTGGTATTAGAGGCATTGAGATATCACATCTCATGCTATCAGAAATGTCTCAGGATTGGAATGGGAAGGAGTTGGATATCACATCTCATGCTAAAGGGAGGGTCTCTGGTTTGGAAGGGGAAGGATTTGGATATCACATCTCATGTTATAGGAAGGATCTCAGGTTTGGTATTAGAAGCATTGAGATATCACATCTCATGCTATAGGAAGGGTCTCAGGTTTGGAATGGGAAGGAATTGGATATCACATCTCATGTCATAGGAAGGATCTCAGGTTTGGTATTAGAAGCATTGAGATATCACATCTCATGCTATAGGAATGGTCTCAGGATTGGAATGGGAAGGAGTTGGATATTAGATTCTTGCTATAGAAAGGGTCTCAGGTTTGGAACGGGAAGGAGTTGGATATCACATCTCATGTTATAGGAAGGGTCTCAGGTTTGGTCTAAGCATTGAGATATCACATCTCTGCTATCGGAAGTTTCTCAGGATTGAAATGGGAAGGAGTTGGATATCCCATCTCATGTTATAGGACGGGTCTCAGGTTTGGTAATAGAATCATTGAGATATCACATCTCATGCTGTAGGAAGTGTCTAAGGATTGGAATGGGAAGGACTTGGATATCACATCTCATGCTATAGGTAGACTCTCAGGTTTGGAAAGCGAAGGAGTGGGATATCACATTTCATGTTCAAGGAAGGATCTCAGGTTTGGTATTAGAGGCATTGAGATATCACATCTCATGCTATAGGAAGGGTCTCAGGATTGGAATGGGAAGGATTTGGATATCACATCTCATGCTATAGGAAGGGTCTCAGGTTTGGTATAAGCATTGAGATATCACATCTCATGCTATAGGAAGGGTCTCAGGATTGGAATGGGAAGGAGTTGGATATCACATCTCATGCTATAGGTAGGCTCTCAGGTTTGGAAAGGGAAGGATTTGGATATCACATTTCATGTTAGAGGAAGGATCTCAGGTTTGGTATTAGAGGCATTGAGATATCACATCTCATGCTATAGGAAGGGTCTCACGATTGGAATGGGAAGGATTTGGATATCACATCTCATGCTATAGGAAGGGTCTCAGGTTTGGTATAAGCATTGAAATATCACATCCAATGCTATAGGAAGGGTCTCAGGATTGGAATGGAAGGAGTTGGATATCACATCTCATGTTATAGGAATGATCTCAGATTTGGTATTAGAAGCATTGAGACATCACATCTCATGCTATAGGAAGGGTCTCAGAATTGGAATGGGAAGGAGTTGGATATCACATCTCATGTTATAGGAAGGGTCTCAGGATTGGAATGGGAAGGACTTTGATATCACATCTCGTGTTATAGGAAGGCTCCCAGGTTTGGAAGGGGAAGGAGTTGGATATCACATTTCATGTTAGAGGTAGAATCTCAGGTTTGGTATTAGAGGCATTGAGATATAACATCTCATGCTATCAGAAGGGTCTCAGGATTGGAATGGGAAGGAGTTGGATATCACATCTCATGCTAAAGGGAGGGTCTCAGGTTTGGATGGGGAAGGATTTAAATATCACATCTCGTATTATAGGAAGGATCTCAGGTTTGGTATTAGAAGAATTGAAATATCACATCTCATGCTATCGGAAGGATCTCAGGTTTGGTATTAGAAGCATTGAGATATCACATCTCATGCTATCAGAACGGTCTCAGGATTGGAATGGGAAGGAGTTGGATATCACATCTCATGCTAAAGGGAGGGTCTCTGGTTTGGAAGGGGAAGGATTTGGTTATCACATCTCATGTTATAGGAAGGATCTCAGGTTTGTTATTAGAAGCATTGAGATATCACATCTCATGCTATAGGAAGGGTCTCAGGATTGGAATGGGAAGGAGTTGGATATCTTATCTCATGCTATAGGAAGGGTCTCAGGAATGGAATGGGAAGGAGTTGGATATCACATCTCATGTTATAGGAAGGATCTCATGTTTGGTATTAGAAGCATTGAGACATCACATCTCATGTTATAGGAAGGGTATCAGGATTGGAATGGGAAGGAGTTGGATATCACATCTCATGCTATAGGAAGGGTCTCAGGTTTGGTATGAGCATTGAGATATCACATCTCATGCTATAGGAAGAGTCTCAGGATTGGAATGGGAAGGAGTTGTATATGACATCTCATGCCATAGGAAGGGTCTCAGGTTTGGTATAAGCATTGAGATATCACATCTCTGCTATCGGAAGGGTCTCAGGATTGGAATGGGAAGGACTAGGATATCACATCTCATGCTATAGGAAGGGTCTCAGGATTGGAATGGGAAGGACTTGGATATCACATCTCATGTTATAGGAAGGGTCTCAGGTTTGGTATTAGAAGCATTGAGATATCACATCTCATGCTATAGGAAGGGTCTCAGGAATGGAATGGGAAGGACTTGGATATCACATCTCATGATAAAGGAAGGGTCTCAGGATTGGAATGGGAAGGACTTGGATATCACATCTCATGTTATAGGAAGGGTCTCAGGTTTGGTATTAGAAGCATTGTGATATCACATCTCATGCTATAGGAAGTGTCTCAGGATTGGAATGGGAAGGAGTTGGATATCACATCTCATGCTATAGGAAGGGTTTCAGGTTTGGTAGAAGCATTGAGATATCACATCTCATGCTATAGGAAGAGTCTCAGGTTTGGGAAGGGAAGGATTTGGATTTCACATCTCATGTTATAGGATGGTTCTCATGTTTGGTTTTTGAAGCATTGAGATATCACATCTCATGCTATCGGAAGGGTCTCAGGTTTGGAATGGGAAGGAGTTGGATATCACATCTCATGTTATAGGAAGGATCTCATGTTTGGTATTAGAAGCATTGAGATATCACATCTCATGCTATAGGAAGGGTCTCCGGATTGGAATGTGAAGGATTTGGATATTACATCTCATGCTAAAGGAAGGGTCTCAGGTTTGGAATGGGAAGGAGTTGGATATGACATCTCTTGTTATAGGGAGGGTCTCAGGATTTGAATGGCAAGGAGTTGGATATCACATCTCATGCCATAGGAAGGGTCTCAGGTTTGGTATAAGCATTGAGATATCACATCTCTGCTATCGGAAGGGTCTCAGGATTGGATTGGGAAGGAGTTGGATATCCCTTCTCATGCTATAGGAAGGGTCTCAGGTTGGAATGGGAAGGAGTTGGATATCACATCTCATGTTATAGGAAGGGTCTCAGGATTGGAATGGGAAGGATTTGGATATCGCATCTCTTGCTATAGGAAGGGTCTCAGGTTTTTTATTAGAAACATTGAGCTATCACATCTCATGCTATAGGAAGGGTTTTAGGATTGGAATGGGATGTATTTGGATATCACATCTCATGCTAAAGGAAGGGTCTCAGGTTTGGAAGGGGAAGGATTTGGATATCATATCTCATGTTATAGGACGGGACCCAGGTTTGGTATTAGAAGCATTGAGATATCACATCTCATGGTATAGGAAGGGTCTCAGGGTTGGAATGGGAAGGAGTTGGATATCACATCTCATCCAATAGGAAGGGTCTCAGGTTTGGAATGGGAAGGAATTGGATATCACATCTCATGCTATAGGAAGGGTCTCAGGATTTGAATGGCAAGGAGTTGGATATCACATATCATGCCATAGGAAGGGTCTCAGGTTTGGCATAAGAAGGAGTTGGATATCCCATCTCATGCTATAGGAAGGGTCTCAGGTTGGAATGGGAAGGAGTTGGATATGACATCTCATGTTATAGGAAGGGTCTCAGGATTGGAATGGGAAGGACTTGGATATCACATCTCATGCTGTAGGAAGGCTCTCAGGTTTGGAAAGGGAAGGAATTGGATATCACATTTCATGTTAGAGGTAGGATCTCAGGTTTGGTATTAGAGGCATTGAGTTATCACATCTCATTCTATCAGAAGGGTATCAGGATTGGAATGGGAAGGAGTTGGATATCACATCTCATGCTAAAGGGAGGGTCTCAGGTTCGGAAGGGGAAGGATTTGGATATCACATCTCATGTTATAGGAAGGATCTCAGGTTTGGTATTAGAAGCATTGAGATATCACATCTCATGCTATCGGAAGGATCTCAGGTTTGGTATTAGAAGCATTGAGATATCACATCTCATGCTATAGGAAGGGTCTCAGGATTGGAATGGGAAGGAGTTGGATATCACATCTCATGTTATAGGAAGGATCTCAGGTTTGGTATTAGAAGCATTGAGATATCACATCTCATGCTATAGGACTGGTCTCAGGATTGGAATGGGAAGGAGTTGCATATCACATCTCATGCTAAAGGAAGGGTCTCAGTTTTGGTAGAATCATTGAGATTTCACATATCATGCTATAGGAAGGGTCTCAGGATTGGAATGGGAAGGAGTTGGATATCACATCTCATGCTATAGGAAGGGTCTCAGGTTTGGTATAAGCATTGAGATATCACATCTCTGCTATCGGAAGGGTCTCAGGATTGGAATGGGAAGGACTTAGATATCACATCTCATGCTATAGGGAGGGTCTCAGTATTGATATTAGAAGCATTGAGATATCACATCTCAAGCTATCGGAAGGGTCTCAGGATTGGAATGGGAAGGAGTTGGATATCACATCTCATGCTATAGGAAGGGTCTCAGGTTAGGAAGGGGAAGTAGTTGGATATCACATTTCATGTTAGAGGAAGGATCTCAGGTTTGGTATTAGAAGCCTTGAGATATCACATCTCATGCTATAGGAAGGGTCTCAGGATTGGAATGGGAAGGAGTTGGATATCACATCTCAAGCTATAGGAAGGGTCTCAGGTTTGGTATAAGCATTGAGATATCACATCTCATGCTATAGGAAGGGTCTCAGGATTGGAATGGGAAGGAGTTGGATATCACATCTCATGTTATAGGAAAGATCTCAGGTTTGGTATTAGAAGCATTGAGACATCACATCTCATGTTATAGGAAGGGTCTTAGGATTGGAATGGGAAGAAGTTGGATATCACATCTCATGTTATAGGAAGGGTCTCAGGTTTGGTATAAGCATTGAGATATCACATCTCATGCTATAGGAAGGGTCTCAGGATTGGAATGGGAAGGAGTTGTATATGAGATCTCATGCCATAGGAAGGGTCTCAGGTTTGGTATACGCATTGAGATATCACATCACATGCTATAGGAAGGGTCTCAGGATTGGAATGGGAAGGACTTGAATATCACATCTCATGCTATAGGCAGGGTCTCAGGTTTGGAAAGGGAAGGAGATGGATATCACATTTCATGTTAGAGGTAGGATCTCAGGTTTGGTATTAGAGGCATTGCGATATCACATCTCATGCTATCAGAAGGGTCTCAGGATTGGAATGGGAAGGAGTTGTATATCACATCTCATGCTAAAGGGAGGGTCTCAGGTTTGGAAGGGGAAGGATTTGGAAATCACATCTCATGTTATAGGAAGGATCTCAGGTTTGGTATTAAAAGCATTGAGATATCACATCTCATGCTATCGGAAGTATCTCAGGTTTGGTATTAGAGGCATTGAGATATCACATCTCATGCTATCATAAGGGTCTCAGGATTGGAATGGGAAGGAGTTGGATATCACATCTCATGTTATAGGAAGGATCTCAGGTTTGGTATTAGAAGCATTGAGATATCACATCTCATGCTATAGGAAGGGTCTCAGGATTGGAATGGGAAGGAGTTGGATATCACATTTTATGCTATAGGAAGGGTCTCAGATTTGGTATAAGCATTGAGATATCACATCTCATGCTATAGGAAGGGTCTCAGGATTGGAATGGGAAGGAGTTGGATATCACATCTCATGCTATAGGAAGGGTCTCAGGTTTGGAACAGGAAGGAGTTAGATATCACATCTCATGCTATAGGAAGAGTCTCAGGTTTGGTATAAGCATTGAGATATCACATCTCTGCTATCGGAGGTGTCTCAGGATTGGGATGGGAAGGAATAGGATATCACATCTCATGCTAAAGGAAGGGTATCATGTTTGGAACGGGAAGGAGTTGGATATCCCATCTCATGTTATAGGACAGGTCTCAGGTTTGATATTAGAAGCATTGAGATATCACATCTCTGCTATTGGAAGGGTCTCAGGATTGGAATGGGAAGGACTTGGATATCAGAATTCATGTTATAGGAAGGGTCTCAGGTTTGGTATTAGAAGCATTGAGATATCACATCTCATGCTATAGGAAGGGTCTCAGGATTGAAATGGGAAGGACTTGGATATCACATCTCATGTTATAGGAAGGGTCTCAGGTTTGGTATTAGAAGCATTGAGATATCACATCTCATGCTATAGGAAGGGTCTCAGGAATGGAATGGGAAGGACTTGGATATCACATCTCATGATAAAGGAAGGGTCTAAGGTTTGGAAGGGGAAGGATTTGGATATCACATCTCATGTTATTGGACCGGTCTCAGGTTTGATATTAGAAGCATTGAGATATCAAGTCTCATGGTATAGGACGGGAGTTTGATATCACATCTCATGCCATGGTATGGGTCTCAGGTTTTGTAGAAGCATTGGGATATCATATCTCATGCTATCGGAAGGGTATCAGGATTGGATTTGGAAGGAGTTGGATATCCCATCTCATGCTATAGGAAGGGTCTCAGGTTGGAATGGGAAGGAGTTGGATATGACATCTCATGCTAAAGGAAGGGTCTCAGTTTTGGTAGAAGCATTGAGATTTCACATATCATGCTATAGGAAGGGTCTCAGGATTGGAATGGGAAGGAGTTGGATATCACATCTCATGCTATAGGAAGGGTCTCAGGTTTGGTATAAGCATTGAGATATCACATCTCTGCTATCGGAAGGGTCTCAGGATTGGAATGGGAAGGACTTAGATATCACATCTCATGCTATAGGGAGGGTCTCAGTATTGATATTAGAAGCATTGAGATATCACATCTCAAGCTATCGGAAGGGTCTCAGGATTGGAATGGGAAGGAGTTGGATATCACATCTCATGCTATAGGATGGGTCTCAGGTTAGGAAGGGGAAGGAGTTGGATATCACATTTCATGTTAGAGGAAGGATCTCAGGTTTGGTATTAGAAGCCTTGAGATATCACATCTCATGCTATAGGAAGGGTCTCAGGATTGGAATGGGAAGGAGTTGGATATCACATCTCAAGCTATAGGAAGGGTCTCAGGTTTGGTATAAGCATTGAGATATCACATCTCAAGCTATAGGAAGGGTCTCAGGATTGGAATGGGAAGGAGTTGGATATCACATCTCATGTTATAGGAAAGATCTCAGGTTTGGTATTAGAAGCATTGAGACATCACATCTCATGTTATAGGAAGGGTCTTAGGATTGGAATGGGAAGAAGTTGGATATCACATCTCATGCTATAGGAAGGGTCTCAGGTTTGGTATAAGCATTGAGATATCACATCTCATGCTATAGGAAGGGTCTCAGGATTGGAATGGGAAGGAGTTGTATATGACATCTCATGCCATAGGAAGGGTCTCAGGTTTGGTATACGCATTGAGATATCACATCACATGCTATAGGAAGGGTCTCAGGATTGGAATGGGAAGGACTTGAATATCACATCTCATGCTATAGGCAGGGTCTCAGGTTTGGAAAGGGAAGTAGATGGATATCACATTTCATGTTAGAGGTAGGATCTCAGGTTTGGTATTAGAGGCATTGCGATATCACATCTCATGCTATCAGAAGGGTCTCAGGATTGGAATGGGAAGGAGTTGTATATCACATCTCATGCTAAAGGGAGGGTCTCAGGTTTGGAAGGGGAAGGATTTGGAAATCACATCTCATGTTATAGGAAGGATCTCAGGTTTGGTATTAAAAGCATTGAGATATCACATCTCATGCTATCGGAAATATCTCAGGTTTGGTATTAGAGGCATTGAGATATCACATCTCATGCTATCATAAGGGTCTCAGGATTGGAATGGGAAGGAGTTGGATATCACATCTCATGTTATAGGAAGGATCTCAGGTTTGGTATTAGAAGCATTGAGATATCACATCTCATGCTATAGGAAGGGTCTCAGGATTGGAATGGGAAGGAGTTGGATATCACATCTTATGCTATAGGAAGGGTCTCAGATTTGGTATAAGCATTGAGATATCACATCACATGCTATAGGAAGGGTCTCAGGATTGGAATGGGAAGGAGTTGGATATCACATCTCATGCTATAGGAAGGGTCTCAGGTTTGGAACGGGAAGGAGTTAGATATCACATCTCATGTTATAGGAAGAGTCTCAGGTTTGGTATAAGCATTGAGAAATCACATCTCTGCTATCGGAGGTGTCTCAGGATTGGGATGGGAAGGGATTGGATATCACATCTCATGCTACAGGAAGGGTATCAGGTTTGGAACGGGAAGGAGTTGGATATCCCATCTCATGTTATAGGACAGGTCTCAGGTTTGATATTAGAAGCATTGAGATATCACATCTCTGCTATTGGAAGGGTCTCAGGATTGGAATGGGAAGGACTTGGATATCACATCTCATGTTATAGGAAGGGTCTCAGGTTTGGTATTAGAAGCATTGAGATATCACATCTCATGCTATAGGAAGGGTCTCAGGTTTGGTATTAGAAGCATTGAGATATCACATCTCATGCTATAGGAAGGGTCTCAGGATTGGAATGGGAAGGAGTTGGATATCACATTTTATGCTATAGGAAGGGTCTCAGATTTGGTATAAGCATTGAGATATCACATCTCATGCTATAGGAAGGGCCTCAGGATTGGAATGGGAAGGAGTTGGATATCACATCTCATGCTATAGGAAGGGTCTCAGGTTTGGAACAGGAAGGAGTTAGATATCACATCTCATGCTATAGGAAGAGTCTCAGGTTTGGTATAAGCATTGAGATATCACATCTCTGCTATCGGAGGTGTCTCAGGATTGGGATGGGAAGGAATAGGATATCACATCTCATGCTAAAGGAAGGGTATCATGTTTGGAACGGGAAGGAGTTGGATATCCCATCTCATGTTATAGGACAGGTCTCAGGTTTGATATTAGAAGCATTGAGATATCACATCTCTGCTATTGGAAGGGTCTCAGGATTGGAATGGGAAGGACTTGGATATCAGAATTCATGTTATAGGAAGGGTCTCAGGTTTGGTATTAGAAGCATTGAGATATCACATCTCATGCTATAGGAAGGGTCTCAGGATTGAAATGGGAAGGACTTGGATATCACATCTCATGTTATAGGAAGGGTCTCAGGTTTGGTATTAGAAGCATTGAGATATCACATCTCATGCTATAGGAAGGGTCTCAGGAATGGAATGGGAAGGACTTGGATATCACATCTCATGATAAAGGAAGGGTCTAAGGTTTGGAAGGGGAAGGATTTGGATATCACATCTCATGTTATTGGACCGGTCTCAGGTTTGATATTAGAAGCATTGAGATATCAAGTCTCATGGTATAGGACGGGAGTTTGATATCACATCTCATGCCATGGTATGGGTCTCAGGTTTTGTAGAAGCATTGGGATATCATATCTCATGCTATCGGAAGGGTATCAGGATTGGATTTGGAAGGAGTTGGATATCCCATCTCATGCTATAGGAAGGGTCTCAGGTTGGAATGGGAAGGAGTTGGATATGACATCTCATGCTAAAGGAAGGGTCTCAGTTTTGGTAGAAGCATTGAGATTTCACATATCATGCTATAGGAAGGGTCTCAGGATTGGAATGGGAAGGAGTTGGATATCACATCTCATGCTATAGGAAGGGTCTCAGGTTTGGTATAAGCATTGAGATATCACATCTCTGCTATCGGAAGGGTCTCAGGATTGGAATGGGAAGGACTTAGATATCACATCTCATGCTATAGGGAGGGTCTCAGTATTGATATTAGAAGCATTGAGATATCACATCTCAAGCTATCGGAAGGGTCTCAGGATTGGAATGGGAAGGAGTTGGATATCACATCTCATGCTATAGGATGGGTCTCAGGTTAGGAAGGGGAAGGAGTTGGATATCACATTTCATGTTAGAGGAAGGATCTCAGGTTTGGTATTAGAAGCCTTGAGATATCACATCTCATGCTATAGGAAGGGTCTCAGGATTGGAATGGGAAGGAGTTGGATATCACATCTCAAGCTATAGGAAGGGTCTCAGGTTTGGTATAAGCATTGAGATATCACATCTCATGCTATAGGAAGGGTCTCAGGATTGGAATGGGAAGGAGTTGGATATCACATCTCATGTTATAGGAAAGATCTCAGGTTTGGTATTAGAAGCATTGAGACATCACATCTCATGTTATAGGAAGGGTCTTAGGATTGGAATGGGAAGAAGTTGGATATCACATCTCATGCTATAGGAAGGGTCTCAGGTTTAGTATAAGCATTGAGATATCACATCTCATGCTATAGGAAGGGTCTCAGGATTGGAATGGGAAGGCGTTGTATATGACATCTCATGCCATAGGAAGGGTCTCAGGTTTGGTATACGCATTGAGATATCACATCACATGCTATAGGAAGGGTCTCAGGATTGGAATGGGGAGGACTTGAATATCACATCTCATGCTATAGGCAGGGTCTCAGGTTTGGAAAGGGAAGTAGATGGATATCACATTTCATGTTAGAGGTAGGATCTCAGGTTTGGTATTAGAGGCATTGCGATATCACATCTCATGCTATCAGAAGGGTCTCAGGATTGGAATGGGAAGGAGTTGTATATCACATCTCATGCTAAAGGGAGGGTCTCAGGTTTGGAAGGGGAAGGATTTGGAAATCACATCTCATGTTATAGGAAGGATCTCAGGTTTGGTATTAAAAGCATTGAGATATCACATCTCATGCTATCGGAAATATCTCAGGTTTGGTATTAGAGGCATTGAGATATCACATCTCATGCTATCATAAGGGTCTCAGGATTGGAATGGGAAGGAGTTGGATATCACATCTCATGTTATAGGAAGGATCTCAGGTTTGGTATTAGAAGCATTGAGATATCACATCTCATGCTATAGGAAGGGTCTCAGGATTGGAATGGGAAGGAGTTGGATATCACATCTTATGCTATAGGAAGGGTCTCAGATTTGGTATAAGCATTGAGATATCACATCACATGCTATAGGAAGGGTCTCAGGATTGGAATGGGAAGGAGTTGGATATCACATCTCATGCTATAGGAAGGGTCTCAGGTTTGGAACGGGAAGGAGTTAGATATCACATCTCATGTTATAGGAAGAGTCTCAGGTTTGGTATAAGCATTGAGAAATCACATCTCTGCTATCGGAGGTGTCTCAGGATTGGGATGGGAAGGGATTGGATATCACATCTCATGCTATAGGAAGGGTATCAGGTTTGGAACGGGAAGGAGTTGGATATCCCATCTCATGTTATAGGACAGGTCTCAGGTTTGATATTAGAAGCATTGAGATATCACATCTCTGCTATTGGAAGGGTCTCAGGATTGGAATGGGAAGGACTTGGATATCACATCTCATGTTATAGGAAGGGACTCAGGTTTGGTATTAGAAGCATTGAGATATCACATCTCATGCTATAGGAAGGGTCTCAGGAATGGAATGGGAAGGACTTGGATATCACATCTCATGATAAAGGAAGGGTCTAAGGTTTGGAAGGGGAAGGATTTGGATATCACATCTCATGTTATTGGACCGGTCTCAGTTTTGGTATTAGAAGCATTGAGATATCAAGTCTCATGGTATAGGACGGGAGTTTGATATCACATCTCATGCCATGGTATGGGTCTCAGGTTTTGTAGAAGCATTGGGATATCACATCTCATGCTATCGGAAGGGTATCAGGATTGGATTTGGAAGGAGTTGGATATCCCATCTCATGCTATAGGAAGGGTCTCAGGTTGGAATGGGAAGGAGTTGGATATGACATCTCATGTTATAGGAAGGGTCTCAGGAATGGAATGGGAAGGACTTGGATATCACATCTCATGCTGTAGGAAGACTCTCAGGTTTGGAAAGGGAAGGAGTTGGATATCACATTTCATGTTAGAGGTAGGATCTCAGGTTTGGTATTAGAGGCATTGAGATATCACATCTCATGCTATCAGAAGGGTATCAGGATTGGAATGGGAAGGAGTTGGATATCACATCTCATGCTAAAGGGAGGGTCTCAGGTTCGGAAGGGGAAGGATTTGGATATCACATCTCATGTTATAGGAAGGATCTCAGGTTTGGTATTAGAAGCATTGAGATATCACATCTCATGCTATCGGAAGGATCTCAGGTTTGGTATTAGAAGCATTGAGATATCACATCTCATGCTATAGGAAGGGTCTCAGGATTGGAATGGGAAGGAGTTGGATATCACATCTCATGTTATAGGAAGGATCTCAGGTTTGGTATTAGAAGCATTGAGATATCACATCTCATGCTATAGGACTGGTCTCAGGATTGGAATGGGAAGGAGTTGGATATCACATCTCATGCTAAAGGAAGGGTCTCAGTTTTGGTAGAAGCATTGAGATTTCACATATCATGCTATAGGAAGGGTCTCAGGATTGGAATGGGAAGGAGTTGGATATCACATCTCATGCTATAGGAAGGGTCTCAGGTTTGGTATAAGCATTGAGATATCACATCTCTGCTATCTGAAGGGTCTCAGGATTGGAATGGGAAGGACTTAGATATCACATCTCATGCTATAGGGAGGGTCTTAGTATTGATATTAGAAGCATTGAGATATCACATCTCAAGCTATCGGAAGGGTCTTAGGATTGGAATGGGAAGGAGTTGGATATCACATCTCATGTTATAGGAAGAGTCTCATGCTAAGACCTGATAGACCCTTCCTATAACATGAGATGGGAATATCCAACTCCTTCCCATTCCAATCCTGAGACCCTTCCGATAGCAGAGATGTGATATCTCAATGCTTATACCAAACCTGAGACCCTTCCTATAGCATGAGATGTGATATCCAACTCCTTCCCATTCCAATACTGAGACCTTTCCTATAGCATGAGATGTGATATCTCAATGCTTCTAATATCAAACTTGAGACCCTCCCTATAGCATGAGATGTGATATCCAAGTCCTTCCCATTCCAATCCTGAGACACTTCCTATAGCATGAGATGTGATATCTCAATGCTTCTAATACCAAACCTGAGACTCTTCCTATAACATGAGATGGGATATCCAACTCCTTCCCATTCCAATCCTGAGACCCTTCCGAAAGCAGAGATGTGATATCTCAATGCTTATACCAAACCTGAGACCCTTCCTATGGCATGAGATGTCATATACAGATCCTTCCCATTCCAATCCTGAGACCCTTCCTATAGCATGAGATGTGATATCTCAATGCTTATACCAAACCTAAAACCCTTCCTATAGCATGAGATGTGATATCCAACTCCTTCCCATTCCAATCCTGAGACCCTTCCTATAGCACGAGATGTGATTTCCAATGGCTCTAATACCAAACCTGAGATCCTTCCTCTAACATGAAATGTGATATCCAACTCCTTCCCTTTCCAAACCTGAGAGCCTACCTATAGCATGAGATGTGATATCCAAGTCCTTCCCATTCCAATCCTTAGACCCTTCCTACAGCATGCAATATGATATCTCAATGATTCTAATAACAAACCTGAGACCCGTCCTATAACATGAGATGTGATATCCAACTCCTTCCCATTCCAATCCTGAGACACTTCCGATAGCAGAGATGTGATATCTCAATGCTTATACCAAACCTGAGACCCTTCCTATAACATGAGATGTGATATCCAATTCCTTCCCATTCCAAACCTGAGACCCTTCCTACAGCATGTGATGTGATATCTCAATGCTTCTAATACCAAACCTGAGACCAGTCCTATAACATGAGATGGGATATCCAACTCCTTCCCGTTCCAAACCTGAGACCCTTCCTATAGCATGAGATGTGATATCCAACTCCTTCCCATCCCAATCCTGAGACACTTCCGATTGCAGAGATGTGATATCTCAATGCTTATACCAAATCTGAGACTCTTCCTATAACATGAGATGTGATATCCAACTCCTTCCCATTCCAAACCTGAGATCCTTCCTATAGCATGAGATGTGATATCCAACTCCTTCCCATTCCAATCCTGAGACCCTTATGATAGCATGAGATGTGATATCTCAATGCCTCTAATACCAAATCTGAGTTTCTTCCGATAGCATAAGATGTGATATCTCAATGCTTCTTATACCAAACCTGAGATCCTTCCTATAACATGAGATGTGATATCCAAATCCTTCCCCTTCCAAACCTGAGACCTTCCCTTTAGCATGAGATGTGATATCCAAGTCTTCCCATTCCAATCCTGAGACCCTTCCTATAGCATGTGATGTGATATCTCAATGCTTATACCAAACCTGAGACCCTTCCTATGGCATGAGATGTCATATACAACTCCTTCCCATTCCAATCCTGAGCCCTTCCTATATCATGAGATGTGATATCTCAATGCTTATACCAAACCTGAGACTCTTCCTATAGCATGAGATGTGATATCCAACTTCTTCCCATTCCAATCCTGAGACCCTTCCTATAACATGAGATGTGATGTCTCAATGCTTCTAATACCAAACCTGAGATCTTTCCTATAACATGAGATGTGATATCCAACTCCTTCCCATTCCAATCCTGAGACCCTTCCTATAGCATGTGATGTGATATCTCAATGCTTATACCAAACCTGAGACCCTTCCTATAGCTTGAGATGTGACATCCAACTCCTTCCCATTCCAATCCTGAGACCCTTCCTATAGCATGAGATATGATATCGCAATACTTCTAAAGATGTGATATCCAACTCCTTCCCCTTCCAAACCTGAGACCCTCCCTTTAGCATGAGATGTGATATCCAACTCCTTCCCATTCCAATCCTAAGACCCTTCTGATAGCATGAGATGTGATATCTCAATGCTTCTAATACCAAACCTGAGATCCTTCCGATAGCATGAGATGTGATATCTCAATGCTTCTAATACCAAACCTGGGATACTTCCGATAGCATGAGATGTGATATCTCAATGCTTCTAATACCAAACCTGAGGCTCTTCCTATAACATGAGATGGGATATCCAACTCCTTCCCATTCCAATCCTGAGACCCTTCCGAAAGCAGAGATGTGATATCTCAATGCTTATACCAAACCTGAGACCCTTCCTATGGCATGGGATGTCATATACAGATCCTTCCCATTCCAATCCTGAGACCCTTCCTATAGCATGAGATGTGATATCTCAGTGCTTATACCAAACCTAAAACCCTTCCTATAGCATGAGATGTGATATCCAACTCCTTCCCATTCCAATCCTGAGACCCTTCCTATAGCATGAGATGTGATATCCAATGGCTCTAATGCCAAACCTGAGATCCTTCCTCTAACATGAAATGTGATATCCAACTCCTTCCCTTTCCAAACCTGAGAGCCTACCTATAGCATGAGATGTGACATCCAAGTCCTTCCCATTCCAATCCTTAGACCCTTCCTACAGCATGCAATATGATATCTCAATGATTCTAATAACAAACCTGAGACCCGTCCTATAACATGAGATGTGATATCCAACTCCTTCCCATTCCAATCCTGAGACACTTCCGATAGCAGAGATGTGATATCTCAATGCTTATACCAAACCTGAGACCCTTCCTATAACATGAGATGTGATATCCAATTCCTTCCCATTCCAAACCTGAGACCCTTCCTACAGCATGTGATGTGATATCTCAATGCTTCTAATACCAAACCTGAGACCAGTCCTATAACATGAGATGGGATATCCAACTCCTTCCCGTTCCAAACCTGAGACCCTTCCTATAGCATGAGATGTGATATCCAACTCCTTCCCATCCCAATCCTGAGACACTTCCGATTGCAGAGATGTGATATCTCAATGCTTATACCAAATCTGAGACTTTTCCTATAACATGAGATGTGATATCCAACTCCTTCCCGTTCCAAACCTGAGATCCTTCCTATAGCATGAGATGTGATATCCAACTCCTTCCCATTCCAATCCTGAGACCCTTATGATAGCATGAGATGTGATATCTCAATGCCTCTAATACCAAATCTGAGATTCTTCCGATAGCATGAGATGTGATATCTCAATGCTTCTTATACCAAACCTGAGATCCTTCCTATAACATGAGATGTGATATCCAAATCCTTCCCCTTCCAAACCTGAGACCTTCCCTTTAGCATGAGATGTGATATCCAAGTCCTTCCCATTCCAATCCTGAGACCTTCCTATAGCATGTGATGTGATATCTCAATGCTTATACCAAACCTGAGACCCTTCCTTTGGCATGAGATGTCATATACAACTCCTTCCCATTCCAATCCTGAGCCCTTCCTATATCATGAGATGTGATATCTCAATGCTTATACCAAACCTGAGACTCTTCCTATAGCATGAGATGTGATATCCAACTTCTTCCCATTCCAATCCTGAGACCCTTCCTATAACATGAGATGTGATGTCTCAATGCTTCTAATACCAAACCTGAGATCTTTCCTATAACATGAGATGTGATATCCAACTCCTTCCCATTCCAATCCTGAAACCCTTCCTATAGCATGTGATGTGATATCTCAATGCTTATACCAAACCTGAGACCCTTCCTATAGCTTGAGATGTGATATCCAACTCCTTCCCATTCCAATCCTGAGACCCTTCCTATAGCATGAGATGTGATATCTCAATACTTCTAAAGATGTGATATCCAACTCCTTCCCCTTCCAAACCTGAGACCCTCCCTTTAGCATGAGATGTGATATCCAACTCCTTCCCATTCCAATCCTAAGACCCTTCTGATAGCATGAGATGTGATATCTCAATGCTTCTAACACCAAACCTGAGATACTTCCGATAGCATGAGATGTGATATCTCAATGCTTCTAGTACCAAACCTGAGATCCTTCCTATAACATGAGATGTGATATCCAAATCCTTCCCCTTCCAAACCTGAGACCCTCCCTTTAGCATGAGATGTGATATCCAACTCCTTCCCATTCCAATCCTAAGACCCTTCTGATAGCATGAGATGTGATATCTCAATGCTTCTAATACCAAACCTGAGATACTTCCGATAGCATGAGATGTGATATCTCAATGCTTCTAATACCAAACCTCAGATCCTTCCGATAGCATGAGATGTGATATCTCAATGCTTCTAATACCAAACCTGAGATACTTCCGATAGCATGAGATGTGATATCTCAATGCTTCTAATACCAAACCTGAGATCCTTCCTATAACATGAGATGTGATATCCAAATCCTTCCCCTTCCAAACCTGAGACCCTACCTTTAGCATGAGATGTGATATCCAACTCCTTCCCATTCCAATCCTGAGACCCTTCTGATAGCATGAGATGTGATATCCAAGTCCTTCCCATTCCAATCCTGAGACCCTTCCTATAGCATGTGATGTGATATCTCAATGCTTATACCAAACCTGAGACCCTTCCTATGGCATGAGATGTCATATACAACTCCTTCCCATTCCAATCCTGAGACCCTTCCTATAGCATGAGATGTGATATCCAACTTCTTCCCATTCTAATCCTGAGACCCTCCCTATAACATGAGATGTGATGTCTCAACGCTTCTAATACCAAACCTGAAATCTTTCCTATAACATGAGATGTGATATCCAACTCCTTCCCATTCCAATCCTGAGACCCTTCCTATAGCATGAGATGTGATATCTCAATACTTCTAATACCAAACCTGAGATCCTTCCGATAACATAAGATGTGATATCCAAATCCTTCCCCTTCCAAACCTGAGACCCTCCCTTTAGCATGAGATGTGATATCCAACTCCTTCCCATTCCAATCCTAAGACCCTTCTGATAGCATGAGATGTGATATCTCAATGCTTCTAATACCAAACCTGAGATCCTTCCAATAGCATGAGATGTGATATCTCAATGCTTCTAATACCAAACCTGAGATCCTTCCTATAACATGAGATGTGATATCCAAATCCTTCCCCTTCCAAACCTGAGACCCTCCCTTTAGCATGAGATGTGATATCCAACTCCTTCCCATTCCAATCCTGAGACCCTTCTGATAGCATGAGATGTGATATCTCAATGCCTCTAATACCAAACCTGAGATCCTACCTCTAACATGAAATGTGATATCCAACTCTTTCCCCTTCCAAACCTGAGAGCCTACCTATAGCATGAGATGTGATATCCAAGTCCTTCCCATTCCAATCCTGAGACCCTTCCTATAACATGAGATGTGATATCCAACTCCTTCCCATTCCAACCTGAGACCCTTCCTGTAGCATGAGATGGGATATCCAACTCCTTCCAAATCCAATCCTGATAACCTTCCGATAGCATGAGATGTGATATCCCAATGCTTCTACCAAACCTGAGACCCATACTATGGCATGAGATGTGATATCAAACTCCTTCCCATTCCAAACCTGAGACCCTTCCTACAGCATGTGATGTGATATCTCAATGCTTCTAATACCAAACCTGAGACCAGTCCTATAACATGAGATGGGATATCCAACTCCTTCCCGTTCCAAACCTGAGACCCTTCCTATAGCATGAGATGTGATATCCAACTCCTTCCCATCCCAATCCTGAGACACTTCCGATTGCAGAGATGTGATATCTCAATGCTTATACCAAATCTGAGACTCTTCCTATAACATGAGATGTGATATCCAACTCCTTCCCGTTCCAAACCTGAGATCCTTCCTATAGCATGAGATGTGATATCCAACTCCTTCCCATTCCAATCCTGAGACCCTTATGATAGCATGAGATGTGATATCTCAATGCCTCTAATACCAAATCTGAGATTATTCCGATAGCATGAGATGTGATATCTCAATGCTTCTTATACCAAACCTGAGATCCTTCCTATAACATGAGATGTGATATCCAAATCCTTCCCCTTCCAAACCTGAGACCTTCCCTTTAGCATGAGATGTGATATCCAAGTCCTTCCCATTCCAATCCTGAGACCTTCCTATAGCATGTGATGTGATATCTCAATGCTTATACCAAACCTGAGACCCTTCCTATGGCATGAGATGTCATATACAACTCCTTCCCATTCCAATCCTGAGCCCTTCCTATATCATGAGATGTGATATCTCAATGCTTATACCAAACCTGAGACTCTTCCTATAGCATGAGATGTGATATCCAACTTCTTCCCATTCCAATCCTGAGACCCTTACTATAACATGAGATGTGATGTCTCAATGCTTCTAATACCAAACCTGAGATCTTTCCTATAACATGAGATGTGATATCCAACTCCTTCCCATTCCAATCCTGAGACCCTTCCTATAGCATGTGATGTGATATCTCAATGCTTATACCAAACCTGAGACCCTTCCTATAGCTTGAGATGTGACATCCAACTCCTTCCCATTCCAATCCTGAGACCCTTCCTATAGCATGAGATATGATATCGCAATACTTCTAAAGATGTGATATCCAACTCCTTCCCCTTCCAAACCTGAGACCCTCCCTTTAGCATGAGATGTGATATCCAACTCCTTCCCATTCCAATCCTAAGACCCTTCTGATAGCATGAGATGTGATATCTCAATGCTTCTAATACCAAACCTTAGATCCTTCCGATAGCATGAGATGTGATATCTCAATGCTTCTAATACCAAACCTGAGATACTTCCGATAGCATGAGATGTGATATCTCAATGCTTCTAATACCAAACCTGAGGCTCTTCCTATAACATGAGATGGGATATCCAACTCCTTCCCATTCCAATCCTGAGACCCTTCCGAAAGCAGAGATGTGATATCTCAATGCTTATACCAAACCTGAGACCCTTCCTATGGCATGAGATGTCATATACAGATCCTTCCCATTCCAATCCTGAGACCCTTCCTATAGCATGAGATGTGATATCTCAATGCTTATACCAAACCTAAAACCCTTCCTATAGCATGAGATGTGATATCCAACTCCTTCCCATTCCAATCCTGAGACCCTTCCTATAGCATGAGATGTGATATCCAATGGCTCTAATGCCAAACCTGAGATCCTTCCTCTAACATGAAATGTGATATCCAACTCCTTCCCTTTCCAAACCTGAGAGCCTACCTATAGCATGAGATGTGATATCCAAGTCCTTCCCATTCCAATCCTTAGACCCTTCCTACAGCATGCAATATGATATCTCAAGGATTCTAATAACAAACCTGAGACCCGTCCTATAACATGAGATGTGATATCCAACTCCTTCCCATTCCAATCCTGAGACACTTCCGATAGCAGAGATGTGATATCTCAATGCTTATACCAAACCTGAGACCCTTCCTATAACATGAGATGTGATATCCAATTCCTTCCCATTCCAAACCTGAGACCCTTCCTACAGCATGTGATGTGATATCTCAATGCTTCTAATACCAAACCTGAGACAAGTCCTATAACATGAGATGGGATATCCAACTCCTTCCCGTTCCAAACCTGAGACCCTTCCTATAGCATGAGATGTGATATCCAACTCCTTCCCATCCCAATCCTGAGACACTTACGATTGCAGAGATGTGATATCTCAATGCTTATACCAAATCTGAGACTCTTCCTATAACATGAGATGTGATATCCAACTCCTTCCCGTTCCAAACCTGAGATCCTTCCTATAGCATGAGATGTGATATCCAACTCCTTCCCATTCCAATCCTGAGACCCTTATGATAGCATGAGATGTGATATCTCAATGCCTCTAATACCAAATCTGAGATTCTTCCGATAGCATGAGATGTGATATCTCAATGCTTCTTATACCAAACCTGAGATCCTTCCTATAACATGAGATGTGATATCCAAATCCTTCCCCTTCCAAACCTGAGACCTTCCCTTTAGCATGAGATGTGATATCCAAGTCCTTCCCATTCCAATCCTGAGACCTTCCTATAGCATGTGATGTGATATCTCAATGCTTATACCAAACCTGAGACCCTTCCTTTGGCATGAGATGTCATATACAACTCCTTCCCATTCCAATCCTGAGCCCTTCCTATATCATGAGATGTGATATCTCAATGCTTATACCAAACCTGAGACTCTTCCTATAGCATGAGATGTGATATCCAACTTCTTCCCATTCCAATCCTGAGACCCTTCCTATAACATGAGATGTGATGTCTCAATGCTTCTAATACCAAACCTGAGATCTTTCCTATAACATGAGATGTGATATCCAACTCCTTCCCATTCCAATCCTGAAACCCTTCCTATAGCATGTGATGTGATATCTCAATGCTTATACCAAACCTGAGACCCTTCCTATAGCTTGAGATGTGATATCCAACTCCTTCCCATTCCAATCCTGAGACCCTTCCTATAGCATGAGATGTGATATCTCAATACTTCTAAAGATGTGATATCCAACTCCTTCCCCTTCCAAACCTGAGACCCTCCCTTTAGCATGAGATGTGATATCCAACTCCTTCCCATTCCAATCCTAAGACCCTTCTGATAGCATGAGATGTGATATCCAAGTCCTTCCCATTCCAATCCTGAGACCCTTCCTATAGCATGTGATGTGATATCTCAATGCTTATACCAAACCTGAGACCCTTCCTATGGCATGAGATGTCATATACAACTCCTTCCCATTCCAATCCTGAGACCCTTCCTATAGCATGAGATGTGATATCCAACTTCTTCCCATTCTAATCCTGAGACCCTCCCTATAACATGAGATGTGATGTCTCAACGCTTCTAATACCAAACCTGAAATCTTTCCTATAACATGAGATGTGATATCCAACTCCTTCCCATTCCAATCCTGAGACCCTTCCTATAGCATGAGATGTGATATCTCAATACTTCTAATACCAAACCTGAGATCCTTCCGATATGTGATATACAACTCCTTCCCATTCCAATCCTGAGACCCTTGATAGCATAAGATGTGATATCTCAATGCCTCTAATACCAAACCTGAGATCCTACCTCTAACATGAAATGTGATATCCATCTCCTTCCCTTTCCAAACCTGAGACCCTGCCTATAGCATGAGATGTGATATCCAAGTCCTTCCCATTCCAATCCTGAGACCCTTCATATAGCATGTGATGTGATATCTCAATGCTTATACCAAACCTGAGACCCTTCCTATTGCATGATATGTCATATACAACTCCTTCCCATTCCAATCCTGAGACCCTTCCTATAGCATGAGATGTGATATCTCAATGCTTATACCAAACCTGAGACCCTTCCTATAGCATGAGATGTGATATCCAACTTCTTCCCATTCCAATCCTAAGACCCTTCCTATAACATGAGATGTGATGTCTCAATGCTTCTAATACCAAACCTGAGATCTTTCCTATAACATGAGATGTGATATCCAACTCCTTCCCATTCCAATCCTGAGACCCGTCCTATAGCATGAGATGTGATATCTCAATGCTTATACCAAACCTGAGACCCTTCCTATAGCTTGAGATGTGATATCCAACTCCTTCCCATTCCAATCCTGAGACCCTTCCTATAGCATGAGATGTGATATCTCAAGGCCTCTAATACCAAACCTGAGATCCTTCCTCTAACATGAAATGTGATATCCAACTCCTTCCCCTTCCAAACCTGAGAGCCTTCCTATAGCATGAGATATGATATCCAAGTCCTTCCCATTCCAATCCTGAGACCCTTCCTATAACATTAAATGTGATATCCAACTCCTTCCCATTCCAGCCTGAGACCCTTCCTATAGCATGAGATGGGATATCCAACTCCTTCCAAATCCAATCTGATACCCATCCAATAGCATGAGATGTGATATCCCAATGCTTCTACCAAACCTGAGACCCATACTATGGCATAAGATGTGACATCAAACTCCGTCCCATTCCAATCCTGAGACCCTTCCTATAGCTTGAGATGTGATATCCAACTCCTTCCCATTCCAATTCTGAGACCCTTCCTATACCATGAGACTTGATATCTCAATGCTTCTAATACCAAACCTGAGACCCGTCCTATAACATGAGATGTGATATCCAAATCCTTCCCCTTCCAAACCTTAGACCCTTCCTTTATCATGAGATGTGATATCCAACTCCATCCCATTCCAATCCTGAGACCCTTCCTATAGCATGAGATGTGATATCTCAATGCTTCTAATACCAAACCTGAGATCCTTCCGATAGCATGAGATGTGATATCTCAATGCTTCTAATACCAAACCTGAGATCCTTCCTATAACATGAGATGTGACATCCAAATCCTTCCCCTTCCGAACCTGAGACCCTCCCTTTAGCATGAGATGTGATATCCAACTCCTTCCCATTCCAATCCTGATACCCTTCTGATAGCATGAGATGTGATATCTCAATGCCTCTAATACCAAACCTGAGATCCTACCTCTAACATGAAATGTGATATCCAACTCCTTCCCTTTCCAAACCTGAGAGCCTTCCTACAACATGAGATGTGATATCCAAGTCCTTCCCATTCCAATCCTGAGACCCTTCCTATAACATGAGATGTCATATCCAACTCCTTCCCATTCCAACCTGAGACCCTTCCTATAGCATGAGATGGGATATCCAGGAGGGTCTCAGGTTTGGAAGGGGAAGGATTTGGATATCACATCTCATGTTATAGGAAGGATCTCAGGTTTGGTATTAGAAGCATTGAGATATCACATCTCATGCTATCGGAAGGATCTCAGGTTTGGTATTAGAAGCATTGAGATATCACATCTCATGCTATCAGAAGGGTCTCAGGATTGGAATGGGAAGGAGTTGGATATCACATCTCATGCTAAAGGGAGGGACTCAGGTTTGGAAGGGGAAGGATTTGGATATCACATCTCATGTTATCGGAAGGATCTCACGTTTGGTATTAGAAGTATTGAGATATCATATCTCATGCTATAGGAAGGGTCTCAGGATTGGAATGGGAAAGAGTTGGATATCACATCTCATGCTATAGGGAGTGTCTCAGGATTGGAATGGGAAGGACTTAGATATCACATATCATGCTATAGGGAGGGTCTCAGTTTTGATATTAGAAGCATTGAGATATCACATCTCATGCTATCGGAAGTGTCTCAGGATTGGAATGGGAAGGAGCTGGATATCACATCTCATGCTAAAGGAAGGGTCTCAGGTTTGGAACGGGAAGGATTTGGATATCACATCTCATGTTATAGGAAGGGTCTCAGGTTTGGTATAAGCATTGAGATATCACATCTCTGCTATCGGAAGTGTCTCAGGATTGGAATGGGAAGGAGTTGGATATCCCATCTCATGTTATAGGACGGGTCTCAGGTTTGTTATTAGAATCATTGAGATATCATATTGCATGCTGTAGGAAGGGTCTAAGGATTGGAATGGGAAGGACTTGGATATCACATCTCATGCTATAGGTAGGCTCTCAGGTTTGGAAAGGGAAGGAGTTGGATATCACATTTAATGTTAGAGGAAGGATCTCAGGTTTGGTATTAGAGCCATTGGATATCACATCTCATGCTATAGGAAGGGTCTCAGGATTGGAATGGGAAGGAGTTGGATATCACATCTCATGCTATAGGAAGGGTTTTAGGTTTGGTATAAGCATTGAGATATCACATCTCATGCTATAGGAAGGGTCTCAGGATTGGAATGGGAAGGATCTGTATATGACATCTCATGCCATAGGAAGGGTCTCAGGTTTGGTATAAGCATTGAGATATCACATCTCTGCTTTCGGAAGCGTCTCAGGATTGTAATGGGAAGGAGTTGGATATCCCATCTCATGTTATAGGAAGAGTCTCAGGTTTGGTATTAGAAGCATTGAGGTATCACATCTCATGCTATAGGGAGGGTCTCAGGTTTGGTATTAGAAGCATTGAGATATCACATCTCATGCTATAGGAAGGGTCTCAGGATTGGAATGTGAAGGATTTGGATATCACATCTCATGCTAAAGGAAGGGTCTCAGGTTTGGTAGAAGCATTGAGATATCACGTCTCTGCTATCGAAAGGGTCTCAGGATTGGATTGGGAAGGAGTTGGATATCCCTTCTCATGCTATAGGAAGGGTCTCAGGATTTGAATGGCAAGCAGTTGGATATCACATCTCATGCCATAGGAAGGGTCTCAGGTTTGGTATAAGCATTGAGATATGACATCTCTGCTATCGGAAGGGTCTCAGGATTGGATTGGGAAGGAGTTGGCTATCCCTTCTCATGCTATAGGAAGTGTCTCAGGTTGGAATGGGAAGGAGTTGGATATCACATCTCATGTTATAGGAAGGGTCTCAGGATTGGAATGGGAAGGATTTGGATATCACATCTCTTGCTATAGGAATTGTCTCAGGATTGGAATGGGTAGGAGTTGGATATTACGTTCTTGCTATAGGAAGGGTCTCATGTTTGGAATGGGAAGGAGTTGGATATCACATATGCTATAGTTAGTGTCTCAGGTTTGGAACGGGAAGGAGTTGGATATCACATCTCATGCTATAGATAGGCTCTTAGGTTTGGAAAGGGAAGGAGTTGGATATCACATTTCATGTTAGAGGAAGGATCTCAGGTTTGGTATTAGAAGCATTGAGATATCACATCTCATGCTATAGGAAGGGTCTCAGGATTGGAATGGGAAGTAGTTGGATATCACATCTCATGCTATAGGAAGGGTCTCAGGTTTGGTATAAGCATTGAGATATCACATCTCATGCTATAGGACGGGTCTCAGGATTGGAATGGAAGGAGTTGGATATCACATCTCATGTTATAGGAAGGATCTCAGGTTTGGTATTAGAAGCATTGAGACATCACATCTCATGCTATAGGAAGGGTCTCAGGGTTGGAATGGGAAGGAGTTGGATATCACATCTCATCCAATAGGAAGGGTCTCAGGTTTGGAATGGGAAGGAATTGGATATCACATCTCATGTTATAGGAAGGATCTCAGGTTTGGTATTAGAAGCATTGAGATATCACATCTCATGCTATAGGAAGGGTCTCAGGATTGGAATGTGAAGGATTTGGATATCACATCTCATGCTAAAGGAAGGGTCTCAGGTTTGGTAGAAGCATTGAGATATCACGTCTCTGCTATCGGAAGGGTCTCAGGATTGGATTGGGAAGGAGTTGGATATCCCTTCTCATGCTATAGGAAGGGTCTCAGGATTTGAATGGCAAGGAGTTGGATATCACATCTCATGCCATAGGAAGGGTCTCAGGTTTGGTATAAGCATTGAGATATCACATCTCTGCTATCGGAAGGGTCTCAGGATTGGATTGGGAAGGAGTTGGATATCCCTTCTCATGCTATAGGAGGTGTCTCAGGTTGGAATGGGAAGGAGTTGGATATCACATCTCATGTTATAGGAAGGGTCTCAGGATTGGAATGGGAAGGATTCGGATATCACATCTCTTGCTATAGGAAGGGTCTCAGGATTGGAATGGGTAGGAGTTGGATATTACGTTCTTGCTATAGGAAGGGTCTCATGTTTGGAATGGGAAGGAGTTGGATATCACATATGCTATAGTTAGTGTCTCAGGTTTGGAACGGGAAGGAGTTGGATATCACATCTCATACTATAGGAAGGGTCTCAGATTTGGTATAAGCATTGAGATATCACATCTCATGCTAAAGGAAGGGTCTCAGGTTTGGAAGGGGAAGGATTTGGAAATCACATCTCATGTTATAGGAAGGGTCTCAGGTTTGGTATTAGAAGCATTGAGATATCACATCTCATGCTATAGGAAGGGTCTCAGGATTGGAATGGGGAGGACTTGGATGTCACATCTCATGCTATAGGAAGAGTCTCAGGATTGGAATGGGAATGAGTTTGATATCACATCTCATGCTATAGTATGGGTCTCAGGTTTGGTAGAAGCATTAGGATATCACATCACATGCTATTGGAAGGGTATCAGTATTGGATTTGGAAGGAGTTGAATATCCCATCTCATGCTATAGGAAGAGTCTCAGGATTGGAATGGGAATGAGTTTGATATCACATCTCATGCCATAGTATGGGTCTCAGGTTTGGTAGAAGCATTAGGATATCACATCACATGCTATTGGAAGGGTATCAGTATTGGATTTGGAAGGAGTTGAATATCCCATCTCATGCTATAGTATGGGTCTCAGGTTTGGTAGAAGCATTGGGATATCACATCTCATGCTATTGGAAGGGTATCAGTATTGGATTTGGAAGGAGTTGGATATCCCATCTCATGCTATAGGAAGGGTCTCAGATTTGGTATAAGCATTGAGATATCACATCTCATGCTATAGGAAGGGTCTCAGGATTGGATTGGGAAGGAGTTGTATATGAAATCTCAGGCCATAGGAAGGGTCTCAGGATTGGTATAAGCATTGAGATATCACATCTCTGCTATCGGAAGGGTCTCAGGATTGGAATGGGAAGGAGTTGGATATCCCATCTCATGTTATAGGAAGAGTCTCAGGTTTGGTATTAGAAGCATTGAGATATCACATCTCATGCTATAGGAAGGGTCTCAGGATTGGAATGGGGAGGACTTGGATGTCACATCTCATGCTATAGGGAGGGTCTCAAGTTTGATATTAGAAGCATTGAGATAACAAATCTCATGATATCGGAAGGTTCTCAGGATTGGAATGGGAAGGAGTTGGATATCACATCTCATGATAAAGGAAGGGTCTAAGGTTTGGAAGGGGAAAGATTTGGATATCACATCTCATGTTATAGGACGGGTCTCAGGTTTGGTATTAGAAGCATTGAGATATCACATCTCATGATATCGGAACGGTCTCAGGATTGGAATGGGAAGGAGTTGGATATCATATCTCATGATAATGGAAGGGTCTAAGGTTTGGAAGGGGAAAGATTTGGATATCACATCTCATGTTATAGGACGGGTCTCAGGTTTGGTATTAGAAGCATTGAGATATCAAGTCTCATGGCATAGGTAGGGTCTCAGAATTGGAATGGGAAGGAGTTGGATATCACATCTCAAGCTATAGGAAGAGTCTCAGGATTGGAATGGGAATGAGTTTGATATCACATCTCATGCCATAGTATGGGTCTCAGGTTTGGTAGAAGCATTGGGATATCACATCACATGCTATTGGAAGGGTATCAGTATTGGATTTGGAAGGAGTTGAATATCCCATCTCATGCTATAGTATGGGTCTCAGGTTTGGTAGAAGCATTGGGATATCACATCTCATGCTATTGGAAGGGTATCAGTATTGGATTTGGAAGGAGTTGGATATCCCATCTCATGCTATAGGAAGGGTCTCAGATTTGGTATAAGCATTGAGATATCACATCTCATGCTATAGGAAGGGTCTCAGGATTGGATTGGGAAGGAGTTGTATATGACATCTCAGGCCATAGGAAGGGTCTCAGGATTGGTATAAGCATTGAGATATCACATCTCTGCTATCGGAAGGGTCTCAGGATTGGAATGGGAAGGAGTTGGATATCCCATCTCATGTTATAGGAAGAGTCTCAGGTTTGGTATTAGAAGCATTGAGATATCACATCTCATGCTATAGGAAGGGTCTCAGGATTGGAATGGGGAGGACTTGGATGTCACATCTCATGCTATAGGGAGGGTCTCAAGTTTGATATTAGAAGCATTGAGATAACAAATCTCATGATATCGGAAGGGTCTCAGGATTGGAATGGGAAGGAGTTGGATATCACATCTCATGATAAAGGAAGGGTCTAAGGTTTGGAAGGGGAATGATTTGGATATCACATCTCATGTTATAGGACGGGTCTCAGGTTTGGTATTAGAAGCATTGAGATATCAAGTCTCATGGCATAGGAAGGGTCTCAGAATTGGAATGGGAAGGAGTTGGATATCACATCTCAAGCTATAGGAAGAGTCTCAGGATTGGAATGGGAAGGAGTTTGATATCACATCTCATGCCATAGTATGGGTCTCAGGTTTGGTAGAAGCATTGGGATATCACATCTCATGCTATTGGAAGGGTATCAGTATTGGATTTGGAAGGAGTTGGATATCCCATCTCATGCTATAGGAAGGGTCTCAGGTTGGAATGGGAAGGAGTTGGATATCACATTTCATGTTATAGGAAGGGTCTCAGGATTGGAATGGGAAGGACTTGGATATCATATCTCATGCTATAGGAAGGCTCTCAGGTTTGGAAGGGGAAGGAGTTGGATATCACATCTCAAGCTTTAGGAAGGGTCTCAGGTTTGGTATAAGCATTGAGATAGCACATCTCATGCTATAGGAAGGGTTTCAGGATTGGAATGGGAAGGAGTTGGATATCACATTTCATGTTAGAGGAAGGATCTCAGGTTTGGTATTAGAGGCCTTGAGATATCACATCTCATGCTATAGGAAGGGTCTCAGGATTGGAATGGGAAGGAGTTGGATATCACATCTCATGTTATAGGAAGGATCTCAGGTTTGGTATTAGAAGCATTGAGATATCCCTTCTCATGCTATAGGAAGGGTCTCAGGATTGGAATGTGAAGGATTTGGATATCACATCTCATGCTAAAGGAAGGGTCTCAGGTTTGGTAGAAGCATTGAGATATCACGTCTCTGCTATCGGAAGGGTCTCAGGATTGGATTGGGAAGGAGTTGGATATCCCTTCTCATGCTATAGGAAGGGTCTCAGGTTTGGTATAAGCATTGAGATATCACATCTCTGCTATCGGAAGGGTCTCAGGATTGGATTGGGAAGGAGTTGGATATCCCTTCTCATGCTATAGGAAGTGTCTCAGGTTGGAATGGGAAGGAGTTGGATATCACATCTCATGTTATAGGAAGGGTCTCAGGATTGGAATGGAAAGGATTTGGATATCACATCTCTTGCTATAGGAAGGGTCTCAGGATTGGAATGGGTAGGAGTTGGATATTACTTTCTTGCTATAGGAAGGGTCTCATGTTTGGAATGGGAAGGAGTTGGATATCACATATGCTATAGTTAGTGTCTCAGGTTTGGAACGGGAAGGAGTTGGATATCACATCTCATGTTATAGGAAGGGTCTCAGGTTTGGTATAAGCATTGAGATATCACATCTCTGCTATCGGAAGTGGCTCAGGATTGGAATGGGAAGGAGTTGGATATCCCATCTCATGTTATAGGACGAGTCTCTGGTTTGGTATTAGAATCATTGAGATATCACATCGCATGCTGTAGGAAGGGTCTAAGGATTGGAATGGGATGGACTTGGATATCACATCTCATGCTATAGGTAGGCTCTCAGGTTTGGTATAAGCATTGAGATATCACATCTCATGCTATAGGAAGGGTCTCAGGATTGGAATGGGAAGGAATTGGATATCACATCTCATGCTATAGGAAGGGTCTCAGATTTGGTATAGGCATTGAGATATCACATCTCATGCTATAGGAAGGGTCACAGGATTGGAATGGGAAGGAGTTGTATATGACATCCCAGGCCATATGAAGGGTCTCAGGTTTGGTATAAGCATTGAGATATCACATCTCTGCTATCGGAAGGGTCTCAGGATTGGAATGGGAAGGAGTTGGATATCCCATCTCATGTTATAGGAAGGGTCTTAGGTTTGGTATTAGAAGCATAGAGATATCACATCTCATGCTATAGGAAGGGTCTCAGGATTGGAATGGGAAGAACTTGGATGTCACATCTCATGCTATAGGGAGGGTCTCAAGTTTGATATTAGAAGCATTGAGATAGCAAATCTCATGATATCGGAACGGTCTCAGGATTGGAATGGGAAGGAGTTGGATATCACATCTCATGATAAAGGAAGGGTCTGAGGTTTGGAAGGGGAAGGATTTGGATATCACATCTCATGTTATAGGACGGGTCTCAGGTTTGGTATTAGAAGCATTGAGATATCAAGTCTCATGGTATAAGAAGGGTCTCAGAATTGGAATGGGAAGGAATTGGATATCACACCTCAAGCTATAGGAAGGGCCTCAGGATTGGAATGGGAAGGAGTTTGATATCACATCTCATGCCATAGTATGGGTCTCAGGTTTGGTAGAAGCATTGGGATATCACATCTCATGCTATCGGAAGGGTATCATTATTGGATTTGGAAGGAGTTGGATATCCCATCTCATGCTATAGGAAGGGTCTCAGGTTGGAATGGGAAGGAGTTGGATATCACATTTCATGTTATAGAAAGGGTCTCAGGATTGGAATGGGAAGGACTTGGATATCATATCTCATGCTATAGGAAGGCTCCCAGGTTTGGAAGGGGAAGGAGTTGGATATCACATTTCATGTTAGAGGAAGGATCTCAGGTTTGGTATTAGAGGCCTTGAGATATCACATCTCATGCTATAGGAAGGGTCTCTGGATTGGAATGGGAAGGAGTTGGATATCACATCTCAAGCTATAGGAAGGGTCTCAGGTTTGGTATATGCATTGAGATATCACATCTCATGCTATAGGAAGGGTCTCAGGATTGGAATGGGAAGGAGTTGTATATGACATCTCATGCCATAGGAAGGGTCTCAGGTTTGGTATAAGCATTGAGATATCACATCACATGCTATAGAAAGGGTCTCAGGATTGGAATGGGAAGGACTTGGATATCACATCTCATGCTATAGGCAGGGTCTCAGGTTTGGAAAGGGAAGGAGATGGATATCACATTTCATGTTAGAGATAGGATCTCAGGTTTGGTATTAGAGGCATTGAGATATCACATCTCATGCTATCAGAAGGGTCTCAGGATTGGAATGGGAAGGAGTTGTATATCACATCTCATGCTAAAGGGAGGGTCTCAGGTTTGGAAGGGGAAGGATTTGGAAATCACATCTCATGTTATAGGAAAGGTCTCAGGTTTGGTATTAGAAGCATTGAGATATCACATCTCATGCTATAGGAAGGGTCTCAGGATTGGAATGGGGAGGACTTGGATGTCACATCTCATGCTATAGGGAGGGTCTCAAGTTTGATATTAGAAGCATTGAGATAACAAATCTCATGATATCGGAAGGGTCTCAGGATTGGAATGGGAAGGAGTTGGATATCATATCTCATGATAATGGAAGGGTCTAAGGTTTGGAAGGGGAAAGATTTGGATATCACATCTCATGTTATAGGACGGGTCTCAGGTTTGGTATTAGAAGCATTGAGATATCAAGTCTCATGGCATAGGTAGGGTCTCAGAATTGGAATGGGAAGGAGTTGGATATCACATCTCAAGTTATAGGAAGAGTCTCAGGATTGGAATGGGAATGAGTTTGATATCACATCTCATGCCATAGTATGGGTCTCAGGTTTGGTAGAAGCATTGGGATATCACATCACATGCTATTGGAAGGGTATCAGTATTGGATTTGGAAGGAGTTGAATATCCCATCTCATGCTATAGTATGGGTCTCAGGTTTGGTAGAAGCATTGGGATATCACATCTCATGCTATTGGAAGGGTATCAGTATTGGATTTGGAAGGAGTTGGATATCCCATCTCATGCTATAGGAAGGGTCTCAGATTTGGTATAAGCATTGAGATATCACATCTCATGCTATAGGAAGGGTCTCAGGATTGGATTGGGAAGGAGTTGTATATGACATCTCAGGCCATAGGAAGGGTCTCAGGATTGGTATAAGCATTGAGATATCACATCTCTGCTATCGGAAGGGTCTCAGGATTGGAATGGGAAGGAGTTGGATATCCCATCTCATGTTATAGGAAGAGTCTCAGGTTTGGTATTAGAAGCATTGAGATATCACATCTCATGCTATAGGAAGGGTCTCAGGATTGGAATGGGGAGGACTTCGATGTCACATCTCATGCTATAGGGAGGGTCTCAAGTTTGATATTAGAAGCATTGAGATAACAAATCTCATGATATCGGAAGGGTCTCAGGATTGGAATGGGAAGGAGTTGGATATCACATCTCATGATAAAGGAAGGGTCTAAGGTTTGGAAGGGGAAAGATTTGGATATCACATCTCATGTTATAGGACGGGTCTCAGGTTTGGTATTAGAAGCATTGAGATATCAAGTCTCATGGCATAGGAAGGGTCTCAGAATTGGAATGGGAAGGAGTTGGATATCACATCTCAAGCTATAGGAAGAGTCTCAGGATTGGAATGGGAAGGAGTTTGATATCACATCTCATGCCATAGTATGGGTCTCAGGTTTGGTAGAAGCATTGGGATATCACATCTCATGCTATTGGAAGGGTATCAGTATTGGATTTGGAAGGAGTTGGATATCCCATCTCATGCTATAGGAAGGGTCTCAGGTTGGAATGGGAAGGAGTTGGATATCACATTTCATGTTATAGGAAGGGTCTCAGGATTGGAATGGGAAGGACTTGGATATCATATCTCATGCTATAGGAAGGCTCTCAGGTTTGGAAGGGGAAGGAGTTGGATATCACATCTCAAGCTTTAGGAAGGGTCTCAGGTTTGGTATAAGCATTGAGATAGCACATCTCATGCTATAGGAAGGGTTTCAGGATTGGAATGGGAAGGAGTTGGATATCACATTTCATGTTAGAGGAAGGATCTCAGGTTTGGTATTAGAGGCCTTGAGATATCACATCTCATGCTATAGGAAGGGTCTCAGGATTGGAATGGGAAGGAGTTGGATATCACATCTCAAGCTTTAGGAAGGGTCTCAGGTTTGGTATAAGCATTGAGATAGCACATCTCATGCTATAGGAAGGGTTTCAGGATTGGAATGGGAAGGAGTTGGATATCACATCTCATGTTATAGGAAAGATCTCCGGTTTGGTATTAGAAGCATTGAGACATCACATCTCATGTTATAGGAAGGGTCTCAGGATTGGAATGGGAAGAAGTTGGATATCACATCTCATGCTATAGGAAGGGTCTCAGGTTTGGAAGGGGAAGGAGTTGGATATCCAATCTCATGTTATAGGACTGGTCTCAGGTTTGGTATTAGAAGCATTGAGATATCACATTGCATGCTGTAGGAAGGTTCTCAGGTTTGGTATTAGAAGCATTGAGACATCACATCTCATGCTATAGGAAGGGTCTCAGGATTGGAATGGGAAGGAGTTGGATATCACATCTCATGTTATAGGAAGGATCTCAGGTTTGGTATTAGAAGCATTGAGACATCACATCTCATGCTATAGGAAGGGTCTCAGGATTGGAATGGGAAGGAGTTGGATATCACATCTCATGCTATAGGAAGGGTCTCAGATTTGGTATAAGCATTGAGATATCACATGTCATGCTATAGGAAGGGTCTAAGGATTGGATTGGGAAGGAGTTGTATATGACATCTCAGGCCATAGGAAGGGTCTCAGGATTGGTATAAGCATTGAGATATCACATCTCTGCTATCGGAATGGTCTCAGGATTGGAATGGGAAGGAGTTGGATATCCCATCTCATGTTATAGGAAGGGTCTCAGGTTTGGTATTAGAAGCATTGAGATATCACATCTCATGCTATAGGAAGGGTCTCAGGATTGGAATGGGGGGACTTGGATGTCACATCTCATGCTATAGGGAGTTTCTCAAGTTTGATATTAGAAGCATTGAGATAACAAATTTCATGATTTCGGAAGGGTCTCAGGATTGGAATGGGAAGGAGTTGGATATCACATCGCATGATAAAGGAAGGGTCTAAGGTTTGGAAGGGGAAAGATTTGGATATCACATCTCATGTTATAGGACGGGTCTCAGGTTTGGTATTAGAAGCATTGAGATATCAAGTCTCATGGCATAGGAAGGGTCTCAGAATTGGAATGGGAAGGAGTTGGATATCACATCTCAAGCTATAGGAAGAGTCTCAAGATTGGAATGGGAAGGAGTTTGATATCACATCTCATGCCATAGTATGGGTCTCAGGTTTGGTAGAAGCATTGGGATATCACATCTCATGCTATTGGAAGGGTATCAGTTTTGGATTTGGAAGGAGTTGGATATCCCATCTCATGCTATAGGAAGGGTCTCAGGTTGGAATGGGAAGGAGTTGGATATCACATTTCATGTTATAGGAAGGGTCTCAGGATTGGAATGGGAAGGACTTGGATATCATATCTCATGATATAGGAAGGCTCTCAGGTTTGGAAGGGGAAGGAGTTGGATATCACATTTCATGTTAGAGGAAGGATCTCAGGTTTGGTATTAGAGGCCTTGAGATATCACATATCATGCTATAGGAAGGGTCTCAGGATTGGAATGGGAAGGAGTTGGATATCACATCTCAAGCTTTAGGAAGGGTCTCAGGTTTGGTATAAGCATTGAGATAGCACATCTCATGCTATAGGAAGGGTCTCAGGATTGGAATGGGAAGGAGTTGGATATTACATCTCATGTTATAGGAAAGATCTCAGGTTTGGTATTAGAAGCATTGAGACATCACATCTCATGTTATAGGAACGGTCTCAGGATTGGAATGGGAAGAAGTTGGATATCACATCTCATGCTATAAGAAGGGTCTCAGGTTTGGAAGGGGAAGGAGTTGGATATCCAATCTCATGTTATAGGACTGGTCTCAGGTTTGGTATTGGAAGCATTGAGATATCACATCGCATGCTGTAGGAAGGTTCTCAGGTTTGGTATTAGAAGCATTGAGACATCACATCTCATGCTATAGGAAGGGTCTCAGGATTGGAATGGGAAGGAGTTGGATATCACATCTCATGTTATAGGAAAGGTCTCAGGTTGGAATGGGAAGGAGTTGGATATCACATTTCATGTTATAGGAAGGGTCTCAGGATTGGAATGGGAAGGACTTGGATATCATATCTCATGATATAGGAAGGCTCTCAGGTTTGGAAGGGGAAGGAGTTGGATATCACATTTCATGTTAGAGGAAGGATCTCAGGTTTGGTATTAGAGGCCTTGAGATATCACATATCATGCTATAGGAAGGGTCTCAGGATTGGAATGGGAAGGAGTTGGATATCACATCTCAAGTTTTAGGAAGGGTCTCAGGTTTGGTATAAGCATTGAGATATCACATCTCATGCTATAGGAAGGGTCTCAGGATTGGAATGGGAAGGAGTTGGATATCACATCTCATATTATAGGAAATATCTCAGGTTTGGTATTAGAAGCATTGAGACATCACATCTCATGTTATAGGAAGGGTCTCAGGATTGGAATGGGAAGAAGTTGGATATCACATCTCATGCTATAGGAAGGGTCTCAGGTTTGGTATATGCATTGAGATATCACATCTCATGCTATAGGAAGGGTCTCAGGATTGGAATGGGAAGGAGTTGTATATGACATCTCATGCCATAGGAAGGGTCTCAGGTTTGGTATAAGCATTGAGATATCACATCACATGCTATAGAAAGGGTCTCAGGATTGGAATGGGAAGGACTTGGATATCACATCTCATGCTATAGGCAGGGTCTCAGGTTTGGAAAGGGAAGGAGATGGATATCACATTTCATGTTAGAGATAGGATCTCAGGTTTGGTATTAGAGGCATTGAGATATCACATCTCATGCTATCAGAAGGGTCTCAGGATTGGAATGGGAAGGAGTTGTATATCACATCTAATGCTAAAGGGAGGGTCTCAGGTTTGGAAGGGGAAGGATTTGGAAATCACATCTCATGTTATAGGAAGGGTCTCAGGTTTGGTATTAGAAGCATTGAGATATCACATCTCATGCTATAGGAAGGGTCTCAGGATTGGAATGGGGAGGACTTGGATGTCACATCTCATGCTATAGGGAGGGTCTCAAGTTTGATATTAGAAGCATTGAGATAACAAATCTCATGATATCGGAAGGGTCTCAGGATTGGAATGGGAAGGAGTTGGATATCATATCTCATGATAATGGAAGGGTCTAAGGTTTGGAAGGGGAAAGATTTGGATATCACATCTCATGTTATAGGACGGGTCTCAGGTTTGGTATTAGAAGCATTGAGATATCAAGTCTCATGGCATAGGTAGGGTCTCAGAATTGGAATGGCAAGGAGTTGGATATCACATCTCAAGCTATAGGAAGAGTCTCAGGATTGGAATGGGAATGAGTTTGATATCACATCTCATGCCATAGTATGGGTCTCAGGTTTGGTAGAAGCATTGGGATATCACATCTCATGCTATTGGAAGGGTATCAGTATTGGATTTGGAAGGAGTTGGATATCCCATCTCATGCTATAGGAAGGGTCTCAGATTTGGTATAAGCATTGAGATATCACATCTCATGCTATAGGAAGGGTCTCAGGTTTGGATTGGGAAGGAGTTGTATATGACATCTCAGGCCATAGGAAGGGTCTCAGGATTGGTATAAGCATTGAGATATCACATCTCTGCTATCGGAAGGGTCTCAGGATTGGAATGGGAAGGAGTTGGATATCCCATCTCATGTTATAGGAAGAGTCTCAGGTTTGGTATTAGAAGCATTGAGATATCACATCTCATGCTATAGGAAGGGTCTCAGGATTGGAATGGGGAGGACTTGGATGTCACATCTCATGCTATAGGGAGGGTCTCAAGTTTGATATTAGAAGCATTGAGATAACAAATCTCATGATATCGGAAGGGTCTCAGGATTGGAACGGGAAGGAGTTGGGTATCACATCTCATGATAAAGGAAGGGTCTAAGGTTTGGAAGGGGAAAGATTTGGATATCACATCTCATGTTATAGGACGGGTCTCAGGTTTGGTATTAGAAGCATTGAGATATCAAGTCTCATGGCATAGGAAGGGTCTCAGAATTGGAATGGGAAGGAGTTGGATATCACATCTCAAGCTATAGGAAGAGTCTCAGGATTGGAATGGGAAGGAGTTTGATATCACATCTCATGCCATAGTATGGGTCTCAGGTTTGGTAGAAGCATTGGGATATCACATCTCATGCTATTGGAAGGGTATCAGTATTGGATTTGGAAGGAGTTGGATATCCCATCTCATGCTATAGGAAGGGTCTCAGGTTGGAATGGGAAGGAGTTGGATATCACATTTCATGTTATAGGAAGGGTCTCAGGATTGGAATGGGAAGGACTTGGATATCATATCTCATGCTATAGGAAGGCTCTCAGGTTTGGAAGGGGAAGGAGTTGGATATCACATCTCAAGCTTTAGGAAGGGTCTCAGGTTTGGTATAAGCATTGAGATAGCACATCTCATGCTATAGGAAGGGTTTCAGGATTGGAATGGGAAGGAGTTGGATATCACATTTCATGTTAGAGGAAGGATCTCAGGTTTGGTATTAGAGGCCTTGAGATATCACATCTCATGCTATAGGAAGGGTCTCAGGATTGGAATGGGAAGGAGTTGGATATCACATCTCAAGCTTTAGGAAGGGTCTCAGGTTTGGTGTAAGCATTGAGATAGCACATCTCATGCTATAGGAAGGGTTTCAGGATTGGAATGGGAAGGAGTTGGATATCACATCTCATGTTATAGGAAAGATCTCAGGTTTGGTATTAGAAGCATTGAGACATCACATCTCATGTTATAGGAACGGTCTCAGGATTGGAATGGGAAGAAGTTGGATATCACATCTCATGCTATAAGAAGGGTCTCAGGTTTGGAAGGGGAAGGAGTTGGATATCCAATCTCATGTTATAGGACTGGTCTCAGGTTTGGTATTGGAAGCATTGAGATATCACATCGCATGCTGTAGGAAGGTTCTCAGGTTTGGTATTAGAAGCATTGAGACATCACATCTCATGCTATAGGAAGGGTCTCAGGATTGGAATGGGAAGGAGTTGGATATCACATCTCATGTTATAGGAAAGGTCTCAGGTTGGAATGGGAAGGAGTTGGATATCACATTTCATGTTATAGGAAGGGTCTCAGGATTGGAATGGGAAGGACTTGGATATCATATCTCATGATATAGGAAGGCTCTCAGGTTTGGAAGGGGAAGGAGTTGGATATCACATTTCATGTTAGAGGAAGGATCTCAGGTTTGGTATTAGAGGCCTTGAGATATCACATATCATGCTATAGGAAGGGTCTCAGGATTGGAATGGGAAGGAGTTGGATATCACATCTCAAGTTTTAGGAAGGGTCTCAGGTTTGGTATAAGCATTGAGATATCACATCTCATGCTATAGGAAGGGTCTCAGGATTGGAATGGGAAGGAGTTGGATATCACATCTCATATTATAGGAAATATCTCAGGTTTGGTATTAGAAGCATTGAGACATCACATCTCATGTTATAGGAAGGGTCTCAGGATTGGAATGGGAAGAAGTTGGATATCACATCTCATGCTATAGGAAGGGTCTCAGGTTTGGTATATGCATTGAGATATCACATCTCATGCTATAGGAAGGGTCTCAGGATTGGAATGGGAAGGAGTTGTATATGACATCTCATGCCATAGGAAGGGTCTCAGGTTTGGTATAAGCATTGAGATATCACATCACATGCTATAGAAAGGGTCTCAGGATTGGAATGGGAAGGACTTGGATATCACATCTCATGCTATAGGCAGGGTCTCAGGTTTGGAAAGGGAAGGAGATGGATATCACATTTCATGTTAGAGATAGGATCTCAGGTTTGGTATTAGAGGCATTGAGATATCACATCTCATGCTATCAGAAGGGTCTCAGGATTGGAATGGGAAGGAGTTGTATATCACATCTAATGCTAAAGGGAGGGTCTCAGGTTTGGAAGGGGAAGGATTTGGAAATCACATCTCATGTTATAGGAAGGGTCTCAGGTTTGGTATTAGAAGCATTGAGATATCACATCTCATGCTATAGGAAGGGTCTCAGGATTGGAATGGGGAGGACTTGGATGTCACATCTCATGCTATAGGGAGGGTCTCAAGTTTGATATTAGAAGCATTGAGATAACAAATCTCATGATATCGGAAGGGTCTCAGGATTGGAATGGGAAGGAGTTGGATATCATATCTCATGATAATGGAAGGGTCTAAGGTTTGGAAGGGGAAAGATTTGGATATCACATCTCATGTTATAGGACGGGTCTCAGGTTTGGTATTAGAAGCATTGAGATATCAAGTCTCATGGCATAGGTAGGGTCTCAGAATTGGAATGGCAAGGAGTTGGATATCACATCTCAAGCTATAGGAAGAGTCTCAGGATTGGAATGGGAATGAGTTTGATATCACATCTCATGCCATAGTATGGGTCTCAGGTTTGGTAGAAGCATTGGGATATCACATCTCATGCTATTGGAAGGGTATCAGTATTGGATTTGGAAGGAGTTGGATATCCCATCTCATGCTATAGGAAGGGTCTCAGATTTGGTATAAGCATTGAGATATCACATCTCATGCTATAGGAAGGGTCTCAGGTTTGGATTGGGAAGGAGTTGTATATGACATCTCAGGCCATAGGAAGGGTCTCAGGATTGGTATAAGCATTGAGATATCACATCTCTGCTATCGGAAGGGTCTCAGGATTGGAATGGGAAGGAGTTGGATATCCCATCTCATGTTATAGGAAGAGTCTCAGGTTTGGTATTAGAAGCATTGAGATATCACATCTCATGCTATAGGAAGGGTCTCAGGATTGGAATGGGGAGGACTTGGATGTCACATCTCATGCTATAGGGAGGGTCTCAAGTTTGATATTAGAAGCATTGAGATAACAAATCTCATGATATCGGAAGGGTCTCAGGATTGGAACGGGAAGGAGTTGGGTATCACATCTCATGATAAAGGAAGGGTCTAAGGTTTGGAAGGGGAAAGATTTGGATATCACATCTCATGTTATAGGACGGGTCTCAGGTTTGGTATTAGAAGCATTGAGATATCAAGTCTCATGGCATAGGAAGGGTCTCAGAATTGGAATGGGAAGGAGTTGGATATCACATCTCAAGCTATAGGAAGAGTCTCAGGATTGGAATGGGAAGGAGTTTGATATCACATCTCATGCCATAGTATGGGTCTCAGGTTTGGTAGAAGCATTGGGATATCACATCTCATGCTATTGGAAGGGTATCAGTATTGGATTTGGAAGGAGTTGGATATCCCATCTCATGCTATAGGAAGGGTCTCAGGTTGGAATGGGAAGGAGTTGGATATCACATTTCATGTTATAGGAAGGGTCTCAGGATTGGAATGGGAAGGACTTGGATATCATATCTCATGCTATAGGAAGGCTCTCAGGTTTGGAAGGGGAAGGAGTTGGATATCACATCTCAAGCTTTAGGAAGGGTCTCAGGTTTGGTATAAGCATTGAGATAGCACATCTCATGCTATAGGAAGGGTTTCAGGATTGGAATGGGAAGGAGTTGGATATCACATTTCATGTTAGAGGAAGGATCTCAGGTTTGGTATTAGAGGCCTTGAGATATCACATCTCATGCTATAGGAAGGGTCTCAGGATTGGAATGGGAAGGAGTTGGATATCACATCTCAAGCTTTAGGAAGGGTCTCAGGTTTGGTGTAAGCATTGAGATAGCACATCTCATGCTATAGGAAGGGTTTCAGGATTGGAATGGGAAGGAGTTGGATATCACATCTCATGTTATAGGAAAGATCTCCGGTTTGGTATTAGAAGCATTGAGACATCACATCTCATGTTATAGGAAGGGTCTCAGGATTGGAATGGGAAGAAGTTGGATATCACATCTCATGCTATAGGAAGGGTCTCAGTTTGGAAGGTGAAGGAGTTGGATATCCAATCTCATGTTATAGGACTGGTCTCAGGTTTGGTATTAGAAGCATTGAGATATCACATTGCATGCTGTAGGAAGGTTCTCAGGTTTGGTATTAGAAGCATTGAGACATCACATCTCATGCTATAGGAAGGGTCTCAGGATTGGAATGGGAAGGAGTTGGATATCACATCTCATGTTATAGGAAGGATCTCAGGTTTGGTATTAGAAGCATTGAGACATCACATCTCATGCTATAGGAAGGGTCTCAGGATTGGAATGGGAAGGAGTTGGATATCACATCTCATGCTATAGGAAGGGTCTCAGATTTGGTATAAGCATTGAGATATCACATCTCATGCTATAGGAAGGGTCTCAGGATTGGATTGGGAAGGAGTTGTATATGACATCTCTGGCCATAGGAAGGGTCTCAGGATTGGTATAAGCATTGAGATATCACATCTCTGCTATCGGAAGGGTCTCAGGATTGGAATGGGAAGGAGTTGGATATCCCATCTCATGTTATAGGAAGGGTCTCAGGTTTGGTATTAGAAGCATTGAGATATCACATCTCATGCTATAGGAAGGGTCTCAGGATTGGAATGGGGAGGACTTGGATGTCACATCTCATGCTATAGGGAGTTTCTCAAGTTTGATATTAGAAGCATTGAGATAACAAATCTCATGATATCGGAAGGGTCTCAGGATTGGAATGGGAAGGAGTTGGATATCACATCTCATGATAAAGGAAGGGTCTAAGGTTTGGAAGGGAAAAGATTTGGATATCACATCTCATGTTATAGGACGGGTCTCAGGTTTGGTATTAGAAGCATTGAGATATCAAGTCTCATGGCATAGGAAGGGTCTCAGAATTGGAATGGGAAGGAGTTGGATATCACATCTCAAGCTATAGGAAGAGTCTCAAGATTGGAATGGGAAGGAGTTTGATATCACATCTCATGCCATAGTATGGGTCTCAGGTTTGGTAGAAGCATTGGGATATCACATCTCATGCTATTGGAAGGGTATCAGTATTGGATTTGGAAGGAGTTGGATATCCCATCTCATGCTATAGGAAGGGTCTCACGTTGGAATGGGAAGGAGTTGGATATCACATTTCATGTTATAGGAAGGGTCTCAGGATTGGAATGGGAAGGACTTGGATATCATATCTCATGATATAGGAAGGCTCTCAGGTTTGGAAGGGGAAGGAGTTGGATATCACATTTCATGTTAGAGGAAGGATCTCAGGTTTGGTATTAGAGGCCTTGAGATATCACATATCATGCTATAGGAAGGGTCTCAGGATTGGAATGGGAAGGAGTTGGATATCACATCTCAAGCTTTAGGAAGGGTCTCAGGTTTGGTATAAGCATTGCGATAGCACATCCCATGCTATAGGAAGGGTCTCAGGATTGGAATGGGAAGGAGTTGGATATTACATCTCATGTTATAGGAAAGATCTCAGGTTTGGTATTAGAAGCATTGAGACATCACATCTCATGTTATAGGAACGGTCTCAGGATTGGAATGGGAAGAAGTTGGATATCACATCTCATGCTATAGGAAGGGTCTCAGGTTTGGAAGGGGAAGGAGTTGGATATCCAATCTCATGTTATAGGACTGGTCTCAGGTTTGGTATTGGAAGCATTGAGATATCACATCGCATGCTGTAGGAAGGTTCTCAGGTTTGGTATTAGAAGCATTGAGACATCACATCTCATGCTATAGGAAGGGTCTCAGGATTGGAATGGGAAGGAGTTGGATATCACATCTCATGTTATAGGAAGGATCTCAGGTTTGGTATTAGAAGCATTGAGACATCACATCTCATGTTATAGGAAGGGTCTCAGGATTGGAATGGGAAGGAGTTGGATATCACATCTCATGCTATAGGAAGGGTCTCAGATTTGGTATAAGCATTGAGATATCACATCTCATGTTATAGGAAGGGTCTCAGGATTGGAATGGGAAGGACTTGGATATCATATCTCATGATATAGGAAGGCTCTCAGGTTTGGAAGGGGAAGGAGTTGGATATCACATTTCATGTTAGAGGAAGGATCTCAGGTTTGGTATTAGAGGCCTTGAGATATCACATATCATGCTATAGGAAGGGTCTCAGGATTGGAATGGGAAGGAGTTGGATATCACATCTCAAGCTTTAGGAAGGGTCTCAGGTTTGGTATAAGCATTGAGATATCACATCTCATGCTATAGGAAGGGTCTCAGGATTGGAATGGGAAGGAGTTGGATATCACATCTCATATTATAGGAAATATCTCAGGTTTGGTATTAGAAGCATTGAGACATCACATCTCATGTTATAGGAAGGGTCTCAGGATTGGAATGGGAAGAAGTTGGATATCACATCTCATGCTATAGGAAGGGTCTCAGGTTTGGTATATGCATTGAGATATCACATCTCATGCTATAGGAAGGGTCTCAGGATTGGAATGGGAAGGAGTTGTATATGACATCTCATGCCATAGGAAGGGTCTCAGGTTTGGTATAAGCATTGAGATATCACATCACATGCTATAGAAAGGGTCTCAGGATTGGAATGGGAAGGACTTGGATATCACATCTCATGCTATAGGCAGGGTCTTAGGTTTGGAAAGGGAAGGAGATGGATATCACATTTCATGTTAGAGATAGGATCTCAGGTTTGGTATTAGAGGCATTGAGATATCACATCTCATGCTATCAGAAGGGTCACAGGATTGGAATGGGAAGGAGTTGGATATCATATCTCATGATAATGGAAGGGTCTAAGGTTTGGAAGGGGAAAGATTTGGATATCACAACTCATGTTATAGGACGGGTCTCAGGTTTGGTATTAGAAGCATTGAGATATCAAGTCTCATGGCATAGGTAGGGTCTCAGAATTGGAATGGCAAGGAGTTGGATATCACATCTCAAGCTATAGGAAGAGTCTCAGGATTGGAATGGGAATGAGTTTGATATCACATCTCATGCCATAGTATGGGTCTCAGGTTTGGTAGAAGCATTGGGATATCACATCACATGCTATTGGAAGGGTATCAGTATTGGATTTGGAAGGAGTTGAATATCCCATCTCATGCTATAGTATGGGTCTCAGGTTTGGTAGAAGCATTGGGATATCACATCTCATGCTATTGGAAGGGTATCAGTATTGGATTTGGAAGGAGTTGGATATCCCATCTCATGCTATAGGAAGGGTCTCAGATTTGGTATAAGCATTGAGATATCACATCTCATGCTATAGGAAGGGTCTCAGGATTGGATTGGGAAGGAGTTGTATATGACATCTCAGGCCATAGGAAGGGTCTCAGGATTGGTATAAACATTGAGATATCACATCTCTGCTATCGGAAGGGTCTCAGGATTGGAATGGGGAGGACTTGGATATCACATCTCAAGCTATAGGAAGAGTCTCAGGATTGGAATGGGAAGGAGTTTGATATCACATCTCATGCCATAGTATGGGTCTCAGGTTTGGTAGAAGCATTGGGATATCACATCTCATGCTATTGGAAGGGTATCAGTATTGGATTTGGAAGGAGTTGGATATCCCATCTCATGCTATAGGAAGGGTCTCAGGTTGGAATGGGAAGGAGTTGGATATCACATTTCATGTTATAGGAAGGGTCTCAGGATTGGAATGGGAAGGACTTGGATATCATATCTCATGCTATAGGAAGGCTCTCAGGTTTGGAAGGGGAAGGAGTTGGATATCACATCTCAAGCTTTAGGAAGGGTCTCAGGTTTGGTATAAGCATTGAGATAGCACATCTCATGCTATAGGAAGGGTTTCAGGATTGGAATGGGAAGGAGTTGGATATCACATTTCATGTTAGAGGAAGGATCTCAGGTTTGGTATTAGAGGCCTTGAGATATCACATCTCATGCTATAGGAAGGGTCTCAGGATTGGAATGGGAAGGAGTTGGATATCACATCTCAAGCTTTAGGAAGGGTCTCAGGTTTGGTATAAGCATTGAGATAGCACATCTCATGCTATAGGAAGGGTTTCAGGATTGGAATGGGAAGGAGTTGGATATCACATCTCATGTTATAGGAAAGATCTCCGGTTTGGTATTAGAAGCATTGAGACATCACATCTCATGTTATAGGAAGGGTCTCAGGATTGGAATGGGAAGAAGTTGGATATCACATCTCATGCTATAGGAAGGGTCTCAGGTTTGGAAGGGGAAGGAGTTGGATATCCAATCTCATGTTATAGGACTGGTCTCAGGTTTGGTATTAGAAGCATTGAGATATCACATTGCATGCTGTAGGAAGGTTCTCAGGTTTGGTATTAGAAGCATTGAGACATCACATCTCATGCTATAGGAAGGGTCTCAGGATTGGAATGGGAAGGAGTTGGATATCACATCTCATGTTATAGGAAGGATCTCAGGTTTGGTATTAGAAGCATTGAGACATCACATCTCATGCTATAGGAAGGGTCTCAGGATTGGAATGGGAAGGAGTTGGATATCACATCTCATGCTATAGGAAGGGTCTCAGATTTGGTATAAGCATTGAGATATCACATCTCATGCTATAGGAAGGGTCTCAGGATTGGATTGGGAAGGAGTTGTATATGACATCTCAGGCCATAGGAAGGGTCTCAGGATTGGTATAAGCATTGAGATATCACATCTCTGCTATCGGAAGGGTCTCAGGATTGGAATGGGAAGGAGTTGGATATCCCATCTCATGTTATAGGAAGGGTCTCAGGTTTGGTATTAGAAGCATTGAGATATCACATCTCATGCTATAGGAAGGGTCTCAGGATTGGAATGGGGGGGACTTGGATGTCACATCTCATGCTATAGGGAGTTTCTCAAGTTTGATATTAGAAGCATTGAGATAACAAATCTCATGATATCGGAAGGGTCTCAGGATTGGAATGGGAAGGAGTTGGATATCACATCTCATGATAAAGGAAGGGTCTAAGGTTTGGAAGGGGAAAGATTTGGATATCACATCTCATGTTATAGGACGGGTCTCAGGTTTGGTATTAGAAGCATTGAGATATCAAGTCTCATGGCATAGGAAGGGTCTCAGAATTGGAATGGGAAGGAGTTGGATATCACATCTCAAGCTATAGGAAGAGTCTCAAGATTGGAATGGGAAGGAGTTTGATATCACATCTCATGCCATAGTATGGGTCTCAGGTTTGGTAGAAGCATTGGGATATCACATCTCATGCTATTGGAAGGGTATCAGTATTGGATTTGGAAGGAGTTGGATATCCCATCTCATGCTATAGGAAGGGTCTCAGGTTGGAATGGGAAGGAGTTGGATATCACATTTCATGTTATAGGAAGGGTCTCAGGATTGGAATGGGAAGGACTTGGATATCATATCTCATGATATAGGAAGGCTCTCAGGTTTGGAAGGGGAAGGAGTTGGATATCACATTTCATGTTAGAGGAAGGATCTCAGGTTTGGTATTAGAGGCCTTGAGATATCACATATCATGCTATAGGAAGGGTCTCAGGATTGGAATGGGAAGGAGTTGGATATCACATCTCAAGCTTTAGGAAGGGTCTCAGGTTTGGTATAAGCATTGAGATAGCACATCTCATGCTATAGGAAGGGTCTCAGGATTGGAATGGGAAGGAGTTGGATATTACATCTCATGTTATAGGAAAGATCTCAGGTTTGGTATTAGAAGCATTGAGACATCACATCTCATGTTATAGGAACGGTCTCAGGATTGGAATGGGAAGAAGTTGGATATCACATCTCATGCTATAGGAAGGGTCTCAGGTTTGGAAGGGGAAGGAGTTGGATATCCAATCTCATGTTATAGGACTGGTCTCAGGTTTGGTATTGGAAGCATTGAGATATCACATCGCATGCTGTAGGAAGGTTCTCAGGTTTGGTATTAGAAGCATTGAGACATCACATCTCATGCTATAGGAAGGGTCTCAGGATTGGAATGGGAAGGAGTTGGATATCACATCTCATGTTATAGGAAAGGTCTCAGGTTGGAATGGGAAGGAGTTGGATATCACATTTCATGTTATAGGAAGGGTCTCAGGATTGGAATGGGAAGGACTTGGATATCATATCTCATGATATAGGAAGGCTCTCAGGTTTGGAAGGGGAAGGGGTTGGATATCACATTTCATGTTAGAGGAAGGATCTCAGGTTTGGTATTAGAGGCCTTGAGATATCACATATCATGCTATAGGAAGGGTCTCAGGATTGGAATGGGAAGGAGTTGGATATCACATCTCAAGCTTTAGGAAGGGTCTCAGGTTTGGTATAAGCATTGAGATATCACATCTCATGCTATAGGAAGGGTCTCAGGATTGGAATGGGAAGGAGTTGGATATCACATCTCATATTATAGGAAATATCTCAGGTTTGGTATTAGAAGCATTGAGACATCACATCCCATGTTATAGGAAGGGTCTCAGGATTGGAATGGGAAGAAGTTGGATATCACATCTCATGCTATAGGAAGGGTCTCAGGTTTGGTATATGCATTGAGATATCACATCTCATGCTATAGGAAGGGTCTCAGGATTGGAATGGGAAGGAGTTGTATATGACATCTCATGCCATAGGAAGGGTCTCAGGTTTGGTATAAGCATTGAGATATCACATCACATGCTATAGAAAGGGTCTCAGGATTGGAATGGGAAGGACTTGGATATCACATCTCATGCTATAGGCAGGGTCTCAGGTTTGGAAAGGGAAGGAGATGGATATCACATTTCATGTTAGAGATAGGATCTCAGGTTTGGTATTAGAGGCATTGAGATATCACATCTCATGCTATCAGAAGGGTCTCAGGATTGGAATGGGAAGGAGTTGTATATCACATCTAATGCTAAAGGGAGGGTCTCAGGTTTGGAAGGGGAAGGATTTGGAAATCACATCTCATGTTATAGGAAGGGTCTCAGGTTTGGTATTAGAAGCATTGAGATATCACATCTCATGCTATAGGAAGGGTCTCAGGATTGGAATGGGGAGGAGTTGGATATCATATCTCATGATAATGGAAGGGTCTAAGGTTTGGAAGGGGAAAGATTTGGATATCACATCTCATGTTATAGGACGGGTCTCAGGTTTGGTATTAGAAGCATTGAGATATCAAGTCTCATGGCATAGGTAGGGTCTCAGAATTGGAATGGCAAGGAGTTGGATATCACATCTCAAGCTATAGGAAGAGTCTCAGGATTGGAATGGGAATGAGTTTGATATCACATCTCATGCCATAGTATGGGTCTCAGGTTTGGTAGAAGCATTGGGATATCACATCACATGCTATTGGAAGGGTATCAGTATTGGATTTGGAAGGAGTTGAATATCCCATCTCATGCTATAGTATGGGTCTCAGGTTTGGTAGAAGCATTGGGATATCACATCTCATGCTATTGGAAGGGTATCAGTATTGGATTTGGAAGGAGTTGGATATCCCATCTCATGCTATAGGAAGGGTCTCAGATTTGTTATAAGCATTGAGATATCACATCTCATGCTATAGGAAGGGTCTCAGGATTGGATTGGGAAGGAGTTGTATATGACATCTCAGGCCATAGGAAGGGTCTCAGGATTGGTATAAGCATTGAGATATCACATCTCTGCTATCGGAAGGGTCTCAGGATTGGAATGGGAAGGAGTTGGATATCCCATCTCATGTTATAGGAAGAGTCTCAGGTTTGGTATTAGAAGCATTGAGATATCACATCTCATGCTATAGGAAGGGTCTCAGGATTGGAATGGGGAGGACTTGGATGTCACATCTCATGCTATAGGGAGGGTCTCAAGTTTGATATTAGAAGCATTGAGATAACAAATCTCATGATATCGGAAGGGTCTCAGGATTGGAACGGGAAGGAGTTGGATATCACATCTCATGATAAAGGAAGGGTCTAAGGTTTGGAAGGGGAAAGATTTGGATATCACATCTCATGTTATAGGACGGGTCTCAGGTTTGGTATTAGAAGCATTGAGATATCAAGTCTCATGGCATAGGAAGGGTCTCAGAATTGGAATGGGAAGGAGTTGGATATCACATCTCAAGCTATAGGAAGAGTCTCAGGATTGGAATGGGAAGGAGTTTGATATCACATCTCATGCCATAGTATGGGTCTCAGGTTTGGTAGAAGCATTGGGATATCACATCTCATGCTATTGGAAGGGTATCAGTATTGGATTTGGAAGGAGTTGGATATCTCATCTCATGCTATAGGAAGGGTCTCAGGTTGGAATGGGAAGGAGTTGGATATCACATTTCATGTTATAGGAAGGGTCTCAGGATTGGAATGGGAAGGACTTGGATATCATATCTCATGCTATAGGAAGGCTCTCAGGTTTGGAAGGGGAAGGAGTTGGATATCACATCTCAAGCTTTAGGAAGGGTCTCAGGTTTGGTATAAGCATTGAGATAGCACATCTCATGCTATAGGAAGGGTTTCAGGATTGGAATGGGAAGGAGTTGGATATCACATTTCATGTTAGAGGAAGGATCTCAGGTTTGGTATTAGAGGCCTTGAGATATCACATCTCATGCTATAGGAAGGGTCTCAGGATTGGAATGGGAAGGAGTTGGATATCACATCTCAAGCTTTAGGAAGGGTCTCAGGTTTGGTATAAGCATTGAGATAGCACATCTCATGCTATAGGAAGGGTTTCAGGATTGGAATGGGAAGGAGTTGGATATCACATCTCATGTTATAGGAAAGATCTCCGGTTTGGTATTAGAAGCATTGAGACATCACATCTCATGTTATAGGAAGGGTCTCAGGATTGGAATGGGAAGAAGTTGGATATCACATCTCATGCTATAGGAAGGGTCTCAGGTTTGGAAGGGGAAGGAGTTGGATATCCAATCTCATGTTATAGGACTGGTCTCAGGTTTGGTATTAGAAGCATTGAGATATCACATTGCATGCTGTAGGAAGGTTCTCAGGTTTGGTATTAGAAGCATTGAGACATCACATCTCATGCTATAGGAAGGGTCTCAGGATTGGAATGGGAAGGAGTTGGATATCACATCTCATGTTATAGGAAGGATCTCAGGTTTGGTATTAGAAGCATTGAGACATCACATCTCATGCTATAGGAAGGGTCTCAGGATTGGAATGGGAAGGAGTTGGATATCACATCTCATGCTATAGGAAGGGTCTCAGATTTGGTATAAGCATTGAGATATCACATCTCATGCTATAGGAAGGGTCTCAGGATTGGATTGGGAAGGAGTTGTATATGACATCTCTGGCCATAGGAAGGGTCTCAGGATTGGTATAAGCATTGAGATATCACATCTCTGCTATCGGAAGGGTCTCAGGATTGGAATGGGAAGGAGTTGGATATCCCATCTCATGTTATAGGAAGGGTCTCAGGTTTGGTATTAGAAGCATTGAGATATCACATCTCATGCTATAGGAAGGGTCTCAGGATTGGAATGGGGAGGACTTGGATGTCACATCTCATGCTATAGGGAGTTTCTCAAGTTTGATATTAGAAGCATTGAGATCACAAATCTCATGATATCGGAAGGGTCTCAGGATTGGAATGGGAAGGAGTTGGATATCACATCTCATGATAAAGGAAGGGTCTAAGGTTTGGAAGGGAAAAGATTTGGATATCACATCTCATGTTATAGGACGGGTCTCAGGTTTGGTATTAGAAGCATTGAGATATCAAGTCTCATGGCATAGGAAGGGTCTCAGAATTGGAATGGGAAGGAGTTGGATATCACATCTCAAGCTATAGGAAGAGTCTCAAGATTGGAATGGGAAGGAGTTTGATATCACATCTCATGCCATAGTATGGGTCTCAGGTTTGGTTTTCCCATTCCAATCCTGAGACCCTTCCTATAGCATGAGATGTGATGTCTCAATGCTTCTAATACCAAACCTGAGATCCTTCCTATAACATGAGATGTGATATCCAACTCCTTCCCATTCCAATCCTGAGACCCTTCCTATAGCATGAGATGTGATGTCTCAATGCTTCTAATACCAAACCTGAGAACCTTCCTACAGCATGCAATGTGATATCTCAATGCTTCTAATACCAAACCTGAGACCAGTCCTATAACATGAGATTGGATATCCAACTCCTTCCCCTTCCAAACCTGAGACCCTTCCTATAGCATGAGATGTGATATCCAACTTCTTCCCATTCCAATCCTGAGACCCTTCCTATAACATGAGATGTGATGTCTCAATGCTTCTAATACCAAACCGGAGATCTTTCCTATAACATGAGATGTGATATCCAACTCCTTCCCATTCCAATCCTGAAACCCTTCCTATAGCATGAGATGTGCTATCTCAATGCTTATACCAAACCTGAGACCCTTCCTAAAGCTTGAGATGTGATATCCAACTCCTTCCCATTCCAATCCTGAGACCCTTCCTATAGCATGAGATGTGATATCTCAAGGCCTCTAATACCAAACCTGAGATCCTTCCTCTAACATGAAATGTGATATCCAACTCCTTCCCATTCCAATCCTGAAACCCTTCCTATAGCATGAGATGTGCTATCTCAATGCTTATACCAAACCTGAGACCCTTCCTAAAGCTTGAGATGTGATATCCAACTCCTTCCCCTTCCAAACCTGAGAGCCTTCCTATAGCATGAGATATGATATCCAAGTCCTTCCCATTCCAATCCTGAGACCCTTCCTATAACATGAAATGTGATATCCAACTCCTTCCCATTCCAACCTGAGACCCTTCCTATAGCATGAGATGGGATATCCAACTCCTTCCAAATCCAATACTGATACCCTTCCAATAGCATGAGATGTGATATCCCAATGCTTCTACCAAACCTGAGACCCATACTATGGCATGAGATGTGATATCAAACTCCTTCCCATTCCAATCCTGAGACTCTTCCTATAGCTTGAGATGTGATATCCAAGTCCTCCCCATTCCAATCCTGAGACCCTTCCGATAGCAGAGATGTGATATCTCAATGTTTATACCAATCCTGAGACCCTTCCTATGGCCTGAGATGTCATATACAACTCCTTCCCAATCCAATCCTGAGACCCTTCCTATAGCATGAGATGTGATATCTCAATGCTTATACCAAATCTGAGACCCTTCCTATAGCATGAGATGGGATATCCAACTCCTTCCAAATCCAATACTGATACCCTTCCAATAGCATGAGATGTGATATCCCAATGCTTCTACCAAACCTGAGACCCATACTATAGCATGAGATGGGATATTCAACTCCTTCCAAATCCAATACTGATACCCTTCCAATAGCATGTGATGTGATATCCCAATGCTTCTACCAAACCTGAGACCCATACTATGGCATGAGATGTGATATCAAACTCATTCCCATTCCAATCCTGAGACTCTTCCTATAGCTTGAGATGTGATATCCAACTCCTTGCCATTCCAATTCTGAGACCCTACCTATGCCATGAGACTTGATATCTCAATGCTTCTAATACCAAACCTGAGACCCGTCCTATAACATGAGTTGTGATATCCAAATCTTTCCCCTTCCAAACCTTAGACCCTTCCATTATCATGAGATATGATATCCAACTCCTTCCCATTCCAATCCTGAGACCCTTCCGATATCATGAGATTTGTTATCTCAATGCTTCTAATATCAAACTTGAGACCCTCCCTATAGCATGAGATGTGACATCCAAGTCCTCCCCATTCCAATCCTGAGACCCTTCCTATAGCATGAGATGTGATATCTCAATGCTTCTAATACCAAACCTGAGACCCTTCCTATAACATGAGATGTGATTTCCAAATCCTTCCCCTTCCAAACCTGAGACCCTCCCTTTAGCATTAGATGTGATATACAACTCCTTCCCATTCCAATCCTGAGACCCTTCTGATAGCATGAGATGTGATATCTCAATGCCTCTAATACCAAACCTGAGATCCTATCTCTAACATGAAATGTGATATCCATCTCCTTCCCTTTCCAAACCTGAGACCCTGCCTATAGCATGAGATGTGATATCCAAGTCCTTCCCATTCCAATCCTGAGACCCTTTCTATAGCATGTGATGTGATATCTCAATGCTTATACCAAACCTGAGACCCTTCCTATGGCATGAGATGTCATATACAACTCCTTCCCATTCCAATCCTGAGACCCTTCCTATAGCATGAGATGTGATATCTCAATGCATATACCAAACCTGAGACCCTTCCTATAGCATGAGATGTGATATCCAACTTCTTCCCATTCCAATCCTGAGACCCTTCCTATAACATGAGATGTGATGTCTCAATGCTTCTAATACCAAACCTGAGATATTTCCTATAATATGAGATGTGATATCCAACTCCTTCCCATTCCAATCCTGAGACCCTTCCTATAGCATGAGATGTGATATCTCAATGCTTATACCAAACCTGAGACCCTTCCTAAAGCTTGAGATGTGATATCCAACTCCTTCCCATTCCAATCCTGAGACCCTTCCTATAGCATGATATGTGATATCTCAAGGCCTCTAATACCAAACCTGAGATCCTTCCTCTAACATGAAATGTGATATCCAACTCCTTCCCCTTCCAAACCTGAGAGCCTTCCTATATCATGACATATGATATCCAAGTCCTTCCCATTCCAATCCTGAGACCCTTCCTATAACATGAGATGTGATATCTCAATGCTTATACCAAATCTGAGACCCTTCCTATAGCATGAGATGTGATATCCAACTCCTTCCCATTCCAATCCTGAGATCCTTCCTATAACATGAGATGTGATGTCTCAATGCTTCTAATACCAAACCTGAGATCCTTCCTATAACATGAGATGTGATATCCAACTCCTTCCCATTCCAATCCTGAGACCCTTCCTATAGCATGAGATGTGATGTCTCAATGCTTCTAATACCAAACCTGAGAACCTTCCTACAGCATGCGATGTGATATCTCAATGCTTCCAATACCAAACCTGAGACCAGTCCTATAACATGAGATTGGATATCCAACTCCTTCCCCTTCCAAACCTGAGACCCTTCCTATAGCATGAGATGTGATATCCAACTTCTTCCCATTCCAATCCTGAGACCGTTCCTATAACATGAGATGTGATGTCTCAATGCTTCTAATACCAAACCTGAGATCTTTCCTATAACATGAGATGTAATATCCAACTCCTTCCCATTCCAATCCTGAGACTCTTCCTATAGCATGGGATGTGCTATCTCAATGCTTATACCAAACCTGAGACCCTTCCTAAAGCTTGAGATGTGATATCCAACTCCTTCCCATTCCAATCCTGAGACCCTTCCTATAGCATGATATGTGATATCTCAAGGCCTCTAATACCAAACCTGAGATCCTTCCTCTAACATGAAATGTGATATCCAACTCCTTCCCCTTCCAAACCTGAGAGCCTTCCTATATCATGAGATATGATATCCAAGTCCTTCCCATTCCAATCCTGAGACCCTTCCTATAACATGAAATGTGATATCCAACTCCTTCCCATTCCAACCTGAGACCCTTCCTATAGCATGAGATGGGATATCCAACTCCTTCCAAATCCAATACTGATACCCTTCCAATAGCATGAGATGTGATATCCCAATGCTTCTACCAAACCTGAGACCCATACTATGGCATGAGATGTGATATCAAACTCCTTCCCATTCCAATCTTGAGACTCTTCCTATAGCTTGAGATGTGATATCCAACTCCTTCCCATTCCAATTCTGAGACCCTTCCTATGCCATGAGACTTGATATCTCAATGCTTCTAATACCAAACCTGAGACCCGTCCTATAACATGAGATGTGATATCCAAATCTTTTCCCTTCCAAACCTTAGACCCTTCCTTTATCATGAGATGTGATATCCAACTCCTTCCCATTCCAATCCTGAGACCCTTCCGATATCATGAGATTTGTTATCTCAATGCTTCTAATATCAAACTTGAGAAACTCCCTATAGCATGAGATGTGACATCCAAGTCCTCCCCATTCCAATCCTGAGACCCTTCCTATAGCATGAGATGTGATATCTCAATGCTTCTAATACCAAACCTGAGACCCTTCCTATAACATGAGATGGGATATCCAACTCCTTCCCATTCCAATCCTGAGACCCTTCCGATAGCAGAGATGTGATATCTCAATGCTTATACCAATCCTGAGACCCTTCCTATGGCCAGAGATGTCATATACAACTCCTTCCCAATCTAATCCTGAGACCCTTCCTATAGCATGAGATGTGATATCTCAATGCTTATACCAAATATGAGACCCTTCCTATAGCATGAGATGTGATATCCAACTCCTTCCCATTCCAATCCTGAGACCCTTCCTATAGCATGAGATGTGATGTCTCAATGCTTCTAATACCAAACCTGAGATCCTTCCTATAACATGAGATGTGATATCCAACTCCTTCCCATTCCAATCCTGAGACCCTTCCTATAGCATGAGATGTGATGTCTCAATGCTTCTAATACCAAACCTGAGAACCTTCCTACAGCATGCAATGTGATATCTCAATGCTTCTAATACCAAACCTGAGACCAGTCCTATAACATGAGATTGGATATCCAACTCCTTCCCCTTCCAAACTGAGACCCTTCCTATAGCATGAGATGTGATATCCAACTTCTTCCCATTCCAATCCTGAGACCCTTCCTATAACATGAGATGTGATGTCTCAATGCTTCTAATACCAAACCGGAGATCTTTCCTCCTATAACATGAGATGTGATATCCAACTCCTTCCCATTCCAATCCTGAAACCCTTCCTATAGCATGAGATGTGCTATCTCAATGCTTATACCAAACCTGAGACCCTTCCTAAAGCTTGAGATGTGATATCCAACTCCTTCCCATTCCAATCCTGAGACCCTTCCTATAGCATGAGATGTGATATCTCAAGGCCTCTAATACCAAACCTGAGATCCTTCCTCTAACATGAAATGTGATATCCAACTCCTTCCCATTCCAATCCTGAAACCCTTCCTATAGCATGAGATGTGCTATCTCAATGCTTATACCAAACCTGAGACCCTTCCTAAAGCTTGAGATGTGATATCCAACTCCTTCCCCTTCCAAACCTGAGAGCCTTCCTATAGCATGAGATATGATATCCAAGTCCTTCCCATTCCAATCCTGAGACCCTTCCTATAACATGAAATGTGATATCCAACTCCTTCCCATTCCAACCTGAGACCCTTCCTATAGCATGAGATGGGATATCCAACTCCTTCCAAATCCAATACTGATACCCTTCCAATAGCATGAGATGTGATATCCCAATGCTTCTACCAAACCTGAGACCCATACTATGGCATGAGATGTGATATCAAACTCCTTCCCATTCCAATCCTGAGACTCTTCCTATAGCTTGAGATGTGATATCCAACTCCTTCCCATTCCAATTCTGAGACCCTTCCTATGCCATGAGACTTGATATCTCAATGCTTCTAATACCAAACCTGAGACCCGTCCTATAACATGAGATGTGATATCCAAATCTTTCCCCTTCCAAACCTTAGACCCTTCCTTTATCATGAGATGTGATATCCAACTCCTTCCCGTTCCAATCCTGAGACCCTTCCGATATCATGAGATTTGTTATCTCAATGCTTCTAATATCAAACTTGAGACCCTCCCTATAGCATGAGATGTGACATCCAAGTCCTCCCCATTCCAATCCTGAGACCCTTCCTATAGCATGAGATGTGATATCTCAATGCTTCTAATACCAAACCTGAGACTCTTCCTATAACATGAGATGGGATATCCAACTCCTTCCCATTCCAATCCTGAGACCCTTCCGATAGCAGAGATGTGATATCTCAATGCTTATACCAATCCTGAGACCCTTCCTATGGCCTGAGATGTCATATACAACTCCTTCCCAATCCAATCCTGAGACCCTTCCTATAGCATGAGATGTGATATCTCAATGCTTATAACACATCTGAGACCCTTCCTATAGCATGAGATGGGATATCCAACTCCTTCCAAATCCAATACTGATACCCTTCCAATAGCATGAGATGTGATATCCCAATGCTTCTACCAAACCTGAGACCCATACTATAGCATGAGATGGGATATTCAACTCCTTCCAAATCCAATACTGATACCCTTCCAATAGCATGTGATGTGATATCCCAATGCTTCTACCAAACCTGAGACCCATACTATGGCATGAGATGTGATATCAAACTCATTCCCATTCCAATCCTGAGACTCTTCCTATAGCTTGAGATGTGATATCCAACTCCTTGCCATTCCAATTCTGAGACCCTACCTATGCCATGAGACTTGATATCTCAATGCTTCTAATACCAAACCTGAGACCCGTCCTATAACATGAGATGTGATATCCAAATCTTTCCCCTTCCAAACCTTAGACCCTTCCATTATCATGAGATATGATATCCAACTCCTTCCCATTCCAATCCTGAGACCCTTCCGATATCATGAGATTTGTTATCTCAATGCTTCTAATATCAAACTTGAGACCCTCCCTATAGCATGAGATGTGACATCCAAGTCCTCCCCATTCCAATCCTGAGACCCTTCCTATAGCATGAGATGTGATATCTCAATGCTTCTAATACCAAACCTGAGACCCTTCCTATAACATGAGATGTGATTTCCAAATCCTTCCCCTTCCAAACCTGAGACCCTCCCTTTAGCATTAGATGTGATATACAACTCCTTCCCATTCCAATCCTGAGACCCTTCTGATAGCATGAGATGTGATATCTCAATGCCTCTAATACCAAACCTGAGATCCTATCTCTAACATGAAATGTGATATCCATCTCCTTCCCTTTCCAAACCTGAGACCCTGCCTATAACATGAGATGTGATGTCTCAATGCTTCTAATACCAAACCTGAGATATTTCCTATAATATGAGATGTGATATCCAACTCCTTCCCATTCCAATCCTGAGACCCTTCCTATAGCATGAGATGTGATATCTCAATGCTTATACCAAACCTGAGACCCTTCCTAAAGCTTGAGATGTGATATCCAACTCCTTCCCATTGAAATCCTGAGACCCTTTCTATAGCATGTGATGTGATATCTCAATGCTTATACCAAACCTGAGACCCTTCCTATGGCATGAGATGTCATATACAACTCCTTCCCATTCCAATCCTGAGACCCTTCCTATAGCATGAGATGTGATATCTCAATGCATATACCAAACCTGAGACCCTTCCTATAGCATGAGATGTGATATCCAACTTCTTCCCATTCCAATCCTGAGACCCTTCCTATAACATGAGATGTGATGTCTCAATGCTTCTAATACCAAACCTGAGATATTTCCTATAATATGAGATGTGATATCCAACTCCTTCCCATTCCAATCCTGAGACCCTTCCTATAGCATGAGATGTGATATCTCAATGCTTATACCAAACCTGAGACCCTTCCTAAAGCTTGAGATGTGATATCCAACTCCTTCCCATTCCAATCCTGAGACCCTTCCTATAGCATGATATGTGATATCTCAAGGCCTCTAATACCAAACCTGAGATCCTTCATCTAACATGAAATGTGATATCCAACTCCTTCCCCTTCCAAACCTGAGAGCCTTCCTATATCATGAGATATGATATCCAAGTCCTTCCCATTCCAATCCTGAGACCCTTCCTATAACATGAAATGTGATATCCAACTCCTTCCCATTCCAACCTGAGACCTTTCCTATAACATGAGATGTGATATCCAACTCCTTCCCATTCCAATCCTGAGACCCTTCCTATAGCATGAGATGTGATGTCTCAATGCTTCTAATACCAAACCTGAGAACCTTCCTACAGCATGCGATGTGATATCTCAATGCTTCCAATACCAAACCTGAGACCAGTCCTATAACATGAGATTGGATATCCAACTCCTTCCCCTTCCAAACCTGAGACCCTTCCTATAGCATGAGATGTGATATCCAACTTCTTCCCATTCCAATCCTGAGACCGTTCCTATAACATGAGATGTGATGTCTCAATGCTTCTAATACCAAACCTGAGATCTTTCCTATAACATGAGATGTAATATCCAACTCCTTCCCATTCCAATCCTGAGACCCTTCCTATAGCATGAGATGTGCTATCTCAATGCTTATACCAAACCTGAGACCCTTCCTAAAGCTTGAGATGTGATATCCAACTCCTTCCCATTCCAATCCTGAGACCCTTCCTATAGCATGATATGTGATATCTCAAGGCCTCTAATACCAAACCTGAGATCCTTCCTCTAACATGAAATGTGATATCCAACTCCTTCCCCTTCCAAACCTGAGAGCCTTCCTATATCATGAGATATGATATCCAAGTCCTTCCCATTCCAATCCTGAGACCCTTCCTATAACATGAAATGTGATATCCAACTCCTTCCCATTCCAACCTGAGACCCTTCCTATAGCATGAGATGGGATATCCAACTCCTTCCAAATCCAATACTGATACCCTTCCAATAGCATGAGATGTGATATCCCAATGCTTCTACCAAACCTGAGACCCATACTATGGCATGAGATGTGATATCAAACTCCTTCCCATTCCAATCTTGAGACTCTTCCTATAGCTTGAGATGTGATATCCAACTCCTTCCCATTCCAATTCTGAGACCCTTCCTATGCCATGAGACTTGATATCTCAATGCTTCTAATACCAAACCTGAGACCCGTCCTATAACATGAGATGTGATATCCAAATCTTTCCCCTTCCAAACCTTAGACCCTTCCTTTATCATGCGATGTGATATCCAACTCCTTCCCATTCCAATCCTGAGACCCTTCCGAAATCATGAAATTTGTTATCTCAATGCTTCTAATATCAAACTTGAGAAACTCCCTATAGCATGAGATGTGACATCCAAGTCCCCCCCATTCCAATCCTGAGACCCTTCCTATAGCATGAGATGTGATATCTCAATACTTCTAATACCAAACCTGAGACCCTTCCTATAACATGAGATGGGATATCCAACTCCTTCCCATTCCAATCCTGAGACCCTTCCGATAGCAGAGATGTGATATCTCAATGCTTATACCAATCCTGAGACCCTTCCTATGGCCTGAGATGTCATATACAACTCCTTCCCAATCCAATCCTGAGACCCTTCCTATAGCATGACATGTGATATCTCAATGCTTATACCAAATCTGAGACCCATCCTATAGCATGAGATGTGATATCCAACTCCTTCCCATTCCAATCCTGAGACCCTTCCTATAGCATGAGATGTGATGTCTCAATGCTTCTAATACCAAACCTGAGATCCTTCCTATAACATGAGATGTGATATCCAACTCCTTCCCATTCCAATCCTGAGACCCTTCCTATAGCATGAGATGTGATGTCTCAATGCTTCTAATACCAAACCTGAGAACCTTCCTACAGCATGCAATGTGATATCTCAATGCTTCTAATACCAAACCTGAGACCAGTCCTATAACATGAGATTGGATATCCAACTCCTTCCCCTTCCAAACCTGAGACCCTTCCTATAGCATGAGATGTGATATCCAACTTCTTCCCATTCCAATCCTGAGACCCTTCCTATAACATGAGATGTGATGTCTCAATGCTTCTAATACCAAACCGGAGATCTTTCCTATAACATGAGATGTGATATCCAACTCCTTCCCATTCCAATCCTGAAACCCTTCCTATAGCATGAGATGTGCTATCTCAATGCTTATACCAAACCTGAGACCCTTCCTAAAGCTTGAGATGTGATATCCAACTCCTTCCCATTCCAATCCTGAGACCCTTCCTATAGCATGAGATGTGATATCTCAAGGCCTCTAATACCAAACCTGAGATCCTTCCTCTAACATGAAATGTGATATCCAACTCCTTCCCATTCCAATCCTGAAACCCTTCCTATAGCATGAGATGTGCTATCTCAATGCTTATACCAAACCTGAGACCCTTCCTAAAGCTTGAGATGTGATATCCAACTCCTTCCCCTTCCAAACCTGAGAGCCTTCCTATAGCATGAGATATGATATCCAAGTCCTTCCCATTCCAATCCTGAGACCCTTCCTATAACATGAAATGTGATATCCAACTCCTTCCCATTCCAACCTGAGACCCTTCCTATAGCATGAGATGGGATATCCAACTCCTTCCAAATCCAATACTGATACCCTTCCAATAGCATGAGATGTGATATCCCAATGCTTCTACCAAACCTGAGACCCATACTATGGCATGAGATGTGATATCAAACTCCTTCCCATTCCAATCCTGAGACTCTTCCTATAGCTTGAGATGTGATATCCAACTCCTTCCCATTCCAATTCTGAGACCCTTCCTATGCCATGAGACTTGATATCTCAATGCTTCTAATACCAAACCTGAGACCCGTCCTATAACATGAGATGTGATATCCAAATCTTTCCCCTTCCAAACCTTAGACCCTTCCTTTATCATGAGATGTGATATCCAACTCCTTCCCATTCCAATCCTGAGACCCTTCCGATATCATGAGATTTGTTATCTCAATGCTTCTAATATCAAACTTGAGACCCTCCCTATAGCATGAGATGTGACATCGAAGTCCTCCCCATTCCAATCCTGAGACCCTTCCTATAGCATGAGATGTGATATCTCAATGCTTCTAATACCAAACCTGAGACTCTTCCTATAACATGAGATGGGATATCCAACTCCTTCCCATTCCAATCCTGAGACCCTTCCGATAGCAGAGATGTGATATCTCAATGCTTATACCAATCCTGAGACCCTTCCTATGGCCTGAGATGTCATATACAACTCCTTCCCAATCCAATCCTGAGACCCTTCCTATAGCATGAGATGTGATATCTCAATGCTTATACCAAATCTGAGACCCTTCCTATAGCATGAGATGGGATATCCAACTCCTTCCAAATCCAATACTGATACCCTTCCAATAGCATGAGATGTGATATCCCAATGCTTCTACCAAACCTGAGACCCATACTATAGCATGAGATGGGATATTCAACTCCTTCCAAATCCAATACTGATACCCTTCCAATAGCATGTGATGTGATATCCCAATGCTTCTACCAAACCTGAGACCCATACTATGGCATGAGATGTGATATCAAACTCATTCCCATTCCAATCCTGAGACTCTTCCTATAACTTGAGATGTGATATCCAACTCCTCCCCATTCCAATCCTGAGACCCTTCCTATAGCATGAGATGTGATATCTCAATGCTTCTAATACCAAACCTGAGACCCTTCCTATAACATGAGATGTGATTTCCAAATCCTTCCCCTTCCAAACCTGAGACCCTCCCTTTAGCATGAGATGTGATATACAACTCCTTCCCATTCCAATCCTGAGACCCTTCTGATAGCATGAGATGTGATATCTCAATGCCTCTAATACCAAACCTGAGATCCTATCTCTAACATGAAATGTGATATCCATCTCCTTCCCTTTCCAAACCTGAGACCCTGCCTATAGCATGAGATGTGATATCCAAGGCCTTCCCATTCCAATCCTGAGACCCTTTCTATAGCATGTGATGTGATATCTCAATGCTTATACCAAACCTGAGACCCTTCCTATGGCATGAGATGTCATATACAACTCCTTCCCATTCCAATCCTGAGACCCTTCCTATAGCATGAGATGTGATATCTCAATGCATATACCAAACCTGAGACCCTTCCTATAGCATGAGATGTGATATCCAACTTCTTACCATTCCAATCCTGAGACCCTTCCTATAACATGAGATGTGATGTCTCAATGCTTCTAATACCAAACCTGAGATATTTCCTATAATATGAGATGTGATATCCAACTCCTTCCCATTCCAATCCTGAGACCCTTCCTATAGCATGAGATGTGATATCTCAATGCTTATACCAAACCTGAGACCCTTCCTATAGCTTGAGATGTGATATCCAACTCCTTCCCATTCCAATCCAGAGACCCTTCCTATAGCATGAGATGTGATATCTCAAGGCCTCTAATACCAAACCTGAGATCCTTCCTCTAACATGAAATGTGATATCCAACTCCTTCCCCTTCCAAACCTGAGAGCCTTCCTATAGCATGAGATATGATATCCAAGTCCTTCCCATTCCAATCCTGAGACCCTTTCTATAACATGAAATGTGATATCCAACTCCTTCCCATTCCAACCTGAGACCCTTCCTATAGCATGAGATGGGATATCCAACTCCTTCCAAATCCAATAATGATACCCTTCCGATAGCATGAGATGTGATATCCCAATGCTTCTACCAAACCTGAGACCCATACTATGGCATGAGATGTGATATCAAACTCCTTCCCATTCCAATCCTGAGGCCCTTCCTATAGCTTGAGGTGTGATATCCAACTCCTTCCCATTCCAATTCTGAGACCCTTCTTATACCATGAGACTTGATATCTCAATGCTTCTAATACCAAACCTGAGACCCGTCCTATAACATGAGATGTGATATCCAAATCCTTCCCCTTCCAAACCTCAGACCCTTCCTTTATCATGAGATGTGATATCCAACTCCTTCCCATTCCAATCCTGAGACCGTTCCGATATCATGAGATTTGCTATCTCAATGCTTCTAATATCAAACTTGAGACCCTCCCTATAGCATGAGATGTGACATCCAAGTTCTTCCCATTCCAATCCTGAGACCCTTCCTATAGCATGAGATGTGATATCTCTATGCTTCTAATACCAAACCTGAGACCCTTCCTATAACATGAGATGGGATATCCAACTCCTTCCCATTCCAATCCTGAGACCCTTCCGATAGCAGAGATGTGATATCTCAATGCTTATACCAAACCTGAGACCCTTCATATGGCCTGGGATGTCATATACAACTCCTTCCCATTCCAATCCTGTGACCCTTCCTATAGCATGAGATGTGATATCTCAATGCCTATACCAAATCTGAGACCCTTCCTATAGCATGAGATGTGATATCCAATTCCTTCCCATTCCAATCCTGAGACCCTTCCTATAGCATGAGATGTGATATCTCAATGCTTATACCAAACCTGAGAGCCTACCTATAGCATGAGATGTGATATCCAAGTCCATCCCATTCCAATCCTTAGACCCTTCCTACAGCATGCGATGTGATATCTCAATGATTCTAATACCAAACCAGAGACTCGTCCTATAACATGAGATGGGATATCCAACTCCTTCCCATTCCAATCCTGAGCCACTTCAGATAGCAGAGATGTGATATCTCAATGCTTATACCAAACCTGAGACCCTTCCTATAACATGAGATGTGATATCCAACTCCTTCCCGTTCCAAACCTGAGACACTAACTATAGCATATGTGATATCCAACTCCTTCCCATTCCAAACATGAGACCCTTCCTATAGCAAGAAAGTAATATCCAACTCCTACCCATTCCAATCCTGAGACCCTTCCTATAGCAAGAGATGTGATATCCAAATCCTTTCCATTCCAATCCTGAGACCCTTCCTATAACATGAGATGTGATATCCAACTCCTTCCCATTCCAACCTGAGACACTTCCTATAGCATGAGAAGGGATATCCAACTCCTTCCCAATCCAATCCTGAGACCCTTCCGATAGCAGAGATGTGATATCTCAATGCTTATACCAAACCTGAGACCCTTCCTATAGCATGAGAAGGGATATCCAACTCCTTCCCAATCCAATCCTGAGACCCTTCCGATAGCAGAGACGTGATATCTCAATGCTTCTACCAAACCTGAGACCCTTCCTTTAGCATGAGATGTGATATCCAAATCCTTCACATTCCAATCCTGAGACCCTTCCTATAGCATGAGAAGGGATATCTCAATGCTTCTAATACCAAACCTGAGATCCTTCCTATAACATGAGATGTGATATCCAACTCCTTCCCATTCCAATCCTGAGACCCTACCTATAGCATGAGATGTGATATCTCAAGGCCTCTAATACCAAACCTGAGATCCTTCCTCTAACATGAAATGTGATATCCAACTCCTTCCCATTCCAATCCTGAAACCCTTCCTATAGCATGAGATGTGCTATCTCAATGCTTATACCAAACCTGAGACCCTTCCTAAAGCTTGAGATGTGATATCCAACTCCTTCCCCTTCCAAACCTGAGAGCCTTCCTATAGCATGAGATATGATATCCAAGTCCTTCCCATTCCAATCCTGAGACCCTTCCTATAACATGAAATGTGATATCCAACTCCTTCCCATTCCAACCTGAGACCCTTCCTATAGCATGAGATGGGATATCCAACTCCTTCCAAATCCAATACTGATACCCTTCCAATAGCATGAGATGTGATATCCCAATGCTTCTACCAAACCTGAGACCCATACTATGGCATGAGATGTGATATCAAACTCCTTCCCATTCCAATCCTGAGACTCTTCCTATAGCTTGAGATGTGATATCCAACTCCTTCCCATTCCAATTCTGAGACCCTTCCTATGCCATGAGACTTGATATCTCAATGCTTCTAATACCAAACCTGAGACCCGTCCTATAACATGAGATGTGATATCCAAATCTTTCCCCTTCCAAACCTTAGACCCTTCCTTTATCATGAGATGTGATATCCAACTCCTTCCCATTCCAATCCTGAGACCCTTCCGATATCATGAGATTTGTTATCTCAATGCTTCTAATATCAAACTTGAGACCCTCCCTATAGCATGAGATGTGACATCCAAGTCCTCCCCATTCCAATCCTGAGACCCTTCCTATAGCATGAGATGTGATATCTCAATGCTTCTAATACCAAACCTGAGACTCTTCCTATAACATGAGATGGGATATCCAACTCCTTCCCATTCCAATCCTGAGACCCTTCAGATAGCAGAGATGTGATATCTCAATGCTTATACCAATCCTGAGACCCTTCCTATGGCCTGAGATGTCATATACAACTCCTTCCCAATCCAATCCTGAGACCCTTCCTATAGCATGAGATGTGATATCTCAATGCTTATACCAAATCTGAGACCCTTCCTATAGCATGAGATGGGATATCCAACTCCTTCCAAATCCAATACTGATACCCTTCCAATAGCATGAGATGTGATATCCCAATGCTTCTACCAAACCTGAGACCCATACTATAGCATGAGATGGGATATTCAACTCCTTCCAAATCCAATACTGATACCCTTCCAATAGCATGTGATGTGATATCCCAATGCTTCTACCAAACCTGAGACCCATACTATGGCATGAGATGTGATATCAAACTCATTCCCATTCCAATCCTGAGACTCTTCCTATAGCTTGAGATGTGATATCCAACTCCTTCCCATTCCAATTCTGAGACCCTACCTATGCCATGAGACTTGATATCTTAATGCTTCTAATACCAAACCTGAGACCCGTCCTATAACATGAGATGTGATATCCAAATCTTTCCCCTTCCAAACCTTAGACCCTTCCATTATCATGAGATATGATATCCAACTCCTTCCCATTCCAATCCTGAGACCGTTCCGATATCATGAGATGTGATATCTCAATGCTTCTAATACCAAACCTGAGACCCGTCCTATAACATGAGATGTGATATCCAAATCTTTCCCCTTCCAAACCTTAGACCCTTCCTTTATCATGAGATGTGATATCCAACTCCTTCCCATTCCAATCCTGAGACCCTTCCGATATCATGAGATTTGTTATCTCAATGCTTCTAATATCAAACTTGAGACCCTCCCTATAGCATGAGATGTGACATCCAAGTCCTCCCCATTCCAATCCTGAGACCCTTCCTATAGCATGAGATGTGATATCTCAATGCTTCTAATACCAAACCTGAGACTCTTCCTATAACATGAGATGGGATATCCAACTCCTTCCCATTCCAATCCTGAGACCCTTCCGATAGCAGAGATGTGATATCTCAATGCTTATACCAAATCTGAGACCCTTCCTATAGCATGAGATGGGATATCCAACTCCTTCCAAATCCAATACTGATACCCTTCCAATAGCATGAGATGTGATATCCCAATGCTTCTACCAAACCTGAGACCCATACTATAGCATGAGATGGGATATTCAACTCCTTCCAAATCCAATACTGATACCCTTCCAATAGCATGTGATGTGATATCCCAATGCTTCTACCAAACCTGAGACCCATACTATGGCATGAGATGTGATATCAAACTCATTCCCATTCCAATCCTGAGACTCTTCCTATAGCTTGAGATGTGATATCCAACTCCTTCCCATTCCAATTCAGAGACCCTACCTATGCCATGAGACTTGATATCTCAATGCTTCTAATACCAAACCTGAGACCCGTCCTATAACATGAGATGTGATATCCAAATCTTTCCCCTTCCAAACCTTAGACCCTTCCATTATCATGAGATATGATATCCAACTCCTTCCCATTCCAATCCTGAGACAGTTCCGATATCATGAGATGTGATATCTCAATGCTTCTAATACCAAACCTGAGACCCGTCCTATAACATGAGATGTGATATCCAAATCTTTCCCCTTCCAAACCTTAGACCCTTCCTTTATCATGAGATGTGATATCCAACTCCTTCCCATTCCAATCCTGAGACCCTTCCGATATCATGAGATTTGTTATCTCAATGCTTCTAATATCAAACTTGAGACCCTCCCTATAGCATGAGATGTGACATCCAAGTCCTCCCCATTCCAATCCTGAGACCCTTCCTATAGCATGAGATGTGATATCTCAATGCTTCTAATACCAAACCTGAGACTCTTCCTATAACATGAGATGGGATATCCAACTCCTTCCCATTCCAATCCTGAGACCCTTCCGATAGCAGAGATGTGATATCTCAATGCTTATACCAATCCTGAGACCCTTCCTATGGCCTGAGATGTCATATACAACTCCTTCCCAATCCAATCCTGAGACCCTTCCTATAGCATGAGATGTGATATCTCAATGCTTATACCAAATCTGAGACCCTTCCTATAGCATGAGATGGGATATCCAACTCCTTCCAAATCCAATACTGATACCCTTCCAATAGCATGAGATGTGATATCCCAATGCTTCTACCAAACCTGAGACCCATACTATAGCATGAGATGGGATATTCAACTCCTTCCAAATCCAATACTGATACCCTTCCAATAGCATGTGATGTGATATCCTAATGCTTCTACCAAACCTGAGACCCATACTATGGCATGAGATGTGATATCAAACTCATTCCCATTCCAATCCTGAGACTCTTCCTATAGCATGAGATGGGATATTCAACTCCTTCCAAATCCAATACTGATACCCTTCCAATAGCATGTGATGTGATATCCTAATGCTTCTACCAAACCTGAGACCCATACTATGGCATGAGATGTGATATCAAACTCATTCCCATTCCAATCCTGAGACTCTTCCTATAGCATGAGATGTGACATCCAAGTCCTCCCCATTCCAATCCTGAGACCCTTCCTATAGCATGAGATGTGATATCTCAATGCTTCTAATACCAAACCTGAGACCCTTCCTATAACATGAGATGTGATTTCCAAATCCTTCCCCTTCCAAACCTGAGACCCTTCCTTTAGCATGAGATGTGATATCTCAATGCTTATACCAAATCTGAGACCCTTCCTATAGTATGAGATGTGATATCCAACTCCTTCCCGTTCCAAACCTGAGACACTAACTATAGCATATGTGATATCCAACTCCTTCCCATTCCAAACATGAGACCCTTCCTATAGCAAGAACGTAATATCCAACTCCTACCCATTCCAATCCTGAGACCCTTCCTATAGCAAGAGATGTGATATCCGAATCCTTCCCATTCCAATCCTGAGACCCTTCCTATAACATGAGATGTGATATCCAACTCCTTCCCATTCCAACCTGAGACACCTCCTATAGCATGAGAAGGGATATCCAACTCCTTCCCAATCCAATCCTGAGACCCTTCCGATAGCAGAGATGTGATATCTCAATGCTTATACCAAACCTGAGACCCTTCCTATGGCATGAGATGTGATATCCAACTCCTTGCCATTCAAATCCTGAGACCCTTCCTATAGCATGAGAAGGGATATCCAACTCCTTCCCAATCCAATCCTGAGACCCTTCCGATAGCAGAGACGTGATATCTCAATGCTTCTACCAAACCTGAGACCCTTCCTTTAGCATGAGATGTGATATCCAAATCCTTCACATTCCAATCCTGAGACCCTTCCTATAGCATGAGATGTGATATCTCAATGCTTCTAATACCAAACCTGAGATCCTTCCTATAACATGAGATGTGATATCCAATTCCTTCCCATTCCAAACCTGAGACCCTTCCTATTGGATGAGATGTGATATCCAACTCCTTCCCATTCCAACCCTGAGACCCTTCCTATAGCATGAGATGTGATGTCTCAATGCTTCTAATACCAAACCTGAGATCCTTCCTATAACATGAGATGTGATATCCAACTCCTTCCATTCCAATCCTGAGACCCGTCCTATAGCATGAGATGTGATATCTCAATGCTTATACCAAACCTGAGACCCTTCCTATAGCATGAGATGTGATATCCAACTACTTCCCATTCCAATCCTGAGACCCTTCCTATAGCATGAGATGTGATATCTCAATGCTTCTAATACCAAACCTGAGATCCTTCCTCTAACATGAAATGTGATATCCAACTCCTTCCCTTTCCAAACCTAAGAGCCTATCTATAGCATGAGATGTGATATCCAAGTCTTTCCCATTCCAACCCTTAGACCCTTCCTACAGCATGCAATATGATATCTCAATGATTCTAATAACAAACCTGAGACCCGTCCTATAACATGAGATGGGATATCGAACTCCTTCCCATTCCAATCCTGAGCTGCTTCCGATAGCAGAGATGTGATATCTCAATGCTTATACCAAACCTGAGACCCTTCCTATAACATGAGATGTGATATCCAACTCCTTCCCGTTCCAAACCTGAGACACTAACTATAGCATATGTGATATCCAACTCCTTCCCATTCCAAACATGAGACCCTTCCTATAGCAAGAACGTAATATCCAACTCCTACCCATTCCAATCCTGAGACAATTCCTATAGCAAGAGATGTGATATCCAAATCCTTCCCATTCCAATCCTGAGACCCTTCCTATAACATGAGATGTGATATCCAACTCCTTCCCATTCCAACCTGAGACACTTCCTATAGCATGAGAAGGGATAGCCAACTCCTTCCCAATCCAATCCTGAGACCCTTCCGATAGCAGAGATGTCATATCTCAATGCTTATACCAAACCTGAGACCCTTCCTATGGCATGAGATGTGATATCCAACTCCTTGCCATTCAAATCCTGAGACCCTTCCTATAGCATGAGAAGGGATATCCAACTCCTTCCCAATCCAATCCTGAGACCCTTTCGATAGCAGAGACGTGATATCTCAATGCTTCTACCAAACCTGAGACCCTTCCTTTAGCATGAGATGTGATATCCAAATCCTTCACATTCCAATCCTGAGACCCTTCCTATAGCATGAGATGTGATATCTCAATGCTTCTAATACCAAACCTGAGACCCTCCCTATAGCATGAGATGTGATACCTCAATGCTTCTAATACCAAACCTGAGACTCTTCCTATAACATGAGATGGGATATCCAACTCCTTCCCATTACAATCCTGAGACGCTTCCGAAAGCAGAGATGTGATATCTCAATGCTTATACCAAACCTGAGACCCTTCCTATGGCATGAGATGTCATATACAGATCCTTCCCATTCCAATCCTGAGACCCTTCCTATAGCATGAGATGTGATATCTCAATGCTTATACCAAATCTAAAACCCTTCCTATAGCATGAGATGTGATATCCAACTCCTTCCCATTCCAATCCTGAGACCCTTCCTATAGCATGAGATGTGATATCCAATGGCTCTAATACCAAACCTGAGATCCTTCCTCTAACATTAAAGGTGATATCCAACTCCTTCCCTTTCCAAACCTGAGAGCCTACCTATAGCATGAGATGTGATATCCAAGTCCTTCCCATTCCAATCCTTAGACCCTTCCTACAGCATGCAATATGATATCTCAATGATTCTAATAACAAACCTGAGACCCGTCCTATAACATGAGATGGGATATCCAACTCCTTCCCATTCCAATCCTGAGACACTTCCGATAGCAGAGATGTGATATCTCAATGCTTATACCAAACCTGAGACCCTTCCTATAACATGAGATGTGATATCCAAATCCTTCCCGTTCCAAACCTGAGACCCTTCCTTTAGCATGAGATGTGATATCCAGCTCCTTCCCATTCCAATCCTGAGACACTTCCGATAGCATGAGATGTGATATATCAATGCTTCTAATATCAAAACTGAGACCCTCCCTATAGCATGATATGTGATATCTAAGTCCTTCCCATTCCAATCCTGAGACACTCCCTATAGCATGAGATGTGATATCCAACTCTTTCCCATTCCAATCCTGAGACCCTTCCTATAGCATGAGATATGATATCTCAATACTTCTAATACCAAACGTGAGATCCTTCCGATAACATGAGATGTGATATCCAAATCCTTCCCCTTCCAAACCTGAGTCCCTCCCTTTAGCATGAGATGTGATATCCAACTCCTTCCCATTCCAATCCTGAGACCCTTCTGATAGCATGAGATGTGATATCTCAATGCTTCTAATACCAAACCTGAGATCCTTCCGATAGCATGAGATGTGATATCTCAATGCTTCTAATACCAAACCTGAGATCCTTCCTATAACATGAGATGTGATATCCAAATCCTTCCCCTTCCAAACCTGAGACCCTCCCGGATATCCCATCTCATGCTATAGGAAGGGTCTCAGGTTGGAATGGGAAGGAGTTGGATATGACATCTCATGTTATAGGAAGGCTCTCAGGATTGGAATGGGAAGGACTTGGATATCACATCTCATGTTGTAGGAAGGCTCTCAGGTTTGGAAAGGGAAGGAGTTGGATATCACATTTCATGTTAGAGGTAGGATCTCAGGTTTGGTATTAGAGGCATTGAGATATCACATCTCATGCTATCAGAAGGGTATCAGGATTGGAATGGGAAGGAGATGGATATCACATCTCATGCTAAAGGGAGGGTCTCAGGTTCGGAAGGGGAAGGATTTGGATGTCACATCTCATGATATAGGAAGGATCTCAGGTTTGGTATTAGAAGCATTGAGATATCACATCTCATGCTATCGGAAGGATCTCAGGTTTGGTATTAGAAGCATTGAGATATCACATCTCATGCTATAGGAAGGGTCTCAGGATTGGAATGGGATGGAGTTGGATATCACATCTCATGATAAAGGAAGGGTCTAAGGTTTGGAAGGGGAAGGATTTGGATATCACATCTCATGTTATAGGACGGGTCTCAGGTTTGGTATTAGAAGCATTGAGATATCAAGTCTCATGGTATAGGAAGGGTCTCAGAATTGGAATGGGAAGGAGTTGGATATCACATCTCAAGCTATAGGAAGGGTCTCAGGATTGGAATGGGAAGGAGTTTGATGTCACATCTTATGCCATAGTATGGGTCTCAGGTTTGGTAGAAGCATTGGGATATCACATCTCATGCTATTGGATGGGTATCAGATTGGATTTGGAAGGAGTTGGATATCCCATCTCATGCTATAGGAAGGGTCTCAGGCTGGAATGGGAAGGAGTTGGATATCACATTTAATGTTATAGGAAGGGTCTCAGGATTGGAATGGGAAGGACTTGGATATCATATCTCATGCTATAGGAAGGCTCTCAGGTTTGGAAGGGGAAGGAGTTGGATATCACATTTCATGTTAGAGGAAGGATCTCAGGTTTGGTATTAGAGGCCTTGAGATATCACATCTCATGCTATAGGAAGGGTCTCAGGATTGGAATGGGAAGGAGTTGGATATCACATCTCAAGCTATAGGAAGGGTCTCAGGTTTGGTATAAGCATTGAGATATCACATCTCATGCTATAGGACGGGTCTCAGGATTGGAATGGGAAGGAGTTGGATATCACATCTCATGTTATAGGAAAGATCTCAGGTTTGGTATTAGAAGCATTGAGACATCACATCTCATGTTATAGGAAGGGTCTTAGGATTGGAATGGGAAGAAGTTGGATATCACATCTCATGCTATAGGAAGGGTCTCAGGTTTGGTATAAGCATTGAGATATCACATCTCATGCTATAGGAAGGGTCTCAGGATTGGAATGGGAAGGAGTTGTATATGACATATCATGCAATAGGAAGGGTCTCAGGTTTGGTATAAGCATTGAGATATCACATCACATGCTATATGAAGGGTCTCAGGATTGGAATGGGAAGGACTTGGATATCACATCTCATGCTATAGGCAGGGTCTCAGGTTTGGAAAGGGAAGGAGATGGATATCACATTTCATGTTAGAGGTAGGATCTCAGGTTTGGTATTAGAGGCATTGAGATATCACATCTTATGCTATCAAGGGTCTCAGGATTGGAATGGGAAGGAGTTGTATATCACATCTCATGCTAAAGGGAGGGTCTCAGGTTTGGAATGGGAAGGATTTGGAAATCACATCTCATGTTATAGGAAGGATCTCAGGTTTGGTATTAGAAGCATTCAGATATCATATCTCATGCTATCGGAAGTATCTCAGGTTTGGTATTAGAGGCATTGAGATATCACATCTCATGCTATCATAAGGGTCTCCGGATTGGAATGGGAAGGAGTTGGATATCACATCTCTTGTTATAGGAAGGATCTCAGGTTTGGTATTAGAAGCATTGAGATATCACATCTCATGCTATAGGAAGGGTCTCAGGATTGGAATGGGAAGGAGTTGGATATCACATCTCATGCTATAGGAAGGGTCTCAGATTTGGTATAAGCATTGAGATATCACATCTCATGCTATAGGAAGGGTCTCAGGATTGGAATGGGAAGGAGTTGGATATCACATCTCATGCTATAGGAAGGGTCTCAGGTTTGGAACGGGAAGGAGTTAGATATCACATCTCATGTTATAGGAAGAGTCTCAGGTTTGGTATAAGCATTGAGATATCACATCTCTGCTATCGGAGGTGTCTCAGGATTGGGACGGGAAGGAATTGGATATCACATCTCATGCTAGAGGAAGGGTATCAGGTTTGGAACGGGAAGGAGTTGGATATCCCATCTCATGTTATAGGACAGGTCTCAGGTTTGATATTAGAAGCATTGAGATATCACATCTCTGCTATTGGAAGGGTCTCAGGATTGGAATGGGAAGGACTTGGATATCAGAATTCATGTTATAGGAAGGGTCTCAGGTTTGGTATTAGAAGCATTGAGATATCACATCTCATGCTATAGGAAGGGTCTCAGGATTGAAATGGGAAGGACTTGGATATCACATCTCATGTTGTAGGAAGGCTCTTAGGTTTGGAAAGGGAAGGAGTTGGATATCACATTTCATGTTAGAGGTAGGATCTCAGGTTTGGTATTAGAGGCATTGAGATATCACATCTCATGCTATCAGAAGGGTATCAGGATTGGAAGGGGAAGGATTTGGATATCACATCTCATGTTATAGGACGGGTCTCAGGTTTGGTATTAGAAGCATTGAGATATCAAGTCTCATGGTATAGGAAGGGTCTCAGAATTGGAATGGGAAGGAGTTGGATATCACATCTCAAGCTATAGGAAGGGTCTCAGGATTGGAATGGGAACGAGTTTGATGTCACATCTTATGCCATAGTATGGGTCTCAGGTTTGGTAGAAGCATTGGGATATCACATCTCATGCTATTGGATGGGTATCAGATTGGATTTGGAAGGAGTTGGATATCCCATCTCATGCTATAGGAAGGGTCTCAGGCTGGAATGGGAAGGAGTTGGATATCACATTTAATGTTATAGAAAGGGTCTCAGGATTGGAATGGGAAGGACTTGGATATCATATCTCATGCTATAGGAAGGCTCTCAGGTTTGGAAGGGGAAGGAGTTGGATATCACATTTCATGTTAGAGGAAGGATCTCAGGTTTGGTATTAGAGGCCTTGAGATATCACATCTCATGCTATAGGAAGGGTCTCAGGATTGGAATGGGAAGGAGTTGGATATCACATCTCAAGCTATAGGAAGGGTCTCAGGTTTGGTATAAGCATTGAGATATCACATCTCATGCTATAGGAAGGGTCTCAGGATTGGAATGGGAAGGAGTTGGATATCACATCTCATGTTATAGGAAAGATCTCAGGTTTGGTATTAGAAGCATTGAGACATCACATCTCATGTTATAGGAAGGGTCTTAGGATTGGAATGGGAAGAAGTTGGATATCACATCTCATGCTATAGGAAGGGTCTCAGGTTTGGTATAAGCATTGAGATATCACATCTCATGCTATAGGAAGGGTCTCAGGATTGGAATGGGAAGGAGTTGTATATGACATATCATGCAATAGGAAGGGTCTCAGGTTTGGTATAAGCATTGAGATATCACATCACATGCTATATGAAGGGTCTCAGGATTGGAATGGGAAGGACTTGGATATCACATCTCATGCTATAGGCAGGGTCTCAGGTTTGGAAAGGGAAGGAGATGGATATCACATTTCATGTTAGAGGTAGGATCTCAGGTTTGGTATTAGAGGCATTGAGATATCACATCTCATGCTATCAGAAGGGTCTCAGGATTGGAATGGGAAGGAGTTGTATATCACATCTCATGCTAAAGGGAGGGTCTCAGGTTTGGAAGGGGAAGGATTTGGAAATCACATCTCATGTTATAGGAAGGATCTCAGGTTTGGTATTAGAAGCATTCAGATATCATATCTCATGCTATCGGAAGTATCTCAGGTTTGGTATTAGAGGCATTGAGATATCACATCTCATGCTATCATAAGGGTCTCAGGATTGGAATGGGAAGGAGTTGGATATCACATCTCTTGTTATAGGAAGGATCTCAGGTTTGGTATTAGAAGCATTGAGATATCACATCTCATGCTATAGGAAGGGTCTCAGGATTGGAATGGGAAGGAGTTGGATATCACATCTCATGCTATAGGAAGGGTCTCAGATTTGGTATAAGCATTGAGATATCACATCTCATGCTATAGGAAGGGTCTCAGGATTGGAATGGGAAGGATTTGGATATCACATCTCATGCTATAGGAAGGGTCTCAGGTTTGGAACGGGAAGGAGTTAGATATCACATCTCATGTTATAGGAAGAGTCTCAGGTTTGGTATAAGCATTGAGATATCACATCTCTGCTATCGGAGGTGTCTCAGGATTGGGACGGGAAGGAATTGGATATCACATCTCATGCTAGAGGAAGGGTATCAGGTTTGGAACGGGAAGGAGTTGGATATCCCATCTCATGTTATAGGACAGGTCTCAGGTTTGATATTAGAAGCATTGAGATATCACATCTCTGCTATTGGAAGGGTCTCAGGATTGGAATGGGAAGGACTTGGATATCAGAATTCATGTTATAGGAAGGGTCTCAGGTTTGGTATTAGAAGCATTGAGATATCACATCTCATGCTATAGGAAGGGTCTCAGGATTGAAATGGGAAGGACTTGGATATCACATCTCATGTTGTAGGAAGGCTCTTAGGTTTGGAAAGGGAAGGAGTTGGATATCACATTTCATGTTAGAGGTAGGATCTCAGGTTTGGTATTAGAGGCATTGAGATATCACATCTCATGCTATCAGAAGGGTATCAGGATTGGAAGGGGAAGGATTTGGATATCACATCTCATGTTATAGGACGGGTCTCAGGTTTGGTATTAGAAGCATTGAGATATCAAGTCTCATGGTATAGGAAGGGTCTCAGAATTGGAATGGGAAGGAGTTGGATATCACATCTCAAGCTATAGGAAGGGTCTCAGGATTGGAATGGGAACGAGTTTGATGTCACATCTTATGCCATAGTATGGGTCTCAGGTTTGGTAGAAGCATTGGGATATCACATCTCATGCTATTGGATGGGTATCAGATTGGATTTGGAAGGAGTTGGATATCCCATCTCATGCTATAGGAAGGGTCTCAGGCTGGAATGGGAAGGAGTTGGATATCACATTTAATGTTATAGAAAGGGTCTCAGGATTGGAATGGGAAGGACTTGGATATCATATCTCATGCTATAGGAAGGCTCTCAGGTTTGGAAGGGGAAGGAGTTGGATATCACATTTCATGTTAGAGGAAGGATCTCAGGTTTGGTATTAGAGGCCTTGAGATATCACATCTCATGCTATAGGAAGGGTCTCAGGATTGGAATGGGAAGGAGTTGGATATCACATCTCAAGCTATAGGAAGGGTCTCAGGTTTGGTATAAGCATTGAGATATCACATCTCATGCTATAGGAAGGGTCTCAGGATTGGAATGGGAAGGAGTTGGATATCACATCTCATGTTATAGGAAAGATCTCAGGTTTGGTATTAGAAGCATTGAGACATCACATCTCATGTTATAGGAAGGGTCTTAGGATTGGAATGGGAAGAAGTTGGATATCACATCTCATGCTATAGGAAGGGTCTCAGGTTTGGTATAAGCATTGAGATATCACATCTCATGCTATAGGAAGGGTCTCAGGATTGGAATGGGAAGGAGTTGTATATGACATATCATGCAATAGGAAGGGTCTCAGGTTTGGTATAAGCATTGAGATATCACATCACATGCTATATGAAGGGTCTCAGGATTGGAATGGGAAGGACTTGGATATCACATCTCATGCTATAGGCAGGGTCTCAGGTTTGGAAAGGGAAGGAGATGGATATCACATTTCATGTTAGAGGTAGGATCTCAGGTTTGGTATTAGAGGCATTGAGATATCACATCTCATGCTATCAGAAGGGTCTCAGGATTGGAATGGGAAGGAGTTGTATATCACATCTCATGCTAAAGGGAGGGTCTCAGGTTTGGAAGGGGAAGGATTTGGAAATCACATCTCATGTTATAGGAAGGATCTCAGGTTTGGTATTAGAAGCATTCAGATATCATATCTCATGCTATCGGAAGTATCTCAGGTTTGGTATTAGAGGCATTGAGATATCACATCTCATGCTATCATAAGGGTCTCAGGATTGGAATGGGAAGGAGTTGGATATCACATCTCTTGTTATAGGAAGGATCTCAGGTTTGGTATTAGAAGCATTGAGATATCACATCTCATGCTATAGGAAGGGTCTCAGGATTGGAATGGGAAGGAGTTGGATATCACATCTCATGCTATAGGAAGGGTCTCAGATTTGGTATAAGCATTGAGATATCACATCTCATGCTATAGGAAGGGTCTCAGGATTGGAATGGGAAGGAGTTGGATATCACATCTCATGCTATAGGAAGGGTCTCAGGTTTGGAACGGGAAGGAGTTAGATATCACATCTCATGTTATAGGAAGAGTCTCAGGTTTGGTATAAGCATTGAGATATCACATCTCTGCTATCGGAGGTGTCTCAGGATTGGGACGGGAAGGAATTGGATATCACATCTCATGCTAGAGGAAGGGTCTCAGGTTTGGAACGGGAAGGAGTTGGATATCCCATCTCATGTTATAGGACAGGTCTCAGGTTTGATATTAGAAGCATTGAGATATCACATCTCTGCTATTGGAAGGGTCTCAGGATTGGAATGGGAAGGACTTGGATATCAGAATTCATGTTATAGGAAGGGTCTCAGGTTTGGTATTAGAAGCATTGAGATATCACATCTCATGCTATAGGAAGGGTCTCAGGATTGAAATGGGAAGGACTTGGATATCACATCTCATGTTATAGGAAGGGTCTCAGGTTTGGTATTAGAAGCATTGCGATATCACATCTCATGCTATAGGAAGGGTCTCAGGAATGGAATGGGAAGGACTTGGATATCACATCTCATGATAAAGGAAGGGTCTAAGGTTTGGAAGGGGAAGGATTTGGATATCACATCTCATGTTATTGGACCGGTCTCAGGTTTGGTATTAGAAGCATTGAGATATCAAGTCTCATGGTATGGGACGGGAGTTTGATATCACATCTCATGCCATGGTATGGGTCTCAGATTTTGTAGAAGCATTGGGATATCACATCTCATGCTATCAGAAGGGTATCAGGATTGGATTTGGAAGGAGTTGGATATCCCATCTCATGCAATAGGAAGGGTCTCAGGTTGGAATGGGAAGGAGTTGGATATGACATCTCATGTTATAGGAAGGGTCTCAGGATTGGAATGGGAAGGACTTGGATATCACATCTCATGCTGTAGGAAGGCTCTCAGGTTTGGAAAGGGAAGGAGTTGGATATCACATTTCATGTTAGAGGTAGGATCTCAGGTTTGGTATTAGAGGCATTGAGATATCACATCTCATGCTATCAGAAGGGTATCAGGATTGGAATGGGAAGGAGTTGGATATCACATCTCATGTTATAGGAAGGATCTCAGGTTTGGTATTAGAAGCATTGAGATATCACATCTCATGCTATCGGAAGGATCTCAGGTTTGGTATTAGAAGCATTGAGATATCACATCTCATGCTATAGGAAGGGTCTCAGGATTGGAATGGGAAGGAGTTGGATATCACATCTCATGTTATAGGAAGGATCTCAGGTTTGGTATTAGAAGCATTGAGATATCACATCTCATGCTATAGGACTGGTCTCAGGATTGGAATGGGAAGGAGTTGGATATCACATCTCATGCTAAAGGAAGGGTCTCAGTTTTGGTAGAAGCATTGAGATTTCACATATCATGCTATAGGAAGGGTCTCAGGATTGGAATGGGAAGGAGTTGGATATCACATCTCATGCTATAGGAAGGGTCTCAGGTTTGGTATAAGCATTGAGATATCACATCTCTGCTATCGGAAGGGTCTCAGGATTGGAATGGGAAGGACTTAGATATCACATCTCATGCTATAGGGAGGGTCTCAGTATTGATATTAGAAGCATTGAGATATCACATCTCAAGCTATCGGAAGGGTCTCAAGATTGGAATGGGAAGGAGTTGGATATCACATCTCATGCTATAGGAAGGGTCTCAGGTTAGGAACGGGAAGGAGTTGGATATCATATCTCATGATCTCATGTTATAGGAAGAGTCTCATGCTAAGAACTGATAGACCCTTCCTATAACATGAGATGGGAATATCCAACTCCTTCCCATTCCAATCCTGAGACCCTTCAGATAGCAGAGATGTGATATCTCAATGCTTATACCAAACCTGAGACCCTTCCTATAGCATGAGATGTGATATCCAACTCCTTCCCATTCCAATACTGAGACCCTTCCTATAGCATGAGATGTGATATCTCAATGCTTCTAATATCAAACTTGAGACCCTCCCTATAGCATGAGATGTGATACCTCAATGCTTCTAATACCAAACCTGAGACTCTTCCTATAACATGAGATGGGATATCCAACTCCTTCCCATTACAATCCTGAGACGCTTCCGAAAGCAGAGATGTGATATCTCAATGCTTATACCAAACCTGAGACCCTTCCTATGGCATGAGATGTCATATACAGATCCTTCCCATTCCAATCCTGAGACCCTTCCTATAGCATGAGATGTGATATCTCAATGCTTATACCAAACCTAAAACCCTTCCTATAGCATGAGATGTGATATCCAACTCCTTCCCATTCCAAACCTGAGACCCTTCCTATAGCATGAGATGTGATATCCAATGGCTCTAATACCAAACCTGAGATCCTTCCTCTAACATTAAATGTGATATCCAACTCCTTCCCTTTCCAAACCTGAGAGCCTACCTATAGCATGAGATGTGATATCCAAGTCCTTCCCATTCCAATCCTTAGACCCTTCCTACAGCATGCAATATGATATCTCAATGATTCTAATAACAAACCTGAGACCCGTCCTATAACATGAGATGTGATATCCAACTCCTTCCCATTCCAATCCTGAGACACATCCGATAGCAGAGATGTGATATCTCAATGCTTCTAATACCAAACCTGAGACCAGTCCTATAACATGAGATGGGATATCCAACTCCTTCCCGTTCCAAACCTGAGACCCTTCCTATAGCATGAGATGTGATATCCAACTCCTTCCCATCCCAATCCTGAGACACTTCCGATTGCAGAGATTTGATATCTCAATGCTTATACCAAACCTGAGACTCTTCCTATAACATGAGATGTGATATCCAACTCCTTCCCGTTCCAAACCTGAGACCCTTCCTATAGCATGAGATGTGATATCCAACTCCTTCCCATTCCAATCCTGAGACCCTTATGATAGCATGAGATGTGATATCTCAATGCCTCTAATACCAAATCTGAGATTCTTCCGATAGCATGAGATGTGATATCTCAATGCTTCTTATACCAAACCTGAGATCCTTCCTATAACATGAGATGTGATATCCAAATCCTTCCCCTTCCAAACCTGAGACCCTCCCTTTAGCATGAGATGTGATATCCAACTCCTTCCCATTCCAACCTGAGACCCTTCCTATAGCATGAGATGGGATATCCAACTCCTTGGAATTCCAATCCTGATACCCTTCCGATAGCATGAGATTTGATATCCCAATGCTTATACCAAACCTGAGACCCATACTATGGCATGAGATGTGATATCAAACTCCTTCCCATTCCAATCCTGAGACCCTTCCTATAGCTTGAGATGTGATATCCAACTCCTTCCCATTCCAATTCTGAGACCCTTCCTATACCATGAGACTTGATATCTCAATGCTTCTAATACCAAACCTGAGACCCGTCCTATAACATGAGATGTGATATCCAAATCCTTCCCCTTCCAAACCTTAGACCCTTCCTTTATCATGAGATGTGATATCCAACTCCTTCCCATTCCAATCCTGAGACCCTTCCGATATCATGAGATGTGATATCTCAATGCTTCTAATATCAAACTCGAGACCCTCCCTATAGCATGAGATGTGATATCCAAGTCCTTCCCATTCCAAACCTGAGATCCTTCCTATAACATGAGATGTGATATCCAACTCCTTCCCATTCCAATCCTGAGACACTTCCTATAGCATGAGATGTGATATCTCACTGCGTATACCAAACCTGAGACCCTTCCTATAGCATGAGATGTGATATCCAACTCCTTCCCATTCCAATCCTGAGACCCTTCCTATTGCATGAGATGTGATATCTCAATGCTTCTAATATCAAACTTGAGACCCTCCCTATAGCATGAGATGTGATATCCAAGTCCTTCCCATTCCAATCTTGAGACACTTCCTATAGCATGAGATGTGATATCTCAATGCTTCTAATACCAAACCTGAGACTCTTCCTATAACATGAGATGGGATATCCAACTCCTTCCCATTGCAATCCTGAGACCCTTCCGATAGCAGAGATGTGATATCTGAATGCTTATACCAAACCTGAGACCCTTCCTACGGCATGAGATGTCATATACAACTCCTTCCCATTCCAATCCTGACACCCTTCCTATAGCATGAGATGTGATATCTCAATGCTTATACCAAACCTGAGACCCTTCCTATAGCATGAGATGTGATATCCAACTCCTTCCCATTCCAATCCTGAGACCCTTCCTATAGCATGAGATGTGATATCTCAATGCTTATACTAATCCTGAGACCCTTCCTTTAGCATGAGATGTGATATCCAACTCCTTCCCATTCCAATCCTGAGACCCTTCCTATAGCATGAGATGTGATATCTCAAGGCTTCTAATACCAAACCTGAGATCCTTCCTATAACATGAGATGTGAAATCCAACTCCTTCCATTCCAATCCTGAGACCCTTCCTATAGCATGAGATGTGATATCTCAATGCTTATACTAATCCTGAGACCCTTCCTTTAGCATGAGATGTGATATCCAACTCCTTCCCATTCCAATCCTGAGACCCTTCCTATAGCATGAGATGTGATATCTCAAGGCCTCTAATACCAAACCTGAGATCCTTCCTCTAACATGAAATGTGATATCCAACTCCTTCCCATTCCAATCCTGAAACCCTTCCTATAGCATGAGATGTGCTATCTCAATGCTTATACCAAACCTGAGACCCTTCCTAAAGCTTGAGATGTGATATCCAACTCCTTCCCCTTCCAAACCTGAGAGCCTTCCTATAGCATGAGATATGATATCCAAGTCCTTCCCATTCCAATCCTGAGACCCTTCCTATAACATGAAATGTGATATCCAACTCCTTCCCATTCCAACCTGAGACCCTTCCTATAGCATGAGATGGGATATCCAACTCCTTCCAAATCCAATACTGATACCCTTCCAATAGCATGAGATGTGATATCCCAATGCTTCTACCAAACCTGAGACCCATACTATGGCATGAGATGTGATATCAAACTCCTTCCCATTCCAATCCTGAGACTCTTCCTATAGCTTGAGATGTGATATCCAACTCCTTCCCATTCCAATCCTGAGACCCTTCCGATAGCAGAGATGTGATATCTCAATGCTTATACCAATCCTGAGACCCTTCATATGGCCTGAGATGTCATATACAACTCCTTCCCAATCCAATCCTGAGACCCTTCCTATAGCATGAGATGTGATATCTCAATGCTTATACCAAATCTGAGACCCTTCCTATAGCATGAGATGGGATATCCAACTCCTTCCAAATCCAATACTGATACCCTTCCAATAGCATGAGATGTGATATCCCAATGCTTCTACCAAACCTGAGACCCATACTATAGCATGAGATGGGATATTCAACTCCTTCCAAATCCAATACTGATACCCTTTCAATAGCATGTGATGTGATATCCCAATGCTTCTACCAAACCTGAGACCCATACTATGGCATGAGATGTGATATCAAACTCATTCCCATTCCAATCCTGAGACTCTTCCTATAGCTTGAGATGTGATATCCAACTCCTTCCCATTCCAATTCTGAGACCCTACCTATGCCAATGAGACTTGATATCTCAATGCTTCTAATACCAAACCTGAGACCCGTCCTATAACATGAGATGTGATATCCAAATCTTTCCCCTTCCAAACCTTAGACCCTTCCATTATCATGAGATATGATATCCAACTCCTTCCCATTCCAATCCTGAGACCGTTCCGATATCATGAGATGTGATATCTCAATGCTTCTAATACCAAACCTGAGACCCGTCCTATAACATGAGATGTGATATCCAAATCTTTCCCCTTCCAAACCTTAGACCCTTCCTTTATCATGAGATGTGATATCCAACTCCTTCCCATTCCAATCCTGAGACCCTTCCGATATCATGAGATTTGTTATCTCAATGCTTCTAATATCAAACTTGAGACCCTCCCTATAGCATGAGATGTGACATCCAAGTCCTCCCCATTCCAATCCTGAGACCCTTCCTATAGCATGAGATGTGATATCTCAATGCTTCTAATACCAAACCTGAGACTCTTCCTATAACATGAGATGGGATATCCAACTCCTTCCCATTCCAATCCTGAGACCCTTCCGATAGCAGAGATGTGATATCTCAATGCTTATACCAATCCTGAGACCCTTCCTATGGCCTGAGATGTCATATACAACTCCTTCCCAATCCAATCCTGAGACCCTTCCTATAGCATGAGATGTGATATCTCAATGCTTATACCAAATCTGAGACCCTTCCTATAGCATGAGATGGGATATCCAACTCCTTCCAAATCCAATACTGATACCCTTCCAATAGCATGAGATGTGATATCCCAATGCTTCTACCAAACCTGAGACCCATACTATAGCATGAGATGGGATATTCAACTCCTTCCAAATCCAATACTGATACCCTTCCAATAGCATGTGATGTGATATCCTAATGCTTCTACCAAACCTGAGACCCATACTATGGCATGAGATGTGATATCAAACTCATTCCCATTCCAATCCTGAGACTCTTCCTATAGCATGAGATGGGATATTCAACTCCTTCCAAATCCAATACTGATACCCTTCCAATAGCATGTGATGTGATATCCTAATGCTTCTACCAAACCTGAGACCCATACTATGGCATGAGATGTGATATCAAACTCATTCCCATTCCAATCCTGAGACTCTTCCTATAGCATGAGATGTGACATCCAAGTCCTCCCCATTCCAATCCTGAGACCCTTCCTATAGCATGAGATGTGATATCTCAATGCTTCTAATACCAAACCTGAGACCCTTCCTATAACATGAGATGTGATTTCCAAATCCTTCCCCTTCCAAACCTGAGACCCTTCCTTTAGCATGAGATGTGATATCTCAATGCTTATACCAAATCTGAGACCCTTCCTATAGTATGAGATGTGATATCCAACTCCTTCCCGTTCCAAACCTGAGACACTAACTATAGCATATGTGATATCCAACTCCTTCCCATTCCAAACATGAGACCCTTCCTATAGCAAGAACGTAATATCCAACTCCTACCCATTCCAATCCTGAGACCCTTCCTATAGCAAGAGATGTGATATCCGAATCCTTCCCATTCCAATCCTGAGACCCTTCCTATAACATGAGATGTGATATCCAACTCCTTCCCATTCCAACCTGAGACACCTCCTATAGCATGAGAAGGGATATCCAACTCCTTCCCAATCCAATCCTGAGACCCTTCCGATAGCAGAGATGTGATATCTCAATGCTTATACCAAACCTGAGACCCTTCCTATGGCATGAGATGTGATATCCAACTCCTTGCCATTCAAATCCTGAGACCCTTCCTATAGCATGAGAAGGGATATCCAACTCCTTCCCAATCCAATCCTGAGACCCTTCCGATAGCAGAGACGTGATATCTCAATGCTTCTACCAAACCTGAGACCCTTCCTTTAGCATGAGATGTGATATCCAAATCCTTCACATTCCAATCCTGAGACCCTTCCTATAGCATGAGATGTGATATCTCAATGCTTCTAATACCAAACCTGAGATCCTTCCTATAACATGAGATGTGATATCCAATTCCTTCCCATTCCAAACCTGAGACCCTTCCTATTGGATGAGATGTGATATCCAACTCCTTCCCATTCCAACCCTGAGACCCTTCCTATAGCATGAGATGTGATGTCTCAATGCTTCTAATACCAAACCTGAGATCCTTCCTATAACATGAGATGTGATATCCAACTCCTTCCATTCCAATCCTGAGACCCGTCCTATAGCATGAGATGTGATATCTCAATGCTTATACCAAACCTGAGACCCTTCCTATAGCATGAGATGTGATATCCAACTACTTCCCATTCCAATCCTGAGACCCTTCCTATAGCATGAGATGTGATATCTCAATGCTTCTAATACCAAACCTGAGATCCTTCCTCTAACATGAAATGTGATATCCAACTCCTTCCCTTTCCAAACCTAAGAGCCTATCTATAGCATGAGATGTGATATCCAAGTCTTTCCCATTCCAACCCTTAGACCCTTCCTACAGCATGCAATATGATATCTCAATGATTCTAATAACAAACCTGAGACCCGTCCTATAACATGAGATGGGATATCGAACTCCTTCCCATTCCAATCCTGAGCCGCTTCCGATAGCAGAGATGTGATATCTCAATGCTTATACCAAACCTGAGACCCTTCCTATAACATGAGATGTGATATCCAACTCCTTCCCGTTCCAAACCTGAGACACTAACTATAGCATATGTGATATCCAACTCCTTCCCATTCCAAACATGAGACCCTTCCTATAGCAAGAACGTAATATCCAACTCCTACCCATTCCAATCCTGAGACAATTCCTATAGCAAGAGATGTGATATCCAAATCCTTCCCATTCCAATCCTGAGACCCTTCCTATAACATGAGATGTGATATCCAACTCCTTCCCATTCCAACCTGAGACACTTCCTATAGCATGAGAAGGGATAGCCAACTCCTTCCCAATCCAATCCTGAGACCCTTCCGATAGCAGAGATGTCATATCTCAATGCTTATACCAAACCTGAGACCCTTCCTATGGCATGAGATGTGATATCCAACTCCTTGCCATTCAAATCCTGAGACCCTTCCTATAGCATGAGAAGGGATATCCAACTCCTTCCCAATCCAATCCTGAGACCCTTTCGATAGCAGAGACGTGATATCTCAATGCTTCTACCAAACCTGAGACCCTTCCTTTAGCATGAGATGTGATATCCAAATCCTTCACATTCCAATCCTGAGACCCTTCCTATAGCATGAGATGTGATATCTCAATGCTTCTAATACCAAACCTGAGACCCTCCCTATAGCATGAGATGTGATACCTCAATGCTTCTAATACCAAACCTGAGACTCTTCCTATAACATGAGATGGGATATCCAACTCCTTCCCATTACAATCCTGAGACGCTTCCGAAAGCAGAGATGTGATATCTCAATGCTTATACCAAACCTGAGACCCTTCCTATGGCATGAGATGTCATATACAGATCCTTCCCATTCCAATCCTGAGACCCTTCCTATAGCATGAGATGTGATATCTCAATGCTTATACCAAACCTAAAACCCTTCCTATAGCATGAGATGTGATATCCAACTCCTTCCCATTCCAATCCTGAGACCCTTCCTATAGCATGAGATGTGATATCCAATGGCTCTAATACCAAACCTGAGATCCCTCCTCTAACATTAAATGTGATATCCAACTCCTTCCCTTTCCAAACCTGAGAGCCTACCTATAGCATGAGATGTGATATCCAAGTCCTTCCCATTCCAATCCTTAGACCCTTCCTACAGCATGCAATATGATATCTCAATGATTCTAATAACAAACCTGAGACCCGTCCTATAACATGAGATGTGATATCCAGCTCCTTCCCATTCCAATCCTGAGACACTTCCGATAGCATGAGATGTGATATCTCAATGCTTCTAATATCAAAACTGAGACCCTCCCTATAGCATGATATGTGATATCTAAGTCCTTCCCATTCCAATCCTGAGACACTCCCTATAGCATGAGATGTGATATCCAACTCTTTCCCATTCCAATCCTGAGACCCTTCCTATAGCATGAGATATGATATCTCAATACTTCTAATACCAAACGTGAGATCCTTCCGATAACATGAGATGTGATATCCAAATCCTTCCCCTTCCAAACCTGAGTCCCTCCCTTTAGCATGAGATGTGATATCCAACTCCTTCCCATTCCAATCCTGAGACCCTTCTGATAGCATGAGATGTGATATCTCAATGCTTCTAATACCAAACCTGAGATCCTTCCGATAGCATGAGATGTGATATCTCAATGCTTCTAATACCAAACCTGAGATCCTTCCTATAACATGAGATGTGATATCCAAATCCTTCCCCTTCCAAACCTGAGACCCTCCCGGATATCCCATCTCATGCTATAGGAAGGGTCTCAGGTTGGAATGGGAAGGAGTTGGATATGACATCTCATGTTATAGGAAGGGTCTCAGGATTGGAATGGGAAGGACTTGGATATCACATCTCATGTTGTAGGAAGGCTCTCAGGTTTGGAAAGGGAAGGAGTTGGATATCACATTTCATGTTAGAGGTAGGATCTCAGGTTTGGTATTAGAGGCATTGAGATATCACATCTCATGCTATCAGAAGGGTATCAGGATTGGAATGGGAAGGAGTTGGATATCACATCTCATGCTAAAGGGAGGGTCTCAGGTTCGGAAGGGGAAGGATTTGGATGTCACATCTCATGTTATAGGAAGGATCTCAGGTTTGGTATTAGAAGCATTGAGATATCACATCTCATGCTATCGGAAGGATCTCAGGTTTGGTATTAGAAGCATTGAGATATCACATCTCATGCTATAGGAAGGGTCTCAGGATTGGAATGGGATGGAGTTGGATATCACATCTCATGATAAAGGAAGGGTCTAAGGTTTGGAAGGGGAAGGATTTGGATATCACATCTCATGTTATAGGACGGGTCTCAGGTTTGGTATTAGAAGCATTGAGATATCAAGTCTCATGGTATAGGAAGGGTCTCCGAATTGGAATGGGAAGGAGTTGGATATCACATCTCAAGCTATAGGAAGGGTCTCAGGATTGGAATGGGAAGGAGTTTGATGTCACATCTTATGCCATAGTATGGGTCTCAGGTTTGGTAGAAGCATTGGGATATCACATCTCATGCTATTGGATGGGTATCAGATTGGATTTGGAAGGAGTTGGATATCCCATCTCATGCTATAGGAAGGGTCTCAGGCTGGAATGGGAAGGAGTTGGATATCACATTTAATGTTATAGGAAGGGTCTCAGGATTGGAATGGGAAGGACTTGGATATCATATCTCATGCTATAGGAAGGCTCTCAGGTTTGGAAGGGGAAGGAGTTGGATATCACATTTCATGTTAGAGGAAGGATCTCAGGTTTGGTATTAGAGGCCTTGAGATATCACATCTCATGCTATAGGAAGGGTCTCAGGATTGGAATGGGAAGGAGTTGGATATCACATCTCAAGCTATAGGAAGGGTCTCAGGTTTGGTATAAGCATTGAGATATCACATCTCATGCTATAGGACGGGTCTCAGGATTGGAATGGGAAGGAGTTGGATATCACATCTCATGTTATAGGAAAGATCTCAGGTTTGGTATTAGAAGCATTGAGACATCACATCTCATGTTATAGGAAGGGTCTTAGGATTGGAATGGGAAGAAGTTGGATATCACATCTCATGCTATAGGAAGGGTCTCAGGTTTGGTATAAGCATTGAGATATCACATCTCATGCTATAGGAAGGGTCTCAGGATTGGAATGGGAAGGAGTTGTATATGACATATCATGCAATAGGAAGGGTCTCAGGTTTGGTATAAGCATTGAGATATCACATCACATGCTATATGAAGGGTCTCAGGATTGGAATGGGAAGGACTTGGATATCACATCTCATGCTATAGGCAGGGTCTCAGGTTTGGAAAGGGAAGGAGATGGATATCACATTTCATGTTAGAGGTAGGATCTCAGGTTTGGTATTAGAGGCATTGAGATATCACATCTTATGCTATCAAGGGTCTCAGGATTGGAATGGGAAGGAGTTGTATATCACATCTCATGCTAAAGGGAGGGTCTCAGGTTTGGAAGGGGAAGGATTTGGAAATCACATCTCATGTTATAGGAAGGATCTCAGGTTTGGTATTAGAAGCATTCAGATATCATATCTCATGCTATCGGAAGTATCTCAGGTTTGGTATTAGAGGCATTGAGATATCACATCTCATGCTATCATAAGGGTCTCAGGATTGGAATGGGAAGGAGTTGGATATCACATCTCTTGTTATAGGAAGGATCTCAGGTTTGGTATTAGAAGCATTGAGATATCACATCTCATGCTATAGGAAGGGTCTCAGGATTGGAATGGGAAGGAGTTGGATATCACATCTCATGCTATAGGAAGGGTCTCAGATTTGGTATAAGCATTGAGATATCACATCTCATGCTATAGGAAGGGTCTCAGGATTGGAATGGGAAGGAGTTGGATATCACATCTCATGCTATAGGAAGGGTCTCAGGTTTGGAACGGGAAGGAGTTAGATATCACATCTCATGTTATAGGAAGAGTCTCAGGTTTGGTATAAGCATTGAGATATCACATCTCTGCTATCGGAGGTGTCTCAGGATTGGGACGGGAAGGAATTGGATATCACATCTCATGCTAGAGGAAGGGTATCAGGTTTGGAACGGGAAGGAGTTGGATATCCCATCTCATGTTATAGGACAGGTCTCAGGTTTGATATTAGAAGCATTGAGATATCACATCTCTGCTATTGGAAGGGTCTCAGGATTGGAATGGGAAGGACTTGGATATCAGAATTCATGTTATAGGAAGGGTCTCAAGTTTGGTATTAGAAGCATTGAGATATCACATCTCATGCTATAGGAAGGGTCTCAGGATTGAAATGGGAAGGACTTGGATATCACATCTCATGTTGTAGGAAGGCTCTCAGGTTTGGAAAGGGAAGGAGTTGGATATCACATTTCATGTTAGAGGTAGGATCTCAGGTTTGGTATTTGAGGCATTGAGATATCACATCTCATGCTATCAGAAGGGTATCAGGATTGGAAGGGGAAGGATTTGGATATCACATCTCATGTTATAGGACGGGTCTCAGGTTTGGTATTAGAAGCATTGAGATATCAAGTCTCATGGTATAGGAAGGGTCTCAGAATTGGAATGGGAAGGAGTTGGATATCACATCTCAAGCTATAGGAAGGGTCTCAGGATTGGAATGGGAACGAGTTTGATGTCACATCTTATGCCATAGTATGGGTCTCAGGTTTGGTAGAAGCATTGGGATATCACATCTCATGCTATTGGATGGGTATCAGATTGGATTTGGAAGGAGTTGGATATCCCATCTCATGCTATAGGAAGGGTCTCAGGCTGGAATGGGAAGGAGTTGGATATCACATTTAATGTTATAGGAAGGGTCTCAGGATTGGAATGGGAAGGACTTGGATATCATATCTCATGCTATAGGAAGGCTCTCAGGTTTGGAAGGGGAAGGAGTTGGATATCACATTTCATGTTAGAGGAAGGATCTCAGGTTTGGTATTAGAGGCCTTGAGATATCACATCTCATGCTATAGGAAGGGTCTCAGAATTGGAATGGGAAGGAGTTGGATATCACATCTCAAGCTATAGGAAGGGTCTCAGGTTTGGTATAAGCATTGAGATATCACATCTCATGCTATAGGAAGGGTCTCAGGATTGGAATGGGAAGGAGTTGGATATCACATCTCATGTTATAGGAAAGATCTCAGGTTTGGTATTAGAAGCATTGAGACATCACATCTCATGTTATAGGAAGGGTCTTAGGATTGGAATGGGAAGAAGTTGGATATCACATCTCATGCTATAGGAAGGGTCTCAGGTTTGGTATAAGCATTGAGATATCACATCTCATGCTATAGGAAGGGTCTCAGGATTGGAATGGGAAGGAGTTGTATATGACATATCATGCAATAGGAAGGGTCTCAGGTTTGGTATAAGCATTGAGATATCACATCACATGCTATATGAAGGGTCTCAGGATTGGAATGGGAAGGACTTGGATATCACATCTCATGCTATAGGCAGGGTCTCAGGTTTGGAAAGGGAAGGAGATGGATATCACATTTCATGTTAGAGGTAGGATCTCAGGTTTGGTATTAGAGGCATTGAGATATCACATCTCATGCTATCAGAAGGGTCTCAGGATTGGAATGGGAAGGAGTTGTATATCACATCTCATGCTAAAGGGAGGGTCTCAGGTTTGGAAGGGGAAGGATTTGGAAATCACATCTCATGTTATAGGAAGGATCTCAGGTTTGGTATTAGAAGCATTCAGATATCATATCTCATGCTATCGGAAGTATCTCAGGTTTGGTATTAGAGGCATTGAGATATCACATCTCATGCTATCATAAGGGTCTCAGGATTGGAATGGGAAGGAGTTGGATATCACATCTCTTGTTATAGGAAGGATCTCAGGTTTGGTATTAGAAGCATTGAGATATCACATCTCATGCTATAGGAAGGGTCTCAGGATTGGAATGGGAAGGAGTTGGATATCACATCTCATGCTAAAGGAAGGGTCTCAGATTTGGTATAAGCATTGAGATATCACATCTCATGCTATAGGAAGGGTCTCAGGATTGGAATGGGAAGGAGTTGGATATCACATCTCATGCTATAGGAAGGGTCTCAGGTTTGGAACGGGAAGGAGTTAGATATCACATCTCATGTTATAGGAAGAGTCTCAGGTTTGGTATAAGCATTGAGATATCACATCTCATGCTATAGGAAGGGTCTCAGGATTGGAATGGGAAGGAGTTGGATATCACATCTCATGCTATAGGAAGGGTCTCAGGTTTGGAACGGGAAGGAGTTAGATATCACATTTCATGTTAGAGGAAGGATCTCAGGTTTGGTATTAGAGGCCTTGAGATATCACATCTCATGCTATAGGAAGGGTCTCAGAATTGGAATGGGAAGGAGTTGGATATCACATCTCAAGCTATAGGAAGGGTCTCAGGTTTGGTATAAGCATTGAGATATCACATCTCATGCTATAGGAAGGGTCTCAGGATTGGAATGGGAAGGAGTTGGATATCACATCTCATGTTATAGGAAAGATCTCAGGTTTGGTATTAGAAGCATTGAGACATCACATCTCATGTTATAGGAAGGGTCTTAGGATTGGAATGGGAAGAAGTTGGATATCACATCTCATGCTATAGGAAGGGTCTCAGGTTTGGTATAAGCATTGAGATATCACATCTCATGCTATAGGAAGGGTCTCAGGATTGGAATGGGAAGGAGTTGTATATGACATATCATGCAATAGGAAGGGTCTCAGGTTTGGTATAAGCATTGAGATATCACGTCACATGCTATATGAAGGGTCTCAGGATTGGAATGGGAAGGACTTGGATATCACATCTCATGCTATAGGCAGGGTCTCAGGTTTGGAAAGGGAAGGAGATGGATATCACATTTCATGTTAGAGGTAGGATCTCAGGTTTGGTATTAGAGGCATTGAGATATCACATCTCATGCTATCAGAAGGGTCTCAAGATTGGAATGGGAAGGAGTTGTATATCACATCTCATGCTAAAGGGAGGGTCTCAGGTTTGGAAGGGGAAGGATTTGGAAATCACATCTCATGTTATAGGAAGGATCTCAGGTTTGGTATTAGAAGCATTCAGATATCATATCTCATGCTATCGGAAGTATCTCAGGTTTGGTATTAGAGGCATTGAGATATCACATCTCATGCTATCATAAGGGTCTCAGGATTGGAATGGGAAGGAGTTGGATATCACATCTCTTGTTATAGGAAGGATCTCAGGTTTGGTATTAGAAGCATTGAGATATCACATCTCATGCTATAGGAAGGGTCTCAGGATTGGAATGGGAAGGAGTTGGATATCACATCTCATGCTAAAGGAAGGGTCTCAGATTTGGTATAAGCATTGAGATATCACATCTCATGCTATAGGAAGGGTCTCAGGATTGGAATGGGAAGGAGTTGGATATCACATCTCATGCTATAGGAAGGGTCTCAGGTTTGGAACGGGAAGGAGTTAGATATCACATCTCATGTTATAGGAAGAGTCTCAGGTTTGGTATAAGCATTGAGATATCACATCTCTGCTATCGGAGGTGTCTCAGGATTGGGACGGGAAGGAATTGGATATCACATCTCATGCTAGAGGAAGGGTCTCAGGTTTGGAACGGGAAGGAGTTGGATATCCCATCTCATGTTATAGGACAGGTCTCAGGTTTGATATTAGAAGCATTGAGATATCACATCTCTGCTATTGGAAGGGTCTCAGGATTGGAATGGGAAGGACTTGGATATCAGAATTCATGTTATAGGAAGGGTCTCAGGTTTGGTATTAGAAGCATTGAGATATCACATCTCATGCTATAGGAAGGGTCTCAGGATTGAAATGGGAAGGACTTGGATATCACATCTCATGTTATAGGAAGGGTCTCAGGTTTGGTATTAGAAGCATTGCGATATCACATCTCATGCTATAGGAAGGGTCTCAGGAATGGAATGGGAAGGACTTGGATATCACATCTCATGATAAAGGAAGGGTCTAAGGTTTGGAAGGGGAAGGATTTGGATATCACATCTCATGTTATTGGACCGGTCTCAGGTTTGGTATTAGAAGCATTGAGATATCAAGTCTCATGGTATGGGACGGGAGTTTGATATCACATCTCATGCCATGGTATGGGTCTCAGGTTTTGTAGAAGCATTGGGATATCACATCTCATGCTATCAGAAGGGTATCAGGATTGGATTTGGAAGGAGTTGGATATCCCATCTCATGCAATAGGAAGGGTCTCAGGTTGGAATGGGAAGGAGTTGGATATGACATCTCATGTTATAGGAAGGGTCTCAGGATTGGAATGGGAAGGACTTGGATATCACATCTCATGCTGTAGGAAGGCTCTCAGGTTTGGAAAGGGAAGGAGTTGGATATCACATTTCATGTTAGAGGTAGGATCTCAGGTTTGGTATTAGAGGCATTGAGATATCACATCTCATGCTATCAGAAGGGTATCAGGATTGGAATGGGAAGGAGTTGGATATCACATCTCATGTTATAGGAAGGATCTCAGGTTTGGTATTAGAAGCATTGAGATATCACATCTCATGCTATCGGAAGGATCTCAGGTTTGGTATTAGAAGCATTGAGATATCACATCTCATGCTATAGGAAGGGTCTCAGGATTGGAATGGGAAGGAGTTGGATATCACATCTCATGTTATAGGAAGGATCTCAGGTTTGGTATTAGAAGCATTGAGATATCACATCTCATGCTATAGGACTGGTCTCAGGATTGGAATGGGAAGGAGTTGGATATCACATCTCATGCTAAAGGAAGGGTCTCAGTTTTGGTAGAAGCATTGAGATTTCACATATCATGCTATAGGAAGGGTCTCAGGATTGGAATGGGAAGGAGTTGGATATCACATCTCATGCTATAGGAAGGGTCTCAGGTTTGGTATAAGCATTGAGATATCACATCTCTGCTATCGGAAGGGTCTCAGGATTGGAATGGGAAGGACTTAGATATCACATCTCATGCTATAGGGAGGGTCTCAGTATTGATATTAGAAGCATTGAGATATCACATCTCAAGCTATCGGAAGGGTCTCAAGATTGGAATGGGAAGGAGTTGGATATCACATCTCATGCTATAGGAAGGGTCTCAGGTTAGGAACGGGAAGGAGTTGGATATCATATCTCATGATCTCATGTTATAGGAAGAGTCTCATGCTAAGAACTGATAGACCCTTCCTATAACATGAGATGGGAATATCCAACTCCTTCCCATTCCAATCCTGAGACCCTTCAGATAGCAGAGATGTGATATCTCAATGCTTATACCAAACCTGAGACCCTTCCTATAGCATGAGATGTGATATCCAACTCCTTCCCATTCCAATACTGAGACCCTTCCTATAGCATGAGATGTGATATCTCAATGCTTCTAATATCAAACTTGAGACCCTCCCTATAGCATGAGATGTGATACCTCAATGCTTCTAATACCAAACCTGAGACTCTTCCTATAACATGAGATGGGATATCCAACTCCTTCCCATTACAATCCTGAGACGCTTCCGAAAGCAGAGATGTGATATCTCAATGCTTATACCAAACCTGAGACCCTTCCTATGGCATGAGATGTCATATACAGATCCTTCCCATTCCAATCCTGAGACCCTTCCTATAGCATGAGATGTGATATCTCAATGCTTATACCAAACCTAAAACCCTTCCTATAGCATGAGATGTGATATCCAACTCCTTCCCATTCCAAACCTGAGACCCTTCCTATAGCATGAGATGTGATATCCAATGGCTCTAATACCAAACCTGAGATCCTTCCTCTAACATTAAATGTGATATCCAACTCCTTCCCTTTCCAAACCTGAGAGCCTACCTATAGCATGAGATGTGATATCCAAGTCCTTCCCATTCCAATCCTTAGACCCTTCCTACAGCATGCAATATGATATCTCAATGATTCTAATAACAAACCTGAGACCCGTCCTATAACATGAGATGTGATATCCAACTCCTTCCCATTCCAATCCTGAGACACATCCGAAAGCAGAGATGTGATATCTCAATGCTTCTAATACCAAACCTGAGACCAGTCCTATAACATGAGATGGGATATCCAACTCCTTCCCGTTCCAAACCTGAGACCCTTCCTATAGCATGAGATGTGATATCCAACTCCTTCCCATCCCAATCCTGAGACACTTCCGATTGCAGAGATTTGATATCTCAATGCTTATACCAAACCTGAGACTCTTCCTATAACATGAGATGTGATATCCAACTCCTTCCCGTTCCAAACCTGAGACCCTTCCTATAGCATGAGATGTGATATCCAACTCCTTCCCTTTCCAAACCTGAGAGCCTACCTATAGCATGAGATGTGATATCCAAGTCCTTCCCATTCCAATCCTTAGACCCTTCCTACAGCATGCAATATGATATCTCAATGATTCTAATAACAAACCTGAGACCCGTCCTATAACATGAGATGTGATATCCAACTCCTTCCCATTCCAATCCTGAGACACATCCGATAGCAGAGATGTGATATCTCAATGCTTCTAATACCAAACCTGAGACCAGTCCTATAACATGAGATGGGATATCCAACTCCTTCCCGTTCCAAACCTGAGACCCTTCCTATAGCATGAGATGTGATATCCAACTCCTTCCCATCCCAATCCTGAGACACTTCCGATTGCAGAGATTTGATATCTCAATGCTTATACCAAACCTGAGACCCTTCCTATAGCATGAGATGTGATATCCAACTCCTTCCCATTCCAATACTGAGACCCTTCCTATAGCATGAGATGTGATATCTCAATGCTTCTAATATCAAACTTGAGACCCTCCCTATAGCATGAGATGTGATACCTCAATGCTTCTAATACCAAACCTGAGACTCTTCCTATAACATGAGATGGGATATCCAACTCCTTCCCATTACAATCCTGAGACGCTTCCGAAAGCAGAGATGTGATATCTCAATGCTTATACCAAACCTGAGACCCTTCCTATGGCATGAGATGTCATATACAGATCCTTCCCATTCCAATCCTGAGACCCTTCCTATAGCATGAGATGTGATATCTCAATGCTTATACCAAACCTAAAACCCTTCCTATAGCATGAGATGTGATATCCAACTCCTTCCCATTCCAAACCTGAGACCCTTCCTATAGCATGAGATGTGATATCCAATGGCTCTAATACCAAACCTGAGATCCTTCCTCTAACATTAAATGTGATATCCAACTCCTTCCCTTTCCAAACCTGAGAGCCTACCTATAGCATGAGATGTGATATCCAAGTCCTTCCCATTCCAATCCTTAGACCCTTCCTACAGCATACAATATGATATCTCAATGATTCTAATAACAAACCTGAGACCCGTCCTATAACATGAGATGTGATATCCAACTCCTTCCCATTCCAATCCTGAGACACATCCGATAGCAGAGATGTGATATCTCAATGCTTCTAATACCAAACCTGAGACCAGTCCTATAACATGAGATGGGATATCCAACTCCTTCCCGTTCCAAACCTGAGACCCTTCCTATAGCATGAGATGTGATATCCAACTCCTTCCCATCCCAATCTTGAGACACTTCCGATTGCAGAGATTTGATATCTCAATGCTTATACCAAACCTGAGACTCTTCCTATAACATGAGATGTGATATCCAACTCCTTCCCGTTCCAAACCTGAGACCCTTCCTATAGCATGAGATGTGATATCCAACTCCTTCCCATTCCAATCCTGAGACCCTTATGATAGCATGAGATGTGATATCTCAATGCCTCTAATACCAAATCTGAGATTCTTCCGATAGCATGAGATGTGATATCTCAATGCTTCTTATACCAAACCTGAGATCCTTCCTATAACATGAGATGTGATATCCAAATCCTTCCCCTTCCAAACCTGAGACCCTCCCTTTAGCATGAGATGTGATATCCAACTCCTTCCCATTCCAACCTGAGACCCTTCCTATAGCATGAGATGGGATATCCAACTCCTTGGAATTCCAATCCTGATACCCTTCCGATAGCATGAGATTTGATATCCCAATGCTTATACCAAACCTGAGACCCATACTATGGCATGAGATGTGATATCAAACTCCTTCCCATTCCAATCCTGAGACCCTTCCTATAGCTTGAGATGTGATATCCAACTCCTTCCCATTCCAATTCTGAGACCCTTCCTATACCATGAGACTTGATATCTCAATGCTTCTAATACCAAACCTGAGACCCGTCCTATAACATGAGATGTGATATCCAAATCCTTCCCCTTCCAAACCTTAGACCCTTCCTTTATCATGAGATGTGATATCCAACTCCTTCCCATTCCAATCCTGAGACCCTTCCGATATCATGAGATGTGATATCTCAATGCTTCTAATATCAAACTCGAGACCCTCCCTATAGCATGAGATGTGATATCCAAGTCCTTCCCATTCCAATCCTGAGACCCTTCCGATATCATGAGATGTGATATCTCAATGCTTTTAATATCAAACTCGAGACCCTCCCTATAGCATGAGATGTGATATCCAAGTCCTTCCCATTCCAATCCTGAGACCCTTCCTATAGCTTGAGATGTGATATCCAACTCCTTCCCATTCCAATTCTGAGACCCTTCCTATACCATGAGACTTGATATCTCAATGCTTCTAATACCAAACCTGAGACCCGTCCTATAACATGAGATGTGATATCCAAATCCTTCCCCTTCCAAACCTTAGACCCTTCCTTTATCATGAGATGTGATATCCAACTCCTTCCCATTCCAATCCTGAGACCCTTCCGATATCATGAGATGTGATATCTCAATGCTTCTAATATCAAACTCGAGACCCTCCCTATAGCATGAGATGTGATATCCAAGTCCTTCCCATTCCAAACCTGAGATCCTTCCTATAACATGAGATGTGTTATCCAACTCCTTCCCATTCCAATCCTGAGACACTTCCTATAGCATGAGATGTGATATCTCACTGCGTATACCAAACCTGAGACCCTTCCTATAGCATGAGATGTGATATCCAACTCCTTCCCATTCCAATCCTGAGACCCTTCCTATTGCATGAGATGTGATATCTCAATGCTTCTAATATCAAACTTGAGACCCTCCCTATAGCATGAGATGTGATATCCAAGTCCTTCCCATTCCAATCTTGAGACACTTCCTATAGCATGAGATGTGATATCTCAATGCTTCTAATACCAAACCTGAGACTCTTCCTATAACATGAGATGGGATATCCAACTCCTTCCCATTGCAATCCTGAGACCCTTCCGATAGCAGAGATGTGATATCTGAATGCTTATACCAAACCTGAGACCCTTCCTACGGCATGAGATGTCATATACAACTCCTTCCCATTCCAATCCTGAGACCCTTCCTATAGCATGAGATGTGATATCTCAATGCTTATACCAAACCTGAGACACTTCCGATAGCAGAGATGTGATATCTCAATGCTTATACCAAACCTGAGACCCTTCCTATAACATGAGATCGGATATCCAACTCCTTCCCGTTCCAAACCTGAGACCCTTCCTTTAGCATGAGATGTGATATCCAGCTCCTTCCCATTCCAATCCTGAGACACTTCCGATAGCATGAGATGTGATATCTCAATGCTTCTAATATCAAAAATGAGACCCTCCCTATAGCATGTTATGTGATATCTAAGTCCTTCCCATTCCAATCTTGAGACCCTTCCTATAGCATGAGATGTGATATCTCAATGCTTCTACCAAACCTGAGACCGTTCCTTTAGCATGAGATGTGATATCCAACTCCTTCCCATTCCAATCCTGAGACCCTTCCTATAGCATGAGATGTGATATCTCAATACCTCTAATACCAAACCTGAGATCCTTCCGATAACATGAGATGTGATATCCAAATCCTTCCCCTTCCAAACCTGAGACCCTCCCTTTAGCATGAGATGTGATATCCAACTCCTTCCCATTCCAATCCTGAGAACCTTCTGATAGCATGAGATGTGATATCTCAATGCTTCTAATACCAAACCTTAGATCCTTCCTATAACATGAGATGTGATATCCAAATCCTCCCCCTTCCAAACCTGAGACCCTCACTTTAGCATGAGATGTGATATCCAACTCAATCCTGAGACCCTTCTAATAGCATGAGATGTGATATCTCAATGCCTCTTATACCAAACCTGAGATCCTACCTCTAACATGAAATGTGATATCCAACTCTTTCCCCTTCCAAACCTGAGAGCCTTCCTATAGCATGAGATGTGATATCCAAGTCCTTCACATTCCAATCCTGAGACCCTTCCTATAACATGAGATGTGATATCCAACTCCTTCCCATTCCAACCTGAGACCCTTCCTATAGCATGAGATGGGATATCCCAATGCTTATACCAAACCTGAGACCCATACTATGGCATGAGATGTGATATCAAACTCCTTCCCATTCCAATCCTGAGACCCTTCCTATAGCTTGAAATGTGATATCCAACTCCTTCCCATTCCAATTCTGAGACCCTTCCTATACCATGAGACTTGATATCTCAATGCTTCTAATACCAAACCTGAGACCGGCCCTATAACATGAGATGTGATATCCAAATCCTTCCCCTTCCAAACCTTAGACCCTTCTTTTATCATGAGATGTGATATCCAACTCCTTCCCATTCCAATCCTGAGATCCTTCCGATATCATGAGATGTGATATCTCAATGCTTCTAATATCAAACTTGAGACCCTCCCTATAGCATGAGATGTGATATCCAAGTCCTTCCCATTGCAATCCTGAGACCCTTCCTATAGCATGGGATGTGATGTCTCAATGCTTCAAATACCAAACCTGAGACCCTTCCTATAACATGAGATGGGAATATCCAACTCCTTCCCATTCCAATCCTGAGACCCTTCCGATAGCAGAGATGTGATATCTCAATGCTTATACCAAACGTGAGATCCTTCCTATAACATGAGATGTGATATCCAACTCCTTCCCATTCCAATCCTGAGACACTTCCTATAGCATGAGATGTGATATCTCACTGCTTATACCAAACCTGAGACCCTTCCTATAGCATGAGATGTGATATCCAACTCCTTCCCATTCCAATCCTGAGACCCTTCCTATAGCATGAGATGTGATATCTCAATGCTTCTAATATCAAACTTGAGACACTCCCTATAGCATGAGATGTGATATCCAAGTCCTTCCCATTCCAATCCTGAGACACTTCCTATAGCATGAGATGTGATGTCTCAATGCTTCTAATACCAAACCTGAGATCCTTCATATTACATGAGATGTGATATCCAACTCCTTCCATTCCAATCCTGAGACCCTTCCTATAGCATGAGATGTGATATCTCAATGCTTATACCAAACCTGAGACCCTTCCTATAACATGAGATGTGATATCTCAATGCCTCTAATACCAAACCTGAGATCCTTCCTCTAACATGAAATGTGATATCCAACTCCTTCCCTTTCCAAACCTGAGAGCCTATCCATAGCATGAGATGGGATATCCAACTCCTTCCCGTTCCAAACCTGAGACCCTTCCTTTAGCATGAGATGTGATATCCAGCTCCTTCCCATTCCAATCCTGAGACACTTCCGATAGCATGAGATGTGATATCTCAATGCTTCTAATATCAAAACTGAGACCCTCTCTATAGCATGATATGTGATATCTAAGTCCTTCCCATTCCAATCCTGAGACCCTTCCTATAGCGTGAGATGTGATATCTCAATGCTTCTAATATCAAAACTGAGACCCTCCCTATAGCATGATATGTGATATCTAAGTCCTTCCCATTCCAATCCTGAGACCCTTCCTATAGCATGAGATGTGATATCTCAATGCTTCTACCAAACCTGAGACCCTTCCTATAACATAAGATCGGATATCCAACTCCTTCCCGTTCCAAACCTGAGACCCTTCCTTTAGCATGAGATGTGATATCCAGCTCCTTCCCATTCCAATCCTGAGACACTTCCGATAGCATGAGATGTGATATCTCAATGCTTCTAATATCAAAACTGAGACCCTCCCTATAGCATGATATGTGATATCTAAATCCTTCCCATTCCAATCCTGAGACCCTTCCTATAGCATGAGATGTGATATCTCAATGCTTCTACCAAACCTGAGACCCTTCCTTTAGCATGAGATGTGATATCCAACTACTTCCCATTCCAATCCTGAGACCCTTCCTATAGCATGAGATGTGATATCTCAATACTTCTAATACCAAACCTGAGATCCTTCCGATAACATGAGATGTGATATCCAAATCCTTCCCCTTCCAAACCTGAGACCCTCCCTTTAGCATGAGATGGGATATCCAACTCCTTCCCATTCCAATCCTGAGAACCTTCTGATAGCATGAGATGTGATATCTCAATGCTTCTAATACCAAACCTGAGATCCTTCCGATAGCATGAGATGTGACATCTCAATGCTTCTAATAACAAACCTGAGATCCTTCCTATAACATGAGATGTGATATCCAAATCCTTCCCCTTCCAAACCTGAGACCCTCCCTTTAGCATGAGATGTGATATCCAACTCCTTCCCATTCCAAATCTGAGACCCTTCTGATAGCATGAGATGTGATATCTCATTGCCTCTAATACCAAACCTGAGATCCTACCTCTAACATGAAATGTGATATCCAACTCTTTCCCCTTCCAAACCTGAGAGCCTTCCTATAGCATGAGATGTGATATCCAAGTCCTTCCCATTCCAATCCTGAGACCCTTCCTATAACATGAGATGTGATATCCAACTCCTTCCAATTCCAACCTGAGACCCATCCTATAGCATGAGATGTGATATCTCAATGCCTCTAATACCAAACCTGAGATCCTTCCTCTAACATGAAATGTGATATCCAACTCCTTCCCTTTCCAAACCTGAGAGCATATCTATAGCATGAGATGTAATATCCAAGTCCTTCCCATTCCAATCCTTAGACCCTTCCTACAGCATGCAATATGATATCTCAATGATTCTAATAACAAACCTGAGACCCGTCCTATAACATGAGATGGGATATCCAACTCCTTCCCATTCCCATCCTGAGACACTTCCGATAGCAGAGATGTGATATCTCAATGCTTATACCAACCTAAGACCCTTCCTATAACATGAGATGTGATATCCAACTCCTTCCCGTTCCAAACCTGAGACCCTTCCTTTAGCATGAGATGTGATATCCAGCTCCTTCCCATTCCAATCCTGAGACACTTCCGATAACATGAGATGTGATATCTCAATGCTTCTAATATCAAAACTGAGACCCTCCCTATAGCATGATATGTGATATCTAAGTCCTTCCCATTCCAATCCTGAGACCCTTCCTATAGCATGAGATGTGATATCTCAATGCTTCTACCAAACCTGAGATCCTTCCTATAACATGAGATGTGATATCCAACTCCTTCCCATTCCAATCCTGAGACCCTTCCTATAGCATGAGATGTGATATCTCAATGCTTATACCAAACCTGAGACCCTTCCTATAGCATGAGATGTGATATCCAACTCCTTCCCATTCCAATCCTGAGACCCTTCATATAGCATGAGATGTGATATCTCAATGCTTCTAATACCAAACCTGAGACTCTTCCTATAACATGAGATGGGATATCCAACTCCTTCCCATTCCAATCCTGAGACCCTTACGATAGCAGAGATGTGATATCTCAATGCTTATACCAAACCTGAGACCCTTCCTACGGCATGAGATGTCATATACAACTCCTTCCCATTCCAATCCTGAGACCCTTCCTATAGCATGAGATGTGATATCTCAATGCTTATACCAAACCTGAGACCCTTCATATAGCATGAGATGTGATATCCAACTCCTTCCCATTCTAATCCTGAGACCCTTCCTATAGCATGAGATGTGATGTCTCAATGCTTCTAATACCAAACCTGAGATCCTTCCTAAAACATGAGATGTGATATCCAACTCCTTCCATTCCAATCCTGAGACCCTTCCTATAGCATGAGATGTGATATCTCAATGCTTCTAATATCAAACTTGTGACCCTCCCTATAGCATGAGATGTGATATCCAACTCCTTCCCGTTCCAAACCTGAGACCCTTCCTTTAGCATGAGATGTGATATCCAGCTCCTTCCCATTCCAATCCTGAGACACTTCCGATAGCATGAGATGTGATATCTCAATGCTTCTAATATCAAAACTGAGACCCTCCCTACAGCATGATATGTGATATCTAAGTCCTTCCCATTCCAATCCTGAGACCCTTCCTATAGCATGAGATGTGATATCTCAATGCTTCTAATATCAAAACTGAGACCCTCCCTATAACATGATATGTGATATCTAAGTCCTTCCCATTCCAATCCTGAGACCCTTCCTATAGCATGAGATGTGATATCTCAATGCTTCTACCAAACCTGAGACCCTTCCTATAACATAAGATCGGATATCCAACTCCTTCCCGTTCCAAACCTGAGACCCTTCCTTTAGCATGAGATGTGATATCCAGCTCCTTCCCATTCCAATCCTGAGACACTTCCGATAGCATGAGATGTGATATCTCAATGCTTCTAATATCAAAACTGAGACCCTCCCTATAGCATGATATGTGATATCTAAGTCCTTCCCATTCCAATCCTGAGACCCTTCCTATAGCATGAGATGTGATATCTCAATGCTTCTACCAAACCTGAGAACCTTCCTTTAGCATGAGATGTGATATCCAACTACTTCCCATTCCAATCCTGAGACCCTTCCTATAGCATGAGATGTGATATCGCAATACTTCTAATACCAAACCTGAGATCCTTCCGATAACATGAGATGTGATATCCAAATCCTTCCCCTTCCAAACCTGAGACCCTCCCTTTAGCATGAGATGGGATATCCAACTCCTTCCCATTCCAATCCTGAGAACCTTCTGATAGCATGAGATGTGATATCTCAATGCTTCTAATACCAAACCTGAGATCCTTCCGATAGCATGAGATGTGACATCTCAATGCTTCTAATAACAAACCTGAGATCCTTCCTATAACATGAGATGTGATATCCAAATCCTTCCCCTTCCAAACCTGAGACCCTCCCTTTAGCATGAGATGTGATATCCAACTCCTTCCCATTCCAAATCTGAGACCCTTCTGATAGCATGAGATGTGATATCTCATTGCCTCTAATACCAAACCTGAGATCCTACCTCTAACATGAAATGTGATATCCAACTCTTTCCCCTTCCAAACCTGAGAGCCTTCCTATAGCATGAGATGTGATATCCAAGTCCTTCCCATTCCAATCCTGAGACCCTTCCTATAACATGAGATGTGATATCCAACTCCTTCCAATTCCAACCTGAGACCCTTCCTATAGCATGAGATGTGATATCTCAATGCCTCTAATACCAAACCTGAGATCCTTCCTCTAACATGAAATGTGATATCCAACTCCTTCCCTTTCCAAACCTGAGAGCATATCTATAGCATGAGATGTGATATCCAAGTCCTTCCCATTCCAATCCTTAGACCCTTCCTGCAGCATGCAATATGATATCTCAATGATTCTAATAACAAACCTGAGACCCGTCCTATAACATGAGATGGGATATCCAACTCCTTCCCATTCCCATCCTGAGACACTTCCGATAGCAGAGATGTGATATCTCAATGCTTATACCAACCTAAGACCCTTCCTATAACATGAGATCGGATATCCAACTCCTTCCCGTTCCAAACCTGAGACCCTTCCTTTAGCATGAGATGTGATATCCAGCTCCTTCCCATTCCAATCCTGAGACACTTCCGATAGCATGAGATGTGATATCTCAATCTTCTAATATCAAAAATGAGACCCTCCCTATAGCATGTTATGTGATATCTAAGTCCTTCCCATTCCAATCTTGAGACCCTTCCTATAGCATGAGATGTGATATCTCAATGCTTCTACCAAACCTGAGACCGTTCCTTTAGCATGAGATGTGATATCCAACTCCTTCCCATTCCAATCCTGAGACCCTTCCTATAGCATGAGATGTGATATCTCAATACCTCTAATACCAAACCTGAGATCCTTCCGATAACATGAGATGTGATATCCAAATCGTTCCCCTTCCAAACCTGAGACCCTCCCTTTAGCATGAGATGTGATATCCAACTCCTTCCCATTTCAATCCTGAGAACCTTCTGATAGCATGAGATGTGATATCTCAATGCTTCTAATACCAAACCTGAGATCCTTCCTATAACATGAGATGTGATATCCAAATCCTCCCCCTTCCAAACCTGAGACCCTCACTTTAGCATGAGATGTGATATCCAACTCAATCCTGAGACCCTTCTAATAGCATGAGATGTGATATCTCAATGCCTCTTATACCAAACCTGAGATCCTACCTCTAACATGAAATGTGATATCCAACTCTTTCCCCTTCCAAACCTGAGAGCCTTCCTATAGCATGAGATGTGATATCCAAGTCCTTCACATTCCAATCCTGAGACCCTTCCTATAACATGAGATGTGATATCCAACTCCTTCCCATTCCAACCTGAGACCCTTCCTATAGCATGAGATGGGATATCCCAATGCTTATACCAAACCTGAGACCCATACTATGGCATGAGATGTGATATCAAACTCCTTCCCATTCCAATCCTGAGACCCTTCCTATAGCTTGAGATGTGATATCCAACTCCTTCCCATTCCAATTCTGAGACCCTTCCTATACCATGAGACTTGATATCTCAATGCTTCTAATACCAAACCTGAGACCGGCCCTATAACATGAGATGTGATATCCAAATCCTTCCCCTTCCAAACCTTAGACCCTTCTTTTATCATGAGATGTGATATCCAACTCCTTCCCATTCCAATCCTGAGATCCTACCGATATCATGAGATGTGATATCTCAATGCTTCTAATATCAAACTTGAGACCCTCCCTATAGCATGAGATGTGATATCCAAGTCCTTCCCATTGCAATCCTGAGACCCTTCCTATAGCATGGGATGTGATGTCTCAATGCTTCAAATACCAAACCTGAGACCCTTCCTATAACATGAGATGGGAATATCCAACTCCTTCCCATTCCAATCCTGAGACCCTTCCGATAGCAGAGATGTGATATCTCAATGCTTATACCAAACGTGAGATCCTTCCTATAACATGAGATGTGATATCCAACTCCTTCCCATTCCAATCCTGAGACACTTCCTATAGCATGAGATGTGATATCTCACTGCTTATACCAAACCTGAGACCCTTCCTATAGCATGAGATGTGATATCCAACTCCTTCCCATTCCAATCCTGAGACCCTTCCTATAGCATGAGATGTGATATCTCAATGCTTCTAATATCAAACTTGAGACACTCCCTATAGCATGAGATGTGATATCCAAGTCCTTCCCATTCCAATCCTGAGACACTTCCTATAGCATGAGATGTGATGTCTCAATGCTTCTAATACCAAACCTGAGATCCTTCCTATTACATGAGATGTGATATCCAACTCCTTCCATTCCAATCCTGAGACCCTTCCTATAGCATGAGATGTGATATCTCAATGCTTATACCAAACCTGAGACCCTTCCTATAACATGAGATGTGATATCTCAATGCCTCTAATACCAAACCTGAGATCCTTCCTCTAACATGAAATGTGATATCCAACTCCTTCCCTTTCCAAACCTGAGAGCCTATCCATAGCATGAGATGGGATATCCAACTCCTTCCCGTTCCAAACCTGAGACCCTTCCTTTAGCATGAGATGTGATATCCAGCTCCTTCCCATTCCAATCCTGAGACACTTCCGATAGCATGAGATGTGATATCTCAATGCTTCTAATATCAAAACTGAGACCCTCCCTATAGCATGATATGTGATATCTAAGTCCTTCCCATTCCAATCCTGAGACCCTTCCTATAGCGTGAGATGTGATATCTCAATGCTTCTAATATCAAAACTGAGACCCTCCCTATAGCATGATATGTGATATCTAAGTCCTTCCCATTCCAATCCTGAGACCCTTCCTATAGCATGAGATGTGATATCTCAATGCTTCTACCAAACCTGAGACCCTTCCTATAACATAAGATCGGATATCCAACTCCTTCCCGTTCCAAACCTGAGACCCTTCCTTTAGCATGAGATGTGATATCCAGCTCCTTCCCATTCCAATCCTGAGACACTTCCGATAGCATGAGATGTGATATCTCAATGCTTCTAATATCAAAACTGAGACCCTCCCTATAGCATGATATGTGATATCTAAGTCCTTCCCATTCCAATCCTGAGACCCTTCCTATAGCATGAGATGTGATATCTCAATGCTTCTACCAAACCTGAGACCCTTCCTTTAGCATGAGATGTGATATCCAACTACTTCCCATTCCAATCCTGAGACCCTTCCTATAGCATGAGATGTGATATCTCAATACTTCTAATACCAAACCTGAGATCCTTCCGATAACATGAGATGTGATATCCAAATCCTTCCCCTTCCAAACCTGAGACCCTCCCTTTAGCATGAGATGGGATATCCAACTCCTTCCCATTCCAATCCTGAGAACCTTATGATAGCATGAGATGTGATATCTCAATGCTTCTAATACCAAACCTGAGATCCTTCCGATAGCATGAGATGTGACATCTCAATGCTTCTAATAACAAACCTGAGATCCTTCCTATAACATGAGATGTGATATCCAAATCCTTCCCCTTCCAAACCTGAGACCCTCCCTTTAGCATGAGATGTGATATCCAACTCCTTCCCATTCCAAATCTGAGACCCTTCTGATAGCATGAGATGTGATATCTCATTGCCTCTAATACCAAACCTGAGATCCTACCTCTAACATGAAATGTGATATCCAACTCTTTCCCCTTCCAAACCTGAGAGCCTTCCTATAGCATGAGATGTGATATCCAAGTCCTTCCCATTCCAATCCTGAGACCCTTCCTATAACATGAGATGTGATATCCAACTCCTTCCAATTCCAACCTGAGACCCTTCCTATAGCATGAGATGTGATATCTCAATGCCTCTAATACCAAACCTGAGATCCTTCCTCTAACATGAAATGTGATATCGAACTCCTTCCCTTTCCAAACCTGAGAGCCTACCTATAGCATGAGATGTGATATCCAAGTCCTTCCCATTCCAATCCTTAGACCCTTCCTACAGCATGCAATATGATATCTCAATGATTCTAATAACAAACCTGAGACCCGTCCTATAACATGAGATGGGATATCCAACTCCTTCCCATTCCCATCCTGAGACACTTCCGATAGCAGAGATGTGATATCTCAATGCTTATACCAACCTAAGACCCTTCCTATAACATGAGATGTGATATCCAACTCCTTCCCATTCCAATCCTGAGACACTTCCGATAACATGAGATGTGATATCTCAATGCTTCTAATATCAAAACTGAGACCCTCCCTATAGCATGATATGTGATATCTAAGTCCTTCCCATTCCAATCCTGAGACCCTTCCTATAGCATGAGATGTGATATCTCAATGCTTCTACCAAACCTGAGATCCTTCCTATAACATGAGATGTGATATCCAACTCCTTCCCATTCCAATCCTGAGACCCTTCCTATAGCATGAGATGTGATATCTCAATGCTTATACCAAACCTGAGACCCTTCCTATAGCATGAGATGTGATATCCAACTCCTTCCCATTCCAATCCTGAGACCCTTCCTATAGCATGAGATGTGATATCTCAATGCTTCTAATACCAAACCTGAGACTCTTCCTATAACATGAGATGGGATATCCAACTCCTTCCCATTCCAATCCTGAGACCCTTACGATAGCAGAGATGTGATATCTCAATGCTTATACCAAACCTGAGACCCTTCCTACGGCATGAGATGTCATATACAACTCCTTCCCATTCCAATCCTGAGACCCTTCCTATAGCATGAGATGTGATATCTCAATGCTTATACCAAACCTGAGACCCTTCATATAGCATGAGATGTGATATCCAACTCCTTCCCATTCTAATCCTGAGACCCTTCCTATAGCATGAGATGTGATGTCTCAATGCTTCTAATACCAAACCTGAGATCCTTCCTAAAACATGTGATGTGATATCCAACTCCTTCCATTCCAATCCTGAGACCCTTCCTATAGCATGAGATGTGATATCTCAATGCTTCTAATATCAAACTTGTGACCCTCCCTATACCATGAGATGTGATATCCAAGTCCTTCCCATTCCAATCCTGAGACACTTCCTATAGCATGAGATGTGATATCCAACTCCTTCCCGTTCCAAACCTGAGACCCTTCCTTTAGCATGAGATGTGATATCCAGCTCCTTCCCATTCCAATCCTGAGACACTTCCGATAGCATGAGATGTGATATCTCAATGCTTCTAATATCAAAACTGAGACCCTCCCTATAGCATGATATGTGATATCTAAGTCCTTCCCATTCCAATCCTGAGACCTTTCCTATAGCATGAGATGTGATATCTCAATGCTTCTAATATCAAAATTGAGACCCTCCCTATAGCATGATATGTGATATCTAAGTCCTTCCCATTCCAATCCTCAGACCCTTCCTATAGCATGAGATGTGATATCTCAATGCTTCTACCAAACCTGAGACCCTTCCTATAACATAAGATCGGATATCCAACTCCTTCCCGTTCCAAACCTGAGACCCTTCCTTTAGCATGAGATGTGATATCCAGCTCCTTCCCATTCCAATCCTGAGACACTTCCGATAGCATGAGATGTGATATCTCAATGCTTCTAATATCAAAACTGAGACCCTCCCTATAGCATGATATGTGATATCTAAGTCCTTCCCATTCCAATCCTGAGACCCTTCCAATAGCATGAGATGTGATATCTCAATGCTTCTACCAAACCTGAGACCCTTCCTTTAGCATGAGATGTGATATCCAACTACTTCCCATTCCAATCCTGAGACCCTTCCTATAGCATGAGATGTGATATCTCAATACTTCTAATACCAAACCTGAGATCCTTCCGATAACATGAGATGTGATATCCAAATCCTTCCCCTTCCAAACCTGAGACCCTCCCTTTAGCATGAGATGGGATATCCAACTCCTTCCCATTCCAATCCTGAGAACCTTCTGATAGCATGAGATGTGATATCTCAATGCTTCTAATACCAAACCTGAGATCCTTCCGATAGCATGAGATGTGACATCTCAATGCTTCTAATAACAAACCTGAGATCCTTCCTATAACATGAGATGTGATATCCAAATCCTTCCCCTTCCAAACCTGAGACCCTCCCTTTAGCATGAGATGTGATATCCAACTCCTTCCCATTCCAAATCTGAGACCCTTCTGATAGCATGAGATGTGATATCTCATTGCCTCTAATACCAAACCTGAGATCCTACCTCTAACATGAAATGTGATATCCAACTCTTTCCCCTTCCAAACCTGAGAGCCTTCCTATAGCATGAGATGTGATATCCAAGTCCTTCCCATTCCAATCCTGAGACCCTTCCTATAACATGAGATGTGATATCCAACTCCTTCCAATTCCAACCTGAGACCCTTCCTATAGCATGAGATGTGATATCTCAATGCCTCTAATACCAAACCTGAGATCCTTCCTCTAACATGAAATGTGATATCCAACTCCTTCCCTTTCCAAACCTGAGAGCATATCTATAGCATGAGATGTGATATCCAAGTCCTTCCCATTCCAATCCTTAGACCCTTCCTACAGCATGCAATATGATATCTCAATGATTCTAATAAAAACCTGAGACCCGTCCTATAACATGAGATGGGATATCCAACTCCTTCCCATTCCCATCCTGAGACACTTCCGATAGCAGAGATGTGATATCTCAATGCTTATACCAACCTAAGACCCTTCCTATAACATGAGATGTGATATCCAACTCCTTCCCGTTCCAAACCTGAGACCCTTCCTTTAGCATGAGATGTGATATCCAGCTCCTTCCCATTCCAATCCTGAGATACTTCCGATAGCATGAGATGTGATATCTCAATGCTTCTAATATCAAAACTGAGACCCTCCCTATAGCATGATATGTGATATCTAAGTCCTTCCCATTCCAATCCTGAGACCCTTCCTATAGCATGAGATGTGATATCTCAATGCTTCTACCAAACCTGAGATCCTTCCTATAACATGAGATGTGATATCCAACTCCTTCCCATTCCAATCCTGAGACCCTTCCTATAGCATGAGATGTGATATCTCAATGCTTATACCAAACCTGAGACCCTTCCTATAGCATGAGATGTGATATCCAACTCCTTCCCATTCCAATCCTGAGACCCTTCCTATAGCATGAGATGTGATATCTCAATGCTTCTAATACCAAACCTGAGACTCTTCCTATAACATGAGATGGGATATCCAACTCCTTCCCATTCCAATCCTGAGACCCTTACGATAGCAGAGATGTGATATCTCAATGCTTATACCAAACCTGAGACCCTTCCTACGGCATGAGATGTCATATACAACTCCTTCCCATTCCAATCCTGAGACCCTTCCTATAGCATGAGATGTGATATCTCAATGCTTATACCAAACCTGAGACCCTTCATATAGCATGAGATGTGATATCCAACTCCTTCCCATTCTAATCCTGAGACCCTTCCTATAGCATGAGATGTGATGTCTCAATGCTTCTAATACCAAACCTGAGATCCTTCCTAAAACATGAGATGTGATATCCAACTCCTTCCATTCCAATCCTGAGACCCTTCCTATAGCATGAGATGTGATATCTCAATGCTTCTAATATCAAACTTGTGACCCTACCTATAGCATGAGATGTGATATCCAAGTCCTTCCCATTCCAATCCTGAGACACTTCCTATAGCATGAGATGTGATATCTCAATGCTTCTAATACCAAACCTGAGACTCTTCCTATAACATGAGATGGGATATCCAACTCCTTCCCATTCCAATCCTGAGACCCTTCCAAAAGCATAGTTGTGATATCTCAATGCTTATATCAAACCTGAGACCCTTCCTATGGCATGAGATGTCATATACATATCCTTCCCATTCCAATCCTGAGACCCTTCCTATAGCATGAGATGTGATATCTCAATGCTTATACCAAACCTGAGACCCTTCCTATAGCATGAGATGTGATATCCAAGTCCTTCCCATTCCAATCCTGAGACCCTTCCTATAACATGAGATGAGATGTCTCAATGCTTCTAATACCAAACCTGAGATATTTCCTATAACATGAGATGTGATATCCAACTCCTTCCCATTCCAATCCTGAGACCCTTCCTATAGCATGAGATGTGATATCTCAATGCTTATACCAAACCTGAGACCCTTCCTATAGCTTGAGATGTCATATCCAACTCCTTCCCATTCCAAACCTGAGAGCCTTCCTATAGCATGAGATATGATATCCTAGTCCTTCCCATTCCAATCCTGAGACCCTTCCTATAACATGAAATGTGATATCCAACTCCTTCCCATTCCAATTCTGAGACCCTTCTTATACCATGAGACTTGATATCTCAATGCTTCTAATACCAAACCTGAGACCCGTCCTATAACATGAGATGTGATATCCCAATGCTTCTACCAAACCTGAGACCCATACTATGGCATGAGATGTGATATCAAACTCCTTCCCATTCCAATCCTGAGACCCTTCCTATAGCTTGAGGTGTGATATCCAACTCCTTCCCATTCCAATTCTGAGACCCTTCTTATACCATGAGACTTGATATCTCAATGCTTCTAATACCAAACCTGAGACCCGTCCTATAACATGAGATGTGATATCCAAATCCTTCCCCTTCCAAACCTTAGACCCTTCCTTTATCATGAGATGTGATATCCAACTCCTTCCCATTCCAATCCTGAGACCCTTCCGATATCATGAGATTTGTTATCTCAATGCTTCTAATATCAAACTTGAGACCCTCCCTATAGCATGAGATGTGACATCCAAGTCCTTCCCATTCCAATCCTGAGACCCTTCCGATAGCAGAGATGTGATATCTCAAAGCTTATACCAAACCTGAGACCCTTCCTATGGCCTGAGATGTCATATACAACTCCTTCCCATTCCAATCCTGAGACCCTTCCTTTAGCATGGGATGTGATATCTCAATGCTTATACCAAATCTGAGACCCTTCCTATAGCATGAGATGTGATATCCAATTCCTTCCCATTCCAATCCTGAGACCCTTCCTATAGCATGAGATGTGATATCTCAATGCTTATACCAAACCTGAGAGCCTACCTATAGCATGAGATGTGATATCCAAGTCCATCCCATTCCAATCCTTAGACCCTTCCAACAGCATGCGATGTGATATTTCAATGATTCTAATACCAAACCGGAGACTCTTCCTATAACATGAGATGGGATATCCAACTCCTTCCCATTCCAATCCTGAGCTGCTTCCGATAGCAGGGATGTGATATCTCAATGCTTATACCAAACCTGAGACCCTTCCTATAACATGAGATGTGATATCCAACTCCTTCCCGTTCCAAACCTGAGACACTAACTATAGCATATGTGATATCCAACTGCTTCCCATTCCAAACATGAGACCCTTCCTATAGCAAGAAAGTAATATCCAACTCCTACCCATTCCAATCCTGAGACCCTTCCTATAGCAAGAGATGTGATATCCAAATCCTTCCCATTCCAATCCTGAGACCCTTCCTATAACATGAGATGTGATATTCAACTCCTTCCCATTCAAATCCTGAGACCTTTCCTATAGCATGAGAAGGGATGTCCAACTCCTTCCCAATCCAATCCTGAGACCCTTCCGATAGCAGAGACGTGATATCTCAATGCTTCTACCAAACCTGAGACCCTTCCTTTAGCATGAGATGTGATATCCAAATCCTTCACATTCCAATCCTGAGACCCTTCCTATAGCATGAGATGTGATATCTCAATGCTTCTAATACCAAACCTGAGATCCTTCCTATAACATCAGATGTGATATCCAATTCCTTCCCATTCCAAACCTGAGGCCCTTCCTATAGCATGAGATGTGATGTCTCAATGCTTCTAATACCAAACCTGAGATCCTTCCTATAACATGAGATGTGATATCCAACTCCTTCCATTCCAATCCTGACACCCGTCCTATAGCATGAGATGTGATATCTCAATGCTTATACCAAACCTGAGACCCTTCCTATAGCATGAGATGTGATATCCAACTACTTCCCATTCCAATCCTGAGACCCTTCCTATAGCATGAGATGTGATATCTCAATGCTTCTAATACCAAACCTGAGATCCTTCCTCTAACATGAAATGTGATATCCAACTCCTTCCCTTTCCAAACCTAAGAGCCTATCTATAGCATGAGATGTGATATCCAAGTCCTTCCCATTCCAATCCTTAGACCCTTCCTACAGCATGCAATATGATATCTCAATGATTCTAATAACAAACCTGAGACCCGTCCTATAGCATGAGATATGATATCCAAGTCCTTCCCATTCCAATCCTGAGACCCTTCCTATAACATGAAATGTGATATCCAACTCCTTCCCATTCCAACCTGAGACCCTTCCTATAGCATGAGATGGGATATCCAACTTCTTCCAAATCCAATACTGATACCCTTCCGATAGCATGAGATGTGATATCCCAATGCTTCTACCAAACCTGAGACCCATACTATGGCATGAGATGTGATATCAAACTCCTTCCCATTCCAATCCTGAGACCCGTCCTATAACATGAGATGTGATATCCAAATCCTTCCCCTTCCAAACCTTAAACCCTTCCTTTATCATGAGATGTGATATCCAACTCCTTCCCATTCCAATCCTGAGACCCTTCCGATATCATGAGATGTGATATCTCAATGCTTCTAATATCAAACCTGAGACCCTCCCTATAGCATGAGATGTGATATCCAAGACCTTCCCATTCCAAACCTGAGACCCTTCCTACAGCATGCGATGTGATATCTCAATGCTTCTAATACCAAACCTGAGACCAGTCCTATAACATGAGATGGGATATCCAACTCCTTCCCGTTCCAATCCTGAGACACTTCCGATTGCAGAGATGTGATATCTCAATGCTTATACCAAACCTGAGACTCTTCCTATAACATGAGATGTGATATACAACTCCTTCCCGTTCCAAACCTGAGACCCTTCCTATAGCATGAGATGTGATATCCAACTCCTTCCCATTCCAATCCTGAGACCCTTCCGTATGCATGAGATGTGATATCTCAATGCCTCTAATACCAAACCTGAGATCCTTCCTATAACATGTGATGTGATATTCAATTCCTTCCCCTTCCAAACCTGAGACCCTCCCTTTAGCATGAGATGTGATATCCAACTCCTTCCCATTCCAATCCTGAGACCCTTATGATAGCATGAGATGTGATATCTCAATGCCTCTAATACCAAACCTGAGATACTTCCGATAGCATGAGATGTGATATCTCAATGCTTCTAATAGCAAACCTGAGATCCTTCCTATAACATGAGATGTGATATCCAACTCCTTCCCATTCCAATCCTGAGACCCTTCTGATAGCATGAGATGTGATATCTCAATGCCTCTCATACCAAACCTGAGATCCTACCTCTAAAATGAAATGTGATATTCAACTCCTTCCCTTTCCAAACCTGAGACCATGCCTATAGCCTGAGATGTGATATCCAAGTCCTTCCCATTCCAATCCTGAGACCCTTCCTATAGCATGAGATGTGATCTCTCAATGTCTCGTCGTCGTGTTGAGTCTGCAGCAGCAGAGTTGAGTAAAAGACGTCCCAAATGAAGGAACCCGCACAGTTTGTTACCACAGCAGGGCAACGGAGCGGCGGTGTGTATCTGAGCCAAATGTACACTTCTCACTTCAGACCTGGGAACGCCAAGTGTACGAATCATGTGAGAGTGACAAGGACTCGATATACTACACAACCTGGCGGCGGTTACAGAGCAAGACTCCTGTGTAGGCTGGTCAGTCTGCTGGATGGCCCAGAGACGCTTCCGAAGGCTTACTAGCAGGAGATGGTGAAGATGCCGAGAATAGCTGTCCCCGCTATTCCAAGGGTCGAAGTACCAGTACAGGCCTTCTGGTTCGATCAAAGGTGAAAAGGGTTTCACAAGGCTACAGCAGTGCAGAGGAGCAGTCCTTCAGCGGGTCACCAGCGATTCCTCGGTTCAGCCTCTTGGTTGCAGGATACTTGGCTCCTGTATTCCTTCGTTCGTGAGAACTCAGGAGATCGACATGGTAGTGGTGTTTCCAGCCCCCTCTTATCCACGGTTCCCTTCGCGCCAAAATGGAGGGGACCCAATGGGAGATCCGCTCATCAACACTCACACCATTCGTGGACCTATCACGTACCACGGTGGTCCCAGGCATTCACACCACCCTAGACTCTCTGGCACCCAGGATGTGTATTGGGACCAGACATCCCGCCCACATCCTGGAGGCACACACAAGACATGTAGAAGCCCGCGAAAGCATCTGTGTTTCGCGGGAAAGTACATGCCCAAATAAGGAAGGCCCCAGGTCGGCTCGACCTGGGGAAGGTGAAGGGAGCAAGATGGTCAGCGGACAGGACAAAGGAGCCTCGTGGTCTGGCCATTTTGGGCTCTAGGCCACCATTTTGGGTTAAGCGCGAGAAACGCGCTTAGAACGCTAAAAGGAGCTCAAAACACAATAAACGATCGCTGCCACCATTCCCGTCCGTGAATCACTTGCACCGATCAGTTACAATCCTGGAAGAGTATCTAGGGCCTGTAGAAGGCTAGAGACCCAAGAGAGCAGTAACTTATCTTACAGTGCCCTCTTGTGTCATGTTGCACGAAAGCCGCAACATGATAAAAGAAACTACGGAAACGAGCGTTTCCTGGTACTGACTGTCTTAAGGGCATGACAGTTTCCCCGTAAGAAAGGAGCGAAAGCCCAGAGGAGTGCGGCAGAAGGCTGCACTTCTCTGGCAAAGTCGAGAACAAGGTGAAAAACAACAGCAAAAAGTTTAGGGGTTGCCACATGAAAGGAAAATTACCTACAATTATTAAATCTTTCCTAACAGATATCACATCTCACGTTATAGGAAGAGTCTCAGGTTTGGTATAAGCATTGAGATATCACATCTCTGCAATCGGAAGTGTCTCAGGATTGGGACGGCAAGGAGTTGGATATCCCATCTCATGTTGTAGGACGGGTCCAGGATTGTTATTAGAATCATTGAGATATCATATTGCATGCTGTAGGAAGGGTCTAAGGATTGGAATGGGAAGGACTTGGATATCACATCTCATGCTATGGATAGGCTCTCAGGTTTGGAAAGGGAAGGAGTTGGATATCACATTTCATGTTAGAGGAAGGATCTCAGGTTTGGTATTAGAGGCATTGAGATATCACATCTCATGCTATAGGAAGGGTCTCAGGATTGGAATGGGAAGGAGTTGGATATCACATCTCATGCTATAGGAAGGGTCTCAGGTTTGGTATAAGCATTGAGATATCACATCTCATGCTATAGGAAGGGTCTCAGGATTGGAATGGAAGGAGTTGGATATCACATCTCATGTTAAACGAAGGATCTCAGGTTTGGTATTAGAAGCATTGAGACATCACATCTCATGCTATAGGAAGGGTCTCAGGATTGGAATGGGAAGGAGTTGGATATAACATCTGATGCTATAAGAATGGTCTCAGGTTTGGTATAAGCATTGAGATATCACATCTCATGCTATCGGAAGGGTCTCAGGATTGGAATGGGAAGGAGTTGTATATGACATCTCAAGCCATAGGAAGGGTCTCAGGTTTGGTATAAGCTTTGAGATATCACATCTCTGCTATCGGAAGGGTCTCAGGATTAGAATGGGAAGGAGTTGGATATCCCGTCTCATGTTATAGGAAGAGTCTCAGGTTTGGTATTAGAAGCATTGAGATATCACATCTCATGCTATAGGAAGGGTCTCAGGATTGGAATGGGAAGGAGTAGGATATCACATCTCATGCTATAGGAAGGATCTCAGGTTTGGTTTAAGCATTGAGATATCACATCTCTTCTATCGGAAGGGTCTCAGGATTGGAATGGGAAGGAGTTGGATAGTCCCATCTCATGTTATAGGAAGGGTCTCAGGTTTGGTATTAGAAGCATTGAAATATCACATCTCATGCTATAGGAAGGGTCTCAGGATTGGAATGGGAAGGACTTGGATATCACATCTCATGCTATAGGGAGGGTCTCAGGTTTGATATTAGAAGCATTGAGATATCACATCTCATGATATCGGAAGGGTCTCAGGATTGGAATGGGAAGGAGTTGGATATCACATCTCATGATAAAGGAAGGGTCTAAGGTTTGGAAGGGGAAGGATTTGGATATCACATCTCATGTTATAGGACGGGTCTCAGGTTTGGTATTAAAAGCACTGAGATATCAAGTCTCATGGTATAGGAAGGGTCTCAGAATTGGAATGAGAAGGAGTTGGATATCACATCTCAAGCTATAGGAAGGGTCTCAGGATTGGAATGGGAAGGAGTTTGATATCACATCTCATGCAATAGTATGGGTCTCAGGTTTGGTATAAGCATTGGGATATCACATCTCATGCTATCGGAAGGGTATCAGGATTGGAATTCCAAGGAGTTGGATATCCCATCTCATGCTATAGGAAGGGTCTCAGGTTGGAATGGGAAGGAGTTGGATATCACATCTCATGTTATAGGAAGGGTCTCAGGATTGGAATGGGAAGGACTTGGATATCACATCTCATGCTATAGGAAGGCTCTCAGGTTTGGAAGGGGAAAGAGTTGGATATCACATTTCATGTTAGAGGTAGGATCTCAGGTTTGGTATTAGAGGCATTGAGATATCACATCTCATGCTATCAGAAGGGTCTCAGGATTGGAATGGGAAGGAGTTGGATATCACATCTCATGCTAAAGGGAGGGTCTCAGGTTTGGAAGGGGAAGGATTTGGATATCACATCTCATGTTATAGGAAGGATCTCAGGTTTGGTATTAGAAGCATTGAGATATCACATCTCATGCTATCGGAAGGATCTCAGGTTTGGTATTAGAAGCATTGAGATATCACATCTCATGCTATCAGAATGGTCTCAGGATTGGAATCGGAAGGAGTTGGATATCACATCTCATGCTAAAGGTAGGGTCTCAGGTTTGGAAGGGGAAGGATTTGGATATCACATCTCATGTTATCGGAAGGATCTCAGGTTTGGTATTAGAAGTATTGAGATATCACATCTCATGCTATAGGAATGGTCTCAGGATTGGAATGGGAAGGACTTGGATATCACATCTCATGCTATAGGGAGGGTCTTAAGTTTGATATTAGAAGCATTGAGATATCACATCTCATGCTATAGGAAGGGTCTCAGGATTGGAATGGAAGGAGTTGGATATCACATCTCATGTTTTAGGAAGGATCTCAGGTTTGGTATTAGAAGCATTGAGAGATCACATCTCATGCTATAGGAAGGGTCTCAGGATTGGAATGGGAAGGAGTTGGATATCACATCTCATGCTATATGAAGGGTCTCAGGTTTGGTATAAGCATTTAGATATCACATCTCATGCTATAGGAAGGGTCTCAGGATTGGAATGGGAAGGAGTTGTATATGACATCTCATGCCGTAGGAAGGGTCTCAGGTTTGGTATAAGCATTGAGATATCACATCTCTGCTATCGGAAGGGTCTCAGGATTGGAATGGGAAGGCGTTGGATATCCCATCTCATGTTATAGGAAGAGTCTCAGGTTTGGTATTAGAAGCATTGAGATATCACATCTCATGCTATAGGAACTGTCTCAGGATTGGAATGGGAAGAAGTTGGATATCACATCTCATGTTATAGGAAGGATCTCAGGTTTGGTATAAGCATTGATATATCACATCTCTGTTATCGGAAGGGTCTCAGGATTGGAATGGGAAGGAGTTGGATATTCCCATCTCATATTATAGGAAGGGTCTCAGGTTTGGTATTAGAAGCATTGAGATATCACATCTCATGCTATAGGAAGGGTCTCAGGATTGGAATGGGAAGGACTTGGATATCCTATCTCATGCTATAGGGAGGGTCTCAGGATTGGAATGGGAAGGAGTTGGATATCACATCTCATGATAAAGGAAGGGTCTAAGGTTTGGAAGGGGAAGGATTTGGATATCACATCTCATGTTATAGGACGGGTCTCAGGTTTGGTATTAGAAGCATTGAGATATCAAGTCTCATGGTATAGGAAGGGTCTCAGAATTGGAATGGGAAGGAGTTGGATATCACATCTCATTCTAAGGGAAGGGTCTCAGGATTGGAATGGGAAGGAGTTTGATATCACATCTCATGCCATAGTATGGGTCTCAGGTTTGGTAGAAGCATTGGGATATCACATCTCATGCTATCGGAAGGTTATCAGGATTGGATTTGGAAGGAGTTGGATATCCCATCTCATGCTACAGGAAGGGTCTCAGGTTGGAATGGGAAGGAGTTGGATATCACATCTCATGTTATAGGAAGGGTCTCAGGATTGGAATGGGAAGGACTTGGATATCACATCTCATGCTATAGGTAGGCTCTCAGGTTTGGAAGGGGAAAGAGTTGGATATCACATTTCATGTTAGAGGTAGGATCTCAGGTTTGGTATTAGAGGCATTGAGATATCACATCTCATGCTATCAGAAGGGTCTCAGGATTGGAATGGGAAGGAGTTGGATATCACATCTCATGCTATAGGAAGGGTCTCAGGATTGGAATGGAAGGAGTTGGATATCACATCTCATGTTTTAGAAAGGATCTCAGGTTTGGTATTAGAAGCATTGAGAGATCACATCTCATGCTATAGGAAGGGTCTCAGGATTGGAATGGGAAGGAGTTGGATATCACATCTCATGCTATATGAAGGGTCTCAGGTTTGGTATAAGCATTTAGATATCACATCTCATGCTATAGGAAGGGTCTCAGGATTTGAATGGGAAGGAGTTGAATATGACATCTCATGCCGTAGGAAGGGTCTCAGGTTTGGTATAAGCATTGAGATATCACATCTCTGCTATCGGAAGGGTCTCAGGATTGGAATAGGAAGGAGTTGGATATCCCATCTCATGTTATAGGAAGAGTCTCAGGTTTGGTATTAGAAGCATTGAGATATCACATCTCATGCTATAGGAAGGGTCTCAGGATTGGAATGGGAAGGAGTTGGATATCACATCTCATGCTATAGGAAGGGTCTCAGGTTTGGTATAAGCAGTGAGATATCACATCTCATGCTATAGGAACAGTCTCAGGATTGGAATGGGAAGAAGTTGGATATCACATCTCATGTTATAGGAAGGATCTCAGGTTTGGTATAAGCATTGAGATATCACATCTCTGTTATCGGAAGGGTCTCAGGATTGGAATGGGAAGGACTTGGATATCACATCTCATGCTATAGGGAGGGTCTCAGGATTGGAATGGGAAGGAGTTGGATATCACATCTCATGATAAAGGAAGGGTCTAAGGTTTGGAAGGGGAAGGATTTGGATATCACATCTCATGTTATAGGACGGGTCTCAGGTTTGGTATTAGAAGCATTGAGATATCAAGTCTCATGGTATAGGAAGGGTCTCAGAATTGGAATGGGAAGGAGTTGGATATCACATCTCATTCTATAGGAAGGGTCTCAGGATTGGAATGGGAAGGAGTTTGATATCACATCTCATGCCATAGTATGGGTCTCAGGTTTGGTAGAAGCATTGGGATATCACATCTCATGCTATCGGAAGGTTATCAGGATTGGATTTGGAAGGAGTTGGATATCCCATCTCATGTTACAGGAAGGGTCTCAGGTTGGAATGGGAAGGAGTTGGATATCACATCTCATGTTATAGGAAGGGTCTCAGGATTGGAATGGGAAGGACTTGGATATCACATCTCATGCTATAGGTAGGCTCTCAGGTTTGGAAGGGGAAAGAGTTGGATATCACATTTCATGTTAGAGGTAGGATCTCAGGTTTGGTATTAGAGGCATTGAGATATCACATCTCATGCTATCAGAAGGGTCTCAGGATTGGAATGGGAAGGAGTTGGATATCACATCTCATGCTAAAGGGAGGGTCTCAGGTTTGGAAGGGGAAGGATTTGGATATCACATCTCATGTTATAGGAAGGATCTCAGGTTTGGTATTAGAAGCATTGAGATATCACATCTCATGCTATCAGAAGGGTCTTAGGATTGGAATGGGAAGGAGTTGGATATCACATCTCATGCTAAAGGGAGGGTCTCAGGTTTGGAAGGGGAAGGATTTGGATATCACATCTTATGTTATCGGAAGGATCTCAGGTTTGGTATTAGAAGTATTGAGATATCACATCTCATGCTATAGGAAGGGTCTCAGGATTGGAATGGGATGGAGTTGGATATCACATCTCACGCTATAGGAAGGGTCTCAGGTTTGGTATATGCATTGAGATATCACATCTCATGCTATAGGAAGGGTCTCAGGATTGGAATGGGAAGGAGTTGGATATCACATCTCATGTTATAGGAAAGATTTCAGGTTTGGTATTAGAAGCGTTGAGACATCACATCTCATGTTATAGGGAGGGTCTCAGGATTAGAATGGGAAGAAGTTGGATATCACATCTCATGCTATAGGAAGGGTCTCAGGATTGGAATGGGAAGGAGTTGTATATGACATCTCATGCCATAGGAAGGGTCTCAGGTTTGGTATAAGCATTGAGATATCACATCACATGCTATAGGAAGGGTCTCAGGATTGGAATGGGAAGGACTTGGATATCACATCTCATGCTATCAGAAGGGTCTCAGGATTGGAATGGGAAGGAGTTGGATATCACATCTCATGCTAAAGGTAGGGTCTCAGGTTTGGAAGGGGAAGGATTTGGATATCACATCTCATGTTATAGGAAGGATCTCAGGTTTGGTATTAGAAGCATTGAGATATCACATCTCATGCTATCGGAAGTATCTCAGGTTTGGTATTAGAAGCATTGAGATATCACATCTCATGCTATCGGAAGGATCTGAGGTTTGGTATTAGAAGCATTGAGATATCACATCTCATGCTATCGGAAGTATCTCAGGTTTGGTATTAGAAGCATTGAGATATCACATCTCATGCTATCAGAAGGGTCTTAGGATTGGAATGGGAAGGAGTTGGATATCACATCTCATGCTAAAGGGAGGGTCTCAGGTTTGGAAGGGGAAGGATTTGGATATCACATCTCATGTTATAGGAAGGATCTCAGGTTTGGTATTAGAAGCATTGAGATATCACATCTCATGCTATCGGAAGTATCTCAGGTTTGGTGTTAGAAGCATTGAGATATCACATCTCATGCTATCAGAAGGGTCTTAGGATTGGAATGGGAAGGAGTTGGATATCACATCTCATGCTAAAGGGAGGGTCTCAGGTTTGGAAGGGGAAGGAGTTGGATATCACATCTTTAGAAGTATTGAGATATCACATCTCATGCTATAGGAAGGGTCTCAGGATTGGAATGGGAAGGAGTTGGATATCACATCTCAAGCTATAGGAAGGGTCTCAGGTTTGGTATAAGCATTGAGATATCACATCACATGCTATAGGAAGGGTTTCAGGATTGGAATGGGAAGGAGTTGGATATCACATCTCATGTTATAGGAAAGATCTCAGGTTTGGTATTAGAAGCATTGAGACATCACATCTCATGTTATAGGAAGGGTCTCAGGATTGGAATGGGAAGAAGTTGGATATCACATCTCATGCTATAGGAAGAGTCTCAGGTTTGGTATAAGCATTGAGATATCACATCTCATGATATAGGAAGGGCTCAGGATTGGAATGGGAAGGAGTTGTATATGACATCTCATGCCATAGGAAGGGTCTCAGGCTTGGTATAAGCATTGAGATATCACATCACATGCTATAGGAAGGTCTCAGGATTGGAATGGGAAGGACTTGGATATCACATCTCATGCTAAAGGGAAGGTCTCAGGTTTGGAAGGGGAAGGATTTGGATATCACATCTCATGTTATAGGAAGGATCTCAGGTTTGGTATAAGAAGCATTGAGATATCACATCTCATGCTATCGGAAGAATCTCAGATTTGGTATTAGAGGCATTGAGATATCACATCTCATGCTATCATAAGGGTCTCAGGATTGGAATGGGAAGGAGTTGGATATCACATCTCATGCTATAGGAAGGATCTCAGGTTTGGAACGGGAAGGAGTTGGATATCACATCTCATGTTATAGGAAGAGTCTCAGATTTGGTATAAGCATTGAGATATCACATCTCTGCAATCGGAAGTGTCTCAGGATTGGGATGGGAAGGAGTTGGATATCACATCTCATGCTATAGGAAGGGTCTCAGGTTTGGAACGGGAAGGAGTTGGATATCCCATCTCATGTTATAGGACTGGTCTCAGGTTTGGTATTAGAAGCATTGAGATATCACATCACATGCTGTAGGAAGGGTCTCAGGTTTGGAATGGGAAGGAATTGGATATCACATCTCATGTTATAGGAAGGGTCTCAGGTTTGGTATAAGCATTGAGATATCACATCTCTGCTATCGGAAGTGTCTCAGGATTGGAATGGGAAGGAGTTGGATATCACATCTCATGTTATAGGACGGGTCTCAGGTTTGTTATTAGAATCATTGAGATATCATATTGCATGCTGTAGGAAGGGTCTAAGGATTGGAATGGGAAGGACTTGGATATCACATCTCATGCTATAGGTAGGCTCTCAGGTTTGGAAAGGGAAGGAGTTGGATATCACATTTCATGTTAGAGGAAGGATCTCAGGTTTGGCATTAGAGCCATTGGATATCACATCTCATGCTATAGGAAGGGTCTCAGGATTGGAATGGGAAGGAGTTGGATATCACATCTCATGCTATAGGAAGGGTTTTAGGTTTGGTATAAGCATTGAGATATCACATCTCATGCTATAGGAAGGGTCTCAGGATTGGAATGGGAAGGATCTGTATATGACATCCCATGCCATAGGAAGGGTCTCAGGTTTGGTATAAGCATTGAGATATCACATCTCTGCTTTCGGAAGGGTCTCAGGATTGGAATGGGAAGGAGTTGGATATCCCATCTCATGTTATAGGAAGAGCCTCAGGTTTGGTATTAGAAGCATTGAGATATCACATCTCATGCTATCGGAAGTATCTCAGGTTTGGTATTAGAAGCATTGAGATATCACATCTCATGCTATCGGAAGGATCTCAGGTTTGGTATTAGAAGCATTGAGATATCACATCTCATGCTATCAGAAGGGTCTTAGGATTGGAATGGGAAGGAGTTGGATATCACATCTCATGCTAAAGGGAGGGTCTCAGGTTTGGAAGGGGAAGGAGTTGGATATCACATCTTTAGAAGTATTGCGATATCATATCTCATGCTATAGGAAGGGTCTCAGGATTGGAATGGGAAGGAGTTGGATGTCACATCTCAAGCTATAGGATGGGTCTCAGGTTTGGTATAAGCATTGAGATATCACATCACATGCTATAGGAAGGGTCTCAGGATTGGAATGGGAAGGAGTTGGATATCACATCTCATGTTATAGGAAAGATCTCAGGTTTGGTATTAGAAGCATTGAGACATCACTTCTCATGTTATAGGAAGGGTCTCAGGATTGGAATGGGAAGAAGTTGGATATCACATCTCATGCTATAGGAAGAGTCTCAGGTTTGGTATAAGCATTGAGATATCACATCTCATGATATAGGAAGGGCTCAGGATTGGAATGGGAAGGAGTTGTATATGACATCTCATGCCATAGGAAGGGTCTCAGGTTTGGTATAAGCATTGAGATATCACATCACATGCTATAGGAAGGGTCTCAGGATTGGAATGGGAAGACTTGGATATCACATCTCATGCTAAAGGGAAGGTCTCAGGTTTGGAAGGGGAAGGATTTGGATATCACATCTCATGTTATAGGAAGGATCTCAGGTTTGGTATAAGAAGCATTGAGATATCACATCTTATGCTATCGGAAGAAACTCAGATTTGGTATTAGAGGCATTGAGATATCACATCTCATGCTATCATAAGGGTCTCAGGATTGGAATGGGAAGGAGTTGGATATCACATCTCATGCTATAGGAAGGATCTCAGGTTTGGAATGGGAAGGAGTTGGATATCACATCTCATGTTATAGGAAGAGTCTCAGATTTGGTATAAGCATTGAGATATCACATCTCTGCAATCGGAAGTGTCTCAGGATTGGGATGGGAAGGAGTTGGATATCACATCTCATGCTATAGGAAGGGTCTCAGGTTTGGAACGGGAAGGAGTTGGATATCCCATCTCATGTTATAGGACTGGTCTCAGGTTTGGTATTAGAAGCATTGAGATATCACATCACATGCTGTAGGAAGGGTCTCAGGTTTGGAATGGGAAGGAATTGGATATCACATATCATGTTATAGGAAGGGTCTCAGGTTTGGTATAAGCATTGAGATATCACATCTCTGCTATCGGAAGTGTCTCAGGATTGGAATGGGAAGGAGTTGGATATCACATCTCATGTTATAGGACGGGTCTCAGGTTTGTTATTAGAATCATTGAGATATCATATTGCATGCTGTAGGAAGGGTCTAAGGATTGGAATGGGAAGGACTTGGATATCACATCTCATGCTATAGGTAGGCTCTCAGGTTTGGAAAGGGAAGGAGTTGGATATCACATTTCATGTTAGAGGAAGGATCTCAGGTTTGGTATTAGAGCCATTGGAAATCACATCTCGTGCTATAGGAAGGGTCTCAGGATTGGAATGGGAAGGAGTTGGATATCACATCTCATGCTATAGGAAGGGTTTTAGGTTTGGTATAAGCATTGAGATATCACATCTCATGCTATAGGAAGGGTCTCAGGATTGGAATGGGAAGGATCTGTATATGACATCTCATGCCATAGGAAGGGTCTCAGGTTTGGTATAAGCATTGAGATATCACATCTCTGCTTTCGGAAGGGTCTCAGGATTGGAATGGGAAGGAGTTGGATATCCCATCTCATGTTATAGGAAGAGTCTCAGGTTTGGTATTAGAAGCATTGAGATATCACATCTCATGCTATAGGAAGTGTCTCAGGATTGGAATGGGAAGGACTTGGATATCACATCTCATGCTATAGGGAGGGTCTCAACTTTGATATTAGAAGCATTGAGATATCACATCTCATGCTATAGGAAAGGTCTCAGTATTGGAATGGGAAGGAGTTGGATATCACATCTCATGCTATAGGAAGGGTCTCAGGTTTGGTATAAGCATTGAGATATCACATCTCTGCTATCGGAAGGGTCTCAGGATTGGAATGGGAAGGAGTTGGATATTCCCATCTCATGTTATAGGAAGGGTCTATCAGGTCTTAGCATGAGACTCTTCCTATAACATGAGATGTGATATCCAACTCCTTCCCATTCCAATCCTAAGACCCTTCCGATAGCTTGAGATGTGATATCTCAATGCTTATACCAAACCTGAGACCCTTCCTATAGCATGAGATGTGATATCCAACTCCTTCCCATTCCAATCCTGAGACCCTTCCTATAGCATGATATGTGAAATCTCAATGCTTCTACCAAAACTGAGACCCTTCCTTTAGCATGAGATGTGATATCCAACTCCTTCCCATTCCAATCCTGAGACCAGTCCTATAGCATGAGATGTGATATCTCAATGCTTCTAATACCAAACCTGAGATCCTTCCTATAACATGAGATGTGATATCCAACTCCTTCCCATTCCAATCCTGAGACCCTTCCTATAGCATGAGATGTGATATCTCAATGCTTCTAATACCAAACCTGAGATCCTTCCGATAGCATGAGATGTGATATCTCAATGCTTCTAATACCAAACCTGAGATCCTTCCTATAACATGAGATGTGATATCCAAATCCTTCCCCTTCCGAACCTGAGACCCTCCCTTTAGCATGAGATGTGATATCCAACTCCTTCCCTTTCCAAACCTGAGAGTCTTCCTACAGCATGAGATGTGATATCCAAGTCCTTCCCATTCCATTCCTGAGACCCTTCCTATAACATGAGATGTCATATCCAACTCCTTCCCATTCCAACCTGAGACCCTTCCTATAGCATGAGATGGGATATCCAACTCCTTCCAAATCCAATCCTGATACCCTTCCGATAGCATGAGATGTGATATCCCAATGCTTCTACAAAACCTGAGACCCATACCATGGCATGAGATGTGATATCAAACTCCCGTCCTATACCATGAGACTTGATATCTCAATGCTTCTAATACCAAAACTGAGACCGGTCCAATAACATGAGATGTGATATCCAAATCCTTCCCCTTCCAAACCTTAGACCCTTCCTTTATCATGAGATGTGATATCCAAGTCCTTCCCATTCCATTCCTGAGACCCTTCCTATAGCATGAGATGTGATATCTCAATGCTTCTAATACCAAACCTGAGACCCTTCCTATAACATGAGATGTGATATCCAAGCCCTTCCCATTTCAATCCTGAGACCCTTCCTATAGCATGAGATGTGATATCTCAATGCTTCTAATACCAAACCTGAGACCCTTCCTATAACATGAATTCTGATATCCAAGTCCTTCCCATTCCAATCCTGAGACCCTTCCAATAGCAGAGATGTGATATCTCAATGCTTCTAATATCAAACCTGAGACCTGTCCTATAACATGAGATGGGATATCCAACTCCTTCCCGTTCCAAACCTGATACCCTTCCTATAGCATGAGATGTGATATCCAATCCCTTCCCATCCCAATCCTGAGACACCTCCGATAGCAGAGATGTGATTTCTCAATGCTTATACCAAACCTGAGACTATTCCTATAACATGAGATGTGATATCTAACTCCTTCCCGTTCCAAACCTGAGACCCTTCCTATAGCATGAGATGTGATATCCAACTCCTTCCCATTCCAATCCTGAGACCCTTCCTATAGCATGAGATGTGATATCTCAATGCTTATACCAAATCTGAGACCCTTCCTATAGCATAAGATGTGATATCCATCTCCTTCCCATTCCAATCCTGAGACCCTTCCTATAGCATGAGATGTGATATCTCAATGCTTCTAATACCAAACCTGAGATCCTTCCTATAACATGAGATGTGATATCCAACTCCTTCCCATTCCAATCCTGAGACCCTTATGATAGCATGAGATGTGATATCTCAATGCCTCTAATACCAAACCTGAGATATTTCCGATAGCATGAGATGTGATATCTCAATGCTTTTAATACCAAACCTGAGATCCTTCCTATAACATGAGATGTGATTTCCAAATCCTTCCCCTTCCAAACCTGAGACCCTCCCTTTAGCATGAGATGTGATATACAACTCCTTCCCATTCCAATCCTGAGACCCTTCTGATAGCATGAGATGTGATATCGCAATGCCTCTAATACCAAACCTGAGATCCTACCTCTAACATGAAATGTGATATCCATCTACTTCCCTTTCCAAACCTGAGACCCTGCCTATAGCATGAGATGTGATATTCAAGTCCTTCCCATTCCAATCCTGAGACCCTTCCTATAGCATGTGATGTGATATCTCAATGCGTATACCAAACCTGAGACCCTTCCTATGGCATGAGATGTCATATACAACTCCTTCCCATTCCAATCCTGAGACCCTTCCTATAGCATGAGATGTGATATCTCAATGCTTATACCAAACCTGAGACCCTTCCTATAGCATGAGATGTGATATCCAACTTCTTCCCATTCCAATCCTAAGACCCTTCCTATAACATGAGATTTGATGTCTCAATGCTTCTAATACCAAACCTGAGATCTTTCCTATAACATGAGATGTGATATCCAACTCCTTCCCATTCCAATCCTGAGACCCTTCCTATAGCATGAGATGTGATATCTCAATGCTTATACCAAACCTGAGACCCTTCCTATAGCTTGAGATGTGATATCCAACTCCTTCCCATTCCAATCCTGAGACCCTTCCTATAGCATGAGATGTGATATCTCAAGGCTTCTAATACCAAACCTGAGATCCTTCCTCTAACATGAAATGTGATATGCAACTCCTTCCCCTTCCTAACCTGAGACCCATCCTATAGCATGAGATGTGATATCCAACTCCTTCCCATTCCAATCCTGAGACCCTTCCGATAGCTTGAGATGTGATATCTCAATGCTTCTAATATCAATACTGAGACCCTCCCTATAGCATGAGATGTGATATCTAAGTCCTTCCCATTCCAATCCTGAGACCCTTCCGATAGCAGAGATGTGATATCTCAATGCTTATACCAAACCTGAGACCCTTCCTATAGCATGAGATGTGATATCCAACTCCTTCCCATTCCAATCCTGAGACCCTTCCTATAGCATGATATGTGAAATCTCAATGCTTCTACCAAAACTGAGACCCTTCCTTTAGCATGAGATGTCATATCCAACTCCTTCCCATTCCAACCTGAGACCCTTCCTATAGCATGAGATGGGATATCCAACTCCTTCCAAATCCAATCCTGATACCCTTCCGATAGCATGAGATATGATATCCCAATGCTTCTACAAAACCTGAGACCCATACCATGGCATGAGATGTGATATCAAACTCCCGTCCTATACCATGAGACTTGATATCTCAATGCTTCTAATATCAAACCTGAGACCGGTCCAATAACATGAGATGTGATATCCAAATCCTTCCCCTTCCAAACCTTAGACCCTTCCTTTATCATGAGATGTGATATCCAAGTCCTTCCCATTCCATTCCTGAGACCCTTCCTATAGCATGAGATGTGATATCTCAATGCTTCTAATACCAAACCTGAGACCCTTCCTATAACATGAGATGTGATATCCAAGTCCTTCCCATTTCAATCCTGAGACCCTTCCTATAGCATGAGATGTGATATCTCAATGCTTCTAATACCAAACCTGAGACCCTTCCTATAACATGAATTCTGATATCCAAGTCCTTCCCATTCCAATCCTGAGACCCTTCCAATAGCAGAGATGTGATATCTCAATGCTTCTAATATCAAACCTGAGACCTGTCCTATAACATGAGATGGGATATCCAACTCCTTCCCGTTCCAAACATGATACCCTTCCTTTAGCATGAGATGTGATATCCTATTCCTTCCCATCCCAATCCTGAGACACCTCCGATAGCAGAGATGTGATATCTCAATGCTTATACCAAACCTGAGACTCTTCCTATAGCATGAGATGTGATATCTAACTCCTTCCTGTTCCAAACCTGAGACCCTTCCTATAGCATGAGATGTGATATCCAACTCCTTCCCATTCCAATCCTGAGACCCTTCCTATAGCATGAGATGTGATATCTCAATGCTTATACCAAATCTGAGACCCTTCCTATAGCATAAAATGTGATATCCAACTCCTTCCCATTCCAATCCTGAGACCCTTCCTATAGCATGAGATGTGATATCTCAATGCTTCTAATACCAAACCTGAGATCCTTCCTATAACATGAGATGTGATATCCAACTCCTTCCCATTCCAATCCTGAGACCCTTATGATAGCATGAGATGTGATATCTCAATGCCTCTAATACCAAACCTGAGATACTTCCGATAGCATGAGATGTGATATCTCAATGCTTTTAATACCAAACCTGAGATCCTTCCTATAACATGAGATGTGATTTCCAAATCCTTCCCCTTCCAAACCTGAGACCCTCCCTTTAGCATGAGATGTGATATACAACTCCTTCCCATTCCAATCCTGAGACCCTTCTGATAGCATGAGATGTGATATCGCAATGCCTCTAATACCAAACCTGAGATCCTACCTCTAACATGAAATGTGATATCCATCTCCTTCCCTTTCCAAACCTGAGACCCTGCCTATAGCATGAGATGTGATATTCAAGTCCTTCCCATTCCAATCCTGAGACCCTTCCTATAGCATGTGATGTGATATCTCAATGCGTATACCAAACCTGAGACCCTACCTATGGCATGAGATCTCATATACAACTCCTTCCCATTCCAATCCTGAGACCCTTCCTATAGCATGAGATGTGATATCTCAATGCTTATACCAAACCTGAGACCCTTCCTATAGCATGAGATGTGATATCCAACTTCTTCCCATTCCAATCCTAAGACCCTTCCTATAACATGAGATGTGATGTCTCAATGCTTCTAATACCAAACCTGAGATCTTTCCTATAACATGAGATGTGATATCCAACTCCTTCCCATTCCAATCCTGAGACCCTTCCTATAGCATGAGATGTGATATCTCAATGCTTATACCAAACCTGAGACCCTTCCTATAGCTTGAGATGTGATATCCAACTCCTTCCCATTCCAATCCTGAGACCCTTCCTATAGCATGAGATGTGATATCTCAAGGCTTCTAATACCAAACCTGAGATCCTTCCTCTAACATGAAATGTGATATCCAACTACTTCCCCTTCCTAACCTGAGACCCTTCCTATAGCATGAGATGTGATATCCAACTCCTTCCCATTCCAATCCTGAGACCCTTCCGATAGCTTGAGATGTGATATCTCAATGCTTCTAATATCAATACTGAGACCCTCCCTATAGCATGAGATGTGATATCTAAGTCCTTCCCATTCCAATCCTGAGACCCTTCCGATAGCAGAGATGTGATATCTCAATGCTTATACCAAACCTGAGACCCTTCCTATAGCATGAGATGTGATATCCAACTCCTTCCCATTCCAATCCTGAGACCCTTCCTATAGCATGATATGTGAAATCTCAATGCTTCTACCAAAACTGAGACCCTTCCTTTAGCATGAGATGTGATATGCAACTCCTTCCCATTCCAATCCTGAGACCAGTCCTATAGCATGAGATGTGATATCTCAATGCTTCTAATACCAAACCTGAGATCCTTCCTATAACATGAGATGTGATATCCAACTCCTTCCCATTCCAATCCTGAGACCCTTCCTATAGCATGAGATGTGATATCTCAATGCTTCTAATACCAAACCTGAGATCCTTCCGATAGCATGAGATGTGATATCTCAATGCTTCTAATACCAAACCTGAGATCCTTCCTATAACATGAGATGTGATATCCAAATCCTTCCCCTTCCGAACCTGAGACCCTCCCTTTAGCATGAGATGTGATATCCAACTCCTTCCCATTCCAATCCTGATACCCTTCTGATAGAATGAGATGTGATATCTCAATGCCTCTAATACCAAACCTGAGATCCTACCTCTAACATGAAATGTGATATCCAATTCCTTCCCTTTCCAAACCTGAGAGCCTTCCTACAGCATCAGATGTGATATCCAAGTCCTTCCCATTCCAATCCTGAGACCCTTCCTATAACATGAGATGTCATATCCAACTCCTTCCCATTCCAACCTGAGACCCTTCCTATAGCATGAGATGGGATATCCAACTCCTTCTTATGCCAAACCTGAGACCCTTCCTATGGCATGATATGTGATATCCAACTCCTTGCCATTCAAATCCTGAGACCCTTCCTATAGCATGAGAAGGGATATCCAACTCCTTCCCAATCCAATCCTTAGACCCATCCGATAGCAGAGATGTGATATCTCAACGCTTCTACCAAACCTGAGACCCTTCCTATAACATGAGATGTGATATCCAATTCCTTCCCATTCCAAACCTGAGACCCTTCCTATTGGATGAGATGTGATATCCAACTCCTTCCCATTCCAACCCTGAGACCCTTCCTATACCATGAGATGTGATATCTCAATGCTTCTAATACCAAACCTGGGTCCCGTCCTATAACATGAGATATGATATCCAAATCCTTCCCCTTCCAAACCTGAGACCCTTCCTTTAGCATGAGATGTGATATCCAAATACTTCCCATTCCAATCCTAAAACCCTTCCTATAGCATGAGATGTGATAGCTCAATGTTTCTAATAAAAAACCTGTGACCCTTCCTATAGCAAGAGATGCGATATCCAAATCCTTCCCATTCCAATCCTGAGACCCTTCCTATAACATGAGATGTGATATCCAACTCCTTCCCATTCCAACCTGAGACCCTTCCTATAGCATGAGAAGGGATATCCAACTCCTTCCCAATCCAATCCTGAGACCCTCCCGATAGCAGAGATGTGATATCTCAATGCTTATACCAAACCTGAGACCCTTCCTATGGCATGAGATGTGATATCCAACTCCTTGCCATTCAAATCCTGAGACCCTCCCTATAACAAGAGATGTCATATCCAACTCCTTCCCATTCCAAACCTGAGACCCTTCCTTTAGCATGAGATGTAATATCCAAATCCTTCACATTCCAATCCGGAGACCCTTCCTATAGCATGAGATGTGATATCTCAATGCTTCTAATACCAAACATGAGATCCTTCCTATAACATGAGATGTGATATCCAACTCCTTCCCATTCCAAACCTGAGACCCTTCCGATAGCATGAGATGTGATATCTCAATGCTTCAAAAACCAAACATGAGAACCATCCTATAACATGAGATGTGAAATCCAAATCCTTCCCTTCCCAAACCTGAGCCTCTTCCTATAGCATGAGATGTGATATCTCAATGCTTCTACCAAACCTGAAACCCTTCCTATAGCATGAGATGTGATATCCAACTCCTTCCCATTCCAATCCTGAGACACTTCCTATAGCATGAGATGTGATATCACAATGCTTCTAATACCAAACCTGAGACCCGTCCTATAACATGAGATGTGATATCCAAATCCTTCCCCTTCCAAACCTTAGACCCTTCCTTTATCATGAGATGTGATATCCAAGTCCTTCCCATTCCATTCCTGAGACCCTTCCTATAGCATGAGATGTGATATCTCAATGCTTCTAATACCAAACCTGAGACCCTTCCTCTAACATGAGATGTGATATCCAAGTCCTTCCCATTCCAATCCTGAGACCCTTCCTATAGCATGAGATGTGATATCCTAGTCCTTCCCATTCCAATCCTGAGACCCTTCCGATAGCAGAGATGTGATATCTCAATGCTTATACCAAACCTGAGACCCTTCCTATGGCATGAGATGTCATATACAACTCCTTCCCATTCCAATCCTGAGACTCTACCTATAGCATGAGATGTGATATCTCAATGCTTCTAATACCAAACCTGAGATCCTTCCGATAGCATGAGATGTGATATCTCAATGTTTCCAATACCAAACCTGAGATCCTTCCTATAACATGAGATGTGATATCCAAATCCTTCCCCTTCCAAACCTGAGACCCTCCCTTTAGCATGAGATGTGATATCCAACTCCTTCCCATTCCATTCATGAGACCCTTCTGATAGCATGAGATGTGATATCTCAATGCCTCTAATACCAAACCTGAGATCCTACCTCTAACATGAAATGTGATATCCAACTCTTTCCCCTTCCAAACCTGAGAGCCTTCCTATAGCATGAGATGTGATATCCAAGTCCTTCCCATTCCAATCCTGAGACCCTTCCTATAGCTTGAGATGTGATATCCAACTCCTTCCCATTCCAATTCTGAGACCCTTCCTATACTCTGAGACTTGATATCTCAATGCTTCTAATACCAAACCTGAGACCCGTAATATAACATGAGATGTGATATCCAAATCCTTCCCCTTCCAAACCTTAGACCCTTCCTTTTTTCATGAGATGTGATATCCAACTCCTTCCCATTCCAATCCTGAGACCCTTCCGATATCATGAGATGTGATATCTCAAAGCTTCTAATATCAAACTTGGGACCCTCCCTATAGCATGAGATGTGATATCCAAGTCCTTCCCATTCCAATTCTGAGACCCTTCCTATAGCATGAGATGTGATATCCAAATCCTTCACATTCCAATCCTGAGACCCTTCCTATAGCATGAGATGTGATATCTCAATGCTTCTAATACCAAACCTGAGATCCTTCCTATAACATGAGATGTGATATCCAATTCCTTCCCATTCCAAACCTGAGACCCTTCCTATTGGATGAGATGTGATATCCAACTCCTTCCCATTCCAACCCCGAGACCCTTCCTATAGCATGAGATGTGATGTCTCAATGCTTCTAATACCAAACCTGAGATCCTTCCTATAACATGAGATGTGATATCCAACTCCTTCCATTCCAATCCTGAGACCCGTCCTATAGCATGAGATGTGATATCTCAATGCTTATACCAAACCTGAGACCCTTCCTATAGCATGAGATGTGATATCCAACTACTTCCCATTCCAATCCTGAGACCCTTCCTATAGCATGAGATGTGATATCTCAATGCTTCTAATACCAAACCTGAGATCCTTCCTCTAACATGAAATGTGATATCCAACTCCTTCCCTTTCCAAACCTAAGAGCCTATCTATAGCATGAGATGTGATATCCAAGTCCTTCCCGTTCCAATCCTTAGACCCTTCCTACAGCATGCAATATGATATCTCCATGATTCTAATAACAAACCTGAGACCTGTCCTATAGCATGAGATATGATATCCAAGTCCTTCCCATTCCAATCCTGAGACCCTTCCTATAACATGAAATGTGATATCCAACTCCTTCCCATTCCAACCTGAGACCCTTCCTATAGCATGAGATGGGATATCCAACTTCTTCCAAATCCAATACTGATACCCTTCCGATAGCATGAGATGTGATATCCCAATGCTTCTACCAAACCTGAGACCCATACTATGGCATGAGATGTGATATCAAACTCCTTCCCATTCCAATCCTGAGACCCTTCCTATAGCTTGAGGTGTGATATCCAACTCCTTCCCATTCCAATTCTGAGACCCTTCTTATACCATGAGACTTGATATCTCAATGCTTCTAATACCAAACCTGAGACCCGTCCTATAACATGAGATGTGATATCCAAATCCTTCCCCTTCCAAACCTTAGACCCTTCCTTTATCATGAGATGTGGTATCCAACTCCTTCCCATTCCAATCCTGAGAACCTTCCGATATCATGAGATTTGTTATCTCAATGCTTCTAATATCAAACTTGAGACCCTCCCTATAGCATAAGATGTGACATCCAAGTCCTTCCCATTCCAATCCTGAGACCCTTCCTATAGCATGAGATGTGATATCTCTATGCTTCTAATACCAAACCTGAGACCCTTCCTATAACATGAGATGGGATATCCAACTCCTTCCCATTCCAATCCTGAGACCCTTCCGATAGCAGAGATGTGATATCTCAATGCTTATACCAAACATGAGACCCTTCCTATGGCCTGAGATGTCATATACAACTCCTTCCCATTCCAATCCTGAGACCCTTCCTTTAGCATGAGATGTGATATCTCAATGCTTATACCAAATCTGAGACCCTTCCTATAGCATGAGATGTGATATCCAAATCCTTCCCATTCCAATCCTGAGACCCTTCCTATAGCATGAGATGTGATATCTCAATGCTTATATCAAACCTGAGAGCCTACCTATAGCATGAGATGTGATATCCAAGTCCATCCCATTCCAATCCTTAGACCCTTCCTACAGCATGCGATGTGATATCTCAATGATTCTAATACCAAACCAGAGACTCTTACTATAACATGAGATGGGATATCCAACTCCTTCCCATTCCAATCCTGAGCCGCTTCCGATAGCAGAGATGTGATATCTCAATGCTTATACCAAACATGAGACCCTTCCTATAACATGAGATGTGATATCCAACTCCTTCCCGTTCCAAACCTGAGACACTAACTATAGCATATGTGATATCCAACTCCTTCCCATTCCAAACATGAGACCCTTCCTATAGCAAGAAAGTAATATCCAAATCCTTCCCATTCCAATCCTGAGACCCTTCCTATAACATGAGATGTGATATCCAACTCCTTCCCATTCATATCCTGAGACCCTTCCTATAGCATGAGAAGGGATATCCAACTCCTTCCCAATCCAATCCTGAGACCCTTCCGATAGCAGAGATCTGATATCTCAATGCTTCTACCAAACCTGAGACCCTTCCTTTAGCATGAGATGTGATATCCAAATCCTTCACATTCCAATCCTGAGACCCTTCCTATAGCATGAGATGTGATATCTCAATGCTTCTAATACCAAACCTGAGATCCTTCCTATAACATGAGATGTGATATCCAATTCCTTCCCATTCCAAACCTGAGACCCTTCCTATTGGATGAGATGCGATATCCAACTCCTTCCCATTCCAACCCTGAGACCCTTCCTATAGCATGAGATGTGATGTCTCAATGCTTCTAATACCAAACCTGAGATCCTTCCTATAACATGAGATGTGATATCCAACTCCTTCCATTCCAATCCTGAGACCCGTCCTATAGCATGAGATGTGATATCTCAATGCTTATACCAAACCTGAGACCCTTCCTATAGCATGAGATGTGATATCCAACTACTTCCCATTCCAATCCTGAGACCCTTCCTATAGCATGAGATGTGATATCTCAATGCTTCTAATACCAAACCTGAGATCCTTCCTCTAACATGAAATGTGATATCCAACTCCTTCCCTTTCCAAACCTTAGACCCTTCCTACAGCATGCAATATGATATCTCAATGATTCTAATAACAAACCTGAGACCCGTCCTATAGCATGAGATATGATATCCAAGTCCTTCCCATTCCAATCCTGAGACCCTTCCTATAACATGAAATGTGATATCCAACTCCTTCCCATTCCAACCTGAGACCCTTCCTATAGCATGAGATGGGATATCCAACTTCTTCCAAATCCAATACTGATACCCTTCCGATAGCATGAGATGTGATGTCCCATTGCTTCTACCAAACCTGAGACCCATACTATGGCATGAGATGTGATATCAAACTCCTTCCCATTCCAATCCTGAGACCCTTCCTATAGCTTGAGGTGTGATATCCAACTCCTTCCCATTCCAATTCTGAGACCCTTCTTATACCATGAGACTTGATAGCTCAATGCTTCTAATACCAAACCTTAGACCCGTCCTATAACATGAGATGTGATATCCAAATCCTTCCCCTTCCAAACCTTAGACCGTTCCTTTATCATGAGATGTGGTATCCAACTCCTTCCCATTCCAATCCTGAGACCCTTCCGATATCATGAGATTTGTTATCTCAATGCTTCTAATATCAAACTTGAGACCCTCCCTATAGCATGAGATGTGACATCCAAGTCCTTCCCATTCCAATCCTGAGACCCTTCCTATAGCATGAGATGTGATATCTCTATACTTCTAATACCAAACCTGAGACCCTTCCTATAACATGAGATGGGATATCCAACTCCTTCCCATTCCAATCCTGAGACCCTTCCGATAGCAGAGATGTGATATCTCAATGCTTATACCAAACCTGAGACCCTTCCTATGGCCTGAGATGTCATATACAACTCCTTCCCATTCCAATCCTGAGACCCTTCCTTTAGCATGAGATGTGATATCTCAATGCTTATACCAAATCTGAGACCCTTCCTATAGCATGAGATGTGATATCCAAATCCTTCCCATTCCAATCCTGAGACCCTTCCTATAGCATGAGATGTGATATCTCAATGCTTATACCAAACCTGAGAGCCTACAATCCTGAGACCCTTCCTTTAGCATGAAATGTGATATCTCAATGCTTATACCAAATCTGAGACCCTTCCTATAGCATGAGATGTGATATCCAAGTCCATCCCATTCCAATCCTTAGACCCTTCCTACAGCATGCGATGTGATATCTCAATGATTCTAATACCAAACCAGAGACTCTTACTATAACATGAGATGGGATATCCAACTCCTTCCCATTCCAATCCTGAGCCGCTTCCGATAGCAGAGATGTGATATCTCAATGCTTATACCAAACCTGAGACCCTTCCTATAACATGAGATGTGATATCCAACTCCTTCCCGTTCCAAACCTGAGACACTAACTATAGCATATGTGATATCCAAATCCTTCCCGTTCCAAACATGAGACCCTTCCTATAGCAAGAAAGTAATATCCAACTCCTACCCATTCCAATCCTGAGACCCTTCCTATAGCAAGAGATGTGATATCCAAATCCTTCCCATTCCAATCCTGAGACCCTTCCTATAACATGAGATGTGATATCCAACTCCTTCCCATTCCAACCTGAGACACTTCCTATAGCATGAGAAGGGATATCCAACTCCTTCCCAATCCAATCCTGAGACCCTTCCGATAGCAGAGATGTGATATCTCAATGCTTATACCAAACCTGAGACCCTTCCTATGGCATGAGATGTGATATCCAACTCCTTGCCATTCAAATCCTGAGACCCTTCCTATAGCATGAGAAGGGATATCCAACTCCTTCCCAATCCAATCCTGAGACCCTTCCGATAGCAGAGACGTGATATCTCAATGCTTCTACCAAACCTGAGACCCTTCCTTTAGCATGAGATGTAATATCCAAATCCTTCACATTCCAATCCTGAGACCCTTCCTATAGCATGAGATGTGATATCTCAATGCTTCTAATACCAAACCTGAGACCCTTCCTATAACATGAGATGGGATATCCAACTCCTTCCCATTCCAATCCTGAGACCCTTCCGATAGCAGAGATGTGATATCTCAATGCTTATACCAAACCTGAGAACCTTCCTATGGCCTGAGATGTCATATACAACTCCTTCCCATTCCAATCCTGAGACCCTTCCTTTAGCATGAGATGTGATATCTCAATGCTTATACCAAATCTGAGACCCTTCCTATAGCATGAGATGTGATATCCAAGTCCATCCCATTCCAAACCTGAGACACTAACTATAGCATATGTGATATCCAACTCCTTCCCATTCCAAACATGAGACCCTTCCTATAGCAAGAAAGTAATATCCAACTCCTACCCATTCCAATCCTGAGACCCTTCCTATAGCAAGAGATGTGATATCCAAATCCTTCCCATTCCAATCCTGAGACCCTTCCTATAACATGAGATGTGATATCCAACTCCTTCCCATTCCAACCTGAGACACTTCCTATAGCATGAGAAGGGATATCCAACTCCTTCCCAATCCAATCCTGAGACCCTTCCGATAGCAGAGATGTGATATCTCAATGCTTATACCAAACCTGAGACCCTTCCTATGGCATGAGATGTGATATCCAACTCCTTGCCATTCAAATCCTGAGACCCTTCCTATAGCATGAGATGTGATATCTCTATGCTTCTAATACCAAACCTGAGATCCTTCCTATAACATGAGATGGGATATCCAACTCCTTCCCATTCCAATCCTGAGACCCTTCCGATAGCAGAGATGTGATATCTCAATGCTTATACCAAACCTGAGAACCTTCCTATGGCCTGAGATGTCATATACAACTCCTTCCCATTCCAATCCTGAGACCCTTCCTTTAGCATGAGATGTGATATCTCAATGCTTATACCAAATCTGAGACCCTTCCTATAGCATGAGATGTGATATCCAATTCCTTCCCATTCCAATCCTGAGACCCTTCCTATAGCATGAGATGTGATATCTCAATGCTTATACCAAACCTGAGAGCCTACCTATAGCATGAGATGTGATATCCAAGTCCATCCCATTCCAATCCTTAGACCCTTCCTACAGCATGCGATGTGATATCTCAATGATTCTAATACCAAACCAGAGACTCTTCCTATAACATGAGATGGGATATCCAACTCCTTCCCATTCCAATCCTGAGCCGCTTCTGATAGCAGAGATGTGATATCTCAATGCTTATACCAAACCTGAGACCCTTCCTATAACATGAGATGTGATATCCAACTCCTTCCCGTTCCAAACCTGAGACACTAACTATAGCATATGTGATATCCAACTCCTTCCCATTCCAAACATGAGACCCTTCCTATAGCAAGAAAGTAATATCCAACTCCTACCCATTCCAATCCTGAGACCCTTCCTATAGCAAGAGATGTGATATCCAAATCCTTCCCATTCCAATCCTGAGACCCTTCCTATAACATGAGATGTGATATCCAACTCCTTCCCATTCCAACCTGAGACACTTCCTATAGCATGAGAAGGGATATCCAACTCCTTCCCAATCCAATCCTGAGACCCTTCCGATAGCAGAGATGTGATATCTCAATGCTTATACCAAACCTGAGACCCTTCCTATGGCATGAGATGTGATATCCAACTCCTTGCCATTCAAATCCTGAGACCCTTCCTATAGCATGAGATGTGATATCTCTATGCTTCTAATACCAAACCTGAGACCCTTCCTATAACATGAGATGGGATATCCAACTCCTTCCCATTCCAATCCTGAGACCCTTCCGATAGCAGAGATGTGATATCTCAATGCTTATACCAAACCTGAGAACCTTCCTATGGCCTGAGATGTCATATACAACTCCTTCCCATTCCAATCCTGAGACCCTTCCTTTAGCATGAGATGTGATATCTCAATGCTTATACCAAATCTGAGACCCTTCCTATAGCATGAGATGTGATATCCAATTCCTTCCCATTCCAATCCTGAGACCCTTCCTATAGCATGAGATGTGATATCTCAATGCTTATACCAAACCACCTGAGAGCCTACCTATAGCATGAGATGTGATATCCAAGTCCATCCCATTCCAATCCTTAGACCCTTCCTACAGCATGCGATGTGATATCTCAATGATTCTAATACCAAACCAGAGACTCTTCCTATAACATGAGATGGGATATCCAACTCCTTCCCATTCCAATCCTGAGCCGCTTCCGATAGCAGAGATGTGATATCTCAATGCTTATACCAAACCTGAGACCCTTCCTATAACATGAGATGTGATATCCAACTCCTTCCCGTTGCAAACCTGAGACACTAACTATAGCATATGTGATATCCAACTCCTTCCCATTCCAAACATGAGACCCCTCCTATAGCAAGAAAGTAATATCCAACTCCTACCCATTCCAATCCTGAGACCCTTCCTATAGCAAGAGATGTGATATCCAAATCCTTCCCATTCCAATCCTGAGACCCTTCCTATAACATGAATGAGATGTGATATCCAACTCCTTCCCATTCCAACCTGAGACACTTCCTATAGCATGAGAAGGGATATCCAACTCCTTCCCAATCCAAACCTGAGACCCTTCCGATAGCAGAGATGTGATATCTCAATGCTTATACCAAACCTGAGACCCTTCCTATGGCATGAGTAATGGGGTTATAAAGCATTCTGAACACTATCTAGTGGAGCTCATTGGAAGGCTGTAGGAAGAGGAGAGAAGGCAGGGAACACGCATCTAAACCAGAGAGCAGGGAAGCGAGCATTTCAGCAGTATAAATTCAGCCTGTGAACAACACATTTTGACCCTCCTTTGTATGGGAGAAGAGTGGTTCAAAAGACCAGGATTAGACTGAACAAACGCACGAACAGAGTACAAAATGGGAATCCACCAGAATTCGCATTTACCAAAACGCGAGAAAAGTACATTTTCGAGCTGTTTCTGCTCGTTTTTAGCACGTTTCAATACGTCTAGCGGGTTACAGCTATATGTTGAATAATGGGGTTATAAAGCATTCTGAACACTATCTTGTGGAGCTCATTGGAGGCTGTAGGAAGAGGAGAGAAGGCAGGGAACACGCATCTAAACCAGAGAGCTGGGAAGCGAGTACATGCAACGCGGAACGGTGCAGGGAGCAGGGACAGAAAGGATGAACGCCTATGAGGAGGAGCAGCTGGTAGTCAGCCTGCTCTGGAGAGGAGAATGTGATCACCAGGGGAGTGCAGCCTGTGAAGTAGAAGGGACGATGAACACAGGGCGACTGCATTAACAGATGGCAAATACACGTTCCAAAACAGTCAGGAAAGCTGATAATGCCTTGAAGATTTCAGCCGTATACATTCAGCCTGTGAACAGCAGTAGACGTTGACCCCCCCTTGTATGGGAGAACAGTGGTTAAAAACTTCAGGATTCAACAACAAACGCACGGACAGTACATACATGGGAACCCATCAGAATTAGCATTTACAAAAACGCGAGGAAAGTACATTTTCTAGCTGTTTTTGCTAGTTTACAGCACGTTTCAATACGTCTAGCGGGTTACGGCTATATGTTGAATAATGGGTGTTATAGAGCATTCTGAGCACTGTGTATCTTTTGGAGCTCATTTTTTGATTTGAAGACAGCGGGAAGAGGAGAGAAGGCAGGGAACACGCGTCTAAACCAGAGAGCTGGGAAGCGAGTACTTGCAACGCGAAAAGGGCAGAAAGGAAGAAGGCCTCTGAGAAGGAAAAGCGTCTAAGCCAGAGAGCAGGAAAGCGAGTGTTTGCATCGCGAAACTGTGCAGGGAGCAGGGACAGAAAGGGAGAACTCCTCTGAGGAGGAATAGCTGGCAGTTAGCCTTCTTTGGAGATGAGAACTTGATCACCACGGGAGAGGATTGTTGAGAGGGTTACAGAGGGGGAGGTCTGAGATCAGAAAATCCTGAGTATTCCCTGCAGTGTGTAGGGCCAGCGACATGAAGAGTTGCAGATCTCGTAAAAGTCCAGGTCAGGAAGCATACAGGTTCATGTTGAATTCTCCAAGTAGGCGGAGTTGAGTGGTAGGAGGCTAGGATGGAGAAGTCCATCCACTGAGAGAGGAAGGGGGTAGGCAAATAGCCACGGTGAGCGAATGGCCAGGAGAGAATGCATGCAGACAAGGCATTCGTGACAGGAGTCGGCCTGCAAAGGAAATCAATTTACTACAGGAATCAAGGATAAGCATTGAGATAGCACATCTCATGCTATAGGGTCTCAGGATTGGAATGGGAAGGATTTAGATATCACATATGCTATAGGGAGGGTCTCAGTTTTGATATTAGAAGCATTAAGATATCACATCTCATGCTATCGGAAGTTACTCAGGATTGGAATGGGAAGGAGCTGGATATCACATCTCATGCTAAAGGAAGGGTCTCAGGTTTGGAACGGGAAGGAGTTGGATATCACATCTCATGTTATAGGAAGGGTCTCAGGTTTGGTATAAACATTGAGATATCACATCTCTGCTATCGGAAGTGTCTCAGGATTGGAATGGGAAGGAGTTGGATATCCCATCTCATGTTATAGGACGGGTCTCAGGTTTTTTATTAAAATCATTGAGATATCATATTGCATGCTGTAGGAAGGGTCTAAGGATTGGAATGGAAGGAGTTGGATATCACATCTCATGTTAAAGGAAGGATCTCAGGTTTGGTATTAGAAGCATTGAGACATCACATCTCATGCTATAGGAAGGGTCTCAGGATTGGAATGGGATGGAGTTGGATATCACATCTCATGCTATAGGAAGGGTCTCAGGATTGGAATGGGAAGGAGTTGGATATCACATCTCGTGTTATAGGAAGGGTCTCAGGTTTGGTATAAACATTGAGATATCACATCTCTGCTATCGGAAGTGTCTCAGGATTGGAATGGGAAGGAGTTGGATATCCCATCTCATGTTATAGGACGGGTCTCAGGTTTTTTATTAAAATCATTGAGATATCATATTGCATGCTGTAGGAAGGGTCTAAGGATTGGAATGGGACGGAGTTGGATATTCCCATCTCATGTTATAGGAAGGGTCTCAGGTTTGGTATTAGAAGCATTGAGATATCACATCTCATGCTATAGGAAGGGTCTCAGGATTGGAATGGGAAGGACTTGGATATCACATCTCATGCTATAGGGAGGGTCTCAAGTTTGATAGAAGCATTGAGATATCACATTTCATGATATCGGAAGGGTCTCAAGATTGGAGTGGGAAGGAGTTGGATATCACATCTCATGATAAAGGAAGGGTCTAAGGTTTGGAAGGGGAAGGATTTGGATATCACATCTCATGTTATAGGACGGGTCTCAGGTTTGGTATTAGAAGCATTGAGATATCAAGTCTCATGGTATAGGAAGGGTCTCAGAATTGGAATGGGAAGGAGTTGGATATCACATTTCAAGCTATAGGAAGGGTCTCAGGATTAGAATGGGAAGGAGTTTGATATCACATCTCATGCCATAATATGGGTCTCAGGTTTGGTAGAAGCATTGGGTTATCACATCTCATGCTATCGGAAGGGTATCGGGATTGGATTTGGAAGGAGTTGGATATCCCATCTCATGCTATAGGAAGGGTCTCAGGTTGGAATGGGAAGGTGTTGGATATCACATCTCATGTTATAGGAAGGGTCTCAGGATTGGAATGGGAAGGACTTGGATATCACATCTCATGCTATAGGAAGGCTCTCATGTTTGCAAGGGGAAAGAGTTGGATATTACATTTCATGTTAGAGGTAGGATCTCAGGTTTGGTATTAGAAGCATTGAGATATCATATCTTATGCTATCAGAAGAGTCTCAGGATTGGAACGGGAAGGAGTTGGATATCACATCTCATGCTATAGGGAGGGTCTCAAGTTTGATAGAAGCATTGAGATATCACATTTCATGATATCGGAAGGGTCTCAAGATTGGAATGGGAAGGAGTTGGATATCACATCTCATGATAAAGGAAGGGTCTAAGGTTTGGAAGGGGAAGGATTTGGTTATCACATCTCATGTTATAGGAAGGATCTCAGGTTTGGTATTAGAAGTATTGAGATATCACATCTCATGCTATCGGAAGGATCTCAGGTTTGGTATAGAAGCATTGAGATATCATATCTTATGCTATCAGAAGGGTCTCAGGATTGGAATGGGAAGGAGTTGGATATCACATCTCATGCTATAGGGAGGGTCTCAAGTTTGATAGAAGCATTGAGATATCACATTTCATGATATCGGAAGGGTCTCAAGATTGGAATGGGAAGGAGTTGGATATCACATCTCATGATAAAGGAAGGGTCTAAGGTTTGGAAGGGGAAGGATTTGGTTATCACATCTCATGTTATAGGACGGGTCTCAGGTTTGGTATTAGAAGCATTGAGATATCAAGTCTCATGGTATAGGAAGGGTCTCAGAATTGGAATGGGAAGGAGTTGGATATCACATTTCAAGCTATAGGAAGGGTCTCAGGATTAGAATGGGAAGGAGTTTGATATCACATCTCATGCCATAATATGGGTCTCAGGTTTGGTAGAAGCATTGGGTTATCACATCTCATGCTATCGGAAGGGTATCGGGATTGGATTTGGAAGGAGTTAGATATCCCATCTCATGCTATAGGAAGGGTCTCAGGTTGGAATGGGAAGGAGTTGGATATCACATCTCATGTTATAGGAAGGGTCTCAGGATTGGAATGGGAAGGACTTGGATATCACATCTCATGCTATAGGAAGGCTCTCAGGTTTGCAAGGGGAAAGAGTTGGATATCACATTTCATGTTAGAGGTAGGATCTCAGGTTAGGTATTAGAAGCATTGAGATATCACATCTCATGCTATCAGAAGGATCTCAGGTTTGGTATAGAAGCATTGAGATATCATATCTTATGCTATCAGAAGAGTCTCAGGATTGGAATGGGAAGGAGTTGGATATCACATCTCATGGTAAAAGGAGGGTCTCAGGTTTGGAAGATAAGGATTTGGATATCACATCTCATGTTATAGGAAGGATCTCAGGTTTGGTATTAGAAGTATTGAGATATCACATCTCATGCTATCGGAAGGATCTCAGGTTTGGTATAGAAGCATTGAGATATCATATCTTATGCTATCAGAAGGGTCTCAGGATTGGAATGGGAAGGAGTTGGATATCACATCTCATGCTAAAGGGAGGGTCTCAGGTTTGGAAGGGGAAGGATTTGGATATCACATCTCATGTTATAGGATGGATCTCAGGTTTGGTATTAGAAGTATTGAGATATCACATCTCATGTTATCGGAAGGATCTCAGGTTTGGTATTAGAAGTATTTAGATATCACATCTCATGCTATAGGAAGGGTCTCAGGATTGGAATGGGAAGGACTTAGATATCACATATCATGCTATAGGGAGGGTCTCAGTTTTGATATTAGAAGCATTGAGATATCACATCTCATGCTATCGGAAGTGTCTCAGGATTGGAATGGGAAGGAGCTGGATATCACATCTCATGCTAAAGGAAGGGTCTCAGGTTTGGAACGGGAAGGAGTTGGATATCACATCTCATGTTATAGGAAGGGTCTCAGGTTTGGTATAAACATTGAGATATCACATCTCTGCTATCGGAAGTGTCTCAGGATTGGAATGGGAAGGAGTTGGATATCCCATCTCATGTTATAGGACGGGTCTCAGGTTTTTTATTAGAATCATTGAGATATCATATTGCATGCTGTAGGAAGGGTCTAAGGATTGGAATGCGAAGGACTTGGATATCACATCTCATGCTATAGATAGGCTCTCAGGTTTGGAAAGTGAAGGAGTTGGATATCACATTTCATGTTAGAGGAAGGATCTCAGGTTTGGTATTAGAGGCATTGAGATATCACATCTCAGGCTATAGGAAGGGTCTCAGGATTGGAATGGGAAGGAGTTGGATATCACATCTCATGCTATAGGAAGGGTTTCAGGTTTGGTATAAGCATTGAGATATCACATCTCATGCTATAGGAAGGGTCTCAGGATTGGAATGGAAGGAGTTGGATATCACATCTCATGTTATAGGAAGGATCTGAGGTTTGGTATTAGAAGCATTGAGACATCACATCTCATGCTATAGGAAGGGTCTCAGGATTGGAATGGGAAGGAGTTGGATATCAAATCTCATGCTATAGGAAGGGTCTCAGGATTGGAATGGGAAGGAGTTGAATATGACATCTCATGCCGTAGGAAGGGTCTCAGGTTTGGTATAAACATTGAGATATCACATCTCTGCTTTCAAAAGGGTCTCAGGATTGGAATTGGAAGGAGTTGGATATCCCATCTCATGTTATAGGAAGAGTCTCAGGTTTGGTATTAGAAGCATTGAGATATCACATCTCATGCTATAGGAAGTGTCTCAGGATTGGAATGGGAAGGACTTGGATATCACATCTCATGCTATAGGTAGGGTCTCAAGTTTGACATTAGAAGCATTGAGATATCACATCTCATGCTATAGGAAGGGTCTGAGGATTGGAATGGGAAGGAGTTGGATATCACATCTCCTGCTATGGGAAGGGTCTCAGGTTTGGTATAAGCAGTGAGATATCACATCTCATGCTATCGGAAGGGTCTCAAGATTGGAATGGGAAGGAGTTGGATATTCCCATCTCATGTTATAGGAAGGGTCTCAGGTTTGGTATTAGAAGCATTGAGATATCACATCTCATGCTATAGGAAGGGTCTCAGGATTGGAATGGGAAGGACTTGGATATCACATCTCATGCTATAGGGAGGGTCTCAAGTTTGATATTAGAAGCTTTGATATCACATCTCATGATATCGGAAGGGTCTCAGGATTGGAATGGGAAGGAGTTGGATATCACATCTCATGATAAAGGAAGGGTCTAAGGTTTGGAAGGGGAAGGATTTGGATATCACATCTCATGTTATATTACGGGTCTCAGGTTTGGTATTAGAAGCATTGAGATATCAAGTCTCATAGTATAGGAAGGGTCTCAGAATTGGAATGGGAAGGAGTTGGATATCCCATCTCATGTTATAGGAAGAGTCTCTGGTTTGGTATTAGAATCATTGAGATATCACATCGCATGCTGTAGGAAGGGTCTAAGGATTGGAATGGGATGGACTTGGATATCACATCCCATGCTATAGGTAGGCTCTCAGGTTTGGTATAAGCATTGAGATATCACATCTCATGCTATAGGAAGGGTCTCAGAATTGGAATGGGAAGGAGTTGGATATCACATCTCAAGCTGTAGGAAGGGTCTCAGTATTGGAATGGGAAGGACTTGGATATCACATCTCATGCTATAGGAAGGCTCTCAGGTTTGGAAGGGGAAAGAGTTGGATATCTCATTTCATGTTAGAGGTAGGATCTCAGGTTTGGTATTAGAGGCATTGAGATATCACATCTCATGCTATCAGAAGGGTCTCAAGAATGGAATGGGAAGGAGTTAGATATCACATCTCATGCTAAAGGGAGGGTCTCAGGTTTGAAAGGGGAAGGATTTGGATATCACATCTCATGTTATAGGAAGGATCTCAGGTTTGGTATTAGAAGTATTGAGATATCACATCTCATGCTATCAGAAGAGTCTCAGGATTGGAATAGGAAGGAGTTGGATATCACATTTCATGCTAAAGGGAGGGTCTCAGGTTTGGAAGGGGAAGGATTTGGATATCACATCTCATGTTATCGGAAGGATCTCACGTTTGGTATTAGAAGTATTGAGATATCATATCTCATGCTATAGGAAGGGTCTCAGGATTGGAATGGGAAGGAGTTGGATATCACATCTCATGCTATAGGGAGGGTCTCAGGATTGGAATGGGAAGGACTTAGATATCACATATCATGCTATAGGGAGGGTCTCAGTTTTGATATTAGAAGCATTGAGATATCACATCTCATGCTATCGGAAGTGTCTCAGGATTGGAATGGGAAGGAGCTGGATATCACATCTCATGCTAAAGGAAGGGTCTCAGGTTTGGAACGGGAAGGATTTGGATATCACATCTCATGTTATAGGAAGGGTCTCAGGTTTGGTATAAGCATTGAGATATCACATCTCTGCTATCGGAAGTGTCTCAGGATTGGAATGGGAAGGAGTTGGATATCCCATCTCATGTTATAGGACGGGTCTCAGGTTTGTTATTAGAATCATTGAGATATCATATTGCATGCTGTAGGAAGGGTCTAAGGGTTGGAATGTGAAGGACTTGGATATCACATCTCATGCTATAGATAGGCTCTTAGGTTTGGAAAGGGAAGGAGTTGGATATCACATTTCATGTTAGAGGAAGGATCTCAGGTTTGGTATTAGAAGCATTGAGATATCACATCTCATGCTATAGGAAGGGTCTCAGGATTGGAATGGGAAGCAGTTGGATATCACATCTCATGCTATAGGAAGGGTCTCAGGTTTGGTATAAGCATTGAGATATCACATCTCATGCTATAGGACGGGTCTCAGGATTGGAATGGAAGGAGTTGGATATCACATCTCATGTTATAGGAAGGATCTCAGGTTTGGTATTAGACGCATTGAGACATCACATCTCATGCTATAGGAAGGGTCTCAGGGTTGGAATGGGAAGGAGTTGGATATCACATCTCATCCAATAGGAAGGGTCTCAGGTTTGGAATGGGAAGGAATTGGATATCACATCTCATGTTATAGGAAGGATCTCAGGTTTGGTATTAGAAGCATTGAGATATCACATCTCATGCTATAGGAAGGGTCTCAGGATTGGAATGTGAAGGATTTGGATATAACATCTCATGCTAAAGGAAGGGTCTCAGGTTTGGTAGAAGCATTGAGATATCACGTCGCTGCTATCGGAAGGGTCTCAGGATTGGATTGGGAAGGAGTTGGATATCCCTTCTCATGCTATAGGAAGGGTCTCAGGATTTGAATGGCAAGGAGTTGGATATCACATCTCATGCCATAGGAAGGGTCTCAGGTTTGGTATAAGCATTGAGATATCACATCTCTGCTATCGGAAGGGTCTCAGGATTGGATTGGGAAGGAGTTGGATATCCCTTCTCATGCTTTAGGAAGTGTCTCAGGTTGGAATGGGAAGGAGTTGGATATCACATCTCATGTTATAGGAAGGGTCTCAGGATTGGAATGGGAAGGATTTGGATATCACATCTCTTGCTATAGGAAGGGTCTCAGGATTGGAATGGGTAGGAGTTGGATATTACTTTCTTGCTATAGGAAGGGTCTCATGTTTGGAATGGGAAGGAGTTGGATATCACATATGCTATAGTTAGTGTCTCAGGTTTGGAACGGGAAGGAGTTGGATATCACATCTCATGTTATAGGAAGGGTCTCAGGTTTGGTATAAGCATTGAGATATCACATCTCTGCTATCGGAAGCGGCTCAGGATTGGAATGGGAAGGAGTTGGATATCCCATCTCATGTTATAGGAAGAGTCTCTGGTTTGGTATTAGAATCATTGAGATATCACATCGCATGCTGTAGGAAGGGTCTAAGGATTGGAATGGGATGGACTTGGATATCACATCTCATGTTATAGGTAGGCTCTCAGGTTTGGTATAAGCATTGAGATATCACATCTCATGCTATAGGGAGGGTCTCAGGATTGGAATGGGAAGGAATTGGATATCACATCTCATGCTATAGGAAGGGTCTCAGATTTGGTATAAGCATTGAGATATCACATCTCATGCTAAAGGAAGGGTCTCAGGATTGGAATGGGAAGGAGTTGTATATGACATCTCAGGCCATGACATCTCAGGCCATATGAAGGTTCTCAGGTTTGGTATAAGCATTGAGATATCATATTGCATGCTGTAGGAAGGGTCTAAGGATTGGAATGGGAAGGACCTGGATATCACATCTCATGCTATAGAACGGCTCTCAGGTTTGGAAAGGGAAGGAGTTGGATATCACATCTCATGTTATAGGATGGATCTCAGGTTTGGTATTAGAAGTATTGAGATATCACATCTCATGTTATCGGAAGGATCTCAGGTTTGGTATTAGAAGTATTGAGATATCACATATCATGCTATAGGAAGGGTCTCAGGATTGGAATGGGAAGGAGTTGGATATCACATCTCATGCTAAAGGAAGGGTCTCAGGTTTGGTAGAAGCATTGAGATATCACATCTCATGCTATAGGAAGGGTCTCAGGATTGGAATGGGAAGGACTTAGATATCACATATCATGCTATAGGGAGGGTCTCTGTTTTGATATTAGAAGCATTGAGATATCACATCTCATGCTATCGGAAGTGTCTCAGGATTGGAATGGGAAGGAGCTGGATATCACATCTCATGCTAAAGGAAGGGTCTCAGGTTTGGAACGGGAAGGAGTTGGATATCACATCTCATGTTATAGGAAGGGTCTCAGGTTTGGTATAAACATTGAGATATCACATCTCTGCTATCGGAAGTGTCTCAGGATTGGAATGGGAAGGAGTTGGATATCCCATCTCATGTTATAGGACGGGTCTCAGGTTTGTTATTGGAATCATTGAGATATCATATTGCATGCTGTAGGAAGGGTCTAAGGGTTGGAATGTGAAGGACTTGGATATCACATCTCATGCTATAGATAGGCTCTTAGGTTTGGAAAGGGAAGGAGTTGGATCTCACATTTCATGTTAGAGGAAGGATCTCAGGTTTGGTATTAGAAGCATTGAGATATCACATCTCATGCTATAGGAAGGGTCTCAGGATTGGAATGGGAAGGAGTTGGATATCACATCTCATGCTATAGGAAGGGTCTCAGGTTTGGTATAAGCATTGAGATATCACATCTCATGCTATAGGAAGGGTCTCAGGATTGGAATGGAAGGAGTTGGATATCACATCTCATGTTATAGGAAGGATCTCAGGTTTGGTATTAGAAGCATTGAGACATCACATCTCATGCTATAGGAAGGGTCTCAGGATTGGAATGGGAAGGAGTTGGATATCAAATCTCATGCTATAGGAAGGGTCTCAGGATTGGAATGGGAAGGAGTTGAATATGACATCTCATGCCGTAGGAAGGGTCTCAGGTTTGGTATAAACATTGAGATATCACATCTCTGCTATCAAAAGGGTCTCAGGATTGGAATGGGAAGGAGTTGGATATCCCATCTCATGTTATAGGAAGAGTCTCAAGTTTGGTATTAGAAGCATTGAGATATCACATCTCATGCTATAGGAAGTGTCTTAGGATTGGAATGGGAAGGACTTGGATATCACATCTCATGCTATAGGTAGGGTCTCAAGTTTGACATTAGAAGCATTGAGATATCACATCTCATGCTATAGGAAGGGTCTGAGGATTGGAATGGGAAGGAGTTGGATATCACATCTCCTGCTATGGAAAGGGTCTCAGGTTTGGTATAAGCAGTGAGATATCACATCTCATGCTATAGGAAGTGTCTCAGGATTGGAATGGGAAGGAGTTGGATATCACATCTCATGTTATAGGAAGGATCTCAGGTTTGGTATAAGCATTGAGATATCACATCTCTGCTATCGGAAGGGTCTCAAGATTGGAATGGGAAGGAGTTGGATATTCCCATCTCATGTTATAGGAAGGGTCTCAGGTTTGGTATTAGAAGCATTGAGATATCACATCTCATGCTATAGGAAGGGTCTCAGGATTGGAATGGGAAGGACTTGGATATCACATCTCATGCTATAGGGAGGGTCTCAAGTTTGATATTAGAAGCTTTGAGATATCACATCTCATGATATCGGAAGGGTCTCAGGATTGGAATGGGAAGGAGTTGGATATCACATCTCATGATAAAGGAAGGGTCTAAGGTTTGGAAGGGGAAGGATTTGGATATCACATCTCATGTTAGATTACGGGTCTCAGGTTTGGTATTAGAAGCATTGAGATATCAAGTCTCATAGTATAGGAAGGGTCTCAGAATTGGAATGGGAAGGAGTTGGATATCCCATCTCATGTTATAGGAAGAGTCTCTGGTTTGGTATTAGAATCATTGAGATATCACATCGCATGCTGTAGGAAGGGTCTAAGGATTGGAATGGGATGGACTTGGATATCACATCTCATGCTATAGGTAGGCTCTCAGGTTTGGTATAAGCATTGAGATATCACATCTCATGCTATAGGAAGGGTCTCAGAATTGGAATGGGAAGGAGTTGGATATCACATCTCAAGCTATAGGAAGGGTCTCAGTATTGGAATGGGAAGGACTTGGATATCACATCTCATGCTATAGGAAGGCTCTCAGGTTTGGAAGGGGAAAGAGTTGGATATCTCATTTCATGTTAGAGGTAGGATCTCAGGTTTGGTATTAGAGGCATTGAGATATCACATCTCATGCTATCAGAAGGGTCTCAGGAATGGAATGGGAAGGAGTTAGATATCACATCTCATGCTAAAGGGAGGGTCTCAGGTTTGGAAGGGGAAGGATTTGGATATCACATCTCATGTTATAGGAAGGATCTCAGGTTTGGTATTAGAAGCATTGAGATATCACATCTCATGCTATCGGAAGGATCTCAGGTTTGGTATTAGAAGCATTGAGATATCACATCTCATGCTATCAGAAGAGTCTCAGGATTGGAATAGGAAGGAGTTGGATATCACATTTCATGCTAAAGGGAGGGTCTCAGGTTTGGAAGGAGAAGGATTTGGATATCACATCTCATGTTATCGGAAGGATCTCACGTTTGGTATTAGAAGTATTGAGATATCATATCTCATGCTATAGGAAGGGTCTCAGGATTGGAATGGGAAGGAGTTGGATATCACATCTCATGCTATAGGGAGGGTCTCAGGATTGGAATGGGAAGGACTTAGATATCACATATCATGCTATAGGGAGGGTCTCAGTTTTGATATTAGAAGCATTGAGATATCACATCTCATGCTATCGGAAGTGTCTCAGGATTGGAATGGGAAGGAGCTGGATATCACATCTCATGCTAAAGGAAGGGTCTCAGGTTTGGAACGGGAAGGATTTGGATATCACATCTCATGTTATAGGAAGGGTCTCAGGTTTGTTATAAGCATTGAGATATCACATCTCTGCTATCGGAAGTGTCTCAGGATTGGAATGGGAAGGAGTTGGATATCCCATCTCATGTTATAGGACGGGTCTCAGGTTTGTTATTAGAATCATTGAGATATCATATTGCATGCTGTAGGAAGGGTCTAAGGGTTGGAATGTGAAGGACTTGGATATCACATCTCATGCTATAGATAGGCTCTTAGGTTTGGAAAGGGAAGGAGTTGGATATCACATTTCATGTTAGAGGAAGGATCTCAGGTTTGGTATTAGAAGCATTGAGATATCACATCTCATGCTATAGGAAGGGTCTCAGGATTGGAATGGGAAGCAGTTGGATATCACATTTCATGCTATAGGAAGGGTCTCAGGTTTGGTATAAGCATTGAGATATCACATCTCATGCTATAGGACGGGTCTCAGGATTGGAATGGAAGGAGTTGGATATCACATCTCATGTTATAGGAAGGATCTCAGGTTTGGTATTAGACGCATTGAGACATCACATCTCATGCTATAGGAAGGGTCTCAGGGTTGGAATGGGAAGGAGTTGGATATCACATCTCATCCAATAGGAAGGGTCTCAGGTTTGGAATGGGAAGGAATTGGATATCACATCTCATGTTATAGGAAGGATCTCAGGTTTGGTATTAGAAGCATTGAGATATCACATCTCATGCTATAGGAAGGGTCTCAGGATTGGAATGGGAAGGACTTGGATATCACATCTCATGCTATAGGTAGGGTCTCAAGTTTGACATTAGAAGCATTGAGATATCACATCTCATGCTATAGGAAGGGTCTGAGGATTGGAATGGGAAGGAGTTGGATATCACATCTCCTGCTATGGGAAGGGTCTCAGGTTTGGTATAAGCAGTGAGATATCACATCACATGCTATAGGAAGTGTCTCAGGATTGGAATGGGAAGGAGTTGGATATCACATCTCATGTTATAGGAAGGATCTCAGGTTTGGTATAAGCATTGAGATATCACATCTCTGCTATCGGAAGGGTCTCAAGATTGGAATGGGAAGGAGTTGGATATTCCCATCTCATGTTATAGGAAGGGTCTCAGGTTTGGTATTAGAAGCATTGAGATATCACATCTCATGCTATAGGAAGGGTCTCAGGATTGGAATGGGAAGGACTTGGATATCACATCTCATGCTATAGGGAGGGTCTCAAGTTTGATATTAGAAGCTTTGAGATATCACATCTCATGATATCGGAAGGGTCTCAGGATTGGAATGGGAAGGAGTTGGATATCACATCTCATGATAAAGGAAGGGTCTAAGGTTTGGAAGGGGAAGGATTTGGATATCACATCTCATGTTATATTACGGGTCTCAGGTTTGGTATTAGAAGCATTGAGATATCAAGTCTCATAGTATAGGAAGGGTCTCAGAATTGGAATGGGAAGGAGTTGGATATCCCATCTCATGTTATAGGAAGAGTCTCTGGTTTGGTATTATAATCATTGAGATATCACATCGCATGCTGTAGGAAGGGTCTAAGGATTGGAATGGGATGGACTTGGATATCACATCTCATGCTATAGGTAGGCTCTCAGGTTTGGTATAAGCATTGAGATATCACATCTCATGCTATAGGAAGGGTCTCAGAATTGGAATGGGAAGGAGTTGGATATCACATCTCAAGCTATAGGAAGGGTCTCAGTATTGGAATGGGAAGGACTTGGATATCACATCTCATGCTATAGGAAGGCTCTCAGGTTTGGAAGGGGAAAGAGTTGGATATCTCATTTCATGTTAGAGGTAGGATCTCAGGTTTGGTATTAGAGGCATTGAGATATCACATCTCATGCTATCAGAAGGGTCTCAGGAATGGAATGGGAAGGATTTGGATATCACATCTCATGTTATAGGAAGGATCTCAGGTTTGGTATTAGAAGCATTGAGATATCACATCTCATGCTATCGGAAGGATCTCAGGTTTGGTATTAGAGGCATTGAGATATCACATCTCATGCTAAAGGGAGGGTCTCAGGTTTGGAAGGGGAAGGATTTGGATATCACATCTCATGTTATAGGAAGGATCTCAGGTTTGGTATTAGAAGCATTGAGATATCACATCTCATGCTATCGGAAGGATCTCAGGTTTGGTATTAGAAGCATTGAGATATCACATCTCATGCCATCAGAAGAGTCTCAGGATTGGAATAGGAAGGAGTTGGATATCACATTTCATGCTAAAGGGAGGGTCTCAGGTTTGGAAGGGGAAGGATTTGGATATCACATCTCATGTTATCGGAAGGATCTCACGTTTGGTATTAGAAGTATTGAGATATCATATCTCATGCTATAGGAAGGGTCTCAGGATTGGAATGGGAAGGAGTTGGATATCACATCTCATGCTATAGGGAGGGTCTCAGGATTGGAATGGGAAGGACTTAGATATCACATATCATGCTATAGGGAGGGTCTCAGTTTTGATATTAGAAGCATTGAGACCCTCCCTATAGCATGATATGTGATATCACATCTCATGCTATCGGAAGTGTCTCAGGATTGGAATGGGAAGGAGCTGGATATCACATCTCATGCTAAAGGAAGGGTCTCAGGTTTGGAACGGGAAGGATTTGGATATCACATCTCATGTTATAGGAAGGGTCTCAGGTTTGGTATAAGCATTGAGATATCACATCTCTGCTATCGGAAGGGTCTCAGGATTGGATTGGGAAGGAGTTGGATATCCCTTCTCATGCTATAGGAAGGGTCTCAGGATTTGAATGGCAAGGAGTTGGATATCACATCTCATGCCATAGGAAGGGTCTCAGGTTTGGTATAAGCATTGAGATATCACATCTCTGCTATCGGAAGGGTCTCAGGCTTGGCATGAGACGTGATATCTCAATGCTTCTACCAAACCTGAGACCCTTCCTTTAGCATGAGATGTGATATCCAAATCCTTCACATTCCAATCCTGAGACCCTTCCTATAGCATGAGATGTGATATCTCAATGCTTCTAATACCAAACCTGAGATCCTTCCTATAACATGAGATGTGATATCCAATTCCTTCCCATTCCAAACCTGAGACCCTTCCTATTGGATGCGATGTGATATCCAACTCCTTCCCATTCCAACCCTGAGACCCTTCCTATAGCATGAGATGTGATGTCTCAATGCTTCTAATACCAAACCTGAGATCCTTCCTATAACATGAGATGTGATATCCAACTCCTTCCATTCAAATCCTGAGACCCGTCCTATAGCATGAGATGTGATATCTCAATGCTTATACCAAACCTGAGACCCTTCCTATAGCATGAGATGTGATATCCAACTGCTTCCCATTCCAATCCTGAGACCCTTCCTATAGCATGAGATGTGATATCTCAATGCTTCTAATACCAAACCTGAGATCCTTCCTCTAACATGAAATGTGATATCCAACTCCTTCCCTTTCCAAACCTAAGAGCCTATCTATAGCATGAGATGTGATATCCAAGTCCTTCCCATTCCAACCCTTAGACCCTTCCTACAGCATGCAATATGATATCTCAATGATTCTAATAACAAACCTGAGACCCGTCCTATAACATGAGATGGGATATCCAACTCCTTCCCATTCCAATCCTGAGACACTTCCGATAGCAGAGATGTGATATCTCAATGCTTATACCAAACCTGAGACCCTTCCTATAACATGAGATGTGATATCCAAATCCTTCCCGTTCCAAACCTGAGACCCTTCCTTTAGCATGAGATGTGATATCCAGCACCTTCCCATTCCAATCCTGAGACACTTCCTATAGCATGAGATGTGATATCTCAATGCTTCTAATATCAAAACTGAGACCCTCCCTATAGCATGATATGTGATATCTAAGTCCTTCCCATTCCAATCCTGAGACCCTCCCTATAGCATGAGATGTGATATCCAACTCCTTCCCATTCCAATCCTGAGACCCTTCCTATAGCATGAGATATGATATCTCAATACTTCTAATACCAAACGTGAGATCCTTCCGATAACATGAGATGTGATATCCAAATCCTTCCCCTTCCAATCCTGAGACCCTCCCTTTAGCATGAGATGTGATATCGAACTCCTTCCTATTCCAATCCTGAGACTCTTCTGATAGCATGAGATGTGATATCTCAATGCTTCTAATACCAAACCTGAGATCCTTCCGATAGCATGAGATGTGATATCTCAATGCTTCTAATACCAAACCTGAGATCCTTCCTATAACATGAGATGTGATATCCAAATCATTCCCCTTCCAAACCTGAGACCCTCCCTTTAGCATGAGATGTGATATCCAACTCCTTCCCATTCCATTCCTGAGACCCTTCTGATAGCATGAGATGTGATATCTCAATGCCTCTAATACCAAACCTGAGATCCTACCTCTAACATGAAATGTGATATCCAACTCTTTCCCCTTCCAAACCTGAGAGCCTTCCTATAGCATGAGATGTGATATCCAAGTCCTTCCCATTCCAATCCTGAGACCCTTCCTATAACTTGAGATGTGATATCCAACTCCTTCCCATTCCAATTCTGAGACCCTTCCTATACTATGAGACTTGATATCTCAATGCTTCTAATACAGACGTGAGACCCGTAATATAACATGAGATGTGATATCCAAATCCTTCCCCTTCCAAACCTTAGACCCTTCCTTTATCATGAGATGTGATATCCAACTCCTTCCCATTCCAATCCTGAGACCCTTCCGATATCATGAGATGTGATATCTCAAAGCTTCTAATATCAAACTTGAGACCCTCCCTATAGCATGAGATGTGATATCCAAGTCCTTCCCATTCCAATCCTGAGACCCTTCCTATAGCATGAGATGTGATATCTCAATGCTTCTAATACCAAACCTGAGACCCTTCCTATAACATGAGATGGGAATATCCAACTCCTTCCCATTCCAATCCTGAGACCCTTCCGATAGCAGAGATGTGATATCTCAATGCTTATACCAAACCTGAGATCCTTCCTATAACATGAGATGTGATATCCAACTCCTTCCCATTCCAATCCTGAGACACTTCCTATAGCATGAGATGTGATATCTCACTGCTTATACCAAACCTGAGACCCTTCCCATAGCATGAGATGTGATATCCAACTCCTTCCCATTCCAATCCTCAGACCCTTCCTATAGCATGAGATGTGATATCTCAATGCTTCTAATATCAAACTTGAGACCCTACCTATAGCATGAGATGTGATATCCAAGTCCTTCCCATTACAATCCTGAGACACTTCCTATAGCATGAGATGTGATATCCAACTCCTTCCCATTCCAATCCTGAGACCCTTCCTATAGCATGAGATATGATATCTCAATACTTCTAATACCAAACGTGAGATCCTTCCGATAACATGAGATGTGATATCCAAATCCTTCCCCTTCCAAACCTGAGACCCTCCCTTTAGCATGAGATGTGATATCCAACTCCTTCCCATTCCAATCCTGAGACCCTTCTGATAGCATGAGATGTGATATCTCAATGCTTCTAATACCAAACCTGAGATCCTTCCGATAGCATGAGATGAGATATCTCAATGCTTCTAATACCAAACCTGAGATCCTTCCTATAACATGAGATGTGATATCCAAATCCTTCCCCTTCCAAACCTGAGACCCTCCCTTTAGCATGAGATGTGATATCCAACTCCTTCCCATTCCATTCCCGAGACCCTTCTGATAGCATGAGATGTGATATCTCAATGCCTCTAATACCAAACCTGAGATCCTACCTCTAACATGAAATGTGATATCCAACTCTTTCCCCTTCCAAACCTGAGAGCCTTCCTATAGCATGAGATGTGATATCCAAGTCCTTCCCATTCCAATCCTGAGACCCTTCCTATAGCTTGAGATGTGATATCCAACTCCTTCCCATTCCAATTCTGAGACCCTTCCTATACTCTGAGACTTGATATCTCAATGCTTCTAATACCAAACCTGAGACCCGTAATATAACATGAGATGTGATATCCAAATCCTTCCCCTTCCAAACCTTAGACCCTTCCTTTATCATGAGATGTGATATCCAACTCCTTCCCATTCCAATCCTGAGACCCTTCCGATATCATGAGATGTGATATCTCAAAGCTTCTAATATCAAACTTGAGACCCTCCCTATAGCATGAGAAGGGATATCCAACTCCTTCCCAATCCAATCCTGAGACCCTTCCGATAGCAGAGACGTGATATCTCAATGCTTCTACCAAACCTGAGACCCTTCCTTTAGCATGAGATGTGATATCCAAATCCTTCACATTCCAATCCTGAGACCCTTCCTATAGCATGAGATGTGATATCTCAATGCTTCTAATACCAAACCTGAGATCCTTCCTATAACATGAGATGTGATATCCAATTCCTTCCCATTCCAAACCTGAGACCCTTCCTATTGGATGAGTTGTGATATCCAACTCCTTCCCATTCCAACCCTGAGACCCTTCCTATAGCATGAGATGTGATGTCTCAATGATTCTAATACCAAACCTGAGATCCTTCCTATAACATGAGATGTGATATCCAACTCCTTCCATTCCAATCCTGAGACCCGTCCTATAGCATGAGATGTGATATCGCAATGCTTATACCAAACCTGAGACCCTTCCTATAGCATGAGATGTGATATCCAACTACTTCCCATTCCAATCCTGAGACCCTTCCTATAGCATGAGATGTGATATCTCAATGCTTCTAATACCAAACCTGAGATCCTTCCTCTAACATGAAATGTGATATCCAACTCCTTCCCTTTCCAAACCTAAGAGCCTATCTATAGCATGAGATGTGATATCCAAGTCCTTCACATTCCAACCCTTAGACCCTTCCTACAGTATGCAATATGATATCTCAATGATTCCAATAACAAACCTGAGACCCGTCCTATAACATGAGATGGGATATCCAACTCCTTCCCATTCCAATCCTGAGACACTTCCGATAGCAGAGATGTGATATCTCAATGTTTATACCAAACCTGAGACCCTTCCTATAACATGAGATGTGATATCCAGGTCCTTCCCATTCCAATCCTTAGACCCTTCCTACAGCATGCAATATGATATCTCAATGCTTATACCAAACCTGAGAACCTTCCTATGGCCTGAGATGTCATGGCCTGAGATGTCATATACAACTCCTTCCCATTCCAATCCTGAGACCCTTCCTTTAGCATGAGATGTGATATCTCAATGCTTATACCAAATCTGAGACCCTTCCTATAGCATGAGATGTGATATCCAATTCCTTCCCATTCCAATCCTGAGACCCTTCCTATAGCATGAGATGTGATATCTCAATGCTTATACCAAACCTGAGAGCCTACCTATAACATGAGATGTGATATCCAAGTCCATCCCATTCCAATCCTTAGACCCTTCCTACAGCATGCAATGTGATATCTCAATGATTCTAATACCAAACCAGAGACTCTTCCTATAACATGAGATGGGATATCCAACTCCTTCCCATTCCAATCCTGAGCCGCTTCCGATAGCAGAGATGTGATATCTCAATGCTTATACCAAACCTGAGACCCTTCCTATAACATGAGATGTGATTACCAACTCCTTCCCGTTCCAACCTGAGACACTAACTATAGCATATGTGATATCCAACTCCTTCCCATTCCAAACATGAGACCCTTCCTATAGCAAGAAAGTAATATCCAACTCCTACCCATTCCAATCCTGAGACCCTTCCTATAGCAAGAGATGTGATATCCAAATCCTTCCCATTCCAATCATGAGACCCTTCCTATAACATGAGATGTGATATCCAACTCCTTCCCATTCCAACCTGAGACACTTCCTATAGCATGAGAAGGGATATCCAACTCCTTCCCAATCCAATCCTGAGACCCTTCCGATAGCAGAGATGTGATATCTCAATGCTTATACCAAACCTGAGACCCTTCCTATGGCATGAGATGTGATATCCAACTCCTTGCCATTCAAATCCTGAGACCCTTCCTATAGCATGAGAAGGGATATCCAACTCCTTCCCAATCCAATCCTGAGACCCTTCCGATAGCAGCGACGTGATATCTCAATGCTTCTACCAAACCTGAGACCCTTCCTTTAGCATGAGATGTGATATCCAAATCCTTCACATTCCAGTCCTGAGACCCTTCCTATAGCATGAGATGTGATATCTCAATGCTTCTAATACCAAACCTGAGATCCTTCCTATAACATGAGATGTGATATCCAATTCCTTCCCATTCCAAACCTGAGACCCTTCCTATTGGATGAGATGTGATATCCAACTCCTTCCCATTCCAACCCTGAGACCCTTCCTATAGCATGAGATGTGATGTCTCAATGCTTATACCAAACCTGAGACCCTTCCTATAGCATGAGATGTGATATCCAACTGCTTCCCATTCCAATCCTGAGACCCTTCCTATAGCATGAGATGTGATATCTCAATGCTTCTAATACCAAACCTGAGATCCTTCCTCTAACATGAAATGTGATATCCAACTCCTTCCCTTTCCAAACCTAAGAGCCTATCTATAGCATGAGATGTGATATCCAAGTCCTTCACATTCCAACCCTTAGACCCTTCCTACAGCATGCAATATGATATCTCAATGATTCTAATACCAAACCTGAGACCCTTCCTATAACATGAGATGGGAATATCCAACTCCTTCCCATTCCAATCCTGAGACCCTTCCGATAGCAGAGATGTGATATCTCAATGCTTATACCAAACCTGAGATCCTTCCTATAACATGAGATGTGATATCCAACTCCTTCCCATCCCAATCCTGAGACACTTCCTATAGCATGAGATGTGATATCTCACTGCTTATACCAAACCTGAGACCCTTCCCATAGCATGAGATGTGATATCCAACTCCTTCCCATTCCAATCCTCAGACCCTTCCTATAGCATGAGATGTGATATCTCAATGCTTCTAATATCAAACTTGAGACCCTACCTATATCATGAGATGTGATATCCAAGTCCTTCCCATTACAATCCTGAGACACTTCCTATAGCATGAGATGTGATATCCAACTCCTTCCCATTCCAATCCTGAGACCCTTCCTATAGCATGAGATATGATATCTCAATACTTCTAATACCAAACGTGAGATCCTTCCAATAACATGAGATGTGATATCCAAATCCTTCCCCTTCCAAACCTGAGACCCTCCCTTTAGCATGAGATGTGATATCCAACTCCTTCCCATTCCAATCCTGAGACCCTTCTGATAGCATGAGATGTGATATCTCAATGCTTCTAATACCAAACCTGAGATCCTTCCGATAGCATGAGATGTGATATCTCAATGCTTCTAATACCAAACCTGAGATCCTTCCTATAACATGAGATGTGATATCCAAATCCTTCCCCTTCCAAACCTGAGACCCTCCCTTTAGCATGAGATGTGATATCCAACTCCTTCCCATTCCATTCCCGAGACCCTTCTGATAGCATGAGATGTGATATCTCAATGCCTCTAATACCAAACCTGAGATCCTACCTCTAACATGAAATGTGATATCCAACTCTTTCCCCTTCCAAACCTGAGAGCCTTCCTATAGCATGAGATGTGATATCCAAGTCCTTCCCATTCCAGTCCTGAGACCCTTCCTATAGCTTGAGATGTGATATCCAACTCCTTCCCATTCCAATTCTGAGACCCTTCCTATACTCTGAGACTTGATATCTCAATGCTTCTAATACCAAACCTGAGACCCGTAATATAACATGAGATGTGATATCCAAATCCTTCCCCTTCCAAACCTTAGACCCTTCCTTTATCATGAGATGTGATATCCAACTCCTTCCCATTCCAATCCTGAGACCCTTCCGATATCATGAGATGTGATATCTCAAAGCTTCTAATATCAAACTTGAGACCCTCCCTATAGCATGAGATGTGATATCCAAGTCCTTCCCATTCCAATCCTGAGACCCTTCCTATAGCATGAGATGTGATATCTCAATGCTTCTAATACCAAACCTGAGACCCTTCCTATTACATGAGATGGGAATATCCAACTCCTTCCCATTCCAATCCTGAGACCCTTCCGATAGCAGAGATGTGATATCTCAATGCTTATACCAAACCTGAGACCCTTCGTATGGCATGAGATGTGATATCCAACTCCTTGCCATTCAAATCCTGAGACCCTTCCTATAGCATGAGAAGGGATATCCAACTCCTTCCCAATCCAATCCTGAGACCCTTCCGATAGCAGAGACGTGATATCTCAATGCTTCTACCAAACCTGAGACCCTTCCTTTAGCATGAGATGTGATATCCAAATCCTTCACATTCCAATCCTGAGACCCTTCCTATAGCATGAGATGTGATATCTCAATGCTTCTAATACCAAACCTGAGATCCTTCCTATAACATGAGATGTGATATCCAATTCCTTCCCATTCCAAACCTGAGACCCTTCCTATTGGATGAGTTGTGATATCCAACTCCTTCCCATTCCAACCCTGAGACCCTTCCTATAGCATGAGATGTGATGTCTCAATGATTCTAATACCAAGCCTGAGATCCTTCCTATAACATGAGATGTGATATCCAACTCCTTCCATTCCAATCCTGAGACCCGTCCTATAGCATGAGATGTGATATCGCAATGCTTATACCAAACCTGAGACCCTTCCTATAGCATGAGATGTGATATCCAACTACTTCCCATTCCAATCCTGAGACCCTTCCTATAGCATGAGATGTGATATCTCAATGCTTCTAATACCAAACCTGAGATCCTTCCTCTAACATGAAATGTGATATCCAACTCCTTCCCTTTCCAAACCTAAGAGCCTATCTATAGCATGAGATGTGATATCCAGGTCCTTCCTATTCCAATCCTTAGACCCTTCCTACAGCATGCAATATGATATCTCAATGATTCTAATACCAAACCTGAGATCCTTCCTATGACATGAGATGTGATATCCAACTCCTTCCATTCCAATCCTGAGACCCTTCCTATAGCATGAGATGTGATATATCAATGCTTATACCAAACCTGAGACCCTTCCTATAGCATGAGATGTGATATCCAACTCCTTCCCATTCCAATCCTGAGACCCTTCCTATAGCATGAGATGTGATATCTCAATGCTTCTAATACCAAACCTGAGATCCTTCCTCTAACATGAAATGTGAGATCCAACTCCTTCCCTTTCCAAACCTAAGAGCCTATCTATAGCATGAGATGTGATATCCAAGTCCTTCACATTCCAACCCTTAGACCCTTCCTACAGTATGCAATATGATATCTCAATGATTCCAATAACAAACCTGAGACCCGTCCTATAACATGAGATGGGATATCCAACTCCTTCCCATTCCAATCCTGAGACACTTCCGATAGCAGAGATGTGATATCTCAATGTTTATACCAAACCTGAGACCCTTCCTATAACATGAGATGTGATATCCAGGTCCTTCCCATTCCAATCCTTAGACCCTTCCTACAGCATGCAATATGATATCTCAATGCTTATACCAAACCTGAGAACCTTCCTATGGCCTGAGATGTCATGGCCTGAGATGTCATATACAACTCCTTCCCATTCCAATCCTGAGACCCTTCCTTTAGCATGAGATGTGATATCTCAATGCTTATACCAAATCTGAGACCCTTCCTATAGCATGAGATGTGATATCCAATTCCTTCCCATTCCAATCCTGAGACCCTTCCTATAGCATGAGATGTGATATCTCAATGCTTATAACAAACCTGAGAGCCTACCTATAACATGAGATGTGATATCCAAGTCCATCCCATTCCAATCCTTAGACCCTTCCTACAGCATGCAATGTGATATCTCAATGATTCTAATACCAAACCAGAGACTCTTCCTATAACATGAGATGGGATATCCAACTCCTTCCCATTCCAATCCTGAGCCGCTTCCGATAGCAGAGATGTGATATCTCAATGCTTATACCAAACCTGAGACCCTTCCTATAACATGAGATGTGATATCCAACTCCTTCCCGTTCCAAACCTGAGACACTAACTATAGCATATGTGATATCCAACTCCTTCCCATTCCAAACATGAGACCCTTCCTATAGCAAGAAAGTAATATCCAACTCCTACCCATTCCAATCCTGAGACCCTTCCTATAGCAAGAGATGTGATATCCAAATCCTTCCCATTCCAATCCTGAGACCCTTCCTATAACATGAGATGTGATATCCAACTCCTTCCCATTCCAACCTGAGACACTTCCTATAGCATGAGAAGGGATATCCAACTCCTTCCCAATCCAATCCTGAGACCCTTCCGATAGCAGAGATGTGATATCTCAATGCTTATACCAAACCTGAGACCCTTCCTATGGCATGAGATGTGATATCCAACTCCTTGCCATTCAAATCCTGAGACCCTTCCTATAGCATGAGAAGGGATATCCAACTCCTTCCCAATCCAATCCTGAGACCCTTCCGATAGCAGCGACGTGATATCTCAATGCTTCTACCAAACCTGAGACCCTTCCTTTAGCATGAGATGTGATATCCAAATCCTTCACATTCCAGTCCTGAGACCCTTCCTATAGCATGAGATGTGATATCTCAATGCTTCTAATACCAAACCTGAGATCCTTCCTATAACATGAGATGTGATATCCAATTCCTTCCCATTCCAAACCTGAGACCCTTCCTATTGGATGAGATGTGATATCCAACTCCTTCCCATTCCAACCCTGAGACCCTTCCTATAGCATGAGATGTGATGTCTCAATGCTTATACCAAACCTGAGACCCTTCCTATAGCATGAGATGTGATATCCAACTGCTTCCCATTCCAATCCTAAGACCCTTCCTATAGCATGAGATGTGATATCTCAATGCTTCTAATACCAAACCTGAGATCCTTCCTCTAACATGAAATGTGATATCCAACTCCTTCCCTTTCCAAACCTAAGAGCCTATCTATAGCATGAGATGTGATATCCATGTCCTTCACATTCCAACCCTTAGACCCTTCCTACAGCATGCAATATGATATCTCAATGATTCTAATAACAAACCTGAGACCCGTCCTATAACATGAGATGGGATATCCAAGTCCTTCCCATTCCAATCCTGAGACACTTCCGATAGCAGAGATGTGATATCTCAATGCTTATACCAAACCTGAGACCCTTCCTATAACATGAGATGTGATATCCAAATCCTTCCCGTTCCAAACCTGAGACCCTTCCTTTAGCATGAGATGTGATATCCAGCTCCTTCCCATTCCAATCCTGAGACACTTCCGATAGCATGAGATGTGATATCTCAATGCTTCTAATATCAAAACTGAGACCCTCCCTATAGCATGATATGTGATATCTAAGTCCTTCCCATTCCAATCCTGAGACCCTCCCTATAGCATGAGATGTGATATCCAACTCCTTCCCATTCCAATCCTGAGACCCTTCCTATAGCATGAGATATGATATCTCAATACTTCTAATACCAAACGTGAGATCCTTCCGATAACATGAGATGTGATATCCAAATCCTTCCCCTTCCAAACCTGAGACCCTCCCTTTAGCATGAAATGTGATATCCAACTCCTTCCTATTCCAATCCTGAGACTCTTCTGATGGCATGAGATGTGATATCTCAATGCTTCTAATACCAAACCTGAAATCCTTCCGATAGCATGAGATGTGATATCTCAATGCTTCTAATACCAAACCTGAGATCCTTCCTATAACATGAGATGTGATATCCAAATCCTTCCCCTTCCAAACCTGAGACCCTCCCTTTAGCATGAGATGTGATATCTCAATGCCTCTAATACCAAACCTGAGATCCTTCCGATAGCATGAGATGTGATATCTCAATGCTTCTAATACCAAACCTGAGATCCTTCCTATAACATGAGATGTGATATCCAAATCCTTCCCATTCCATTCCTAAGACCCTTCTGATAGCATGAGATGTGATATCTCAATGCCTCTAATACCAAACCTGAGATCCTACCTCTAACATGAAATGAGATATCCAACTCTTTCCCCTTCCAAACCTGAGAGCCTTCCTATAGCATGAGATGTGATATCCAAGTCCTTCCCATTCCAATACTGAGACCCTTCCTATAGCTTGAGATGTGATATCCAACTCCTTCCCATTCCAATTCTGAGACCCTTCCTATAGCATGAGATGTGATATCTCAATGCTTATACCAAACCTGAGAGCCTACCTACAGCATGAGATGTGATATCCAAGTCCATCCCATTCCAATCCTTAGACCCTTCCTACAGCATGCGATGTGATATCTCAATGATTATAATACCAAACCAGAGACCCGTAATATAACATGAGATGTGATATCCAAATCCTTCCCCTTCCAAACCTTAGACCCTTCCTTTATCATGAGATGTGATATCCAACTCCTTCCCATTCCAATCCTGAGACCCTTCCGATATCATGAGATGTGATATCTCAAAGCTTCTAATATCAAACTTGAGACCCTCCCTATAGCATGAGATGTGATATCCAAGTCCTTCCCATTCCAATCTTGAGACCCTTCCTATAGCATGAGATGTGATATCTCAATGCTTCTAATACCAAACCTGAGACCCTTCCTATAACATGAGATGGGAATATAAAACTCCTTCCCATTCCAATCTTGAGACCCTTCCGATAGCAGAGATGTGATATCTCAATGCTTATACCAAACCTGAGATCCTTCCTATAACATGAGATGTGATATCCAACTCCTTCCCATTCCAATCCTGAGACACTTCCTATAGCATGTGATGTGATATCTCACTGCTTATACCAAACCTGAGACCCTTCCCATAGCAGGAGATGTGATATCCAACTCCTTCCCATTCCAATCCTCAGACCCTTCCTATAGCATGAGATGTGATATCTCAATGCTTCTAATGTCAAACTTGAGACCCTACCTATAGCATGAGATGTGATATCCAAGTCCTTCCCATTCCAATCCTGAGACCCTTCCTATAGCATGAGATGTGATATCTCAATGCTTCTAATACCAAACCTGAGATCCTTCCTATAACATGAGATGTGATATCCAATTCCTTCCCATTCCAAACCTGAGACCCTTCCTATTGGATGAGATGTGATATCCAACTCCTTCCCATTCCAACCCTGAGACCCTTCCTATAGCATGAGATGTGATGTCTCAATGCGTCTAATACCAAACCTGAGATCCTTCCTATAACATGAGATGTGATATCCAACTCCTTCCATTCCAATCCTGAGACCCGTCCTATAGCATGAGATGTGATATCTCAATGCTTATACCAAACCTGAGACCCTTCCTATAGCATGAAATGTGATATCCAACTGCTTCCCATTCCAATCCTGAGACCCTTCCTATAGCATGAGATGTGATATCTCAATGCTTCTAATACCAAACCTGAGATCCTTCCTCTAACATGAAATGTGATATCCAACTCCTTCCCTTTCCAAACCTAAGAGCCTATCTATAGCATGAGATGTGATATCCAAGTCCTTCACATTCCAACCCTTAGACCCTTCCTACAGCATGCAATATGATATCTCAATGATTCTAATAACAAACCTGAGACCCGTCCTATAACATGAGATGGGATATCCAACTCCTTCCCATTCCAATCCTGAGACACTTCCGATAGCAGAGATGTGATATCTCAATGCTTATACCAAACCTGAGACCCTTCCTATAACATGAGATGTGATATCCAAATCCTTCCCGTTCCAAACCTGAGACCCTTCCTTTAGCATGAGATGTGATATCCAGCTCCTTCCCATTCCAATCCTGAGACACTTCCGATAGCATGAGATGTGATATCTCAATGCTTCTAATATCAAAACTGAGACCCTCCCTATAGCATGATATGTGATATCTAAGTCCTTCCCATTCCAATCCTGAGACCCTCCCTATAGCATGAGATGTGATATCCAACTCCTTCCCATTCCAATCCTGAGACCCTTCCTATAGCATGAGATATGATATCTCAATACTTCTAATACCAAACGTGAGATCCTTCCGATAACATGAGATGTGATATCCAAATCCTTCCCCTTCCAAACCTGAGACCCTCCCTTTAGCATGAAATGTGATATCCAATTCCTTCCTATTCCAATCCTGAGACTCTTCTGATAGCATGAGATGTGATATCTCAATGCTTCTAATACCAAACCTGAGATCCTTCCGATAGCATGAGATGTGATATCTCAATGCTTCTAATACCAAACCTGAGATCCTTCCTATAACATGAGATGTGATATCCAAATCCTTCCCCTTCCAAACCTGAGACCCTCCCTTTAGCATGAGATGTGATATCTAACTCCTTCCCATTCCATTCCTGAGACCCTTCTGATAGCATGAGATGTGATATCTCAATGCCTCTAATACCAAACCTGAGATCCTACCTCTAACATGAAATGAGATATCCAACTCTTTCCCCTTCCAAACCTGAGAGCCTTCCTATAGCATGAGATGTGATATCCAAGTCCTTCCCATTCCAATACTGAGACCCTTCCTATAGCTTGAGATGTGATATCCAACTCCTTCCCATTCCAATTCTGAGACCCTTCCTATAGCATGAGATGTGATATCTCAATGCTTATACCAAACCTGAGAGCCTACCTATAGCATGAGATGTGATATCCAAGTCCATCCCATTCCAATCCTTAGACCCTTCCTACAGCATGCGATGTGATATCTCAATGATTCTAATACCAAACCAGAGACTCTTCCTATAACATGAGATGGGATATCCAACTCCTTCCCATTCCAATTCTGAGACCCTTCCTATACTATGAGACTTGATATCTCAATGCTTCTAATACCAAACCTGAGACCCGTAATATAACATGAGATGTGATATCCAAATCCTTCCCCTTCCAAACCTTAGACCCTTCCTTTATCATGAGATGTGATATCCAACTCCTTCCCATTCCAATCCTGAGACCCTTCCGATATCATGAGATGTGATATCTCAAAGCTTCTAATATCAAACTTGAGACCCTCCCTATAGCATGAGATGTGATATCCAAGTCCTTCCCATTCCAATCCTGAGACCCTTCCTATAGCATGAGATGTGATATCTCAATGCTTCTAATACCAAACCTGAGACCCTTCCTATAACATGAGATGGGAATATCCAACTCCTTCCCATTCCAATCTTGAGACCCTTCCGATAGCAGAGATGTGATATCTCAATGCTTATACCAAACCTGAGATCCTTCCTATAACATGAGATGTGATATCCAACTCCTTCCCATTCCAATCCTGAGACACTTCCTATAGCATGAGATGTGATATCTCACTGCTTATACCAAACCTGAGACCCTTCCCATAGCAGGAGATGTGATATCCAACTCCTTCCCATTCCAATCCTCAGACCCTTCCTATAGCATGAGATGTGATATCTCAATGCTTCTAATGTCAAACTTGAGACCCTACCTATAGCATGAGATGTGATATCCAAGTCCTTCCCATTCCAATCCTAAGACACTTCCTATAGCATGAGATGTGATATCTCAATGCTTCTAATACCAAACTTGAGACTCTTCCTATAACATGAGATGGGATATCCAACTCCTTCCCATTCCAATCCTGAGACCCTTTTGATAGCAGAGATGTGATATCTCAATGTTTATACCAAACCTGAGACCCTTCCTACGGCATGAGATGTCATATTCAACTCCTTCCCATTCCAATCCTGAGACCCTTCCTATAGCATGAGATTTGATATCCAACTCCTTCCCATTCCAATCCTGAGACCCTTCCTATAGCATGAGATGTGATGTCTCAATGCTTCTAATACCAAACCTGAGATCCTTCCTATAACATGAGATGTGATATCCAACTCCTTCCATTCCAATCCTGAGACCCTTCCTATAGCATGAGATGTGATATCTCAATGCTTATACCAAACCTGAGACCCTTCCTATAGCATGAGATGTGATATCCAACTCCTTCCCATTCCAATCCTGAGACCCTTCCTATAGCATGAGATGTGATATCTCAATGCTTCTAATACCAAACCTGAGATCCTTCCTCTAACATGAAATGTGAGATCCAACTCCTTCCCTTTCCAAACCTAAGAGCCTATCTATAGCATGAGATGTGATATCCAAGTCCTTCACATTCCAACCCTTAGACCCTTCCTACAGCATGCAATATGATATCTCAATGATTCCAATAACAAACCTGAGACCCGTCCTATAACATGAGATGGGATATCCAACTCCTTCCCATTCCAATCCTGAGACACTTCCGATAGCAGAGATGTGATATCTCAATGTTTATACCAAACCTGAGACCCTTCCTATAACATGAGATGTGATATCCAACTCCTTCCCGTTCCAAACCTGAGACCCTTCCTTTAGCATGAGATGTGATATCCAGCTCCTTCCCATTCCAATCCTGAGACACTTCCGATAGCATGAGATGTGATATCTCAATGCTTCTAATATCAAAACTGAGACCCTCCCTATAGCATGATATGTGATATCTAAGTCCTTCCCATTCCAATCCTGAGACCCTTCCTATAGCATGAGATGTGATATCTCAATGCTTCTACCAAACCTGAGACCCTTCCTTTAGCATGAGATGTGATATCCAACTCCTTCCCATTCCAATCCTGAGACCCTTCCTATAGCATGAGATGTGATATCTCAATACTTCTAATACCAAACCTGAGATCCTTCCGATAACATGAGATGTGATATCTCAATACTTCTAATACCAAACCTGAGATCCATCCTATAACATGAGATGTGATATCCAACTCCTTCCCTTTCCAAACCTGAGAGCCGTTCTATAGCATGAGATGTGATATCCAGGTCCTTCCCATTCCAATCCTTAGACCCTTCCTACAGCATGCAATATGATATCTCAATGCTTATACCAAACCTGAGAACCTTCCTATGGCCTGAGATGTCATGGCCTGAGATGTCATATACAACTCCTTCCCATTCCAATCCTGAGACCCTTCCTTTAGCATGAGATGTGATATCTCAATGCTTATACCAAATCTGAGACCCTTCCTATAGCATGAGATGTGATATCCAATTCCTTCCCATTCCAATCCTGAGACCCTCCCTATAGCATGAGATGTGATATCTCAATGCTTATACCAAACCTGAGAGCCTACCTATAACATGAGATGTGATATCCAAGTCCATCCCATTCCAATCCTTAGACCCTTCCTACAGCATGCGATGTGATATCTCAATGATTCTAATACCAAACCAGAGACTCTTCCTATAACATGAGATGGGATATCCAACTCCTTCCCATTCCAATCCTGAGCGGCTTCCGATAGCAGAGATGTGATATCTCAATGCTTATACCAAACCTGAGACCCTTCCTATAACATGAGATGTGATATCCAACTCCTTCCCGTTCCAAACCTGAGACACTAACTATAGCATATGTGATATCCAACTCCTTCCCATTCCAAACATGAGACCCTTCCTATAGCAAGGAAGTAATATCCAACTCCTACCCATTCCAATCCTGAGACCCTTCCTATAGCAGGAAAGTAATATCCAACTCCTACCCATTCCAATCCTGAGACCCTTCCTATAGCAAGAGATGTGATATCCAAATCCTTCCCATTCCAATCCTGAGACCCTTCCTATAACATGAGATGTGATATCTCACTGCTTATACCAAACCTGAGACCCTTCCCATAGCAGGAGATGTGATATCCAACTCCTTCCCATTCCAACCTGAGACACTTCCTATAGCATGAGAAGGGATATCCAACTCCTTCCCAATCCAAGCCTGAGACCCTTCCGATAGCAGAGATGTGATATCTCAATGCTTATACCAAACCTGAGACCCTTCCTATGGCATGAGATGTGATATCCAACTCCTTGCCATTCAAATCCTGAGACCCTTCCTATAGCATGAGAAGGGATATCCAACTCCTTCCCAATCCAATCCTGAGACCCTTCCGATAGCAGCGACGTGATATCTCAATGCTTCTACCAAACCTGAGACCCTTCCTTTAGCATGAGATGTGATATCCAAATCCTTCACATTCCAATCCTGAGACCCTTCCTATAGCATGAGATGTGATATCTCAATGCTTCTAATACCAAACCTGAGATCCTTCCTATAACATGAGATGTGATATCCAATTCCTTCCCATTCCAAACCTGAGACCCTTCCTATTGGATGAGATGTGATATCCAACTCCTTCCCATTCCAACCCTGAGACCCTTCCTATAGCATGAGATGTGATGTCTCAATGCGTCTAATACCAAACCTGAGATCCTTCCTATAACATGAGATGTGATATCCAACTCCTTCCATTCCAATCCTGAGACCCGTCCTATAGCATGAGATGTGATATCTCAATGCTTATACCAAACCTGAGACCCTTCCTATAGCATGAGATGTGATATCCAACTGCTTCCCACTCCAATCCTGAGACCCTTCCTATAGCATGAGATGTGATATCTCAATGCTTCTAATACCAAACCTGAGATCCTTCCTCTAACATGAAATGTGATATCCAACTCCTTCCCTTTCCAAACCTAAGAGCCTATCTATAGCATGAGATGTGATATCCAAGTCCTTCACATTCCAACCCTTAGACCCTTCCTACAGCATGCAATATGATATCTCAATGATTCTAATAACAAACCTGAGACCCGTCCTATAACATGAGATGGGATATCCAACTCCTTCCCATTCCAATCCTGAGACACTTCCGATAGCAGAGATGTGATATCTCAATGCTTATACCAAACCTGAGACCCTTCCTATAACATGAGATGTGATATCCAAATCCTTCCCGTTCCAAACCTGAGACCCTTCCTTTAGCATGAGATGTGATATCCAGCTCCTTCCCATTCCAATCCTGAGACACTTCCGATAGCATGAGATGTGATATCTCAATGCTTCTAATATCAAAACTGAGACCCTCCCTATAGCATGATATGTGATATCTAAGTCCTTCCCATTCCAATCCTGAGACCCTCCCTATAGCATGAGATGTGATATCCAACTCCTTCCCATTCCAATCCTGAGACCCTTCCTATAGCATGAGATATGATATCTCAATACTTCTAATACCAAACGTGAGATCCTTCCGATAACATGAGATGTGATATCCAAATCCTTCCCCTTCCAAACCTGAGACCCTCCCTTTAGCATGAAATGTGATATCCAACTCCTTCCTATTCCAATCCTGAGACTCTTCTGATAGCATGAGATGTGATATCTCAATGCTTCTAATACCAAACCTGAGATCCTTCCGATAGCATGAGATGTGATATCTCAATGCTTCTAATACCAAACCTGAGATCCTTCCTATAACATGAGATGTGATATCCAAATCCTTCCCCTTCCAAACCTGAGACCCTCCCTTTAGCATGAGATGTGATATCTAACTCCTTCCCATTCCATTCCTGAGACCCTTCTGATAGCATGAGATGTGATATCTCAATGCCTCTAATACCAAACCTGAGATCCTACCTCTAACATGAAATGAGATATCCAACTCTTTCCCCTTCCAAACCTGAGAGCCTTCCTATAGCATGAGATGTGATATCCAAGTCCTTCCCATTCCAATACTGAGACCCTTCCTATAGCTTGAGATGTGATATCCAACTCCTTCCCATTCCAATTCTGAGACCCTTCCTATAGCATGAGATGTGATATCTCAATGCTTATACCAAACCTGAGAGCCTACCTACAGCATGAGATGTGATATCCAAGTCCATCCCATTCCAATCCTTAGACCCTTCCTACAGCATGCGATGTGATATCTCAATGATTATAATACCAAACTAGAGACTCTTCCTATAACATGAGATGGGATATCCAACTCCTTCCCATTCCAATTCTGAGACCCTTCCTATACTATGAGACTTGATATCTCAGTGCTTCTAATACCAAACCTGAGACCCGTAATATAACATGAGATGTGATATCCAAATCCTTCCCCTTCCAAACCTTAGACCCTTCCTTTATCATGAGATGTGATATCCAACTCCTTCCCATTCCAATCCTGAGACCCTTCCGATATCATGAGATGTGATATCTCAAAGCTTCTAATATCAAACTTGAGACCCTCCCTATAGCATGAGATGTGATATCCAAGTCCTTCCCATTCCAATCTTGAGACCCTTCCTATAGCATGAGATGTGATATCTCAATGCTTCTAATACCAAACCTGAGACCCTTCCTATAACATGAGATGGGAATATCCAACTCCTTCCCATTCCAATCTTGAGACCCTTCCGATAGCAGAGATGTGATATCTCAATGCTTATACCAAACCTGAGATCCTTCCTATAACATGAGATGTGATATCCAACTCCTTCCCATTCCAATCCTGAGACACTTCCTATAGCATGTGATGTGATATCTCACTGCTTATACCAAACCTGAGACCCTTCCCATAGCAGGAGATGTGATATCCAACTCCTTCCCATTCCAATCCTCAGACCCTTCCTATAGCATGAGATGTGATATCTCAATGCTTCTAATGTCAAACTTGAGACCCTACCTATAGCATGAGATGTGATATCCAAGTCCTTCCCATTCCAATCCTGAGACCCTTCCCATAGCAGGAGATGTGATATCCAACTCCTTCCCATTCCAATCCTCAGACCCTTCCTATAGCATGAGATGTGATATCTCAATGCTTCTAATGTCAAACTTGAGACCCTACCTATAGCATGAGATGTGATATCCAACTCCTTCCCGTTCCAAACCTGAGACACTAACTATAGCATATGTGATATCCAACTCCTTCCCATTCCAAACATGAGACCCTTCCTATAGCAAGAAAGTAATATCCAACTCCTACCCATTCCAATCCTGAGACCCTTCCTATAGCAGGAAAGTAATATCCAACTCCTACCCATTCCAATCCTGAGACCCTTCCTATAGCAAGAGATGTGATATCCAAATCCTTCCCATTCCAATCCTGAGACCCTTCCTATAACATGAGATGTGATATCTCACTGCTTATACCAAACCTGAGACCCTTCCCATAGCAGGAGATGTGATATCCAACTCCTTCCCATTCCAACCTGAGACACTTCCTATAGCATGAGAAGGGATATCCAACTCCTTCCCAATCCAAGCCTGAGACCCTTCCGATAGCAGAGATGTGATATCTCAATGCTTATACCAAACCTGAGACCCTTCCTATGGCATGAGATGTGATATCCAACTCCTTGCCATTCAAATCCTGAGACCCTTCCTATAGCATGAGAAGGGATATCCAACTCCTTCCCAATCCAATCCTGAGACCCTTCCGATAGCAGCGACGTGATATCTCAATGCTTCTACCAAACCTGAGACCCTTCCTTTAGCATGAGATGTGATATCCAAATCCTTCACATTCCAATCCTGAGACCCTTCCTATAGCATGAGATGTGATATCTCAATGCTTCTAATACCAAACCTGAGATCCTTCCTATAACATGAGATGTGATATCCAATTCCTTCCCATTCCAAACCTGAGACCCTTCCTATTGGATGAGATGTGATATCCAACTCCTTCCCATTCCAACCCTGAGACCCTTCCTATAGCATGAGATGTGATGTCTCAATGCGTCTAATACCAAACCTGAGATCCTTCCTATAACATGAGATGTGATATCCAACTCCTTCCATTCCAATCCTGAGACCCGTCCTATAGCATGAGATGTGATATCTCAATGCTTATACCAAACCTGAGACCCTTCCTATAGCATGAGATGTGATATCCAACTGCTTCCCACTCCAATCCTGAGACCCTTCCTATAGCATGAGATGTGATATCTCAATGCTTCTAATACCAAACCTGAGATCCTTCCTCTAACATGAAATGTGATATCCAACTCCTTCCCTTTCCAAACCTAAGAGCCTATCTATAGCATGAGATGTGATATCCAAGTCCTTCACATTCCAACCCTTAGACCCTTCCTACAGCATGCAATATGATATCTCAATGATTCTAATAACAAACCTGAGACCCGTCCTATAACATGAGATGGGATATCCAACTCCTTCCCATTCCAATCCTGAGACACTTCCGATAGCAGAGATGTGATATCTCAATGCTTATACCAAACCTGAGACCCTTCCTATAACATGAGATGTGATATCCAAATCCTTCCCGTTCCAAACCTGAGACCCTTCCTTTAGCATGAGATGTGATATCCAGCTCCTTCCCATTCCAATCCTGAGACACTTCCGATAGCATGAGATGTGATATCTCAATGCTTCTAATATCAAAACTGAGACCCTCCCTATAGCATGATATGTGATATCTAAGTCCTTCCCATTCCAATCCTGAGACCCTCCCTATAGCATGAGATGTGATATCCAACTCCTTCCCATTCCAATCCTGAGACCCTTCCTATAGCATGAGATATGATATCTCAATACTTCTAATACCAAACGTGAGATCCTTCCGATAACATGAGATGTGATATCCAAATCCTTCCCCTTCCAAACCTGAGACCCTCCCTTTAGCATGAAATGTGATATCCAACTCCTTCCTATTCCAATCCTGAGACTCTTCTGATAGCATGAGATGTGATATCTCAATGCTTCTAATACCAAACCTGAGATCCTTCCGATAGCATGAGATGTGATATCTCAATGCTTCTAATACCAAACCTGAGATCCTTCCTATAACATGAGATGTGATATCCAAATCCTTCCCCTTCCAAACCTGAGACCCTCCCTTTAGCATGAGATGTGATATCTAACTCCTTCCCATTCCATTCCTGAGACCCTTCTGATAGCATGAGATGTGATATCTCAATGCCTCTAATACCAAACCTGAGATCCTACCTCTAACATGAAATGAGATATCCAACTCTTTCCCCTTCCAAACCTGAGAGCCTTCCTATAGCATGAGATGTGATATCCAAGTCCTTCCCATTCCAATACTGAGACCCTTCCTATAGCTTGAGATGTGATATCCAACTCCTTCCCATTCCAATTCTGAGACCCTTCCTATAGCATGAGATGTGATATCTCAATGCTTATACCAAACCTGAGAGCCTACCTACAGCATGAGATGTGATATCCAAGTCCATCCCATTCCAATCCTTAGACCCTTCCTACAGCATGCGATGTGATATCTCAATGATTATAATACCAAACTAGAGACTCTTCCTATAACATGAGATGGGATATCCAACTCCTTCCCATTCCAATTCTGAGACCCTTCCTATACTATGAGACTTGATATCTCAGTGCTTCTAATACCAAACCTGAGACCCGTAATATAACATGAGATGTGATATCCAAATCCTTCCCCTTCCAAACCTTAGACCCTTCCTTTATCATGAGATGTGATATCCAACTCCTTCCCATTCCAATCCTGAGACCCTTCCGATATCATGAGATGTGATATCTCAAAGCTTCTAATATCAAACTTGAGACCCTCCCTATAGCATGAGATGTGATATCCAAGTCCTTCCCATTCCAATCTTGAGACCCTTCCTATAGCATGAGATGTGATATCTCAATGCTTCTAATACCAAACCTGAGACCCTTCCTATAACATGAGATGGGAATATCCAACTCCTTCCCATTCCAATCTTGAGACCCTTCCGATAGCAGAGATGTGATATCTCAATGCTTATACCAAACCTGAGATCCTTCCTATAACATGAGATGTGATATCCAACTCCTTCCCATTCCAATCCTGAGACACTTCCTATAGCATGTGATGTGATATCTCACTGCTTATACCAAACCTGAGACCCTTCCCATAGCAGGAGATGTGATATCCAACTCCTTCCCATTCCAATCCTCAGACCCTTCCTATAGCATGAGATGTGATATCTCAATGCTTCTAATGTCAAACTTGAGACCCTACCTATAGCATGAGATGTGATATCCAAGTCCTTCCCATTCCAATCCTGAGACCCTTCCTATAGCATGAGATGTGATATCTCAATGCTTCTAATACCAAACCTGAGATCCTTCCTATAACATGAGATGTGATATCCAATTCCTTCCCATTCCAAACCTGAGACCCTTCCTATTGGATGAGATGTGATATCCAACTCCTTCCCATTCCAACCCTGAGACCCTTCCTATAGCATGAGATGTGATGTCTCAATGCGTCTAATACCAAACCTGAGATCCTTCCTATAACATGAGATGTGATATCCAACTCCTTCCATTCCAATCCTGAGACCCGTCCTATAGCATGAGATGTGATATCTCAATGCTTATACCAAACCTTAGACCCTTCCTATAGCATGAAATGTGATATCCAACTGCTTCCCATTCCAATCCTGAGACCCTTCCTATAGCATGAGATGTGATATCTCAATGCTTCTAATACCAAACCTGAGATCCTTCATCTAACATGAAATGTGATATCCAACTCCTTCCCTTTCCAAACCTAAGAGCCTATCTATAGCATGAGATGTGATATCCAAGTCCTTCACATTCCAACCCTTAGACCCTTCCTACAGCATGCAATATGATATCTCAATGATTCTAATAACAAACCTGAGACCCGTCCTATAACATGAGATGGGATATCCAACTCCTTCCCATTCCAATCCTGAGACACTTCCGATAGCAGAGATGTGATATCTCAATGCTTATACCAAACCTGAGACCCTTCCTATAACATGAGATGTGATATCCAAATCCTTCCCGTTCCAAACCTGAGACCCTTCCTTTAGCATGAGATGTGATATCCAGCTCCTTCCCATTCCAATCCTGAGACACTTCCGATAGCATGAGATGTGATATCTCAATGCTTCTAATATCAAAACTGAGACCCTCCCTATAGCATGATATGTGATATCTAAGTCCTTCCCATTCCAATCCTGAGACCCTCCCTATAGCATGAGATGTGATATCCAACTCCTTCCCATTCCAATCCTGAGACCCTTCCTATAGCATGAGATATGATATCTCAATACTTCTAATACCAAACGTGAGATCCTTCCGATAACATGAGATGTGATATCCAAATCCTTCCCCTTCCAAACCTGAGACCCTCCCTTTAGCATGAAATGTGATATCCAACTCCTTCCTATTCCAATCCTGAGACTCTTCTGATAGCATGAGATGTGATATCTCAATGCTTCTAATACCAAACCTGAGATCCTTCCGATAGCATGAGATGTGATATCTCAATGCTTCTAATACCAAACCTGAGATCCTTCCTATAACATGAGATGTGATATCCAAATCCTTCCCCTTCCAAACCTGAGACCCTCCCTTTAGCATGAGATGTGATATCTAACTCCTTCCCATTCCATTCCTGAGACCCTTCTGATAGCATGAGATGTGATATCTCAATGCCTCTAATACCAAACCTGAGATCCTACCTCTAACATGAAATGAGATATCCAACTCTTTCCCCTTCCAAACCTGAGAGCCTTCCTATAGCATGAGATGTGATATCCAAGTCCTTCCCATTCCAATACTGAGACCCTTCCTATAGCTTGAGATGTGATATCCAACTCCTTCCCATTCCAATTCTGAGACCCTTCCTATAGCATGAGATGTGATATCTCAATGCTTATACCAAACCTGAGAGCCTACCTATAGCATGAGATGTGATATCCAAGTCCATCCCATTCCAATCCTTAGACCCTTCCTACAGCATGCGATGTGATATCTCAATGATTCTAATACCAAACCAGAGACTCTTCCTATAACATGAGATGGGATATCCAACTCCTTCCCATTCCAATTCTGAGACCCTTCCTATACTATGAGACTTGATATCTCAATGCTTCTAATACCAAACCTGAGACCCGTAATATAACATGAGATGTGATATCCAAATCCTTCCCCTTCCAAACCTTAGACCCTTCCTTTATCATGAGATGTGATATCCAACTCCTTCCCATTCCAATCCTGAGACCCTTCCGATATCATGAGATGTGATATCTCAAAGCTTCTAATATCAAACTTGAGACCCTCCCTATAGCATGAGATGTGATATCCAAGTCCTTCCCATTCCAATCCTGAGACCCTTCCTATAGCATGAGATGTGATATCTCAATGCTTCTAATACCAAACCTGAGACCCTTCCTATAACATGAGATGGGAATATCCAACTCCTTCCCATTCCAATCTTGAGACCCTTCCGATAGCAGAGATGTGATATCTCAATGCTTATACCAAACCTGAGATCCTTCCTATAACATGAGATGTGATATCCAACTCCTTCCCATTCCAATCCTGAGACACTTCCTATAGCATGAGATGTGATATCTCACTGCTTATACCAAACCTGAGACCCTTCCCATAGCAGGAGATGTGATATCCAACTCCTTCCCATTCCAATCCTCAGACCCTTCCTATAGCATGAGATGTGATATCTCAATGCTTCTAATGTCAAACTTGAGACCCTACCTATAGCATGAGATGTGATATCCAAGTCCTTCCCATTCCAATCCTAAGACACTTCCTATAGCATGAGATGTGATATCTCAATGCTTCTAATACCAAACTTGAGACTCTTCCTATAACATGAGATGGGATATCCAACTCCTTCCCATTCCAATCCTGAGACCCTTTTGATAGCAGAGATGTGATATCTCAATGTTTATACCAAACCTGAGACCCTTCCTACGGCATGAGATGTCATATTCAACTCCTTCCCATTCCAATCCTGAGACCCTTCCTATAGCATGAGATTTGATATCCAACTCCTTCCCATTCCAATCCTGAGACCCTTCCTATAGCATGAGATGTGATGTCTCAATGCTTCTAATACCAAACCTGAGATCCTTCCTATAACATGAGATGTGATATCCAACTCCTTCCATTCCAATCCTGAGACCCTTCCTATAGCATGAGATGTGATATCTCAATGCTTATACCAAACCTGAGACCCTTCCTATAGCATGAGATGTGATATCCAACTCCTTCCCATTCCAATCCTGAGACCCTTCCTATAGCATGAGATGTGATATCTCAATGCTTCTAATACCAAACCTGAGATCCTTCCTCTAACATGAAATGTGAGATCCAACTCCTTCCCTTTCCAAACCTAAGAGCCTATCTATAGCATGAGATGTGATATCCAAGTCCTTCACATTCCAACCCTTAGACCCTTCCTACAGCATGCAATATGATATCTCAATGATTCCAATAACAAACCTGAGACCCGTCCTATAACATGAGATGGGATATCCAACTCCTTCCCATTCCAATCCTGAGACACTTCCGATAGCAGAGATGTGATATCTCAATGTTTATACCAAACCTGAGACCCTTCCTATAACATGAGATGTGATATCCAACTCCTTCCCGTTCCAAACCTGAGACCCTTCCTTTAGCATGAGATGTGATATCCAGCTCCTTCCCATTCCAATCCTGAGACACTTCCGATAGCATGAGATGTGATATCTCAATGCTTCTAATATCAAAACTGAGACCCTCCCTATAGCATGATATGTGATATCTAAGTCCTTCCCATTCCAATCCTGAGACCCTTCCTATAGCATGAGATGTGATATCTCAATGCTTCTACCAAACCTGAGACCCTTCCTTTAGCATGAGATGTGATATCCAACTCCTTCCCATTCCAATCCTGAGACCCTTCCTATAGCATGAGATGTGATATCTCAATACTTCTAATACCAAACCTGAGATCCTTCCGATAACATGAGATGTGATATCTCAATACTTCTAATACCAAACCTGAGATCCATCCTATAACATGAGATGTGATATCCAACTCCTTCCCTTTCCAAACCTGAGAGCCGTTCTATAGCATGAGATGTGATATCCAGGTCCTTCCCATTCCAATCCTTAGACCCTTCCTACAGCATGCAATATGATATCTCAATGCTTACACCAAACCTGAGAACCTTCCTATGGCCTGAGATGTCATGGCCTGAGATGTCATATACAACTCCTTCCCATTCCAATCCTGAGACCCTTCCTTTAGCATGAGATGTGATATCTCAATGCTTATACCAAATCTGAGACCCTTCCTATAGCATGAGATGTGATATCCAATTCCTTCCCATTCCAATCCTGAGACCCTCCCTATAGCATGAGATGTGATATCTCAATGCTTATACCAAACCTGAGAGCCTACCTATAACATGAGATGTGATATCCAAGTCCATCCCATTCCAATCCTTAGACCCTTCCTACAGCATGCGATGTGATATCTCAATGATTCTAATACCAAACCAGAGACTCTTCCTATAACATGAGATGGGATATCCAACTCCTTCCCATTCCAATCCTGAGCGGCTTCCGATAGCAGAGATGTGATATCTCAATGCTTATACCAAACCTGAGACCCTTCCTATAACATGAGATGTGATATCCAACTCCTTCCCGTTCCAAACCTGAGACACTAACTATAGCATATGTGATATCCAACTCCTTCCCATTCCAAACATGAGACCCTTCCTATAGCAAGAAAGTAATATCCAACTCCTACCCATTCCAATCCTGAGACCCTTCCTATAGCAAGAGATGTGATATCCAAATCCTTCCCATTCCAATCCTGAGACCCTTCCTATAACATGAGATGTGATATCCAACTCCTTCCCATTCCAACCTGAGACACTTCCTAAAGCATGAGAAGGGATATCCAACTCCTTCCCAATCCAATCCTGAGACCCTTCCGATAGCAGAGATGTGATATCTCAATGCTTATACCAAACCTGAGACCCTTCCTATGGCATGAGATGTGATATCCAACTCCTTGCCATTCAAATCCTGAGACCCTTCCTATAGCATGAGAAGGGATATCCAACTCCTTCCCAATCCAATCCTGAGACCCTTCCGATAGCAGTGACGTGATATCTCAATGCTTCTACCAAACCTGAGACCCTTCCTTTAGCATGAGATGTGATATCCAAATCCTTCACATTCCAATCCTGAGACCCTTCCTATAGCATGAGATGTGATATCTCAATGCTTCTAATACCAAACCTGAGATCCTTCCTATAACATGAGATGTGATATCCAATTCCTTCCCATTCCAAACCTGAGACCCTTCCTATTGGATGAGATGTGATATCCAACTCCTTCCCATTCCAACCCTGAGACCCTTCCTATGGCATGAGATGTGATGTCTCAATGCGTCTAATACCAAACCTGAGATCCTTCCTATAACATGAGATGTGATATCCAACTCCTTCCATTCCAATCCTGAGACCCGTCCTATAGCATGAGATGTGATATCCAACTGCTTCCCATTCCAATCCTGAGACCCTTCCTATAGCATGAGATGTGATATCTCAATGCTTCTAATACCAAACCTGAGATCCTTCCTCTAACATGAAATGTGATATCCAACTCCTTCCCTTTCCAAACCTAAGAGCCTATCTATAGTATGAGATGTGATATCCAAGTCCTTCACATTCCAACCCTTAGACCCTTCCTACAGCATGCAATATGATATCTCAATGATTCTAATAACAAACCTGAGACCCGTCCTATAACATGAGATGGGATATCCAACTCCTTCCCATTCCAATCCTGAGACACTTCCGATAGCAGAGATGTGATATCTCAATGCTTATACCAAACCTGAGACCCTTCCTATAACATGAGATGTGATATCCAAATCCTTCCCGTTCCAAACCTGAGACCCTTCCTTTAGCATGAGATGTGATATCCAGCTCCTTCCCATTCCAATCCTGAGACACTTCCGATAGCATGAGATGTGATATCTCAATGCTTCTAATATCAAAACTGAGACCCTCCCTATAGCATGATATGTGATATCTTAGTCCTTCCCATTCCAATCCTGAGACCCTCCCTATAGCATGAGATGTGATATCCAACTCCTTCCCATTCCAATCCTGAGACCCTTCCTATAGCATGAGATATGATATCTCAATACTTCTAATACCAAACGTGAGATCCTTCCGATAACATGAGATGTGATATCCAAATCCTTCCCCTTCCAAACCTGAGACCCTCCCTTTAGCATGAAATGTGATATCCAACTCCTTCCTATTCCAATCCTGAGACTCTTCTGATAGCATGAGATGTGATATCTCAATGCTTCTAATACCAAACCTGAGATCCTTCCTATAACATGAGATGTGATATCCAAATCCTTCCCCTTCCAAACCTGAGACCTTCCCTTTAGCATGAAATGTGATATCCAACTCCTTCCTATTCCAATCCTGAGACTCTTCTGATAGCATGAGATGTGATATCTCAATGCTTCTAATACCAAACCTGAGATCCTTCCGATAGCATGAGATGTGATATCTCAATGCTTCTAATACCAAACCTGAGATCCTTCCTATAACATGAGATGTGATATCCAAATCCTTCCCCTTCCAAACCTGAGACCCTCCCTTTAGCATGAGATGTGATATCTAACTCCTTCCCATTCCATTCCTGAGACCCTTCTGATAGCATGAGATGTGATATCTCAATGCCTCTAATACCAAACCTGAGATCCTACCTCTAACATGAAATGAGATATCCAACTCTTTCCCCTTCCAAACCTGAGAGCCTTCCTATAGCATGAGATGTGATATCCAAGTCCTTCCCATTCCAATACTGAGACCCTTCCTATAGCTTGAGATGTGATATCCAACTCCTTCCCATTCCAATTCTGAGACCCTTCCTATAGCATGAGATGTGATATCTCAATGCTTATACCAAACCTGAGAGCCTACCTACAGCATGAGATGTGATATCCAAGTCCATCCCATTCCAATCCTTAGACCCTTCCTTCAGCATGCGATGTGATATCTCAATGATTATAATACCAAACCAGAGACTCTTCCTATAACATGAGATGGGATATCCAACTCCTTCCCATTCCAATTCTGAGACCCTTCCTATACTATGAGACTTGATATCTCAATGCTTCTAATACCAAACCTGAGACCCGTAATATAACATGAGATGTGATATCCAAATCCTTCCCCTTCCAAACCTTAGACCCTTCCTTTATCATGAGATGTGATATCCAACTCCTTCCCATTCCAATCCTGAGACCCTTCCGATATCATGAGATGTGATATCTCAAAGCTTCTAATATCAAACTTGAGACCCTCCCTATAGCATGAGATGTGATATCCAAGTCCTTCCCATTCCAATCTTGAGACCCTTCCTATAGCATGAGATGTGATATCTCAATGCTTCTAATACCAAACCTGAGACCCTTCCTATAACATGAGATGGGAATATCCAACTCCTTCCCATTCCAATCTTGAGACCCTTCCGATAGCAGAGATGTGATATCTCAATGCTTATACCAAACCTGAGATCCTTCCTATAACATGAGATGTGATATCCAACTCCTTCCCATTCCAATCCTGAGACACTTCCTATAGCATGTGATGTGATATCTCACTGCTTATACCAAACCTGAGACCCTTCCCATAGCAGGAGATGTGATATCAAACTCCTTCCCATTCCAATCCTCAGACCCTTCCTATAGCATGAGATGTGATATCTCAATGCTTCTAATGTCAAACTTGAGACCCTACCTATAGCATGAGATCTGATATCCAAGTCCTTCCCATTCCAATCCTGAGACCCTTCCTATAGCATGAGATGTGATATCTCAATGCTTCTAATACCAAACCTGAGATCCTTCCTATAACATGAGATGTGATATCCAATTCCTTCCCATTCCAAACCTGAGACCCTTCCTATTGGATGAGATGTGATATCCAACTCCTTCCCATTCCAACCCTGAGACCCTTCCTATAGCATGAGATGTGATGTCTCAATGCGTCTAATACCAAACCTGAGATCCTTCCTATAACATGAGATGTGATATCCAACTCCTTCCATTCCAATCCTGAGACCCGTCCTATAGCATGAGATGTGATATCTCAATGCTTATACCAAACCTGAGACCCTTCCTATAGCATGAAATGTGATATCCAACTGCTTCCCATTCCAATCCTGAGACCCTTCCTATAGCAGGAGATGTGATATCTCAATGCTTCTAATACCAAACCTGAGATCCTTCCTCTAACATGAAATGTGATATCCAACTCCTTCCCTTTCCAAACCTAAGAGCCTATCTATAGCATGAGATGTGATATCCAAGTCCTTCACATTCCAACCCTTAGACCCTTCCTACAGCATGCAATATGATATCTCAATGATTCTAATAACAAACCTGAGACCCGTCCTATAACATGAGATGGGATATCCAACTCCTTCCCATTCCAATCCTGAGACACTTCCGATAGCAGAGATGTGATATCTCAATGCTTATACCAAACCTGAGACCCTTCCTATAACATGAGATGTGATATCCAAATCCTTCCCGTTCCAAACCTGAGACCCTTCCTTTAGCATGAGATGTGATATCCAGCTCCTTCCCATTCCAATCCTGAGACACTTCCGATAGCATGAGATGTGATATCTCAATGCTTCTAATATCAAAACTGAGACCCTCCCTATAGCATGATATGTGATATCTAAGTCCTTCCCATTCCAATCCTGAGACCCTCCCTATAGCATGAGATGTGATATCCAACTCCTTCCCATTCCAATCCTGAGACCCTTCCTATAGCATGAGATATGATATCTCAATACTTCTAATACCAAACGTGAGATCCTTCCGATAACATGAGATGTGATATCCAAATCCTTCCCCTTCCAAACCTGAGACCCTCCCTTTAGCATGAAATGTGATATCCAACTCCTTCCTATTCCAATCCTGAGACTCTTCTGATAGCATGAGATGTGATATCTCAATGCTTCTAATACCAAACCTGAGATCCTTCCGATAGCATGAGATGTGATATCTCAATGCTTCTAATACCAAACCTGAGATCCTTCCTATAACATGAGATGTGATATCCAAATCCTTCCCCTTCCAAACCTGAGACCCTCCCTTTAGCATGAGATGTGATATCTAACTCCTTCCCATTCCATTCCTGAGACCCTTCTGATAGCATGAGATGTGATATCTCAATGCCTCTAATACCAAACCTGAGATCCTACCTCTAACATGAAATGAGATATCCAACTCTTTCCCCTTCCAAACCTGAGAGCCTTCCTATAGCATGAGATGTGATATCCAAGTCCTTCCCATTCCAATACTGAGACCCTTCCTATAGCTTGAGATGTGATATCCAACTCCTTCCCATTCCAATTCTGAGACCCTTCCTATAGCATGAGATGTGATATCTCAATGCTTATACCAAACCTGAGAGCCTACCTATAGCATGAGATGTGATATCCAAGTCCATCCCATTCCAATCCTTAGACCCTTCCTACAGCATGCGATGTGATATCTCAATGATTCTAATACCAAACCAGAGACTGTTCCTATAACATGAGATGGGATATCCAACTCCTTCCCATTCCAATTCTGAGACCCTTCCTATACTATGAGACTTGATATCTCAATGCTTCTAATACCAAACCTGAGACCCGTAATATAACGTGAGATGTGATATCCAAATCCTTCCCCTTCCAAACCTTAGACCCTTCCTTTATCATGAGATGTGATATCCAACTCCTTCCCATTCCAATCCTGAGACCCTTCCGATATCATGAGATGTGATATCTCAAAGCTTCTAATATCAAACTTGAGACCCTCCCTATAGCATGAGATGTGATATCCAAGTCCTTCCCATTCCAATCCTGAGACCCTTCCTATAGCATGAGATGTGATATCTCAATGCTTCTAATACCAAACCTGAGACCCTTCCTATAACATGAGATGGGAATATCCAACTCCTTCCCATTCCAATCTTGAGACCCTTCCGATAGCAGAGATTTGATATCTCAATGCTTATACCAAACCTGAGATCCTTCCTATAACATGAGATGTGATATCCAACTCCTTCCCATTCCAATCCTGAGACACTTCCTATAGCATGAGATGTGATATCTCACTGCTTATACCAAACCTGAGACCCTTCCCATAGCAGGAGATGTGATATCCAACTCCTTCCCATTCCAATCCTCAGACCCTTCCTATAGCATGAGATGTGATATCTCAATGCTTCTAATGTCAAACTTGAGACCCTACCTATAGCATGAGATGTGATATCCAAGTCCTTCCCATTCCAATCCTAAGACACTTCCTATAGCATGAGATGTGATATCTCAATGCTTCTAATACCAAACTTGAGACTCTTCCTATAACATGAGATGGGATATCCAACTCCTTCCCATTCCAATCCTGAGACCCTTTTGATAGCAGAGATGTGATATCTCAATGTTTATACCAAACCTGAGACCCTTCCTACGGCATGAGATGTCATATTCAACTCCTTCCCATTCCAATCCTGAGACCCTTCCTATAGCATGAGATTTGATATCCAACTCCTTCCCATTCCAATCCTGAGACCCTTCCTATAGCATAAGATGTGATGTCTCAATGCTTCTAATACCAAACCTGAGATCCTTCCTATAACATGAGATGTGATATCCAACTCCTTCCATTCCAATCCTGAGACCCTTCCTATAGCATGAGATGTGATATCTCAATGCTTATACCAAACCTGAGACCCTTCCTATAGCATGAGATGTGATATCCAACTCCTTCCCATTCCAATCCTGAGACCCTTCCTATAGCATGAGATGTGATATCTCAATGCTTCTAATACCAAACCTGAGATCCTTCCTCTAACATGAAATGTGAGATCCAACTCCTTCCCTTTCCAAACCTAAGAGCCTATCTATAGCATGAGATGTGATATCCAAGTCCTTCACATTCCAACCCTTAGACCCTTCCTACAGCATGCAATATGATATCTCAATGATTCCAATAACAAACCTGAGACCCGTCCTATAACATGAGATGGGATATCCAACTCCTTCCCATTCCAATCCTGAGACACTTCCGATAGCAGAGATGTGATATCTCAATGTTTATACCAAACCTGAGACCCTTCCTATAACATGAGATGTGATATCCAACTCCTTCCCGTTCCAAACCTGAGACCCTTCCTTTAGCATGAGATGTGATATCCAGCTCCTTCCCATTCCAATCCTGAGACACTTCCGATAGCATGAGATGTGATATCTCAATGCTTCTAATATCAAAACTGAGACCCTCCCTATAGCATGATATGTGATATCTAAGTCCTTCCCATTCCAATCCTGAGACCCTTCCTATAGCATGAGATGTGATATCTCAATGCTTCTACCAAACCTGAGACCCTTCCTTTAGCATGAGATGTGATATCCAACTCCTTCCCATTCCAATCCTGAGACCCTTCCTATAGCATGAGATGTGATATCTCAATACTTCTAATACCAAACCTGAGATCCTTCCGATAACATGAGATGTGATATCTCAATACTTCTAATACCAAACCTGAGATCCATCCTATAACATGAGATGTGATATCCAACTCCTTCCCTTTCCAAACCTGAGAGCCGTTCTATAGCATGAGATGTGATATCCAGGTCCTTCCCATTCCAATCCTTAGACCCTTCCTACAGCATGCAATATGATATCTCAATGCTTATACCAAACCTGAGAACCTTCCTATGGCCTGAGATGTCATGGCCTGAGATGTCATATACAACTCCTTCCCATTCCAATCCTGAGACCCTTCCTTTAGCATGAGATGTGATATCTCAATGCTTATACCAAATCTGAGACCCTTCCTATAGCATGAGATGTGATATCCAATTCCTTCCCATTCCAATCCTGAGACCCTCCCTATAGCATGAGATGTGATATCTCAATGCTTATACCAAACCTGAGAGCCTACCTATAACATGAGATGTGATATCCAAGTCCATCCCATTCCAATCCTTAGACCCTTCCTACAGCATGCGATGTGATATCTCAATGATTCTAATACCAAACCAGAGACTCTTCCTATAACATGAGATGGGATATCCAACTCCTTCCCGTTCCAATCCTGAGCGGCTTCCGATAGCAGAGATGTGATATCTCAATGCTTATACCAAACCTGAGACCCTTCCTATAACATGAGATGTGATATCCAACTCCTTCCCGTTCCAAACCTGAGACACTAACTATAGCATATGTGATATCCAACTCCTTCCCATTCCAAACATGAGAACCTTCCTATAGCAAGAAAGTAATATCCAACTCCTACCCATTCCAATCCTGAGACCCTTCCTATAGCAAGAGATGTGATATCCAAATCCTTCCCATTCCAATCCTGAGACCCTTCCTATAACATGAGATGTGATATCCAACTCCTTCCCATTCCAACCTGAGACACTTCCTAAAGCATGAGAAGGGATATCCAACTCCTTCCCAATCCAATCCTGAGACCCTTCCGATAGCAGAGATGTGATATCTCAATGCTTATACCAAACCTGAGACCCTTCCTATGGCATGAGATGTGATATCCAACTCCTTGCCATTCAAATCCTGAGACCCTTCCTATAGCATGAGAAGGGATATCCAACTCCTTCCCAATCCAATCCTGAGACCCTTCCGATAGCAGCGACGTGATATCTCAATGCTTCTACCAAACCTGAGACCCTTCCTTTAGCATGAGATGTGATATCCAAATCCTTCACATTCCAATCCTGAGACCCTTCCTATAGCATGAGATGTGATATCTCAATGCTTCTAATACCAAACCTGAGATCCTTCCTATAACATGAGATGTGATATCCAATTCCTTCCCATTCCAAACCTGAGACCCTTCCTATTGGATGAGATGTGATATCCAACTCCTTCCCATTCCAACCCTGAGACCCTTCCTATAGCATGAGATGTGATGTCTCAATGCGTCTAATACCAAACCTGAGATCCTTCCTATAACATGAGATGTGATATCCAACTCCTTCCATTCCAATCCTGAGACCCGTCCTATAGCATGAGATGTGATATCTCAATGCTTATACCAAACCTGAGACCCTTCCTATAGCATGAGATGTGATATCCAACTGCTTCCCATTCCAATCCTGAGACCCTTCCTATCGCATGAGATGTGATATCTCAATGCTTCTAATACCAAACCTGAGATCCTTCCTCTAACATGAAATGTGATATCCAACTCCTTCCCTTTCCAAACCTAAGAGCCTATCTATAGTATGAGATGTGATATCCAAGTCCTTCACATTCCAACCCTTAGACCCTTCCTACAGCATGCAATATGATATCTCAATGATTCTAATAACAAACCTGAGACCCGTCCTATAACATGAGATGGGATATCCAACTCCTTCCCATTCCAATCCTGAGACACTTCCGATAGCAGAGATGTGATATCTCAATGCTTATACCAAACCTGAGACCCTTCCTATAACATGAGATGTGATATCCAAATCCTTCCCGTTCCAAACCTGAGACCCTTCCTTTAGCATGAGATGTGATATCCAGCTCCTTCCCATTCCAATCCTGAGACACTTCCGATAGCATGAGATGTGATATCTCAATGCTTCTAATATCAAAACTGAGACCCTCCCTATAGCATGATATGTGATATCTTAGTCCTTCCCATTCCAATCCTGAGACCCTCCCTATAGCATGAGATGTGATATCCAACTCCTTCCCATTCCAATCCTGAGACCCTTCCTATAGCATGAGATATATCTCAATACTTCTAATACCAAACGTGAGATCCTTCCGATAACATGAGATGTGATATCCAAATCCTTCCCCTTCCAAACCTGAGACCCTCCCTTTAGCATGAAATGTGATATCCAACTCCTTCCTATTCCAATCCTGAGACTCTTCTGATAGCATGAGATGTGATATCTCAATGCTTCTAATACCAAACCTGAGATCCTTCCTATAACATGAGATGTGATATCCAAATCCTTCCCCTTCCAAACCTGAGACCCTCCCTTTAGCATGAGATGTGATATCTAACTCCTTCCCATTCCATTCCTCAGACCCTTCTGATAGCATGAGATGTGATATCTCAATGCCTCTAATACCAAACCTGAGATCCTACCTCTAACATGAAATGAGATATCCAACTCTTTCCCCTTCCAAACCTGAGAGCCTTCCTATAGCATGAGATGTGATATCCAAGTCCTTCCCATTCCAATACTGAGACCCTTCCTACAGCTTGAGATGTGATATCCAACTCCTTCCCATTCCAATTCTGAGACCCTTCCTATAGCATGAGATGTGATATCTCAATGCTTATACCAAACCTGAGAGCCTACCTATAGCATGAGATGTGATATCCAAGTCCATCCCATTCCAATCCTTAGACCCTTCCTACAGCATGCGATGTGATATCTCAATGATTCTAATACCAAACCAGAGACTCTTCCTATAACATGAGATGGGATATCCAACTCCTTCCCATTCCAATTCTGAGACCCTTCCTATACTATGAGACTTGGTATCTCAATGCTTCTAATACCAAACCTGAGACCCGTAATATAACATGAGATGTGATATCCAAATCCTTCCCCTTCCAAACCTTAGACCCTTCCTTTATCATGAGATGTGATATCCAACTCCTTCCCATTCCAATCCTGAGACCCTTCCGATATCATGAGATGTGATATCTCAAAGCTTCTAATATCAAACTTGAGACCCTCCCTATAGCATGAGATGTGATATCCAAGTCCTTCCCATTCCAATCCTGAGACCCTTCCTATAGCATGAGATGTGATATCTCAATGCTTCTAATACCAAACCTGAGACCCTTCCTATAACATGAGATGGGAATATCCAACTCCTTCCCATTCCAATCTTGAGACCCTTCCGATAGCAGAGATGTGATATCTCAATGCTTATACCACACCTGAGATCCTTCCTATAACATGAGATGTGATATCCAACTCCTTCCCATTCCAATCCTGAGACACTTCCTATAGCATGAGATGTGATATCTCACTGCTTATACCAAACCTGAGACCCTTCCCATAGCAGGAGATGTGATATCCAACTCCTTCCCATTCCAATCCTCAGACCCTTCCTATAGCATGAGATGTGATATCTCAATGCTTCTAATGTCAAACTTGAGACCCTACCTATAGCATGAGATGTGATATCCAAGTCCTTCCCATTCCAATCCTGAGACACTTCCTATAGCATGAGATGTGATATCTCAATGCTTCTAATACCAAACCTGAGACTCTTCCTATAACATGAGATGGGATATCCAACTCCTTCCAATTCCAATCCTGAGACCCTTTTGATAGCAGAGATGTGATATCTCAATGTTTATACCAAACCTGAGACCCTTCCTACGGCATGAGATGTCATATTCAACTCCTTCCCATTCCAATCCTGAGACCCTTCCTATAGCATGAGATTTGATATCCAACTCCTTCCCATTCCAATCCTGAGACCCTTCCTATAGCATGAGATGTGATGTCTCAATGCTTCTAATACCAAACCTCAGATCCTTCCTATAACATGAGATGTGATATCCAACTCCTTCCATTCCAATCCTGAGACCCTTCCTATAGCACGAGATGTGATATCTCAATGCTTCTAATATCAAAACTGAGACCCTCCCTCGAGCATATGTGATATCTAAGTCCTTCCCATTCCAATCCTGAGACCCTTCCTATAGCATGAGATGTGATATCTAAATACTTCTAATACCAAACCTGAGATCCTTCCGATAACATGAGATGTGATATCTCAATACTTCTAATACCAAACCTGAGATCCATCCTATAACATGAGATGTGATATCCAAATCCTTCCCCTTCCAAACCTGAGACCCTCCCTTTAGCATGAGATGTGATATCCAACTCCTTCCCATTCCAATCCTGAGACCCTTCTGATAGCATAAGATATGATATCTCAATGCTTCTATACCAAACCTGAGATCCTTCCGATAGCATGAGATGTGATATCTCAATACTTCTAATACCAAACCTGAGATCCTTCCTATAACATGAGATGTGATATCCAAATCCTTATCTTCCAAACCTGAGACCCTCCTTTTACCATGAGATGTGATATCCAACTCCTTCCCATTCCAATCCTGAGACTCTTCTGATAGCATAAGATATGATATCTCAATGCTTCTATACCAAACCTGAGATCCTTCTGATAGCATGAGATGTGATATCTCAATGCTTCTAATACCAAACCTGAGATCCTACCTCTAACATGAAATGTGATATCCAACTCTTTCCCCTTGCAAACCTGAGAGCCTTCCTATAGCATGAGATGTGATATCCAAGTCCTTCCCATTCCAATCCTGAGACCCTTCCTATAACATGAGATGTGATATCCAACTCCTTCCCATTCCAACCTGAGACCCTTCCTATAGCATGAGATGGGATATCTAACTCCTTCCAAATCCAATCCTGATACCCTTCCGATAGCATGAGATGTGATAACCCAATGCTTCTACCAAACCTGAGACCCATATTATGGCATGAGATGTGATATCAGACTCCTTCCCATTCTAATCCTGAGACTCTTCCTATAGCTTGAAATGTGATATCCAACTCCTTCCCATTCCAATTCTGAGACCCTTCCTATACCATGAGACTTGATATCTCAATGCTTCTAATACCAAACCTGAGACCCGTCCTATAACATGAGATGTGATATCCAAATCCTTCCCCTTCCAAACCTTAGACCCTTCCTTTATCATGAGATGTGATATCCAACTCCTTCCCATTCCAATCTTGAGACCCTTCCGATATCATGAAATGTGATATCTCAATGCTTCTATCAAACTTGAGACCCTCCCTATAGCATGAGATGTGATATCCAACTCCTTCCCATTCCAATCCTGAGACCCTTCTGATAGCATAAGATATATCTCAATGCTTCTATACCAAACCTGAGATCCTTCCGATAGCATGAGATGTGATATCTCAATACTTCTAATACCAAACCTGAGATCCTTCCTATAACATGAGATGTGATATTCAAATCCTTATCTTCCAAACCTGAGACCCTCCCTTTACCATGAGATGTGATATCCAACTCCTTCCCATTCCAATCCTGAGACTCTTCTGATAGCATAAGATATGATATCTCAATGCTTCTATACCAAACCTGAGATCCTTCTGATAGCATGAGATGTGATATCTCAATGCTTCTAATACCAAACCTGAGATCCTACCTCTAACATGAAATGTGATATCCAACTCTTTCCCCTTGCAAACCTGAGAGCCTTCCTATAGCATGAGATGTGATATCCAAGTCCTTCCCATTCCAATCCTGAGACCCTTCCTATAACATGAGATTTGATATCCAACTCCTTCCCATTCCAACCTGAGACCCTTCCTATAGCATGAGATGGGATATCCAACTCCTTCCAAATCCAATCCCGATACCCTTCCGATAGCATGAGATGTGATAACCCAATGCTTCTACCAAACCTGAGACCCATATTATGGCATGAGATGTGATATCAAACTCCTTCCCATTCTAATCCTGAGACCCTTCCTATAGCTTGAAATGTGATATCCAACTCCTTCCCATTCCAATTCTGAGACCCTTCCTATACCATGAGACTTGATATCTCAATGCTTCTAATACCAAACCTGAGACCCGTCCTATAACATGAGATGTGATATCCAAATCCTTCCCCTTCCAAACCTTAGACACTTCCTTTATCATGAGATGTGATATCCAACTCCTTCCCATTCCAATCTTGAGACCCTTCCGATATCATGAAATGTGATATCTCAATGCTTCTATCAAACTTGAGACCCTCCCTATAGCATGAGATGTGATATCCAAGTCCTTCCCATTCCAATCCTGAGACCCGTCCTATAACATGAGATGGGATATCCAACTCCTTCCCATTCCAATCCTGAGACACTTCCGATAGCAGAGATGTGATATCTCAATGTTTATACCAAACCTGAGACCCTTCCTATAACACGAGATGTGATATCCAACTCCTTCCCATTCCAATCCTGAGACCCTTCCTATAGCATGAGATGTGATATCCAACTCCATCCCATTCCAATCCTGAGACCCTTCCTATAGCATGAGATGTGATGTCTCAATGCTTCTAATACCAAACCTGAGATCCTTCCTTTAACATGAGATGTGATATCCAACTCCTTCCATTCCAATCCTTAGACCCTTCCTACAGCATTTAATATGATATCTCAATGATTTTAATAAAAAACCTGAGACCCGTCCTATAACATGAGATGGGATATCCAACTCCTTCCCATTCCAATCCTGAGACACTTCCGATAGCAGAGATGTGATATCTCAATGTTTATACCAAACCTGAGACCCTTCCTATAACATGAGATGTGATATCCAACTCCTTCCCGTTCCAAACCTGAGACCCTTCCTTTAGCATGAGATGTGATATCCAGCTCCTTCCCATTCCAATCCTGAGAAACTTCCGATAGCATGAGATGTGATATCTTAATGCTTCTAATATCAAAACTGAGACCCTCCCTATAGCATATGTGATATCTAAATCCTTCCCATTCCAATCCTGAGACCCTATAGCATGAGATGTGCTATCTCAATGCTTATCCTTGATTCCTGTAGTAAATTGATTTCCTTTGCAGGCCGACTCCTGTCACGAATGCCTTGTCTGCATGCATTCTCTCCTGGCCATTCGCTCACCGTGGCTATTTGCCTACCCCCTTCCTCTCTCAGTGGATGGACTTCTCCATCCTAGCCTCCTACCACTCAACTCCGCCTACTTGGAGAATTCAACATGAACCTGTATGCTTCCTGACCTGGACTTTTACGAGATCTGCAACTCTTCATGTCGCTGGCCCTACACACTGCAGGGAATACTCAGGATTTTCTGATCTCAGACCTCCCCCTCTGTAACCCTCTCAACAATCCTCTCCCGTGGTGATCAAGTTGTCATCTCCAAAGAAGGCTAACTGCCAGCTATTCCTCCTCAGAGGAGTTCTCCCTTTCTGTCCCTGCTCCCTGCACAGTTTCGCGATGCAAACACTCGCTTTCCTGCTCTCTGGCTTAGACGCTTTTCCTTCTCAGAGGCCTTCTTCCTTTCTGCCCTTTTCGCGTTGCAAGTACTCGCTTCCCAGCTCTCTGGTTTAGACACGTGTTCCCTGCCTTCTCTCCTCTTCCCGCTGTCTTCAAATCAAAAAATGAGCTCCAAAAGATACACAGTGCTCAGAATGCTCTATAACACCCATTATTCAACATATAGCCGTAACCCGCTAGACGTATTGAAACGTGCTGTAAACTAGCAAAAACAGCTAGAAAATGTACTTTCCTCGCGTTTTTGTAAATGCTAATTCTGATGGGTTCCCATGTATGTACTGTCCGTGCGTTTGTTGTTGAATCCTGAAGTTTTTAACCACTGTTCTCCCATACAAGGGGGGGTCAACGTCTACTGCTGTTCACAGGCTGAATGTATACGGCTGAAATCTTCAAGGCATTATCAGCTTTCCTGACTGTTTTGGAACGTGTATTTGCCATCTGTTAATGCAGTCGCCCTGTGTTCATCGTCCCTTCTACTTCACAGGCTGCACTCCCCTGGTGATCACATTCTCCTCTCCAGAGCAGGCTGACTACCAGCTGCTCCTCCTCATAGGCGTTCATCCTTTCTGTCCCTGCTCCCTGCACCGTTCCGCGTTGCATGTACTCGCTTCCCAGCTCTCTGGTTTAGATGCGTGTTCCCTGCCTTCTCTCCTCTTCCTACAGCCTTCCAATGAGCTCCACAAGATAGTGTTCAGAATGCTTTATAACCCCATTATTCAACATATAGCTGTAACCCGCTAGACGTATTGAAAGGTGCTAAAAACGAGCAGAAACAGCTCGAAAATGTACTTTTCTCGCGTTTTGCTAAATGCGAATTCTGGTGGATTCCCATTTTGTACTCTGTTCGTGCGTTTGTTCAGTCGAATCCTGGTCTTTTGAACCACTCTTCTCCCATACAAAGGAGGGTCAAAATGTGTTGTTCACAGGCTGAATTTATACTGCTGAAATGCTCGCTTCCCTGCTCTCTGGTTTAGATGCGTGTTCCCTGCCTTCTCTCCTCTTCCTACAGCCTTCCAATGAGCTCCACTAGATAGTGTTCAGAATGCTTTATAACCCCATTATTCAACATATAGCTGTAACCCGCTAGACGTATTGAAACGTGCTAAAAACTAGCAAAAATAGCTAGAAAATGTACTTCCCTCGCGTTTTTGTAAATGCGAATTCTGGTGGGTTCCCATGTTGTATGTACTGTGTCCGTGCGTTTGTGTCGAATCCTGACGTTTTTAACCACTGTTCTCCCATACTAGGGAGGGGGGGGTCAACATCTGCTGTTCACAGGCTGAATGTATACGGCTGAAATCTTCAAGGCATTATCAGCTTTCCTGACTGTTTTGGAACGTGTATTTGCCATCTGTTAATGCAGTCGCCCTTTGTTCATCGTTCTTTCTAGTTTACAGGCTGCACTCCCCTAGTGATCACATTCTTCTCTCCTATGCAGGCTAACTACCAGCTGCTCCTCCTCATAGGTGTTCATCCTTTCTGTCCCTGCTCCCTGCACCGTTTCGCGTTGCATGTACTCGCTTCCCAGCTCTCTGGTTGAGATGCGTGTTCCCTGCCTTCTCTCCTCTTCCTACAGCCTTCCAATTTGCTCCACAAGATACAGTGTTCAGAATGCTTTATAACACCCATTATTCAACATATAGCTGTAACCCGATAGACGTATTGAAACGTGCTAAAAACTAGCAAAAACAGCTAGAAAATGTACTTCCAAGTAGGAGTTGGATATTACTTTCTTGCTATAGGAAGGGTCTCATGTTTGGAATGGGAAGGAGTTGGATATCACATATGCTATAGTTAGTGTCTCAGGTTTGGAACGGGAAGGAGTTGGATATCACATCTCATGTTATAGGAAGGGTCTCAGGTTTGGTATAAGCATTGAGATATCACATCTCTGCTATCGGAAGCGGCTCAGGATTGGAATGGGAAGGAGTTGGATGTATTAGAATCATTGAGATATCACATCGCATGCTGTAGGAAGGGTCTAAGGATTGGAATGGGGTGGACTTGGATATCACATCTCATGCTATAGGTAGGCTCTCAGTTTTGGTATAAGCATTGAGATATCACATCTCATGCTATAGGAAGGGTCTCAGGATTGGAATGGGAAGGAATTGGATATCACATCTCATGCTATAGGAAGGGTCTCAGATTTGGTATAAGCATTGAGATATCACATCTCATGCTAAAGGAAGGGTCTCAGGATTGGAATGGGAAGGAGTTGTATATGACATCTCAGGCCATAGGAAGGTTCTCTGGTTTGGTATAAGCATTGAGATATCACATCTCTGCTATCGGAAAGGTCTCAGGATTGGAATGGGAAGGAGTTGGATATCCCATCTCATGTTATAGGAAGGGTCTCAGGTTTGGTATTAGAAGCATAGAGATATCACATCTCATGCTATAGGAAGGGTCTCAGGATTGGAATGGGAAGGACTTGGATGTCACATCTCATGCTATAGGGAGGGTCTCAAGTTTGATATTAGAAGCATTGAGATAACAAATCTCATGATATCGGAAGGGTCTCAGGATTGGAATGGGAAGGAGTTGGATATCACATCTCATGATAAAGGAATGGTCTAAGGTTTGGAAGGGGAAGGATTTGGATATCACATCTCATGTTATAGGACGGGTCTCAGGTTTGGTATTAGAAGCATTGAGATATCAAGTCTCATGGTATACGAAGGGTCTCAGAATTGGAATGGGAAGGAGTTGGATATCACACCTCAAGCTATAGGAAGGGTCTCAGGATTGGAATGGGAAGGAGTTTGATATCACATCTCATGCCATAGTATGGGTCTCAGGTTTGGTAGAAGCATTGGGATATCACATCTCATGCTATCGGAAGGGTATCAGTATTGGATTTGGAAGAAGTTGGATATCCCATCTCATGCTATAGGAAGGGTCTCAGGTTGGAATGGGAAGGAGTTGGATATCACATTTCATGTTATAGGAAGGGTCTCAGGATTGGAATGGGAAGGACTTGGATATCATATCTCATGCTATAGGACGGGTCTCAGGTTTGTTATTAGAATCATTGAGATATCATATTGCATGCTGTAGGAAGGGTCTAAGGATTGGAATGGGAAGGACCTGGATATCACATCTCATGCTATAGATAGGCTCTTAGGTTTGGAAAGGGAAGGAGTTGGATATCACATCTCATGTTATAGGATGGATCTCAGGTTTGGTATTAGAAGTATTGAGATATCACATCTCATGTTATCGGAAGGATCTCAGGTTTGGTATTAGAAGTATTGAGATATCACATCTCATGCTATAGGAAGGGTCTCAGGATTGGAATGGGAAGGAGTTGGATATCACATCTCATGCTAAAGGAAGGGTCTCAGGTTTGGTAGAAGCATTGAGATATTACATCTCATGCTATAGGAAGGGTCTCAGGATTGGAATGGGAAGGACTTAGATATCACATATCATGCTATAGGGAGGGTCTCAGTTTTGATATTAGAAGCATTGAGATATCACATCTCATGCTATCGGAAGTGTCTCAGGATTGGAATGGGAAGGATATCACATCTCATGCTAAAGGAAGGGTCTCAGGTTTGGAACGGGAAGGAGTTAAATTTCACATCTCATGTTATAGGAAGGGTCTCAGGTTTGGTATAAACATTGAGATATCACATCTCTGCTATCGGAAGTGTCTCAGGATTGGCATGGGAAGGAGTTGGATATCCCATCTCATGTTATAGGACGGGTCTCAGGTTTGTTATTAGAATCATTGAGATATCATATTGCATGCTGTAGGAAGGGTCTAAGGGTTGGAATGTGAAGGACTTGGATATCACATCTCATGCTATAGATAGGCTCTTAGGTTTGGAAAGGGAAGGAGTTGGATATCACATTTCATGTTAGAGGAAGGATCTCAGGTTTGGTATTAGAAGCATTGAGATATCACATCTCATGCTATAGGAAGGGTCTCAGGATTGGAATGGGAAAGAGTTGGATATCACATCTCATGCTATAGGAAGGGTCTCAGGTTTGGTATAAGCATTGAGATATCACATCTCATGCTATAGGACGGGTCTCAGGATTGGAATGGAAGGAGTTGGATATCACATCTCATGTTATAGGAAGGATCTCAGGTTTGGTATTAGAAGCATTGAGACATCACATCTCATGCTATAGGAAGGGTCTGAGGGTTGGAATGGGAAGGAGTTGGATATCACATCTCATCCAATAGGAAGGGTCTCAGGTTTGGAATGGGAAGTAATTGGATATCACATCTCATGTTATAGGAAGGATCTCAGGTTTGGTATTAGAAGCATTGAGATATCAAATCTCATGCTATAGGAAGGGTCTCAGGATTGGAATGTGAAGGATTTGGATATCACATCTCATGCTAAAGGAAGGGTCTCAGGTTTGGTAGAAGCATTGAGATATCACGTCTCTGCTATCGGAAGGGTCTCAGGATTGGATTGGGAAGGAGTTGGATATCCCTTTTCATGCTATAGGAAGGGTCTCAGGTTTGGTATAAGCATTGAGATATCACATCTCTGCTATCGGAAGGGTCTCAGGATTGGATTGGGAAGGAGTTGGATATCCCTTCTCATGCTATAGGAAGTGTCTCAGGTTGGAATGGGAAGGAGTTGGATATCACATCTCATGTTATAGGAAGGGTCTCAGGATTGGAATGGGAAGGATTTGGATATCACATCTCTTGCTATAGGAAGGGTCTCAGGATTGGAATGGGTAGGAGTTGGATATTACTTTCTTGCTATAGGAAGGGTCTCATGTTTGGAATGGGAAGGAGTTGGATATCACATATGCTATAGTTAGTGTCTCAGGTTTGGAACGGGAAGGAGTTGGATATCACATCTCATGTTATAGGAAGGGTCTCAGGTTTGGTATAAGCATTGAGATATCACATCTCTGCTATCGGAAGCGGCTCAGGATTGGAATGGGAAGGAGTTGGATATCCCATCTCATGTTATAGGAAGAGTCTCTGGTTTGGTATTAGAATAATTGAGATATCACATTGCATGTTGTAGGAAGGGTCTAAGGATTGGAATGGGATGGACTTGGATATCACATCTCATGCTATAGGTAGGCTCTCAGGTTTGGTATAAGCATTGAGATATCACATCTCATGCTATAGGAAGGGTCTCAGGATTGGAATGGGAAGGAATTGGATATCACATCTCATGCTATAGGAAGGGTCTCAGATTTGGTATAAGCATTGAGATATCACATATCATGCTAAAGGAAGGGTCTCAGGATTGGAATGGGAAGGAGTTGTATATGACATCTCAGGCCATAGGAAGGTTCTCAGGTTTGGTATAAGCATTGAGATATCACATCTCTGCTATCGGAAAGGTCTCAGGATTTGAATGGGAAGGAGTTGGATATCCCATCTCATGTTATAGGAAGGATCTCAGGTTTGGTATTAGAAGCATAGAGATATCACATCTCATGCTATAGGAAGGGTCTCAGGATTGGAATGGGAAGGACTTGGATGTCACATCTCATGCTATAGGGAGGGTCTCAAGTTTGATATTAGAAGCATTGAGATAACAAATCTCATGATATCGGAAGGGTCTCAGGATTGGAATGGGAAGGAGTTGGATATCACATCTCATGATAAAGGAAGGGTCTAAGGTTTGGAGGGGAAGGATTTGGATATCACATCTCATGTTATAGGACGGGTCTCAGGTTTGGTATTAGAAGCATTGAGATATCAAGTCTCATGGTATAAGAAGGGTCTCAGAATTGGAATGGGAAGGAGTTGGATATCACACCTCAAGCTATAGGAAGGGTCTCAGGATTGGAATGGGAAGGAGTTTGATATCACATCTCATGCCATAGTATGGGTCTAAGGTTTGGTAGAAGCATTGGGATATCACATCTCATGCTATCGGAAGGGTATCAGTATTGGATTTCGAAGAAGTTGGATATCCCATCTCATGCTATAGGAAGGGTCTCAGGTTGGAATGGGAAGGAGTTGGATATCACATTTCATGTTATAGGAAGGGTCTCAGGATTGGAATGGGAAGGACTTGGATATCATATCTCATGCTATAGGACGGGTCTCAGGTTTGTTATTAGAATCATTGAGATATCATATTGCATGCTGTAGGAAGGGTCTAAGGATTGGAATAGGAAGGACCTGGATATCACATCTCATGCTATAGATAGGCTCTTAGGTTTGGAAAGGGAAGGAGTTGGATATCACATTTCATGTTAGAGGAAGGATCTCAGGTTTGGTATTAGAAGCACTGAGATATCACATCTCATGCTATAGGAAGGGTCTCAGGATTGGAATGGGAAGTAGTTGGATATCACATCTCATGCTATAGGAAGGGTCTCAGGTTTGGTATAAGCATTGAGATATCACATCTCATGCTATAGGACGGGTCTCAGGATTGGAATGGAAGGAGTTGGATATCACATCTCATGTTATAGGAAGGATCTCAGGTTTGGTATTAGAATCATTGAGACATCACATCTCATGCTATAGGAAGGGTCTCAGGGTTGGAATGGGAAGGAGTTGGAAATCACAACTCATCCAATAGGAAGGGTCTCAGGTTTGGAATGGGAAGGAATTGGATATCACATCTCATGTTATAGGAAGGATCTCAGGTTTGGTATTAGAAGCATTGAGATATCACATCTCATGCTATACGAAGGGTCTCAGGATTGGAATGTGAAGGATTTGGATATCACATCTCATGCTATAGGAAGGGTCTCAGGTTTGGTAGAAGCATTGAGATATCACGTCTCTGCTATCGGAAGGGTCTCAGGATTGGATTGGGAAGGAGTTGGATATCCCTTCTCATGCTATAGGAAGGGTCTCAGGATTTGAATGGCAAGGAGTTGGATATCACACCTCATGCCATACGAAGGGTCTCAGGTTTGGTATAAGCATTGAGATATCACATCTCTGCTATCGGAAGGGTCTCAGGATTGGAATGGGAAGGAGTTGGATATTCCCATCTCATGTAATAGGAAGGGTCTCAGGTTTGGTATTAGAAGCATTGAGATATCACATCTCATGCTATAGGAAGGGTCTCAGGATTGGAATGGGAAGGACTTGGATATCACATCTCATGCTATAGGGAGGGTCTCAAGTTTGATATTAGAAGCTTTGAGATATCACATCTCATGATATCGGAAGGGTCTCAGGATTGGAATGGGAAGGAGTTGGATATCACATCTCATGATAAAGGAAGGGTCTAAGGTTTGGAAGGGGAAGGATTTGGATATCACATCTCATGTTATATTACGGTTCTCAGGTTTGGTATTAGAAGCATTGAGATATCAAGTCTCAGAGTATAGGAAGGGTCTCAGAATTGGAATGGGAAGGAGTTGGATATCACATCTCAAGCTATAGGAAGGGTCTCAGGATTGGAATGGGAAGGACTTGGATATCACATCTCATGCTATAGGAAGGCTCTCAGGTTTGGAAGGGGAAAGAGTTGGATATCACATTTCATGTTAGAGGTAGGATCTCAGGTTTGGTATTAGAGGCATTGAGATATCACATCTCATGCTATCAGAAGGGTCTCGGGAATGGAATGGGAAGGAGTTGGATATCACATCTCATGCTAAAGGGAGGGTCTCAGGTTTGGAAGGGAAAGGATTTGGATATCATATCTCATGTTATAGGAAGGATCTCAGGTTTGGTATTAGAAGCATTGAGATATCACATCTCATGCTATCAGAAGGGTCTCAGGATTGGAATGGGAAGGAGTTGGATATCACATATCATGCTAAAGGGAGGGTCTCAGGTTTGGAAGGGGAAGGATTTGGATATCACATCTCATGTTATCGGAAGGATCTCACGTTTGGTATTAGAAGTATTGAGATATCATATCTCATGCTATAGGAAGGGTCTCAGGATTGGAATGGGAAGGAGTTGGATATCACATCTCATGTTATAGGAAGTGTCTCAGGATTGTAATGGGAAGGACTTGGATATCACATCTCATGCTATAGGTAGGGTCTCAAGTTTGATATTAGAAGCATTGAGATATCACATCTCATGCTATAGGAAGGGTCTGAGGATTGGAATGGGAAGGAGTTGGATATCACATCTCATGCTATGGGAAGGGTCTCAGGTTTGGTATAAGCAGTGAGATATCACATCTCATGCTATAGGAAGTGTCTCAGGATTGGAATGGGAAGGAGTTGGATATCACATCTCATGTTATAGGAAGGATCTCAGGTTTGGTATAAGCATTGAGATATCACATCTCTGCTACCAGAAGGGTCTCAGGATTGGAATGGGAAGGAGTTGGATATTCCCATCTCATGTTATAGGAAGGGTCTCAGGTTTGGTATTAGAAGCATTGAGATATCACATCTCATGCTATAGGAAGGGTCTCAGGATTGGAATGGGAAGGACTTGGATATCACATCTCATGCTATAGGGAGGGTCTCAAGTTTGATATTAGAAGCTTTGAGATATCACATCTCATGATATCGGAAGGGTCTCAGGATTGGAATGGGAAGGAGTTGGATATCACATCTCATGATAAAGGAAGGGTCTAAGGTTTGGAAGGGGAAGGATTTGGATATCACATCTCATGTTATATTACGGGTCTCACGTTTGTATTAGAAGCATTGAGATATCAAGTCTCATAGTATAGGAAGGGTCTCAGAATTGGAATGGGAAGGAGTTGGATATCACATCTCAAGCTATAGGAAGGGTCTCAGGATTGGAATGGGAAGGACTTGGATATCACATCTCATGCTATAGGAAGGCTCTCAGGTTTGGAAGGGGAAAGAGTTGGATATCACATTTCATGTTAGAGGTAGGATCTCAGGTTTGGTATTAGAGGCATTGAGATATCACATCTCATGCTATCAGAAGGGTCTCAGGAATGGAATGGGAAGGAGTTGGATATCACATCTCATGCTAAAGGGAGGGTCTCAGGTTTGGAAGGGGAAGGATTTGGATATCACATCTCATGTTATAGGAAGGATCTCAGGTTTGGTATTAGAAGCATTGAGATATCACATCTCATGCTATCGGAAGGATCTCAGGTTTGGTATTAGAAGCATTGAGATATCACATCTCATGCTATCAGAAGAGTCTCAGGATTGGAATAGGAAGGAGTTGGATATCACATCTCATGCTAAAGGGAGGGTCTCAGGATTGGAAGGGGAAGGATTTGGATATCACATCTCATGTTATCGGAAGGATCTCACGTTTGGTATTAGTAGTATTGAGATATCATATCTCATGCTATAGGAAGGGTCTCAGGATTGGAATGGGAAGGAGTTGGATATCACATCTCATGCTATAGGGAGGGTCTCAGGATTGGAATGGGAAGGACTTAGATATCACATATCATGCTATAGGGAGGGTCTCAGTTTTGATATTAGAAGCATTGAGATATCACATCTCATGCTATAGGAAGTGTCTCAGGATTGGAATGGGAAGGTGCTGGATATCACATCTCATGCTAAAGGAAGGGTCTCAGGTTTGGAACGGGAAGGGTTTGGATATCACATCTCATGTTATAGGAAGGGTCTCAGGTTTGGTATGAGCATTGAGATATCACATCTCTGCTATCGGAAGTTTCTCAGGATTGGAATGGGAAGGAGTTGGATATCCCATCTCATGTTATAGGACGGGTCTCAGGTTTGTTATTAGAATCATTGAGATATCATATTGCATGCTGTAGGAAGGGTCTAAGGGTTGGAATGGGAAGGACTTGGATATCACATCTCATGGTATAGATAGGCTCTTAGGTTTGGAAAGGGAAGGAGTTGGATATCACATTTCATGTTAGAGGAAGGATCTCAGGTTTGGTATTAGAAGCATTGAGATATCACATCTCATGCTATAGGAAGGGTCTCAGGATTGGAATGGGAAGCAGTTGGATATCACATCTCATGCTAAAGGGAGGGTCTCAGGTTTGGAAGGGGAAGGATTTGGATATCACATCTCATGTTATAGGAAGGATCTCAGGTTTGGTATTAGAAGCATTGAGATATCACATCTCATGCTATCGGAAGGATCTCAGGTTTGGTATTAGAAGCATTGAGATATCACATCTCATGATATCAGAAGAGTCTCAGGATTGGAATAGGAAGGAGTTGGATATCCCATCTCATGTTATAGGACGGGTCTCAGGTTTGTTATTGGAATCATTGAGATATCATATTGCATGCTGTAGGAAGGGTTTAAGGGTTGGAATGTGAAGGACTTGGATATCACATCTCATGCTATAGATAGGCTCTTAGGTTTGGAAAGGGAAGGAGTTGGATCTCACATTTCATGTTAGAGGAAGGATCTCAGGTTTGGTATTAGAAGCATTGAGATATCACATCTCATGCTATAGGAAGGGTCTCAGGATTGGAATGGGAAGGAGTTGGATATCACATCTCATGCTATAGGAAGGGTCTCAGGTTTGGTATAAGCATTGAGATATCACATCTCATGCTATAGGAAGGGTCTCAGGATTGGAATGGAAGGAGTTGGATATCAGATCTCATGTTATAGGAAGGATCTCAGGTTTGGTATTAGAAGCATTGAGATATCACATCTCATGCTATAGGAAGGGTCTCAGGATTGGAATGTGAAGGATTTGGATATCACATCTCATGCTAAAGGAAGGGTCTCAGGTTTGGTAGAAGCATTGAGATATCACGTCGCTGCTATCGGAAGGGTCTCAGGATTGGATTGGGAAGGAGTTGGATATCCCTTCTCATGCTATAGGAAGGGTCTCAGGATTTGAATGGCAAGGAGTTGGATATCACATCTCATGCCATAGGAAGGGTCTCAGGTTTGGTATAAGCATTGAGATATCACATCTCTGCTATCGGAAGGGTCTCAGGATTGGATTGGGAATGAGTTGGATATCCCTTCTCATGCTATAGGAAGTGTCTCAGGTTGGAATGGGAAGGAGTTGGATATCACATCTCATGTTATAGGAAGGGTCTCAGGATTGGAATGGGAAGGAGTTGGATATTACTTTCTTGCTATAGGAAGGGTCTCATGTTTGGAATGGGAAGGAGTTGGATATCACATATGCTATAGTTAGTGTCTCAGGTTTGGAACGGGAAGGAGTTGGATATCACATCTCATGTTATAGGAAGGGTCTCAGGTTTGGTATAAGCATTGAGATATCACATCTCTGCTATCGGAAGCGGCTCAGGATTGGAATGGGAAGGAGTTGGATATCCCATCTCATGTTATAGGAAGAGTCTCTGGTTTGGTATCAGAATAATTGAGATATCACATTGCATGTTGTAGGAAGGGTCTAAGGATTGGAATGGGATGGACTTGGATATCACATCTCATGCTATAGGTAGGCTCTCAGGTTTGGTATAAGCATTGAGATATCACATCTCATGCTAAAGGAAGGGTCTCAGGATTGGAATGGGAAGGAGTTGTATATGACATCTCAGGCCATAGGAAGGTTCTCAGGTTTGGTATAAGCATTGAGATATCACATCTCTGCTATCGGAAAGGTCTCAGGATTGGAATGGGAAGGAGTTGGATATCCCATCTCATGTTATAGGAAGGATCTCAGGTTTGGTATTAGAAGCATAGAGATATCACATCTCATGCTATAGGAAGGGTCTCAGGATTGGAATGGGAAGGACTTGGATGTCACATCTCATGCTATAGGGAGGGTCTCAAGTTTGATATTAGAAGCATTGAGATAACAAATCTCATGATATCGGAAGGGTCTCAGGATTGGAATGGGAAGGAGTTGGATATCACATCTCATGCTAAAGGAAGGGTCTCAGGTTTGGTAGAAGCATTGAGATATTACATCTCATGCTATAGGAAGGGTCTCAGGATTGGAATGGGAAGGACTTAGATATCACATATCATGCTATAGGGAGGGTCTCAGTTTTGATATTAGAAGCATTGAGATATCACATCTCATGCTATCGGAAGTGTCTCAGGATTGGAATGGGAAGGATATCACATCTCATGCTAAAGGAAGGGTCTCAGGTTTGGAACGGGAAGGAGTTAAATTTCACATCTCATGTTATAGGAAGGGTCTCAGGTTTGGTATAAACATTGAGATATCACATCTCTGCTATCGGAAGTGTCTCAGGATTGGCATGGGAAGGAGTTGGATATCCCATCTCATGTTATAGGACGGGTCTCAGGTTTGTTATTAGAATCATTGAGATATCATATTGCATGCTGTAGGAAGGGTCTAAGGGTTGGAATGTGAAGGACTTGGATATCACATCTCATGCTATAGATAGGCTCTTAGGTTTGGAAAGGGAAGGAGTTGGATATCACATTTCATGTTAGAGGAAGGATCTCAGGTTTGGTATTAGAAGCATTGAGATATCACATCTCATGCTATAGGAAGGGTCTCAGGATTGGAATGGGAAAGAGTTGGATATCACATCTCATGCTATAGGAAGGGTCTCAGGTTTGGTATAAGCATTGAGATATCACATCTCATGCTATAGGACGGGTCTCAGGATTGGAATGGAAGGAGTTGGATATCACATCTCATGTTATAGGAAGGATCTCAGGTTTGGTATTAGAAGCATTGAGACATCACATCTCATGCTATAGGAAGGGTCTGAGGGTTGGAATGGGAAGGAGTTGGATATCACATCTCATCCAATAGGAAGGGTCTCAGGTTTGGAATGGGAAGTAATTGGATATCACATCTCATGTTATAGGAAGGATCTCAGGTTTGGTATTAGAAGCATTGAGATATCAAATCTCATGCTATAGGAAGGGTCTCAGGATTGGAATGTGAAGGATTTGGATATCACATCTCATGCTAAAGGAAGGGTCTCAGGTTTGGTAGAAGCATTGAGATATCACGTCTCTGCTATCGGAAGGGTCTCAGGATTGGATTGGGAAGGAGTTGGATATCCCTTTTCATGCTATAGGAAGGGTCTCAGGTTTGGTATAAGCATTGAGATATCACATCTCTGCTATCGGAAGGGTCTCAGGATTGGATTGGGAAGGAGTTGGATATCCCTTCTCATGCTATAGGAAGTGTCTCAGGTTGGAATGGGAAGGAGTTGGATATCACATCTCATGTTATAGGAAGGGTCTCAGGATTGGAATGGGAAGGATTTGGATATCACATCTCTTGCTATAGGAAGGGTCTCAGGATTGGAATGGGTAGGAGTTGGATATTACTTTCTTGCTATAGGAAGGGTCTCATGTTTGGAATGGGAAGGAGTTGGATATCACATATGCTATAGTTAGTGTCTCAGGTTTGGAACGGGAAGGAGTTGGATATCACATCTCATGTTATAGGAAGGGTCTCAGGTTTGGTATAAGCATTGAGATATCACATCTCTGCTATCGGAAGCGGCTCAGGATTGGAATGGGAAGGAGTTGGATATCCCATCTCATGTTATAGGAAGAGTCTCTGGTTTGGTATTAGAATAATTGAGATATCACATTGCATGTTGTAGGAAGGGTCTAAGGATTGGAATGGGATGGACTTGGATATCACATCTCATGCTATAGGTAGGCTCTCAGGTTTGGTATAAGCATTGAGATATCACATCTCATGCTATAGGAAGGGTCTCAGGATTGGAATGGGAAGGAATTGGATATCACATCTCATGCTAGAGGAAGGGTCTCAGATTTGGTATAAGCATTGAGATATCACATATCATGCTAAAGGAAGGGTCTCAGGATTGGAATGGGAAGGAGTTGTATATGACATCTCAGGCCATAGGAAGGTTCTCACGTTTGGTATAAGCATTGAGATATCACATCTCTGCTATCGGAAAGGTCTCAGGATTGGAATGGGAAGGAGTTGGATATCCCATCTCATGTTATAGGAAGGATCTCAGGTTTGGTATTAGAAGCATAGAGATATCACATCTCATGCTATAGGAAGGGTCTCAGGATTGGAATGGGAAGGACTTGGATGTCACATCTCATGCTATAGGGAGGGTCTCAAGTTTGATATTAGAAGCATTGAGATAACAAATCTCATGATATCGGAAGGGTCTCAGGATTGGAATGGGAAGGAGTTGGATATCACATCTCATGATAAAGGAAGGGTCTAAGGTTTGGAGGGGAAGGATTTGGATATCACATCTCATGTTATAGGACGGGTCTCAGGTTTGGTATTAGAAGCATTGAGATATCAAGTCTCATGGTATAAGAAGGGTCTCAGAATTGGAATGGGAAGGAGTTGGATATCACACCTCAAGCTATAGGAAGGGTCTCAGGATTGGAATGGGAAGGAGTTTGATATCACATCTCATGCCATAGTATGGGTCTCAGGTTTGGTAGAAGCATTGGGATATCACATCTCATGCTATCGGAAGGGTATCAGTATTGGATTTCGAAGAAGTTGGATATCCCATCTCATGCTATAGGAAGGGTCTCAGGTTGGAATGGGAAGGAGTTGGATATCACATTTCATGTTATAGGAAGGGTCTCAGGATTGGAATGGGAAGGACTTGGATATCATATCTCATGCTATAGGACGGGTCTCAGGTTTGTTATTAGAATCATTGAGATATCATATTGCATGCTGTAGGAAGGGTCTAAGGATTGGAATAGGAAGGACCTGGATATCACATCTCATGCTATAGATAGGCTCTTAGGTTTGGAAAGGGAAGGAGTTGGATATCACATTTCATGTTAGAGGAAGGATCTCAGGTTTGGTATTAGAAGCACTGAGATATCACATCTCATGCTATAGGAAGGGTCTCAGGATTGGAATGGGAAGTAGTTGGATATCACATCTCATGCTATAGGAAGGGTCTCAGGTTTGGTATAAGCATTGAGATATCACATCTCATGCTATAGGACGGGTCTCAGGATTGGAATGGAAGGAGTTGGATATCACATCTCATGTTATAGGAAGGATCTCAGGTTTGGTATTAGAATCATTGAGACATCACATCTCATGCTATAGGAAGGGTCTCAGGGTTGGAATGGGAAGGAGTTGGATATCACAACTCATCCAATAGGAAGGGTCTCAGGTTTGGAATGGGAAGGAATTGGATATCACATCTCATGTTATAGGAAGGATCTCAGGTTTGGTATTAGAAGCATTGAGATATCACATCTCATGCTATAGGAAGGGTCTCAGGATTGGAATGTGAAGGATTTGGATATCACATCTCATGCTATAGGAAGGGTCTCAGGTTTGGTAGAAGCATTGAGATATCACGTCTCTGCTATCGGAAGGGTCTCAGGATTGGTATTAGAAGCACTGAGATATCACATATCATGCTAAAGGAAGGGTCTCAGGATTGGAATGGGAAGGAGTTGTATATGACATCTCAGGCCATAGGAAGGTTCTCAGGTTTGGTATAAGCATTGAGATATCACATCTCTGCTATCGGAAAGGTCTCAGGATTTGAATGGGAAGGAGTTGGATATCCCATCTCATGTTATAGGAAGGATCTCAGGTTTGGTATTAGAAGCATAGAGATATCACATCTCATGCTATAGGAAGGGTCTCAGGATTGGAATGGGAAGGACTTGGATGTCACATCTCATGCTATAGGGAGGGTCTCAAGTTTGATATTAGAAGCATTGAGATAACAAATCTCATGATATCGGAAGGGTCTCAGGATTGGAATGGGAAGGAGTTGGATATCACATCTCATGATAAAGGAAGGGTCTAAGGTTTGGAGGGGAAGGATTTGGATATCACATCTCATGTTATAGGACGGGTCTCAGGTTTGGTATTAGAAGCATTGAGATATCAAGTCTCATGGTATAAGAAGGGTCTCAGAATTGGAATGGGAAGGAGTTGGATATCACACCTCAAGCTATAGGAAGGGTCTCAGGATTGGAATGGGAAGGAGTTTGATATCACATCTCATGCCATAGTATGGGTCTAAGGTTTGGTAGAAGCATTGGGATATCACATCTCATGCTATCGGAAGGGTATCAGTATTGGATTTCGAAGAAGTTGGATATCCCATCTCATGCTATAGGAAGGGTCTCAGGTTGGAATGGGAAGGAGTTGGATATCACATTTCATGTTATAGGAAGGGTCTCAGGATTGGAATGGGAAGGACTTGGATATCATATCTCATGCTATAGGACGGGTCTCAGGTTTGTTATTAGAATCATTGAGATATCATATTGCATGCTGTAGGAAGGGTCTAAGGATTGGAATAGGAAGGACCTGGATATCACATCTCATGCTATAGATAGGCTCTTAGGTTTGGAAAGGGAAGGAGTTGGATATCACATTTCATGTTAGAGGAAGGATCTCAGGTTTGGTATTAGAAGCACTGAGATATCACATCTCATGCTATAGGAAGGGTCTCAGGATTGGAATGGGAAGTAGTTGGATATCACATCTCATGCTATAGGAAGGGTCTCAGGTTTGGTATAAGCATTGAGATATCACATCTCATGCTATAGGACGGGTCTCAGGATTGGAATGGAAGGAGTTGGATATCACATCTCATGTTATAGGAAGGATCTCAGGTTTGGTATTAGAATCATTGAGACATCACATCTCATGCTATAGGAAGGGTCTCAGGGTTGGAATGGGAAGGAGTTGGAAATCACAACTCATCCAATAGGAAGGGTCTCAGGTTTGGAATGGGAAGGAATTGGATATCACATCTCATGTTATAGGAAGGATCTCAGGTTTGGTATTAGAAGCATTGAGATATCACATCTCATGCTATACGAAGGGTCTCAGGATTGGAATGTGAAGGATTTGGATATCACATCTCATGCTATAGGAAGGGTCTCAGGTTTGGTAGAAGCATTGAGATATCACGTCTCTGCTATCGGAAGGGTCTCAGGATTGGATTGGGAAGGAGTTGGATATCCCTTCTCATGCTATAGGAAGGGTCTCAGGATTTGAATGGCAAGGAGTTGGATATCACACCTCATGCCATACGAAGGGTCTCAGGTTTGGTATAAGCATTGAGATATCACATCTCTGCTATCGGAAGGGTCTCAGGATTGGAATGGGAAGGAGTTGGATATTCCCATCTCATGTAATAGGAAGGGTCTCAGGTTTGGTATTAGAAGCATTGAGATATCACATCTCATGCTATAGGAAGGGTCTCAGGATTGGAATGGGAAGGACTTGGATATCACATCTCATGCTATAGGGAGGGTCTCAAGTTTGATATTAGAAGCTTTGAGATATCACATCTCATGATATCGGAAGGGTCTCAGGATTGGAATGGGAAGGAGTTGGATATCACATCTCATGATAAAGGAAGGGTCTAAGGTTTGGAAGGGGAAGGATTTGGATATCACATCTCATGTTATATTACGGTTCTCAGGTTTGGTATTAGAAGCATTGAGATATCAAGTCTCAGAGTATAGGAAGGGTCTCAGAATTGGAATGGGAAGGAGTTGGATATCACATCTCAAGCTATAGGAAGGGTCTCAGGATTGGAATGGGAAGGACTTGGATATCACATCTCATGCTATAGGAAGGCTCTCAGGTTTGGAAGGGGAAAGAGTTGGATATCACATTTCATGTTAGAGGTAGGATCTCAGGTTTGGTATTAGAGGCATTGAGATATCACATCTCATGCTATCAGAAGGGTCTCGGGAATGGAATGGGAAGGAGTTGGATATCACATCTCATGCTAAAGGGAGGGTCTCAGGTTTGGAAGGGAAAGGATTTGGATATCATATCTCATGTTATAGGAAGGATCTCAGGTTTGGTATTAGAAGCATTGAGATATCACATCTCATGCTATCAGAAGGGTCTCAGGATTGGAATGGGAAGGAGTTGGATATCACATCTCATGCTAAAGGGAGGGTCTCAGGTTTGGAAGGGGAAGGATTTGGATATCACATCTCATGTTATCGGAAGGATCTCACGTTTGGTATTAGAAGTATTGAGATATCATATCTCATGCTATAGGAAGGGTCTCAGGATTGGAATGGGAAGGAGTTGGATATCACATCTCATGTTATAGGAAGTGTCTCAGGATTGTAATGGGAAGGACTTGGATATCACATCTCATGCTATAGGTAGGGTCTCAAGTTTGATATTAGAAGCATTGAGATATCACATCTCATGCTATAGGAAGGGTCTGAGGATTGGAATGGGAAGGAGTTGGATATCACATCTCATGCTATGGGAAGGGTCTCAGGTTTGGTATAAGCAGTGAGATATCACATCTCATGCTATAGGAAGTGTCTCAGGATTGGAATGGGAAGGAGTTGGATATCACATCTCATGTTATAGGAAGGATCTCAGGTTTGGTATAAGCATTGAGATATCACATCTCTGCTACCAGAAGGGTCTCAGGATTGGAATGGGAAGGAGTTGGATATTCCCATCTCATGTTATAGGAAGGGTCTCAGGTTTGGTATTAGAAGCATTGAGATATCACATCTCATGCTATAGGAAGGGTCTCAGGATTGGAATGGGAAGGACTTGGATATCACATCTCATGCTATAGGGAGGGTCTCAAGTTTGATATTAGAAGCTTTGAGATATCACATCTCATGATATCGGAAGGGTCTCAGGATTGGAATGGGAAGGAGTTGGATATCACATCTCATGATAAAGGAAGGGTCTAAGGTTTGGAAGGGGAAGGATTTGGATATCACATCTCATGTTATATTACGGGTCTCACGTTTGTATTAGAAGCATTGAGATATCAAGTCTCATAGTATAGGAAGGGTCTCAGAATTGGAATGGGAAGGAGTTGGATATCACATCTCAAGCTATAGGAAGGGTCTCAGGATTGGAATGGGAAGGACTTGGATATCACATCTCATGCTATAGGAAGGCTCTCAGGTTTGGAAGGGGAAAGAGTTGGATATCACATTTCATGTTAGAGGTAGGATCTCAGGTTTGGTATTAGAGGCATTGAGATATCACATCTCATGCTATCAGAAGGGTCTCAGGAATGGAATGGGAAGGAGTTGGATATCACATCTCATGCTAAAGGGAGGGTCTCAGGTTTGGAAGGGGAAGGATTTGGATATCACATCTCATGTTATAGGAAGGATCTCAGGTTTGGTATTAGAAGCATTGAGATATCACATCTCATGCTATCGGAAGGATCTCAGGTTTGGTATTAGAAGCATTGAGATATCACATCTCATGCTATCAGAAGAGTCTCAGGATTGGAATAGGAAGGAGTTGGATATCACATCTCATGCTAAAGGGAGGGTCTCAGGATTGGAAGGGGAAGGATTTGGATATCACATCTCATGTTATCGGAAGGATCTCACGTTTGGTATTAGTAGTATTGAGATATCATATCTCATGCTATAGGAAGGGTCTCAGGATTGGAATGGGAAGGAGTTGGATATCACATCTCATGCTATAGGGAGGGTCTCAGGATTGGAATGGGAAGGACTTAGATATCACATATCATGCTATAGGGAGGGTCTCAGTTTTGATATTAGAAGCATTGAGATATCACATCTCATGCTATAGGAAGTGTCTCAGGATTGGAATGGGAAGGTGCTGGATATCACATCTCATGCTAAAGGAAGGGTCTCAGGTTTGGAACGGGAAGGGTTTGGATATCACATCTCATGTTATAGGAAGGGTCTCAGGTTTGGTATGAGCATTGAGATATCACATCTCTGCTATCGGAAGTTTCTCAGGATTGGAATGGGAAGGAGTTGGATATCCCATCTCATGTTATAGGACGGGTCTCAGGTTTGTTATTAGAATCATTGAGATATCATATTGCATGCTGTAGGAAGGGTCTAAGGGTTGGAATGGGAAGGACTTGGATATCACATCTCATGGTATAGATAGGCTCTTAGGTTTGGAAAGGGAAGGAGTTGGATATCACATTTCATGTTAGAGGAAGGATCTCAGGTTTGGTATTAGAAGCATTGAGATATCACATCTCATGCTATAGGAAGGGTCTCAGGATTGGAATGGGAAGCAGTTGGATATCACATCTCATGCTAAAGGGAGGGTCTCAGGTTTGGAAGGGGAAGGATTTGGATATCACATCTCATGTTATAGGAAGGATCTCAGGTTTGGTATTAGAAGCATTGAGATATCACATCTCATGCTATCGGAAGGATCTCAGGTTTGGTATTAGAAGCATTGAGATATCACATCTCATGCTATCAGAAGAGTCTCAGGATTGGAATAGGAAGGAGTTGGATATCCCATCTCATGTTATAGGACGGGTCTCAGGTTTGTTATTGGAATCATTGAGATATCATATTGCATGCTGTAGGAAGGGTTTAAGGGTTGGAATGTGAAGGACTTGGATATCACATCTCATGCTATAGATAGGCTCTTAGGTTTGGAAAGGGAAGGAGTTGGATCTCACATTTCATGTTAGAGGAAGGATCTCAGGTTTGGTATTAGAAGCATTGAGATATCACATCTCATGCTATAGGAAGGGTCTCAGGATTGGAATGGGAAGGAGTTGGATATCACATCTCATGCTATAGGAAGGGTCTCAGGTTTGGTATAAGCATTGAGATATCACATCTCATGCTATAGGAAGGGTCTCAGGATTGGAATGGAAGGAGTTGGATATCAGATCTCATGTTATAGGAAGGATCTCAGGTTTGGTATTAGAAGCATTGAGATATCACATCTCATGCTATAGGAAGGGTCTCAGGATTGGAATGTGAAGGATTTGGATATCACATCTCATGCTAAAGGAAGGGTCTCAGGTTTGGTAGAAGCATTGAGATATCACGTCGCTGCTATCGGAAGGGTCTCAGGATTGGATTGGGAAGGAGTTGGATATCCCTTCTCATGCTATAGGAAGGGTCTCAGGATTTGAATGGCAAGGAGTTGGATATCACATCTCATGCCATAGGAAGGGTCTCAGGTTTGGTATAAGCATTGAGATATCACATCTCTGCTATCGGAAGGGTCTCAGGATTGGATTGGGAATGAGTTGGATATCCCTTCTCATGCTATAGGAAGTGTCTCAGGTTGGAATGGGAAGGAGTTGGATATCACATCTCATGTTATAGGAAGGGTCTCAGGATTGGAATGGGAAGGAGTTGGATATTACTTTCTTGCTATAGGAAGGGTCTCATGTTTGGAATGGGAAGGAGTTGGATATCACATATGCTATAGTTAGTGTCTCAGGTTTGGAACGGGAAGGAGTTGGATATCACATCTCATGTTATAGGAAGGGTCTCAGGTTTGGTATAAGCATTGAGATATCACATCTCTGCTATCGGAAGCGGCTCAGGATTGGAATGGGAAGGAGTTGGATATCCCATCTCATGTTATAGGAAGAGTCTCTGGTTTGGTATCAGAATAATTGAGATATCACATTGCATGTTGTAGGAAGGGTCTAAGGATTGGAATGGGATGGACTTGGATATCACATCTCATGCTATAGGTAGGCTCTCAGGTTTGGTATAAGCATTGAGATATCACATCTCATGCTAAAGGAAGGGTCTCAGGATTGGAATGGGAAGGAGTTGTATATGACATCTCAGGCCATAGGAAGGTTCTCAGGTTTGGTATAAGCATTGAGATATCACATCTCTGCTATCGGAAAGGTCTCAGGATTGGAATGGGAAGGAGTTGGATATCCCATCTCATGTTATAGGAAGGATCTCAGGTTTGGTATTAGAAGCATAGAGATATCACATCTCATGCTATAGGAAGGGTCTCAGGATTGGAATGGGAAGGACTTGGATGTCACATCTCATGCTATAGGGAGGGTCTCAAGTTTGATATTAGAAGCATTGAGATAACAAATCTCATGATATCGGAAGGGTCTCAGGATTGGAATGGGAAGGAGTTGGATATCACATCTCATGATAAAGGAAGGGTCTAAGGTTTGGAAGGGGAAGGATTTGGATATCACATCTCATGTTATAGGACGGGTCTCAGGTTTGGTATTAGAAGCATTGAGATATCAAGTCTCATGGTATAAGAAGGGTCTCAGGATTGGAATGGGAAGTAGTTGGATATCACATCTCATGCTATAGGAAGGGTCTCAGGTTTGGTATAAGCATTGAGATATCACATCTCATGCTATAGGACGGGTCTCAGGATTGGAATGGAAGGAGTTGGATATCACATCTCATGTTATAGGAAGGATCTCAGGTTTGGTATTAGAATCATTGAGACATCACATCTCATGCTATAGGAAGGGTCTCAGGGTTGGAATGGGAAGGAGTTGGATATCACAACTCATCCAATAGGAAGGGTCTCAGGTTTGGAATGGGAAGGAATTGGATATCACATCTCATGTTATAGGAAGGATCTCAGGTTTGGTATTAGAAGCATTGAGATATCACATCTCATGCTATAGGAAGGGTCTCAGGATTGGAATGTGAAGGATTTGGATATCATATCTCATGCTAAAGGAAGGGTCTCAGGTTTGGTAGAAGCATTGAGATATCACGTCTCTGCTATCGGAAGGGTCTCAGGATTGGATTGGGAAGGAGTTGGATATCCCTTCTCATGCTATAGGAAGGGTCTCAGGATTTGAATGGCAAGGAGTTGGATATCACATCTCATGCCATACGAAGGGTCTCAGGTTTGGTATAAGCATTGAGATATCACATCTCTGCTATCGGAAGGGTCTCAGGATTGGAATGGGAAGGAGTTGGATATTCCCATCTCATGTAATAGGAAGGGTCTCAGGTTTGGTATTAGAAGCATTGAGATATCACATCTCATGCTATAGGAAGGGTCTCAGGATTGGAATGGGAAGGACTTGGATATCACATCTCATGCTATAGGGAGGGTCTCAAGTTTGATATTAGAAGCTTTGAGATATCACATCTCATGATATCGGAAGGGTCTCAGGATTGGAATGGGAAGGAGTTGGATATCACATCTCATGATAAAGGAAGGGTCTAAGGTTTGGAAGGGGAAGGATTTGGATATCACATCTCATGTTATATTACGGGTCTCAGGTTTGGTATTAGAAGCATTGAGATATCAAGTCTCAGAGTATAGGAAGGGTCTCAGAATTGGAATGGGAAGGAGTTGGATATCACATCTCAAGCTATAGGAAGGGTCTCAGGATTGGAATGGGAAGGACTTGGATATCACATCTCATGCTATAGGAAGGCTCTCAGGTTTGGAAGGGGAAAGAGTTGGATATCACATTTCATGTTAGAGGTAGGATCTCAGGTTTGGTATTAGAGGCATTGAGATATCACATCTCATGCTATCAGAAGGGTCTCGGGAATGGAATGGGAAGGAGTTGGATATCACATCTCATGCTAAAGGGAGGGTCTCAGGTTTGGAAGGGAAAGGATTTGGATATCACATCTCATGTTATAGGAAGGATCTCAGGTTTGGTATTAGAAGCATTGAGATATCACATCTCATGCTATCAGAAGGGTCTCAGGATTGGAATGGGAAGGAGTTGGATATCACATCTCATGCTAAAGGGAGGGTCTCAGGTTTGGAAGGGGAAGGATTTGGATATCACATCTCATGTTATCGGAAGGATCTCACGTTTGGTATTAGGAGTATTGAGATATCATATCTCATGCTATAGGAAGGGTCTCAGGATTGGAATGGGAAGGAGTTGGATATCACATCTCATGTTATAGGAAGTGTCTCAGGATTGTAATGGGAAGGACTTGGCTATCACATCTCATGCTATAGGTAGGGTCTCAAGTTTGATATTAGAAGCATTGAGATATCACATCTCATGCTATAGGAAGGGTCTGAGGATTGGAATGGGAAGGAGTTGGATATCACATCTCATGCTATGGGAAGGGTCTCAGGTTTGGTATAAGCAGTGAGATATCGTATCTCATGCTATAGGAAGTGTCTCAGGATTGGAATGGGAAGGAGTTGGATATCACATCTCATGTTATAGGAAGGATCTCAGGTTTGGTATAAGCATTGAGATATCACATCTCTGCTACTGGAAGGGTCTCAGGATTGGAATGGGAAGGAGTTGGATATTCCCATCTCATGTTATAGGAAGGGTCTCAGGTTTGGTATTAGAAGCATTGAGATATCACATCTCATGCTATAGGAAGGGCCTCAGGATTGGAATGGGAAGGACTTGGATATCACATCTCATGCTATAGGGAAGGTCTCAAGTTTGATATTAGAAGCTTTGAGATATCACATCTCATGATATCGGAAGGGTCTCAGGATTGGAATGGGAAGGAGTTGGATATCACATCTCATGATAAAGGAAGGGTCTAAGGTTTGGAAGGGGAAGGATTTGGATATCACATCTCATGTTATATTACGGGTCTCACGTTTGTATTAGAAGCATTGAGATATCAAGTCTCATAGTATAGGAAGGGTCTCAGAATTGGAATGGGAAGGAGTTGGATATCACATCTCAAGCTATAGGAAGGGTCTCAGGATTGGAATGGGAAGGACTTGGATATCACATCTCATGCTATAGGAAGGCTCTCAGGTTTGGAAGGGGAAAGAGTTGGATATCACATTTCATGTTAGAGGTAGGATCTCAGGTTTGGTATTAGAGGCATTGAGATATCACATCTCATGCTATCAGAAGGGTCTCAGGAATGGAATGGGAAGGAGTTGGATATCACATCTCATGCTAAAGGGAGGGTCTCAGGTTTGGAAGGGGAAGGATTTGGATATCACATCTCATGTTATAGGAAGGATCTCAGGTTTGGTATTAGAAGCATTGAGATATCACATCTCATGCTATCGGAAGGATCTCAGGTTTGGTATTAGAAGCATTGAGATATCACATCTCATGCTATCAGAAGAGTCTCAGGATTGGAATAGGAAGGAGTTGGATATCACATCTCATGTTATAGGAAGGATCTCAGGTTTGGTATTAGAAGCATTGAGATATCACATCTCATGCTATCGGAAGGATCTCAGGTTTGGTATTAGAAGCATTGAGATATCACATCTCATGCTATCAGAAGAGTCTCAGGATTGGAATAGGAAGGAGTTGGATATCACATCTCATGCTAAAGGGAGGGTCTCAGGATTGGAAGGGGAAGGATTTGGATATCACATCTCATGTTATCGGAAGGATCTCACGTTTGGTATTAGAAGTATTGAGATATCATATCTCATGCTATAGGAAGGGTCTCACGTTTGGTATTAGAAGTATTGAGATATCATATCTCATGCTATAGGGAGGGTCTCAGGATTGGAATGGGAAGGACATAGATATCACATATCATGCTATAGGGAGGGTCTCAGTTTTGATATTAGAAGCATTGAGATATCACATCTCATGCTATAGGAAGTATCTCAGGATTGGAATGGGAAGGTGCTGGATATCACATCTCATGCTAAAGGAAGGGTCTCAGGTTTGGAACGGGAAGGATTTGGATATCACATCTCATGTTATAGGAAGGGTCTCAGGTTTGGTATAAGCATTGAGATATCACATCTCTGCTATCGGAAGTGTCTCAGGATTGGAATGGGAAGGAGTTGGATATCCCATCTCATGTTATAGGACGGGTCTCAGGTTTGTTATTAGAATCATTGAGATATCATATTGCATGCTGTAGGAAGGGTCTAAGGGTTGGAATGGGAAGGACTTGGATATCACATCTCATGGTATAGATAGGCTCTTAGGTTTGGAAAGGGAAGGAGTTGGATATCACATTTCATGTTAGAGGAAGGATCTCAGGTTTGGTATTAGAAGCATTGAGATATCACATCTCATGCTATAGGAAGGGTCTCAGGATTGGAATGGGAAGCAGTTGGATATCACATCTCATGCTAAAGGGAGGGTCTCAGGTTTGGAAGGGGAAGGATTTGGATATCACATCTCATGTTATAGGAAGGATCTCAGGTTTGGTATTAGAAGCATTGAGATATCACATCTCATGCTATCGGAAGGATCTCAGGTTTGGTATTAGAAGCATTGAGATATCACATCTCATGCTATCAGAAGAGTCTCAGGATTGGAATAGGAAGGAGTTGGATATCACATCTCATGCTAAAGGGAGGGTCTCAGGATTGGAAGGGGAAGGATTTGGATATCACATCTCATGTTATCGGAAGGATCTCACGTTTGGTATTAGAAGTATTGAGATATCATATCTCATGCTATAGGAAGGGTCTCAGGATTGGAATGGGAAGGAGTTGGATATCACATCTCATGCTATAGGGAGGGTCTCAGGATTGGAATGGGAAGGACTTAGATATCACATTTCATGCTATAGGGAGGGTCTCAGTTTTGATATTAGAAGCATTGAGATATCACATCTCATGCTATAGGAAGTGTCTCAGGATTGGAATGGGAAGGTGCTGGATATCACATCTCATGCTAAAGGAAGGGTCTCAGGTTTGGAACGGGAAGGATTTGGATATCACATCTCATGTTATAGGAAGGGTCTCAGGTTTGGTATAAGCATTGAGATATCACATCTCTGCTATCGGAAGTGTCTCAGGATTGGAATGGGAAGGAGTTGGATATCCCATCTCATGTTATAGGACGGGTCTCAGGTTTGTTATTAGAATCATTGAGATATCATATTGCATGCTGTAGGAAGGGTCTAAGGGTTGGAATGGGAAGGACTTGGATATCACATCTCATGGTATAGATAGGCTCTTAGGTTTGGAAAGGGAAGGAGTTGGATATCACATTTCATGTTAGAGGAAGGATCTCAGGTTTGGTATTAGAGGCATTGAGATATCACATCTCATGCTATAGGAAGGGTCTCAGGATTGGAATGGGAAGCAGTTGGATATCACATCTCATGCTATAGGAAGGGTCTCAGGTTTGGTATAAGCATTGAGATATCACATCTCATGCTATAGGACGGGTCTCAGGATTGGAATCGAAGGAGTTGGATATCACATCTCATGTTATAGGAAGGATCTCAGGTTTGGTATTAGAAGCATTGAGACATCACATCTCATGCTATAGGAAGGGTCTCAGGGTTGGAATGGGAAGGAGTTGGATATCACATCTCATCCAATAGGAAGGGTCTCAGGTTTGGAATGGGAAGGAATTGGATATCACATCTCATGTTATAGGAAGGATCTCAGGTTTGGTATTAGAAGCATTGAGATATCACATCTCATGCTATAGGAAGGGTCTCAGGATTGGAATGTGAAGGATTTGGATATCACATCTCATGCTAAAGGAAGGGTCTCAGGTTTGGTAGAAGCATTGAGATATCACGTCTCTGCTATCGGAAGAGTCTCAGGATTGGATTGGGAAGGAGTTGGATATCACATCTCATGCCATAGGAAGGGTCTCAGGTTGGAATGGGAAGGAGTTGGATATCACATCTCATGTTATAGGAAGGGTCTCAGGATTGGAATGGGAAGGATTTGGATATCACATCTCTTGCTATAGGAAGGGTCTCAGGATTGGAATGGGTAGGAGTTGGATATTACTTTCTTGCTATAGGAAGGGTCTCATGTTTGGAATGGGAAGGAGTTGGATATCACATATGCTATAGTTAGTGTCTCAGGTTTGGAACGGGAAGGAGTTGGATATCACATCTCATGTTATAGGAAGGTTCTCAGGTTTGGTATAAGCATTGAGATATCACATCTCTGCTATCGGAAGCGGCTCAGGATTGGAATGGGAAGGAGTTGGATATCCCATCTCATGTTATAGGAAGAGTCTCTGGTTTGGTATTAGAATCATTGAGATATCACATCGCATGCTGTAGGAAAGGTCTAACGATTGGAATGGGATGGACTTGGATATCACATCTCATGCTATAGGTAGGCTCTCAGGTTTGGTATAAGCATTGAGATATCACATCTCATGCTATAGGAAGGGTCTCAGGATTGGAATGGGAAGGAATTGGATATCACATCTCATGCTATAGGAAGGGTCTCAGATTTGGTATAAGCATTGAGATATCACATCTCATGCTAAAGGAAGGGTCTCAGGATTGGAATGGGAAGGAGTTGTATATGACATCTCAGGCCATAGGAAGGTTCTCAGGTTTGGTATAAGCATTGAGATATCACATCTCTGCTATCGGAAGGGTCTCAGGATTGGAATGGGAAGCAGTTGGATATCCCATCTCATGTTATAGGAAGGGTCTCAGGTTTGGTATTAGAAGCATAGAGATATCACATCTCATGCTATAGGAAGGATCTCAGGATTTGAATGGCAAGGAGTTGGATATCACATCTCATGCCATAGGAAGGGTCTCAGGTTTGGTATAAGCATTGAGATATCACATCTCTGCTATCGGAAGGGTCTCGGGATTGGATTGGGAAGGAGTTAGATATCCCTTCTCATGCTATAGGAAGTGTCTCAGGTTGGAATGGGAAGGAGTTGGATATCACATCTCATGTTATAGGAAGGGTCTCAGGATTGGAATGGGAAGGACTTGGATGTCACATCTCATGCTATAGGGAGGGTCTCAAGTTTGATATTAGAAGCATTGAGATAACAAATCTCATGATATCGGAAGGGTCTCAGGATTGGAATGGGAAGGAGTTGGATATCACATCTCATGATAAAGGAAGGGTCTAAGGTTTGGAAGGGGAAGGATTTGGATATCACATCTCATGTTATAGGACGGGTCTCAGGTTTGGTATTAGATGCATTGAGATATCAAGTCTCATGGTATAAGAAGGGTCTCAGAATTGGAATGGGAAGGACTTGGATGTCACATCTCATGCTATAGGGAGGGTCTCAAGTTTGATATTAGAAGCATTGAGATAACAAATCTCATGATATCGGTAGGGTCTCAGGATTGGAATGGGAAGGAGTTGGATATCACATCTCATGATAAAGGAAGGGTCTAAGGTTTGGAAGGGGAAGGATTTGGATATCACATCTCATGTTATAGGACGGGTCTCAGGTTTGGTATTAGATGCATTGAGATATCAAGTCTCATGGTATAAGAAGGGTCTCAGAATTGGAATGGGAAGGAGTTGGATATCACACCTCAAGCTATAGGAAGGGTCTCAGGATTGGAATGGGAAGGAGTTTGATATCACATCTCATGCCATAGTATGGGTCTCAGGTTTGGTAGAAGCATTGGGATATCACATCTCATGCCATCGGAAGGGTATCAGTATTGGATTTGGAAGAAGTTGGATATCCCATCTCATGCTATAGGAAGGGTCTCAGGTTGGAATGGGAAGGAGTTGGATATCACATTTCATGATATAGGAAGGGTCTCAGGATTGGAATGGGAAGGACTTGGATATCATATCTCATGCTATAGGACGGGTCTCAGGTTTGTTATTAGAATCATTGAGATATCATATTGCATGCTGTAGGAAGGGTCTAAGGATTGGAATGGGAAGGACTTGGATATCACATCTCATGCTATAGATAGGCTCTTAGGTTTGGAAAGGGAAGGAGTTGGATATCACATTTCATGTTAGAGGAAGGATCTCAGGTTTGGTATTAGAAGCATTGAGATATCACATCTCATGCTATATGAAGGGTCTCAGGATTGGAATGGGAAGTAGTTGGATATCACATCTCATGCTATAGGAAGGGTCTCAGGTTTGGTATAAGCATTGAGATATCACATCTCATGCTATAGGACAGGTCTCAGGATTGGAATGGAAGGAGTTGGATATCACATATCATGTTATAGGAAGGATCTCAGGTTTGGTATTGGAAGCATTGAGACATCACATCTCATGCTATAGGAAGGGTCTCAGGGTTGGAATGGGAAGGAGTTTGATATCACATCTCATCCAATAGGAAGGGTCTCAGGTTTGGAATGGGAAGGAATTGGATATCACATCTCATGTTATAGGAAGGATCTCAGGTTTGGTATTAGAAGCATTGAGATATCACATCTCATGCTATAGGAAGGGTCTCAGGATTGGAATGTGAAGGATTTGGATATCATATCTCATGCTAAAGGAAGGGTCTCAGGTTTGGTAGAAGCATTGAGATATCACGTCTCTGCTATCGGAAGGGTCTCAGGATTGGATTGGGAAGGAGTTGGATATCCCTTCTCATGCTATAGGAAGGGTCTCAGGATTTGAATGGCAAGGAGTTGGATATCACATCTCATGCCATACGAAGGGTCTCAGGTTTGGTATAAGCATTGAGATATCACATCTCTGCTATCGGAAGGGTCTCAGGATTGGAATGGGAAGGAGTTGGATATTCCCATCTCATGTAATAGGAAGGGTCTCAGGTTTGGTATTAGAAGCATTGAGATATCACATCTCATGCTATAGGAAGGGTCTCAGGATTGGAATGGGAAGGACTTGGATATCACATCTCATGCTATAGGGAGGGTCTCAAGTTTGATATTAGAAGCTTTGAGATATCACATCTCATGATATCGGAAGGGTCTCAGGATTGGAATGGGAAGGAGTTGGATATCACATCTCATGATAAAGGAAGGGTCTAAGGTTTGGAAGGGGAAGGATTTGGATATCACATCTCATGTTATATTACGGGTCTCAGGTTTGGTATTAGAAGCATTGAGATATCAAGTCTCAGAGTATAGGAAGGGTCTCAGAATTGGAATGGGAAGGAGTTGGATATCACATCTCAAGCTATAGGAAGGGTCTCAGGATTGGAATGGGAAGGACTTGGATATCACATCTCATGCTATAGGAAGGCTCTCAGGTTTGGAAGGGGAAAGAGTTGGATATCACATTTCATGTTAGAGGTAGGATCTCAGGTTTGGTATTAGAGGCATTGAGATATCACATCTCATGCTATCAGAAGGGTCTCGGGAATGGAATGGGAAGGAGTTGGATATCACATCTCATGCTAAAGGGAGGGTCTCAGGTTTGGAAGGGGAAGGATTTGGATATCACATCTCATGTTATCGGAAGGATCTCACGTTTGGTATTAGGAGTATTGAGATATCATATCTCATGCTATAGGAAGGGTCTCAGGATTGGAATGGGAAGGAGTTGGATATCACATCTCATGTTATAGGAAGTGTCTCAGGATTGTAATGGGAAGGACTTGGCTATCACATCTCATGCTATAGGTAGGGTCTCAAGTTTGATATTAGAAGCATTGAGATATCACATCTCATGCTATAGGAAGGGTCTGAGGATTGGAATGGGAAGGAGTTGGATATCACATCTCATGCTATGGGAAGGGTCTCAGGTTTGGTATAAGCAGTGAGATATCGTATCTCATGCTATAGGAAGTGTCTCAGGATTGGAATGGGAAGGAGTTGGATATCACATCTCATGTTATAGGAAGGATCTCAGGTTTGGTATAAGCATTGAGATATCACATCTCTGCTACCGGAAGGGTCTCAGGATTGGAATGGGAAGGAGTTGGATATTCCCATCTCATGTTATAGGAAGGGTCTCAGGTTTGGTATTAGAAGCATTGAGATATCACATCTCATGCTATAGGAAGGGCCTCAGGATTGGAATGGGAAGGACTTGGATATCACATCTCATGCTATAGGGAAGGTCTCAAGTTTGATATTAGAAGCTTTGAGATATCACATCTCATGATATCGGAAGGGTCTCAGGATTGGAATGGGAAGGAGTTGGATATCACATCTCATGATAAAGGAAGGGTCTAAGGTTTGGAAGGGGAAGGATTTGGATATCACATCTCATGTTATATTACGGGTCTCACGTTTGTATTAGAAGCATTGAGATATCAAGTCTCATAGTATAGGAAGGGTCTCAGAATTGGAATGGGAAGGAGTTGGATATCACATCTCAAGCTATAGGAAGGGTCTCAGGATTGGAATGGGAAGGACTTGGATATCACATCTCATGCTATAGGAAGGCTCTCAGGTTTGGAAGGGGAAAGAGTTGGATATCACATTTCATGTTAGAGGTAGGATCTCAGGTTTGGTATTAGAGGCATTGAGATATCACATCTCATGCTATCAGAAGGGTCTCAGGAATGGAATGGGAAGGAGTTGGATATCACATCTCATGCTAAAGGGAGGGTCTCAGGTTTGGAAGGGGAAGGATTTGGATATCACATCTCATGTTATAGGAAGGATCTCAGGTTTGGTATTAGAAGCATTGAGATATCACATCTCATGCTATCGGAAGGATCTCAGGTTTGGTATTAGAAGCATTGAGATATCACATCTCATGCTATCAGAAGAGTCTCAGGATTGGAATAGGAAGGAGTTGGATATCACATCTCATGTTATAGGAAGGATCTCAGGTTTGGTATTAGAAGCATTGAGATATCACATCTCATGCTATCGGAAGGATCTCAGGTTTGGTATTAGAAGCATTGAGATATCACATCTCATGCTATCAGAAGAGTCTCAGGATTGGAATAGGAAGGAGTTGGATATCACATCTCATGCTAAAGGGAGGGTCTCAGGATTGGAAGGGGAAGGATTTGGATATCACATCTCATGTTATCGGAAGGATCTCACGTTTGGTATTAGAAGTATTGAGATATCATATCTCATGCTATAGGAAGGGTCTCAGGATTGGAATGGGAAGGAGTTGGATATCACATCTCATGCTATAGGGAGGGTCTCAGGATTGGAATGGGAAGGACATAGATATCACATATCATGCTATAGGGAGGGTCTCAGTTTTGATATTAGAAGCATTGAGATATCACATCTCATGCTATAGGAAGTATCTCAGGATTGGAATGGGAAGGTGCTGGATATCACATCTCATGCTAAAGGAAGGGTCTCAGGTTTGGAACGGGAAGGATTTGGATATCACATCTCATGTTATAGGAAGGGTCTCAGGTTTGGTATAAGCATTGAGATATCACATCTCTGCTATCGGAAGTGTCTCAGGATTGGAATGGGAAGGAGTTGGATATCCCATCTCATGTTATAGGACGGGTCTCAGGTTTGTTATTAGAATCATTGAGATATCATATTGCATGCTGTAGGAAGGGTCTAAGGGTTGGAATGGGAAGGACTTGGATATCACATCTCATGGTATAGATAGGCTCTTAGGTTTGGAAAGGGAAGGAGTTGGATATCACATTTCATGTTAGAGGAAGGATCTCAGGTTTGGTATTAGAAGCATTGAGATATCACATCTCATGCTATAGGAAGGGTCTCAGGATTGGAATGGGAAGCAGTTGGATATCACATCTCATGCTAAAGGGAGGGTCTCAGGTTTGGAAGGGGAAGGATTTGGATATCACATCTCATGCTATAGGAAGGATCTCAGGTTTGGTATTAGAAGCATTGAGATATCACATCTCATGCTATCGGAAGGATCTCAGGTTTGGTATTAGAAGCATTGAGATATCACATCTCATGCTATCAGAAGAGTCTCAGGATTGGAATAGGAAGGAGTTGGATATCACATCTCATGCTAAAGGGAGGGTCTCAGGATTGGAAGGGGAAGGATTTGGATATCACATCTCATGTTATCGGAAGGATCTCACGTTTGGTATTAGAAGTATTGAGATATCATATCTCATGCTATAGGAAGGGTCTCAGGATTGGAATGGGAAGGAGTTGGATATCACATCTCATGCTATAGGGAGGGTCTCAGGATTGGAATGGGAAGGACTTAGATATCACATTTCATGCTATAGGGAGGGTCTCAGTTTTGATATTAGAAGCATTGAGATATCACATCTCATGCTATAGGAAGTGTCTCAGGATTGGAATGGGAAGGTGCTGGATATCACATCTCATGCTAAAGGAAGGGTCTCAGGTTTGGAACGGGAAGGATTTGGATATCACATCTCATGTTATAGGAAGGGTCTCAGGTTTGGTATAAGCATTGAGATATCACATCTCTGCTATCGGAAGTGTCTCAGGATTGGAATGGGAAGGAGTTGGATATCCCATCTCATGTTATAGGACGGGTCTCAGGTTTGTTATTAGAATCATTGAGATATCATATTGCATGCTGTAGGAAGGGTCTAAGGGTTGGAATGGGAAGGACTTGGATATCACATCTCATGGTATAGATAGGCTCTTAGGTTTGGAAAGGGAAGGAGTTGGATATCACATTTCATGTTAGAGGAAGGATCTCAGGTTTGGTATTAGAGGCATTGAGATATCACATCTCATGCAATAGGAAGGGTCTCAGGATTGGAATGGGAAGCAGTTGGATATCACATCTCATGCTATAGGAAGGGTCTCAGGTTTGGTATAAGCATTGAGATATCACATCTCATGCTATAGGACGGGTCTCAGGATTGGAATCGAAGGAGTTGGATATCACATCTCATGTTATAGGAAGGATCTCAGGTTTGGTATTAGAAGCATTGAGACATCACATCTCATGCTATAGGAAGGGTCTCAGGGTTGGAATGGGAAGGAGTTGGATATCACATCTCATCCAATAGGAAGGGTCTCAGGTTTGGAATGGGAAGGAATTGGATATCACATCTCATGTTATAGGAAGGATCTCAGGTTTGGTATTAGAAGCATTGAGATATCACATCTCATGCTATAGGAAGGGTCTCAGGATTGGAATGTGAAGGATTTGGATATCACATCTCATGCTAAAGGAAGGGTCTCAGGTTTGGTAGAAGCATTGAGATATCACGTCTCTGCTATCGGAAGAGTCTCAGGATTGGATTGGGAAGGAGTTGGATATCACATCTCATGCCATAGGAAGGGTCTCAGGTTTGGTATAAGCATTGAGATATCACATCTCTGCTATCGGAAGGGTCTCAGGATTGGATTGGGAAGGAGTTGGATATCCCTTCTCATGCTATAGGAAGTGTCTCAGGTTGGAATGGGAAGGAGTTGGATATCACATCTCATGTTATAGGAAGGGTCTCAGGATTGGAATGGGAAGGATTTGGATATCACATCTCTTGCTATAGGAAGGGTCTCAGGATTGGAATGGGTAGGAGTTGGATATTACTTTCTTGCTATAGGAAGGGTCTCATGTTTGGAATGGGAAGGAGTTGGATATCACATATGCTATAGTTAGTGTCTCAGGTTTGGAACGGGAAGGAGTTGGATATCACATCTCATGTTATAGGAAGGTTCTCAGGTTTGGTATAAGCATTGAGATATCACATCTCTGCTATCGGAAGCGGCTCAGGATTGGAATGGGAAGGAGTTGGATATCCCATCTCATGTTATAGGAAGAGTCTCTGGTTTGGTATTAGAATCATTGAGATATCACATCGCATGCTGTAGGAAAGGTCTAACGATTGGAATGGGATGGACTTGGATATCACATCTCATGCTATAGGTAGGCTCTCAGGTTTGGTATAAGCATTGAGATATCACATCTCATGCTATAGGAAGGGTCTCAGGATTGGAATGGGAAGGAATTGGATATCACATCTCATGCTATAGGAAGGGTCTCAGATTTGGTATAAGCATTGAGATATCACATCTCATGCTAAAGGAAGGGTCTCAGGATTGGAATGGGAAGGAGTTGTATATGACATCTCAGGCCATAGGAAGGTTCTCAGGTTTGGTATAAGCATTGAGATATCACATCTCTGCTATCGGAAGGGTCTCAGGATTGGAATGGGAAGCAGTTGGATATCCCATCTCATGTTATAGGAAGGGTCTCAGGTTTGGTATTAGAAGCATAGAGATATCACATCTCATGCTATAGGAAGGATCTCAGGATTTGAATGGCAAGGAGTTGGATATCACATCTCATGCCATAGGAAGGGTCTCAGGTTTGGTATAAGCATTGAGATATCACATCTCTGCTATCGGAAGGGTCTCGGGATTGGATTGGGAAGGAGTTAGATATCCCTTCTCATGCTATAGGAAGTGTCTCAGGTTGGAATGGGAAGGAGTTGGATATCACATCTCATGTTATAGGAAGGGTCTCAGGATTGGAATGGGAAGGACTTGGATGTCACATCTCATGCTATAGGGAGGGTCTCAAGTTTGATATTAGAAGCATTGAGATAACAAATCTCATGATATCGGAAGGGTCTCAGGATTGGAATGGGAAGGAGTTGGATATCACATCTCATGATAAAGGAAGGGTCTAAGGTTTGGAAGGGGAAGGATTTGGATATCACATCTCATGTTATAGGACGGGTCTCAGGTTTGGTATTAGATGCATTGAGATATCAAGTCTCATGGTATAAGAAGGGTCTCAGAATTGGAATGGGAAGGACTTGGATGTCACATCTCATGCTATAGGGAGGGTCTCAAGTTTGATATTAGAAGCATTGAGATAACAAATCTCATGATATCGGAAGGGTCTCAGGATTGGAATGGGAAGGAGTTGGATATCACATCTCATGATAAAGGAAGGGTCTAAGGTTTGGAAGGGGAAGGATTTGGATATCACATCTCATGTTATAGGACGGGTCTCAGGTTTGGTATTAGATGCATTGAGATATCAAGTCTCATGGTATAAGAAGGGTCTCAGAATTGGAATGGGAAGGAGTTGGATATCACACCTCAAGCTATAGGAAGGGTCTCAGGATTGGAATGGGAAGGAGTTTGATATCACATCTCATGCCATAGTATGGGTCTCAGGTTTGGTAGAAGCATTGGGATATCACATCTCATGCTATCGGAAGGGTATCAGTATTGGATTTGGAAGAAGTTGGATATCCCATCTCATGCTATAGGAAGGGTCTCAGGTTGGAATGGGAAGGAGTTGGATATCACATTTCATGATATAGGAAGGGTCTCAGGATTGGAATGGGAAGGACTTGGATATCATATCTCATGCTATAGGACGGGTCTCAGGTTTGTTATTAGAATCATTGAGATATCATATTGCATGCTGTAGGAAGGGTCTAAGGATTGGAATGGGAAGGACTTGGATATCACATCTCATGCTATAGATAGGCTCTTAGGTTTGGAAAGGGAAGGAGTTGGATATCACATTTCATGTTAGAGGAAGGATCTCAGGTTTGGTATTAGAAGCATTGAGATATCACATCTCATGCTATATGAAGGGTCTCAGGATTGGAATGGGAAGTAGTTGGATATCACATCTCATGCTATAGGAAGGGTCTCAGGTTTGGTATAAGCATTGAGATATCACATCTCATGCTATAGGACAGGTCTCAGGATTGGAATGGAAGGAGTTGGATATCACATATCATGTTATAGGAAGGATCTCAGGTTTGGTATTGGAAGCATTGAGACATCACATCTCATGCTATAGGAAGGGTCTCAGGGTTGGAATGGGAAGGAGTTTGATATCACATCTCATCCAATAGGAAGGGTCTCAGGTTTGGAATGGGAAGGAATTGGATATCACATCTCATGTTATAGGAAAGATCTCAGGTTTGGTATTAGAAGCATTGATATATCACATCTCATGCTATAGGAAGGGTCTCAGGATTGGAATGTGGAGGATTTGGATATCACATCTCATGCTAAAGGAAGGGTCTCAGGTTTGGTAGAAGCATTGAGATATCACGTCTCTGCTATCGGAAGGGTCTCAGGATTGGATTGGGAAGGAGTTGGATATCCCTTCTCATGCTATAGGAAGGGTCTCAGGATTTGAATGGCAAGGAGTTGGATATCACATCTCATGCCATAGGAAGGGTCTCAGGTTTGGTATAAGCATTGAGATATCACATCTCTGCTATCGGAAGGGTCTCAGGATTGGAATGGGAAGGAGTTGGATATTCCCATCTCATGTTATAGGAAGGGTCATTGGTTTGGTATTAGAAGCATTGAGATATCACATCTCATGCTATAGGAAGGGTCTCAGGATTGGAATGGGAAGGACTTGGATATCACATCCCCTGCTATAGGGAGGGTCTCAAGTTTGATATTAGAAGCTTTGAGATATCACATCTCATGATATCGGAAGGGTCTCAGGATTGGAATGGGAAGGAGTTGGATATCACATCTCATGATAAAGGAAGGGTCCAAGGTTTGGAAGGGGAAGGATTTGGATATCACATCTCATGTTATATTACAGGTCTCAGGTTTGGTATTAGAAGCATTGAGATATCAAGTCTCAGAGTATAGGAAGGGTCTCAGAATTGGAATGGGAAGGAGTTGGATATCACATCTCAAGCTATAGGAAGGGTCTCAGGATTGGAATGGGAAGGACTTGGATATCACATCTCATGCTATAGGAAGGCTCTCAGGTTTGGAAGGGGAAAGAGTTGGATATCACATTTCATGTTAGAGGTAGGATCTCAGGTTTGGTATTAGAGGCATTGAGATATCACATCTCATGCTTTCAGAAGGGTCTCAGGAATGGAATGGGAAGGAGTTGGATATCACATCTCATGCTAAAGGGAGGGTCTCAGGTTTGGAAGGGGAATGATTTGGATATCACATCTCATGTTATAGGAAGGATCTCAGGTTTGGTATTAGAAGCATTGAGATATCACATCTCATGCTATCGGAAGGATCTCAGGTTTGGTATTAGAAGCATTGAGATATCACATCTCATGCTATCAGAAGGGTCTCAGGATTGGAATGGGAAGGAGTTGGATATCACATCTCATGCTAAAGGGAGGGTCTCAGGTTTGGAAGGGGAAGGATTTGGATATCACATCTCATGTTATCGGAAGGATCTCACGTTTGGTATTAGAAATATTGAGATATCATATCTCATGCTATAGGAAGGGTCTCAGGAGTGGAATGGGAAAGAGTTGGATATCACATCTCATGCTATAGGGAGTGTCTCAGGATTGGAATGGGAAGGACTTAGAGATCACATATCATGCTATAGGGAGGGTCTCAGTTTTGATATTAGAAGCATTGAGATATCACATCTCATGCTATCGGAAGTGTCTCAGGATTGGAATGGGAAGGAGCTGGATATCACATCTCATGCTAAAGGAAGGGTCTCAGGTTTGGAACGGGAAGGATTTGGATATCACATCTCATGTTATAGGAAGGGTCTCAGGTTTGGTATAAGCATTGAGATATCACATCTCTGCTATCGGAAGTGTCTCAGGATTGGAATGGGAAGGAGTTGGATATCACATCTCATGTTATAGGACGGGTCTCAGGTTTGTTATTAGAATCATTGAGATATCATATTGCATGCTGTAGGAAGGGTCTAAGGGTTGGAATGGGAAGGACTTGGATATCACATCTCATGCTATAGATAGGCTCTTAGGTTTGGAAAGGGAAGGAGTTGGATATCACATTTCATGTTAGAGGAAGGATCTCAGGTTTGGTATTAGAAGCATTGAGATATCACATCTCATGCTATAGGAAGGGTCTCAGGATTGGAATGGGAAGTAGTTGGATATCACATCTCATGCTATAGGAAGGGTCTCAGGTTTAGTATAAGCATTGAGATATCACATCTCATGCTATAGGACGGGTCTCAGGATTGGAATGGAAGGAGTTGGATATCACATCTCATGTTATAGGAAGGATCTCAGGTTTGGTATTAGAAGCATTGAGACATCACATCTCATGCTATAGGAAGGGTCTCAGGGTTGGAATGGGAAGGAGTTGGATATCACATCTCATCCAATAGGAAGGGTCTCAGGTTTGGAATGGGAAGGAATTGGATATCACATCTCATGTTATAGGAAGGATCTCAGGTTTGGTATTAGAAGCATTGAGATATCACATCTCATGCTATAGGAAGGGTCTCAGGATTGGAATGTGAAGGATTTGGATATCACATCTCATGCTAAAGGAAGGGTCTCAGGTTTGGTAGAAGCATTGAGATATCACGTCTCTGCTATCGGAAGGGTCGCAGGATTCGATTGGGAAGGAGTTGAATATCCCTTCTCATGCTATAGGAAGGGTCTCAGGATTTGAATGGCAAGGAGTTGGATATCACATCTCATGCCATAGGAAGGGTCTCAGGTTTGGTATAAGCATTGAGATATCACATCTCTGCTATCGGAAGGGTCTCAGGATTGGATTGGGAAGGAGTTGGATATCCCTTCTCATGCTATAGGAAGTGTCTCAGGTTGGAATGGGAAGGAGTTGGATATCACATCTCATGTTATAGGAAGGGTCTCAGGATTGGAATGGGAAGGATTTGGATATCACATCTCTTGCTATAGGAAGGGTCTCAGGATTGGAATGGGTAGGAGTTGGATATTACTTTCTTGCTATAGGAAGGGTCTCATGTTTGGAATGGGAAGGAGTTGGATATCACATATGCTATAGTTAGTGTCTCAGGTTTGGAACGGGAAGGAGTTGGATATCACATCTCATGTTATAGGAAGGGTCTCAGGTTTGGTATAAGCATTGAGATATCACATCTCTGCTATCGGAAGCGGCTCAGGATTGGAATGGGAAGGAGTTGGATATCACATCTCATGTTATAGTAAGAGTCTCTGGTTTGGTATTAGAATCATTGAGATATCACATCGCATGCTGTAGGAAGGGTCTAAGGATTGGAATGGGATGGACTTGGATATCACATCTCATGCTATAGGTAGGCTCTCAGGTTTGGTATAAGCATTGAGATATCACATCTCATGCTATAGGAAGGGTCTCAGGATTGGAATGGGAAGGATTTGGATATCACATCTCATGCTATAGGAAGGGTCTCAGATTTGGTATAAGCATTGAGATATCACATCTCATGCTAAAGGAAGGGTGTCAGGATTGGAATGGGAAGGAGTTGTGTATGACATCTCAGGCCATAGGAAGGGTCTCAGGTTTGGTATAAGCATTGAGATATCACATCTCTGCTATCGGAAGGGTCTCAGGATTGGAATGGGAAGGAGTTGGATATCCCATCTCATGTTATAGGAAGGGTCTCAGGTTTGGTATTAGAAGCATAGAGATATCACATCTCATGCTATAGGAAGGGTCTCAGGATTGGAATGGGAAGGACTTGGATGTCACATCTCATGCTATAGGGAGGATCTCAAGTTTGATATTAGAAGCATTGAGATAACAAATCTCATGATATCGGAAGGGTCTCAGGATTGGAATGGGAAGGAGTTGGATACCACATCTCATGATAAAGGAAGGGTCTAAGGTTTGGAAGGGGAAGGATTTGGATATCACATCTCATGTTATAGGACGGGTCTCAGGTTTGGTATTAGAAGCATTGAGATATCAAGTCTCATGGTATAAGAAGGGTCTCAGAATTGGAATGGGAAGGAGTTGGATATCACACCTCAAGCTATAGGAAGGGTCTCAGGATTGGAATGGGAAGGAGTTTGATATCACATCTCATGCCATAGTATGGGTCTCAGGTTTGGTAGAAGCATTGGGATATCACATCTCATGCTATCGGAAGGGTATCAGTATTGGATTTTGAAGAAGTTGGATATCCCATCTCATGCTATAGGAAGGGTCTCAGGTTTGGTATAAGCATTGAGATATCACATCTCTGCTATCGGAAGCGGCTCAGGATTGGAATGGGAAGGAGTTGGATATCACATCTCATGTTATAGTAAGAGTCTCTGGTTTGGTATTAGAATCATTGAGATATCACATCGCATGCTGTAGGAAGGGTCTAAGGATTGGAATGGGATGGACTTGGATATCACATCTCATGCTATAGGTAGGCTCTCAGGTTTGGTATAAGCATTGAGATATCACATCTCATGCTATAGGAATGGTCTCAGGATTGGAATGGGAAGGATTTGGATATCACATCTCATGCTATAGGAAGGGTCTCAGATTTGGTATAAGCATTGAGATATCACATCTCATGCTAAAGGAAGGGTGTCAGGATTGGAATGGGAAGGAGTTGTGTATGACATCTCAGGCCATAGGAAGGGTCTCAGGTTTGGTATAAGCATTGAGATATCACATCTCTGCTATCGGAAGGGTCTCAGGATTGGAATGGGAAGGAGTTGGATATCCCATCTCATGTTATAGGAAGGGTCTCAGGTTTGGTATTAGAAGCATAGAGATATCACATCTCATGCTATAGGAAGGGTCTCAGGATTGGAATGGGAAGGACTTGGATGTCACATCTCATGCTATAGGGAGGATCTCAAGTTTGATATTAGAAGCATTGAGATAACAAATCTCATGATATCGGAAGGGTCTCAGGATTGGAATGGGAAGGAGTTGGATACCACATCTCATGATAAAGGAAGGGTCTAAGGTTTGGAAGGGGAAGGATTTGGATATCACATCTCATGTTATAGGACGGGTCTCAGGTTTGGTATTAGAAGCATTGAGATATCAAGTCTCATGGCATAAGAAGGGTCTCAGAATTGGAATGGGAAGGAGTTGGATATCACACCTCAAGCTATAGGAAGGGTCTCAGGATTGGAATGGGAAGGAGTTTGATATCACATCTCATGCCATAGTATGGGTCTCAGGTTTGGTAGAAGCATTGGGATATCACATCTCATGCTATCGGAAGGGTATCAGTATTGGATTTTGAAGAAGTTGGATATCCCATCTCATGCTATAGGAAGGGTCTCAGGTTGGAATGGGAAGGAGTTGGATATCACATTTCATGTTATAGGAAGGGTCTCAGGATTGGAATGGGAAGGACTTGGATATCATATCTCATGCTATAGGACGGGTCTCAGGTTTGTTATTAGAATCATTGAGATATCATATTGCATGCTGTAGGAAGGGTCTAAGGATTGGAATAGGAAGGACCTGGATATCACATCTCATGCTATAGATAGGCTCTTAGGTTTGGAAAGGGAAGGAGTTGGATATCACATTTCATGCTAGAGGAAGGATCTCAGGTTTGGTATAAGCATTGAGATATCATATTGCATGCTGTAGGAAGGGTCTAAGGATTGGAATGGGAAGGACCTGGATATCACATCTCATGCTATAGAACGGCTCTCAGGTTTGGAAAGGGAAGGAGTTGGATATCACATCTCATGTTATAGTATGGATCTCAGGTTTGGTATTAGAAGTATTGAGATATCACATCTCATGTTATCGGAAGGATCTCAGGTTTGGTATTAGAAGTATTGAGATATCACATCTCATGCTATAGGAAGGGTCTCAGGATTGGAATGGGAAGGAGTTGGATATCACATCTCATGCTAAAGGAAGGGTCTCAGGTTTGGTAGAAGCATTGAGATATCACATCTCATGCTATAGGAAGGGTCTCAGGATTGGAATGGGAAGGACTTAGATATCACATATCATGCTATAGGGAGGGTCTCAGTTTTGATATTAGAAGCATTGAGATATCACATCTCATGCTATCGGAAGTGTCTCAGGATTGGAATGGGAAGGAGCTGGATATCACATCTCATGCTAAAGGAAGGGTCTCAGGTTTGGAACGGGAAGGAGTTGGATATCACATCTCATGTTATATGAAGGGTCTCAGGTTTGGTATAAACATTGAGATATCACATCTCTGCTATCGGAAGTGTCTCAGGATTGGAATGGGAAGGAGTTGGATATCCCATCTCATGTTATAGGACGGGTCTCAGGTTTGTTATTGGAATCATTGAGATATCATATTGCATACTGTAGGAAGGGTCTAAGGGTTGGAATGTGAAGGACTTGGATATCACATCTCATGCTATAGATAGGCTCTTAGGTTTGGAAAGGGAAGGAGTTGGATCTCACATTTCATGTTAGAGGAAGGATCTCAGGTTTGGTATTAGAAGCATTGAGATATCACATCTCATGCTATAGGAAGGGTCTCAGGATTGGAATGGGAAGGAGTTGGATATCACATCTCATGCTATAGGAAGGGTCTCAGGTTTGGTATAAGCATTGATATATCACATCTCATGCTATAGGAAGGGTCTCAGGATTGGAATGGAAGGAGTTGGATATCACATCTCATGTCATAGGAAGGATCTCGGGTTTGGTATTAGAATCATTGAGATATCATATTGCATGCTGTAGGAAGGGTCTAAGGATTGGAATAGGAAGGACCTGGATATCACATCTCATGCTATAGATAGGCTCTTAGGTTTGGAAAGGGAAGGAGTTGGATATCACATTTCATGTTAGAGGAAGGATCTCAGGTTTGGTATTAGAAGCATTGAGATATCACATCTCATGCTATAGGAAGGGTCTCAGGATTGGAATGGGAAGTAGTTGGATATCACATCTTATGCTATAGGAAGGGTCTCAGGTTTGGTATAAGCATTGCGATATCACATCTCATGCTATAGGACGGGTCTCAGGATTGGAATGGAAGGAGTTGGATATCACATCTCATGTTATAGGAAGGATCTCAGGTTTGGTATTAGAATCATTGAGACATCACATCTCATGCTATAGGAAGGGTCTCAGGGTTGGAATGGGAAGGAGTTGGATATCACAACTCATCCAATAGGAAGGGTCTCAGGTTTGGAATGGGAAGGAATTGGATATCACATCTCATGTTATAGGAAGGATCTCAGGTTTGGTATTAGAAGCATTGAGATATCACATCTCATGCTATAGGAAGGGTCTCAGGATTGGAATGTGAAGGATTTGGATATCACATCTCATGCTAAAGGAAGGGTCTCAGGTTTGGTAGAAGCATTGAGATATCACGTCTCTGCTATCGGAAGGGTCTCAGGATTGGATTGGGAAGGAGTTGGATATCCCTTCTCATGCTATAGGAAATGTCTCAGGATTTGAATGGCAAGGAGTTGGATATCACATCTCATGCCATACGAAGGGTCTCAGGTTTGGTATAAGCATTGAGATATCACATCTCTGCTATCGGAAGGGTCTCAGGATTGGAATGGGAAGGAGTTGGATATTCCCATCTCATGTAATAGGAAGGGTCTCAGGTTTGGTATTAGAAGCATTGAGATATCACATCTCATGCTATAGGAAGGGTCTCAGGATTGGAATGGGAAGGACTTGGATATCACATCTCATGCTATAGGGAGGGTCTCAAGTTTGATATTAGAAGCTTTGAGATATCACATCTCATGATATCGGAAGGGTCTCAGGATTGGATTGGGAAGGAGTTGGATATCACATCTCATGATAAAGGAAGGGTCTAAGGTTTGGAAGGGGAAGGATTTGGATATCACATCTCATGTTATATTACGGGTCTCAGGTTTGGTATTAGAAGCATTGAGATATCAAGTCTCAGAGTATAGGAAGGGTCTCAGAATTGGAATGGGAAGGAGTTGGATATCACATCTCAAGCTATAGGAAGGGTCTCAGGATTGGAATGGGAAGGACTTGGATATCACATCTCATGCTATAGGAAGGCTCTCAGGTTTGGAAGGGGAAAGAGTTGGATATCACATTTCATGTTAGAGGTAGGATCTCAGGTTTGGTATTAGAGGCATTGAGATATCACATCTCATGCTATCAGAAGGGTCTCGGGAATGGAATGGGAAGGAGTTGGATATCACATCTCATGCTAAAGGGAGGGTCTCAGGTTTGGAAGGGGAAGGATTTGGATATCACATCTCATGTTATAGGAAGGATCTCAGGTTTGGTATTAGAAGCATTGAGATATCACATCTCATGCTATCGGAAGGATCTCAGGTTTGGTATTAGAAGCATTGAGATATCACATCTCATGCTATCAGAAGGGTCTCAGGATTGGAATGGGAAGGAGTTGGATATCACATCTCATGCTAAAGGGAGGGTCTCAGGTTTGGAAGGGGAAGGATTTGGATATCACATCTCATGTTATCGGAAGGATCTCACGTTTGGTATTAGAAGTATTGAGATATCATATCTCATGCTATAGGAAGGGTCTCAGGATTGGAATGGGAAGGAGTTGGATATCACATCTCATGCTATAGGAAGTGTCTCAGGATTGTAATGGGAAGGACTTGGATATCACATCTCATGCTATAGGTAGGGTCTCAAGTTTGATATTAGAAGCATTGAGATATCACATCTCATGCTATAGGAAGGGTCTGAGGATTGGAATGGGAAGGAGTTGGATATCACATCTCATGCTATGGGAAGGGTCTCAGGTTTGGTATAAGCAGTGAGATATCACATCTCATGCTATAGGAAGTGTCTCAGGATTGGAATGGGAAGGAGTTGGATATCACATCTCATGTTATAGGAAGGATCTCAGGTTTGGTATAAGCATTGAGATATCACATCTCTGCTATCGGAAGGGTCTCAGGATTGGAATGGGAAGGAGTTGGATATTCCCATCTCATGTTATAGGAAGGGTCTCAGGTTTGGTATTAGAAGCATTGAGATATCACATCTCATGCTATAGGAAGGGTCTCAGGATTGGAATGGGAAGGACTTGGATATCACATCTCATGCTATAGGGAGGGTCTCAAGTTTGATATTAGAAGCTTTGAGATATCACATCTCATGATATCGGAAGGGTCTCAGGATTGGAATGGGAAGGAGTTGGATATCACATCTCATGATAAAGGAAGGGTCTAAGGTTTGGAAGGGGAAGGATTTGGATATCACATCTCATGTTATATTACGGGTCTCACGTCTGTATTAGAAGCATTGAGATATCAAGTCTCATAGTATAGGAAGGGTCTCAGAATTGGAATGGGAAGGAGTTGGATATCACATCTCAAGTTATAGGAAGGGTCTCAGGATTGGAATGGGAAGGACTTGGATATCACATCTCATGCTATAGGAAGGCTCTCAGGTTTGGAAGGGGAAAGAGTTGGATATCACATTTCATGTTAGAGGTAGGATCTCAGGTTTGGTATTAGAGGCATTGAGATATCACATCTCATGCTATCAGAAGGGTCTCAGGAATGGAATGGGAAGGGGTTGGATATCACATCTCATGCTAAAGGGAGGGTCTCAGGTTTGGAAGGGGAAGGATTTGGATATCACATCTCATGTTATAGGAAGGATCTCAGGTTTGGTATTAGAAGCATTGAGATATCACATCTCATGCTATCGGAAGGATCTCAGGTTTGGTATTATAAGCATTGAGATATCACATTTCATGCTATCAGAAGAGTCTCAGGATTGGAATAGGAAGGAGTTCGATATCACATCTCATGCTAAAGGGAGGGTCTCAGGATTGGAAGGGGAAGGATTTGGATATCACATCTCATGATATCGGAAGGATCTCACGTTTGGTATTAGAAGTATTGAGATATCATATCTCATGCTATAGGAAGGGTCTCAGGATTGGAATGGGAAGGAGTTGGATATCACATCTCATGGTATAGGGAGGGTCTCAGGATTGGAATGGGAAGGACTTAGATATCACATATCATGCTATAGGGAGGGTCTCAGTTTTGATATTAGAAGCATTGAGATATCACATCTCATGCTATAGGAAGTGTCTCAGGATTGGAATGGGAAGGTGCTGGATATCACATCTCATGCTAAAGGAAGGGTCTCAGGTTTGGAACGGGAAGGATTTGGATATCACATCTCATGTTATAGGAAGGGTCTCAGGTTTGGTATAAGCATTGAGATATCACATCTCTGCTATCGGAAGTGTCTCAGGATTGGAATGGGAAGGAGTTGGATATCCCATCTCATGTTATAGGACGGGTCTCAGGTTTGTTATTAGAATCATTGAGATATCATATTGCATGCTGTAGGAAGGGTCTAAGGGTTGGAATGGGAAGGACTTGGATATCACATCTCATGCTATAGATAGGCTCTTAGGTTTGGAAAGGGAAGGAGTTGGATATCACATTTCATGTTAGAGGAAGGATCTCAGGTTTGGTATTAGAAGCATTGAGATATCACATCTCATGCTATAGGAAGGGTCTCAGGATTGGAATGGGAAGCAGTTGGATATCACATCTCATGCTATAGGAAGGGTCTCAGGTTTGGTATAAGCATTGAGATATCACATCTCATGCTATAGGACGGGTCTCAGGATTTGAATGGAAGGAGTTGGATATCACATCTCATGTTATAGGAAGGATCTCAGGTTTGGTATTAGAAGCATTGAGACATCACATCTCATGCTATAGGAAGGGTCTCAGGGTTGGAATGGGAAGGAGTTGGATATCACATCGCATCCAATAGGAAGGGTCTCAGGTTTGGAATGGGAAGGAATTGGATATCACATCTCATGTTATAGGAAGGATCTCAGGTTTGGTATTAGAAGCATTGAGATATCACATCTCATGCTATAGGAAGGGTCTCAGGATTGGAATGTGAAGGATTTGGATATCACATCTCATGCTAAAGGAAGGGTCTCAGGTTTGGTAGAAGCATTGAGATATCACGTCTCTGCTATCGGAAGGGTCTCAGGATTGGATTGGGAAGGAGTTGGATATCACATCTCATGCCATAGGAAGGGTCTCAGGTTTGGTATAAGCATTGAGATATCACATCTCTGCTATCGGGAGGGTCTCAGGATTGGATTGGGAAGGAGTTGGATATCCCTTCTCATGCTATAGGAAGTGTCTCAGGTTGGAATGGGAAGGCGTTGGATATCACATCTCATGTTATAGGAAGGGTCTCAGGATTGGAATGGGAAGGATTTGGATATCACATCTCTTGCTATAGGAAGGGTCTCAGGATTGGAATGGGTAGGAGTTGGATATTACTTTCTTGCTATAGGAAGGGTCTCATGTTTGGAATGGGAAGGAGTTGGATATCACATATGCTATAGTTAGTGTCTCAGGTTTGGAACGGAAGGAGTTGGATATCACATCTCATGTTATAGGAAGGGTCTCAGGTTTGGTATAAGCATTGAGATATCACATCTCTGCTATCGGAAGCGGCTCAGGATTGGAATGGGAAGGAGTTGGATATCCCATCTCATGTTATAGGAAGAGTCTCTGGTTTGGTATTAGAATCATTGAGATATCACATTGCATGCTGTAGGAAGGGTCTAAGGATTGGAATGGGATGGACTTGGATATCACATCTCATGCTATAGGTAGGCTCTCAGGTTTGGTATAAGCATTGAGATATCACATCTCATGCTATAGGAAGGGTCTCAGGATTGGAATGGGAAGGAATTGGATATCACATCTCATGCTATAGGAAGGGTCTCAGATTTGGTATAAGCATTGAGATATCACATCTCATGCTAAAGGAAGGGTCTCAGGATTGGAATGGGAAGGAGTTGTATATGACATCCCAGGCCATAGGAAGGTTCTCAGGTTTGGTATAAGCATTGAGATATCACATCTCTGCTATCGGAAGGGTCTCAGGATTGGAATGGGAAGGAGTTGGATATCCCATCTCATGTTATAGGAAGGGTCTCAGGTTTGGTATTAGAAGCATAGAGATATCACATCTCATGCTATAGGAAGGGTCTCAGGATTTGAATGGCAAGGAGTTGGATATCACATCTCATGCCATAGGAAGGGTCTCAGGTTTGGTATAAGCATTCAGATATCACATCTCTGCTATCGGAAGGGTCTCAGGATTGGATTGGGAAGGAGTTAGATATCCCTTCTCATGCTATAGGAAGTGTCTCAGGTTGGAATGGGAAGGAGTTGGATATCACATCTCATGTTATAGGAAGGGTCTCGGGATTGGAATGGGAAGGACTTGGATGTCACATCTCATGCTTTAGGGAGGGTCTCAAGTTTGATATTAGAAGCATTGAGATAACAAATCTCATGATATCGGAAGGGTCTCAGGATTGGAATGGGAAGGAGTTGGATATCACATCTCATGATAAAGGAAGGGTCTAAGGTTTGGAAGGGGAAGGATTTGGATATCACATCTCATGTTATAGGACGGGTCTCAGGTTTGGTATTAGAAGCATTGAGATATCAAGTCTCAAGGTATAAGAAGGGTCTCAGAATTGGAATGGGAAGGAGTTGGATATCACACCTCAAGCTATAGGAAGGGTCTCAGGATTGGAATGGGAAGGACTTGGATATCACATCTCATGCTATAGGGAGGGTCTCAAGTTTGATATTAGAAGCTTTGAGATATCACATCTCATGATATCGGAAGGGTCTCAGGATTGGAATGGGAAGGAGTTGGATATCACATCTCATGATAAAGGAAGGGTCTAAGGTTTGGAAGGGGAAGGATTTGGATATCACATCTCATGTTATATTACGGGTCTCACGTCTGTATTAGAAGCATTGAGATATCAAGTCTCATAGTATAGGAAGGGTCTCAGAATTGGAATGGGAAGGAGTTGGATATCACATCTCAAGTTATAGGAAGGGTCTCAGGATTGGAATGGGAAGGACTTGGATATCACATCTCATGCTATAGGAAGGCTCTCAGGTTTGGAAGGGGAAAGAGTTGGATATCACATTTCATGTTAGAGGTAGGATCTCAGGTTTGGTATTAGAGGCATTGAGATATCACATCTCATGCTATCAGAAGGGTCTCAGGAATGGAATGGGAAGGAGTTGGATATCACATCTCATGCTAAAGGGAGGGTCTCAGGTTTGGAAGGGGAAGGATTTGGATATCACATCTCATGTTATAGGAAGGATCTCAGGTTTGGTATTAGAAGCATTGAGATATCACATCTCATGCTATCGGAAGGATCTCAGGTTTGGTATTAGAAGCATTGAGATATCACATCTCATGCTATCAGAAGAGTCTCAGGATTGGAATAGGAAGGAGTTCGATATCACATCTCATGCTAAAGGGAGGGTCTCAGGATTGGAAGGGGAAGGATTTGGATATCACATCTCATGTTATCGGAAGGATCTCACGTTTGGTATTAGAAGTATTGAGATATCATATCTCATGCTATAGGAAGGGTCTCAGGATTGGAATGGGAAGGAGTTGGATATCACATCTCATGGTATAGGGAGGGTCTCAGGATTGGAATGGGAAGGACTTAGATATCACATATCATGCTATAGGGAGGGTCTCAGTTTTGATATTAGAAGCATTGAGATATCACATCTCATGCTATAGGAAGTGTCTCAGGATTGGAATGGGAAGGTGCTGGATATCACATCTCATGCTAAAGGAAGGGTCTCAGGTTTGGAACGGGAAGGATTTGGATATCACATCTCATGTTATAGGAAGGGTCTCAGGTTTGGTATAAGCATTGAGATATCACATCTCTGCTATCGGAAGTGTCTCAGGATTGGAATGGGAAGGAGTTGGATATCCCATCTCATGTTATAGGACGGGTCTCAGGTTTGTTATTAGAATCATTGAGATATCATATTGCATGCTGTAGGAAGGGTCTAAGGGTTGGAATGGGAAGGACTTGGATATCACATCTCATGCTATAGATAGGCTCTTAGGTTTGGAAAGGGAAGGAGTTGGATATCACATTTCATGTTAGAGGAAGGATCTCAGGTTTGGTATTAGAAGCATTGAGATATCACATCTCATGCTATAGGAAGGGTCTCAGGATTGGAATGGGAAGCAGTTGGATATCACATCTCATGCTATAGGAAGGGTCTCAGGTTTGGTATAAGTATTGAGATATCACATCTCATGCTATAGGACGGGTCTCAGGATTTGAATGGAAGGAGTTGGATATCACATCTCATGTTTTAGGAAGGATCTCAGGTTTGGTATTAGAAGCATTGAGACATCACATCTCATGCTATAGGAAGGGTCTCAGGGTTGGAATGGGAAGGAGTTGGATATCACATCGCATCCAATAGGAAGGGTCTCAGGTTTGGAATGGGAAGGAATTGGATATCACATCTCATGTTATAGGAAGGATCTCAGGTTTGGTATTAGAAGCATTGAGATATCACATCTCATGCTATAGGAAGGGTCTCAGGATTGGAATGTGAAGGATTTGGATATCACATCTCATGCTAAAGGAAGGGTCTCAGGTTTGGTAGAAGCATTGAGATATCACGTCTCTGCTATCGGAAGGGTCTCAGGATTGGATTGGGAAGGAGTTGAATATCACATCTCATGCCATAGGAAGGGTCTCAGGTTTGGTATAAGCATTGAGATATCACATCTCTGCTATCGGAAGGGTCTCAGGATTGGATTGGGAAGGAGTTGGATATCCCTTCTCATGCTATAGGAAGTGTCTCAGGTTGGAATGGGAAGGAGTTGGATATCACATCTCATGTTATAGGAAGGGTCTCAGGATTGGAATGGGAAGGATTTGGATATCACATCTCTTGCTATAGGAAGGGTCTCAGGATTGGAATGGGTAGGAGTTGGATATTACTTTCTTGCTATAGGAAGGGTCTCATGTTTGGAATGGGAAGGAATTGGATATCACATATGCTATAGTTAGTGTCTCAGGTTTGGAACGGGAAGGAGTTGGATATCACATCTCATTTTATAGGAAGGGTCTCAGGCTTGGTATAAGCATTGAGATATCACATCTCTGCTATCGGAAGCGGCTCAGGATTGGAATGGGAAGGAGTTGGATATCCCATCTCATGTTATAGGAAGAGTCTCTGGTTTGGTATTAGAATCATTGAGATATCACATTGCATGCTGTAGGAAGGGTCAAAGGATTGGAATGGGATGGACTTGGATATCACATCTCATGCTATAGGTAGGCTCTCAGGTTTGGTATAAGCATTGAGATATCACATCTCATGCTATAGGAAGGGTCTCAGGATTGGAATGGGAAGGAATTGGATATCACATCTCATGCTATAGGAAGGGTCTCAGATTTGGTATAAGCATTGAGATATCACATCTCATGCTAAAGGAAGAGTCTCAGGATTGGAATGTGAAGGATTTGGATATCACATCTCATGCTAAAGGAAGGGTCTCAGGTTTGGTAGAAGCATTGAGATATCACGTCGCTGCTATCGGAAGGGTCTCAGGATTGGATTGGGAAGGAGTTGGATATCCCTTCTCATGCTATAGGAAGGGTCTCAGGATTTGAATGGCAAGGAGTTGGATATCACATCTCATGCCATAGGAAGGGTCTCAGGTTTGGTATAAGCATTGAGATATCACATCTCTGCTATCGGAAGGGTCTCAGGATTGGATTGGGAAGGAGTTGGATATCCCTTCTCATGCTATAGGAAGTGTCTCAGGTTGGAATGGGAAGGAGTTGGATATCACATCTCATGCTATAGGAAGGGTCTCAGGTTTGGTATAAGCATTGAGATATCACATCTCATGCTATAGGACGGGTCTCAGGATTGTAATGGAAGGAGTTGGATATCACATCTCATGTTATAGGAAGGATCTCAGGTTTGGTATTAGAATCATTGAGACATCACATCTCATGCTATAGGAAGGGTCTCAGGGTTGGAATGGGAAGGAGTTGGATATCACAACTCATCCAATAGGAAGGGTCTCAGGTTTGGAATGGGAAGGAATTGGATATCACATCTCATGTTATAGGAAGGATCTCAGGTTTGGTATTAGAAGCATTGAGATATCACATCTCATGCTATAGGAAGGGTCTCAGGATTGGAATGTGAAGGATTTGGATATCACATCTCATGCTAAAGGAAGGGTCTCAGGTTTGGTAGAAGCATTGAGATATCACGTCTCTGCTATCGGAAGGGTCTCAGGATTGGATTGGGAAGGAGTTGGATATCCCTTTTCATGCTATAGGAAGGGTCTCAGGATTTGAATGGCAAGGAGTTGGATATCACATCTCATGCCACAGGAAGGGTCTCAGGTTTGGTTTAAGCATTGAGATATCACATCTCTGCTATCGGAAGGGTCTCAGGATTGGATTGGGAAGGAGTTGGATATCCCTTCTCATGCTATAGGAAGTGTCTCAGGTTGGAATGGGAAGGAGTTGGATATCACATCTCATGTTATAGGAAGGGTCTCAGGATTGGAATGGGAAGTATTTGGATATCACATCTCTTGCTATAGGAAGGGTCTCAGGATTGGAATGGGTAGGAGTTGGATATTACTTTCTTGCTATAGGAAGGGTCTCATGTTTGGAATGGGAAGGAGTTGGATATCACATATGCTATAGTTAGTGTCTCAGGTTCGGAACGGGAAGGAGTTGGATATCACATCTCATGTTATAGGAAGGGTCTCAGGTTTGGTATAAGCATTGAGATATCACATCTCTGCTATCGGAAGCGGCTCAGGATTTGAATGGGAAGGAGTTGGATATCCCATCTCATGTTATAGGAAGAGTCTCTGGTTTGGTATTAGAATCATTGAGATATCACATCGCATGCTGTAGGAAGGGTCTAAGGATTGGAATGGGGTGGACTTGGATATCACATCTCATGCTATAGGTAGGCTCTCAGTTTTGGTATAAGCATTGAGATATCACATCTCATGCTATAGGAAGGGTCTCAGGATTGGAATGGGAAGGAATTGGATATCACATCTCATGCTATAGGAAGGGTCTCAGATTTGGTATAAGCATTGAGATATCACATCTCATGCTAAAGGAAGGGTCTCAGGATTGGAATGGGAAGGAGTTGTATATGACATCTCAGGCCATAGGAAGGTTCTCAGGTTTGGTATAAGCATTGAGATATCACATCTCTGCTATCGGAAAGGTCTCAGGATTGGAATGGGAAGGAGTTGGATATCCCATCTCATGTTATAGGAAGGGTCTCAGGTTTGGTATTAGAAGCATAGAGATATCACATCTCATGCTATAGGAAGGGTCTCAGGATTGGAATGGGAAGGACTTGGATGTCACATCTCATGCTATAGGGAGGGTCTCAAGTTTGATATTAGAAGCATTGAGATAACAAATCTCATGATATCGGAAGGGTCTCAGGATTGGAATGGGAAGGAGTTGGATATCACATCTCATGATAAAGGAAGGGTCTAAGGTTTGGAAGGGGAAGGATTTGGATATCACATCTCATGTTATAGGACGGGTCTCAGGTTTGGTATTAGAAGCATTGAGATATCAAGTCTCATGGTATACGAAGGGTCTCAGAATTGGAATGGGAAGGAGTTGGATATCACACCTCAAGCTATAGGAAGGGTCTCAGGATTGGAATGGGAAGGAGTTTGATATCACATTTCATGTTATAGGAAGGGTCTCAGGATTGGAATGGGAAGGACTTGGATATCATATCTCATGCTATAGGACGGGTCTCAGGTTTGGTAGAAGCATTGGGATATCACATCTCATGCTATCGGAAGGGTATCAGTATTGGATTTGGAAGAAGTTGGATATCCCATCTCATGCTATAGGAAGGGTCTCAGGTTGGAATGGGAAGGAGTTGGATATCACATTTCATGTTATAGGAAGGGTCTCAGGATTGGAATGGGAAGGACTTGGATATCATATCTCATGCTATAGGACGGGTCTCAGGTTTGTTATTAGAATCATTGAGATATCATATTGCATGCTGTAGGAAGGGTCTAAGGATTGGAATGGGAAGGACCTGGATATCACATCTCATGCTATAGATAGGCTCTTAGGTTTGGAAAGGGAAGGAGTTGGATTTCACATCTCATGTTATAGGATGGATCTCAGGTTTGGTATTAGAAGTATTGAGATATCATCCAACTCCTTCCCATTCCAACCTGAGACACTTCCTATAGCATGAGAAGGGATATCCAACTCCTTCCCAATCCAATCCTGAGACCCTTCCGATAGCAGAGACGTGATATCTCAATGCTTCTACCAAACCTGAGACCCTTCCTTTAGCATGAGATATGATATCCAAATCCTTCACATTCCAATCCTGAGACCCTTCCTATAGCATGAGATGTGATATCTCAATGCTTCTAATACCAAACCTGAGATCCTTCCTATAACATGAGATGTGATATCCAATTCCTTCCCATTCCAATCCTGAGACCCTCCCTATAGCATGAGATGTGATATCCAACTCCTTCCTATTCCAATCCTGAGACTCTTCTGATAGCATGAGATGTGATATCTCAATGCTTCTAATACCAAACCTGAGATCCTTCCGATAGCATGAGATGTGATATCTCAATGCTTCTAATATCAAAACTGAGACCCTCCCTATAGCATGATATGTGATATCTAAGTCCTTCCCATTCCAATCCTGAGACCCTCCCTATAGCATGAGATGTGATATCCAACTCCTTCCCATTCCAATCCTGAGACCCTTCCTATAGCATGAGATATGATATCTCAATACTTCTAATACCAAACGTGAGATCCTTCCGATAACATGAGATGTGATATCCAAATCCTTCCCCTTCCAAACCTGAGACCCTCCCTTTAGCATGAAATGTGATATCCAACTCCTTCCTATTCCAATCCTGAGACTCTTCTGATAGCATGAGATGTGATATCTCAATGCTTCTAATACCAAACCTGAGATCCTTCCGATAGCATGAGATGTGATATCTCAATGCTTCTAATACCAAACCTGAGATCCTTCCTATAACATGAAATGTGATATCCAAATCCTTCCCCTTCCAAACCTGAGACCCTCCCTTTAGCATGAGATGTGATATCTAACTCCTTCCCATTCCATTCCTGAGACCCTTCTGATTGCATGAGATGTGATATCTCAATGCCTCTAATACCAAACCTGAGATCCTACCTCTAACATGAAATGAGATATCCAACTCTTTCCCCTTCCAAACCTGAGAGCCTTCCTATAGCATGAGATGTGATATCCAAGTCCTTCCCATTCCAATACTGAGACCCTTCCTATAGCTTGAGATGTGATATCCAACTCCTTCCCATTCCAATTCTGAGACCCTTCCTATAGCATGAGATGTGATATCTCAATGCTTATACCAAACCTGAGAGCCTACCTATAGCATGAGATGTGATATCCAAGTCCATCCCATTCCAATCCTTAGACCCTTCCTACAGCATGCGATGTGAATATCTCAATGATTCTAATACCAAACCAGAGACTCTTCCTATAACATGAGATGGGATATCCAACTCCTTCCCATTCCAATTCTGAGACCATTCCTATACTATGAGACTTGATATCTCAATGCTTCTAATACCAAACCTGAGACCCGTAATATAACATGAGATGTGATATCCAAATCCTTCCCCTTCCAAACCTAGACCCTTCCTTTATCATGAGATGTGATATCCAACTCCTTCCTATTCCAATCCTGAGACCCTTCCAAACCTGAGACCCTTCCTATGGCATGAGATGTGATATCCAACTCCTTGCCATTCAAATCCTGAGACCCTTCCTATAGCATGAGAAGGGATATCCAACTCCTTCCCAATCCAATCCTGAGACCCCTCCGATAGCAGAGATGTGATATCTCAATGCTTCTACCAATCCTGAGACCCTTCCTTTAGCATGAGATGTGATATCCAAATCCTTCACATTCCAATCCTGAGACCCTTCCTATAGCATGAGATGTGATATCTCAATGCTTCTAATACCAAACCTGAGATCCTTCCTATAACATGAGATGTGATATCCAACTCCTTCCATTCCAATCCTGAGACCCGTCCTATAGCATGAGATGTGATATCTCAATGCTTATACCAAACCTGAGACCCTTCCTATAGCATGAGATGTGATATCCAACTACTTCCCATTCCAATCCTGAGACCCTTCCTATAGCATGAGATGTGATATCTCAATGCTTCTAATACCAAACCTGAGCTCCTTCCTCTAACATGAAATGTGATATCCAACTCCTTCCCTTTCCAAACCTAAGAGCCTATCTATAGCATGAGATGTGATATCCAAGTCCTTCCCGTTCCAATCCTTAGACCCTTCCTACAGCATGCAATATGATATCTCAATGATTCTAATAACAAACCTGAGACCTGTCCTATAGCATGAGATATGATATCCAAGTCCTTCCCATTCCAATCCTGAGACCCTTCCTATAACATGAAATGTGATATCCAACTCCTTCCCATTCCAACCTGAGACCCTTCCTATAGCATGAGATGGGATATCCAACTTCTTCCAAATCCAATACTGATACCCTTCCGATAGCATGAGATGTGATATCCCAATGCTTCTACCAAACCTGAGACCCATACTATGGCATGAGATGTGATATCAAACTCCTTCCCATTCCAATCCTGAGACCCTTCCTATAGCTTGAGGTGTGATATCCAACTCCTTCCCATTCCAATTCTGAGACCCTTCTTATACCATGAGACTTGATATCTCAATGCTTCTAATACCAAACCTGAGACCCGTCCTATAACATGAGATGTGATATCCAAATCCTTCCCCTTCCAAACCTTAGACCCTTCCTTTATCATGAGATGTGGTATCCAACTCCTTCCCATTCCAATCCTGAGACCCTTCCGATATCATGAGATTTGTTATCTCAATGCTTCTAATATCAAACTTGAGACCCTCCCTATAGCATGAGATGTGACATCCAAGTCCTTCCCATTCCAATCCTGAGACCCTTCCTATAGCATGAGATGTGATATCTCTATGCTTCTAATACCAAACCTGAGACCCTTCCTATAACATGAGATGGGATATCCAACTCCTTCCCATTCCAATCCTGAGACCCTTCCGATAGCAGAGATGTGATATCTCAATGCTTATACCAAACATGAGACCCTTCCTATGGCCTGAGATGTCATATACAACTCCTTCCCATTCCAATCCTGAGACCCTTCCTTTAGCATGAGATGTGATATCTCAATGCTTATACCAAATCTGAGACCCTTCCTATAGCATGAGATGTGATATCCAAATCCTTCCCATTCCAATACTGAGACCCTTCCTATAGCATGAGATGTGATATCTCAATGCTTATATCAAACCTGAGAGCCTACCTATAGCATGAGATGTGATATCCAAGTTCATCCCATTCCAATCCTTAGACCCTTCCTACAGCATGCGATGTGATATCTCAATGATTCTAATACCAAACCAGAGACTCTTACTATAACATGAGATGGGATATCCAACTCCTTCCCATTCCAATCCTGAGCCGCTTCCGATAGCAGAGATGTGATATCTCAATGCTTATAACAAACCTGAGACCCTTCCTATAACATGAGATGTGATATCCAACTCCTTCCCGTTCCAAACCTGAGACACTAACTATAGCATATGTGATATCCAACTCATTCCCATTCCAAACATGAGACCCTTCCTATAGCAAGAAAGTAATATCCAACTCCTACCCATTCCAATCCTGAGACCCTTCCTATAGCAAGAGATGTGATATCCAAATCCTTCCCATTCCAATCCTGAGACCCTTCCTATAACATGAGATGTGATATCCAACTCCTTCCCATTCCAACCTGAGACACTTCCTATAGCATGAGAAGGGATATCCAACTCCTTCCCAATCCAATCCTGAGACCCTTCCGATAGCAGAGATGTGATATGTCAATGCTTATACCAAACCTGAGACCCTTCCTATGGCATGAGATGTGATATCCAACTCCTTGCCATTCAAATCCTGAGACCCTTCCTATAGCATGAGAAGGGATATCCAACTCCTTCCCAATCCAATCCTGAGACCCTTCCGATAGCAGAGACGTGATATCTCAATGCTTCTACCAAACCAGAGACCCTTCCTTTAGCATGAGATGTGATATCCAAATCCTTCACATTCCAATCCTGAGACCCTTCCTATAGCATGAGATGTGATATCTCAATGCTTCTAATACCAAACCTGAGATCCTTCCTATAACATGAGATGTGATATCCAATTCCTTCCCATTCCAAACCTGAGACCCTTCCTATTGGATGAGATGTGATATCCAACTCCTTCCCATTCCAACCCTGAGACCCTTCCTATAGCATGAGATGTGATGTCTCAATGCTTCTAATACCAAACCTGAGATCCTTCCTATAACATGAGATGTGATATCCAACTCCTTCCATTCCAATCCTGAGACCCGTCCTAAAGCATGAGATGTGATATCTCAATGCTTATACCAAACCTGAGACACTTCCTATAGCATGAGATGTGATATCCAACTACTTCCCATTCCAATCCTGAGACCCTTCCTATAGCATGAGATGTGATATCTCAATGCTTCTAATATCAAAACTGAGACCCTCCCTATAGCATGATATGTGATATCTAAGTCCTTCCCATTCCAATCCTGAGACCCTTCCTATAGCATGAGATATGATATCTCAATACTTCTAATACCAAACGTGAGATCCTTCCGATAACATGAGATGTGATATCCAAATCCTTCCCCTTCCAAACCTGAGACCCTCCCTTTAGCATGAGATGTGATATCCAACTCCTTCCCATTCCAATCCTGAGACCCTTCTGATAGCATGAGATGTGATATCTCAATGCTTCTAATACCAAACCTGAGATCCTTCCGATAGCATGAGATGTGATATCTCAATGGTTCTAATACCAAACCTGAGATCCTTCCTATAACATGAGATGTGATATCCAAATCCTTCCCCTTCCAAACCTGAGACCCTCCCTTTAGCATGAGATGTGATATCCAACTCCTTCCCATTCCAATCCTGAGACCCTTCCTATAGCATGAGATGTGATATCTCAATGCTTCTAATACCAAACCTGAGATCCTTCCTCTAACATGAAATGTGATATCCAACTCCTTACCTTTCCAAACCTAAGAGCCTATCTATAGCATGAGATGTGATATCCAAGTCCTTCCCATTCCAATCCTGAGACACTTCCGTCCGATAGCAGAGATGTGATATCTCAATGCTTATACCAAACCTGAGACCCTTCCTATAACATGAGATGTGATATCCAAATCCTTCCCGTTCCAAACCTGAGACCCTTCCTTTAGCATGAGATGTGATATCCAGCTCCTTCCCATTCCAATCCTGAGACACTTCCGATAGCATGAGATGTGATATCTCAATGCTTCTAATATCAAAACTGAGACCCTCCCTATAGCATGATATGTGATATCTAAGTCCTTCCCATTCCAATCCTGAGACCCTTCCTATAGCATGAGATATGATATCTCAATACTTCTAATACCAAACGTGAGATCCTTCCGATAACATGAGATGTGATATCCAAATCCTTCCCCTTCCAAACCTGAGACCCTCCCTTTAGCATGAGATGTGATATCCAACTCCTTCCCATTCCAATCCTGAGACCCTTCTGATAGCATGAGATGTGATATCTCAATGCTTCTAATACCAAACCTGAGATCCTTCCGATAGCATGAGATGTGATATCTCAATGGTTCTAATACCAAACCTGAGATCCTTCCTATAACATGAGATGTGATATCCAAATCCTTCCCCTTCCAAACCTGAGACCCTCCCTTTAGCATGAGATGTGATATCCAACTCCTTCCCATTCCATTCATGAGACCCTTCTGATAGCATGAGATGTGATATCTCAATGCCTCTAATACCAAACCTGAGATCCTACCTCTAACATGAAATGTGATATCCAACTCTTTCCCCTTCCAAACCTGAGAGCCTTCCTATAGCATGAGATGTGATATCCAAGTCCTTCCCATTCCAATCCTGAGACCCTTCCTATAGCTTGAGATGTGATATCCAACTCCTTCCCATTCCAATTTTGAGACCCTTCCTATACTCTGAGACTTGATATCTCAATGCTTCTAATACCAAACCTGAGACCCGTAATATAACATGAGATGTGATATCCAAATCCTTCCCCTTCCAAACCTTAGACCCTTCCTTTATCATGAGATGTGATATCCAACTCCTTCCCATTCCAATCCTGAGACCCTTCCGATATCATGAGATGTGATATCTCAAAGCTTCTAATATCAAACTTGAGACCCTCCCTATAGCATGAGATGTGATATCCAAGTCCTTCCCATTCCAATTCTGAGACCCTTCCTATAGCATGAGATGTGATATCTCAATGCTTCTAATACCAAACCTGAGACCCTTCCTATAACATGAGATGGGAATATCCAACTCCTTCCCATTCCAATCCTGAGACCCTTCCGATAGCAGAGATGTGATATCTCAATGCTTATACCAAACCTGAGACCCTTCCTATGGCATGAGATGTGATATCCAACTCCTTGCCATTCAAATCCTGAGACCCTTCCTATAGCATGAGAAGGGATATCCAACTCCTTCCCAATCCAATCCTGAGACCCCTCCGATAGCAGAGACGTGATATCTCAATGCTTCTACCAATCCTGAGACCCTTCCTTTAGCATGAGATGTGATATCCAAATCCTTCACATTCCAATCCTGAGACCCTTCCTATAGCATGAGATGTGATATCTCAATGCTTCTAATACCAAACCTGAGATCCTTCCTATAACATGAGATGTGATATCCAATTCCTTCCCATTCCAAACCTGAGACCCTTCCTATGGATGAGATGTGATATCCAACTCCTTCCCATTCCAACCCTGAGACCCTTCCTATAGCATGAGATGTGATGTCTCAATGCTTCTAATACCAAACCTGAGATCCTTCCTATAACATGAGATGTGATATCCAACTCCTTCCATTCCAATCCTGAGACCCGTCCTATAGCATGAGATGTGATATCTCAATGCTTATACCAAACCTGAGACCCTTCCTATAGCATGAGATGTGATATCCAACTACTTCCCATTCCAATCCTGAGACCCTTCCTATAGCATGAGATGTGATATCTCAATGCTTCTAATACCAAACCTGAGATCCTTCCTCTAACATGAAATGTGATATCCAACTCCTTCCCTTTCCAAACCTAAGAGCCTATCTATAGCATGAGATGTGATATCCAAGTCCTTCCCGTTCCAATCCTTAGACCCTTCCTAGAGCATGCAATATGATATCTCCATGATTCTAATAACAAACCTGAGACCTGTCCTATAGCATGAGATATGATATCCAAGTCCTTCCCATTCCAATCCTGAGACCCTTCCTATAGCATGAGATGGGATATCCAACTTCTTCCAAATCCAATACTGATACCCTTCCGATAGCATGAGATGTGATATCCCAATGCTTCTACCAAACCTGAGACCCATACTATGGCATGAGATGTGATATCAAACTCCTTCCCATTCCAATCCTGAGACCCTTCCTATAGCTTGAGGTGTGATATCCAACTCCTTCCCATTCCAATTCTGAGACCCTTCTTATACCATGAGACTTGATATCTCAATGCTTCTAATACCAAACCTGAGACCCGTCCTATAACATGAGATGTGATATCCAAATCCTTCCCCTTCCAAACCTTAGACCCTTCCTTTATCATGAGATGTGGTATCCAACTCCTTCCCATTCCAATCCTGAGAACCTTCCGATATCATGAGATTTGTTATCTCAATGCTTCTAATATCAAACTTGAGACCCTCCCTATAGCATGAGATGTGACATCCAAGTCCTTCCCATTCCAATCCTGAGACCCTTCCTATAGCATGAGATGTGATATCTCTATGCTTCTAATACCAAACCTGAGACCCTTCCTATAACATGAGATGGGATATCCAACTCCTTCCCATTCCAATCCTGAGACCCTTCCGATAGCAGAGATGTGATATCTCAATGCTTATACCAAACATGAGACCCTTCCTATGGCCTGAGATGTCATTTACAACTCCTTCCCATTCCAATCCTGAGACCCTTCCTTTAGCATGAGATGTGATATCTCAATGCTTATACCAAATCTGAGACCCTTCCTATAGCATGAGATGTGATATCCAAATCCTTCCCATTCCAATCCTGAGACCCTTCCTATAGCATGAGATGTGATATCTCAATGCTTATATCAAACCTGAGAGCCTACCTATAGCATGAGATGTGATATCCAAGTCCATCCCATTCCAATCCTTAGACCCTTCCTACAGCATGCGATGTGATATCTCAATGATTCTAATACCAAACCAGAGACTCTTACTATAACATGAGATGGGATATCCAACTCCTTCCCATTCCAATCCTGAGCCGCTTCCGATAGCAGAGATGTGATATCTCAATGCTTATACCAAACATGAGACCCTTCCTATAACATGAGATGTGATATCCAACTCCTTCCCGTTCCAAACCTGAGACACTAACTATAGCATATGTGATATCCAACTCCTTCCCATTCCAAACATGAGACCCTTCCTATAGCAAGAAAGTAATATCCAAATCCTTCCCATTCCAATCCTGAGACCCTTCCTATAACATGAGATGTGATATCCAACTCCTTCCCATTCAAATCCTGAGACCCTTCCTATAGCATGAGAAGGGATATCCAACTCCTTCCCAATCCAATCCTGAGACCCTTCCGATAGCAGAGATCTGATATCTCAATGCTTCTACCAAACCTGAGACCCTTCCTTTAGCATGAGATGTGATATCCAAATCCTTCACATTCCAATCCTGAGACCCTTCCTATAGCATGAGATGTGATATCTCAATGCTTCTAATACCAAACCTGAGATCCTTCCTATAACATGAGATGTGATATCCAATTCCTTCCCATTCCAAACCTGAGACCCTTCCTATTGGATGAGATGCGATATCCAACTCCTTCCCATTCCAACCCTGAGACCCTTCCTATAGCATGAGATGTGATGTCTCAATGCTTCTAATACCAAACCTGAGATCCTTCCTATAACATGAGATGTGATATCCAACTCCTTCCATTCCAATCCTGAGACCCGTCCTATAGCATGAGATGTGATATCTCAATGCTTATACCAAACCTGAGACCCTTCCTATAGCATGAGATGTGATATCCAACTACTTCCCATTCCAATCCTGAGACCCTTCCTATAGCATGAGATGTGATATCTCAATGCTTCTAATACCAAACCTGAGATCCTTCCTCTAACATGAAATGTGATATCCAACTCCTTCCCTTTCCAAACCTTAGACCCTTCCTACAGCATGCAATATGATATCTCAATGATTCTAATAACAAACCTGAGACCCGTCCTATAGCATGAGATATGATATCCAAGTCCTTCCCATTCCAATCCTGAGACCCTTCCTATAACATGAAATGTGATATCCAACTCCTTCCCATTCCAACCTGAGACCCTTCCTATAGCATGAGATGGGATATCCAACTTCTTCCAAATCCAATACTGATACCCTTCCGATAGCATGAGATGTGATGTCCCAATGCTTCTACCAAACCTGAGACCCATACTATGGCATGAGATGTGATATCAAACTCCTTCCCATTCCAATCCTGAGACCCTTCCTATAGCTTGAGGTGTGATATCCAACTCCTTCCCATTCCAATTCTGAGACCCTTCTTATACCATGAGACTTGATAGCTCAATGCTTCTAATACCAAACCTGAGACCCGTCCTATAACATGAGATGTGATATCCAAATCCTTCCCCTTCCAAACCTTAGACCGTTCCTTTATCATGAGATGTGGTATCCAACTCCTTCCCATTCCAATCCTGAGACCCTTCCGATATCATGAGATTTGTTATCTCAATGCTTCTAATATCAAACTTGAGACCCTCCCTATAGCATGAGATGTGACATCCAAGTCCTTCCCATTCCAATCCTGAGACCCTTCCTATAGCATGAGATGTGATATCTCTATACTTCTAATACCAAACCTGAGACCCTTCCTATAACATGAGATGGGATATCCAACTCCTTCCCATTCCAATCCTGAGACCCTTCCGATAGCAGAGATGTGATATCTCAATGCTTATACCAAACCTGAGACCCTTCCTATGGCCTGAGATGTCATATACAACTCCTTCCCATTCCAATCCTGAGACCCTTCCTTTAGCATGAGATGTGATATCTCAATGCTTATACCAAATCTGAGACCCTTCCTATAGCATGAGATGTGATATCCAAATCCTTCCCATTCCAATCCTGAGACCCTTCCTATAGCATGAGATGTGATATCTCAATGCTTATACCAAACCTGAGAGCCTACAATCCTGAGACCCTTCCTTTAGCATGAAATGTGATATCTCAATGCTTATACCAAATCTGAGACCCTTCCTATAGCATGAGATGTGATATCCAAGTCCATCCCATTCCAATCCTTAGACCCTTCCTACAGCATGCGATGTGATATCTCAATGATTCTAATACCAAACCAGAGACTCTTACTATAACATGAGATGGGATATCCAACTCCTTCCCATTCCAATCCTGAGCCGCTTCCGATAGCAGAGATGTGATATCTCAATGCTTATACCAAACCTGAGACCCTTCCTATAACATGAGATGTGATATCCAACTCCTTCCCGTTCCAAACCTGAGACACTAACTATAGCATATGTGATATCCAAATCCTTCCCATTCCAAACATGAGACCCTTCCTATAGCAAGAAAGTAATATCCAACTCCTACCCATTCCAATCCTGAGACCCTTCCTATAGCAAGAGATGTGATATCCAAATCCTTCCCATTCCAATCCTGAGACCCTTCCTATAACATGAGATGTGATATCCAACTCCTTCCCATTCCAACCTGAGACACTTCCTATAGCATGAGAAGGGATATCCAACTCCTTCCCAATCCAATCCTGAGACCCTTCCGATAGCAGAGATGTGATATCTCAATGCTTATACCAAACCTGAGACCCTTCCTATGGCATGAGATGTGATATCCAACTCCTTGCCATTCAAATCCTGAGACCCTTCCTATGGCATGAGAAGGGATATCCAACTCCTTCCCAATCCAATCCTGAGACCCTTCCGATAGCAGAGACGTGATATCTCAATGCTTCTACCAAACCTGAGACCCTTCCTTTAGCATGAGATGTAATATCCAAATCCTTCACATTCCAATCCTGAGACCCTTCCTATAGCATGAGATGTGATATCTCAATGCTTCTAATACCAAACCTGAGACCCTTCCTATAACATGAGATGGGATATCCAACTCCTTCCCATTCCAATCCTGAGACCCTTCCGATAGCAGAGATGTGATATCTCAATGCTTATACCAAACCTGAGAACCTTCCTATGGCCTGAGATGTCATATACAACTCCTTCCCATTCCAATCCTGAGACCCTTCCTTTAGCATGAGATGTGATATCTCAATGCTTATACCAAATCTGAGACCCTTCCTATAGCATGATATGTGATATCCAAGTCCATCCCATTCCAAACCTGAGACACTAACTATAGCATATGTGATATCCAACTCCTTCCCATTCCAAACATGAGACCCTTCCTATAGCAAGAAAGTAATATCCAACTCCTACCCATTCCAATCCTGAGACCCTTCCTATAGCAAGAGATGTGATATCCAAATCCTTCCCATTCCAATCCTGAGACCCTTCCTATAACATGAGATGTGATATCCAACTCCTTCCCATTCCAACCTGAGACACTTCCTATAGCATGAGAAGGGATATCCAACTCCTTCCCAATCCAATCCTGAGACCCTTCCGATAGCAGAGATGTGATATCTCAATGCTTATACCAAACCTGAGACCCTTCCTATGGCATGAGATGTGATATCCAACTCCTTGCCATTCAAATCCTGAGACCCTTCCTATAGCATGAGATGTGATATCTCTATGCTTCTAATACCAAACCTGAGACCCTTCCTATAACATGAGATGGGATATCCAACTCCTTCCCATTCCAATCCTGAGACCCTTCCGATAGCAGAGATGTGATATCTCAATGCTTATACCAAACCTGAGAACCTTCCTATGGCCTGAGATGTCATATACAACTCCTTCCCATTCCAATCCTGAGACCCTTCCTTTAGCATGAGATGTGATATCTCAATGCTTATACCAAATCTGAGACCCTTCCTATAGCATGAGATGTGATATCCAATTCCTTCCCATTCCAATCCTGAGACCCTTCCTATAGCATGAGATGTGATATCTCAATGCTTATACCAAACCTGAGAGCCTACCTATAGCATGAGATGTGATATCCAAGTCCATCCCATTCCAATCCTTAGACCCTTCCTACAGCATGCGATGTGATATCTCAATGATTCTAATACCAAACCAGAGACTCTTCCTATAACATGAGATGGGATATCCAACTCCTTCCCATTCCAATCCTGAGCCGCTTCTGATAGCAGAGATGTGATATCTCAATGCTTATACCAAACCTGAGACCCTTCCTATAACATGAGATGTGATATCCAACTCCTTCCCGTTCCAAACCTGAGACACTAACTATAGCATATGTGATATCCAACTCCTTCCCATTCCAAACATGAGACCCTTCCTATAGCAAGAAAGTAATATCCAACTCCTACCCATTCCAATCCTGAGACCCTTCCTATAGCAAGAGATGTGATATCCAAATCCTTCCCATTCCAATCCTGAGACCCTTCCTATAACATGAGATGTGATATCCAACTCCTTCCCATTCCAACCTGAGACACTTCCTATAGCATGAGAAGGGATATCCAACTCCTTCCCAATCCAATCCTGAGACCCTTCCGATAGCAGAGATGTGATATCTCAATGCTTATACCAAACCTGAGACCCTTCCTATGGCATGAGATGTGATATCCAACTCCTTGCCATTCAAATCCTGAGACCCTTCCTATAGCATGAGATGTGATATCTCTATGCTTCTAATACCAAACCTGAGACCCTTCCTATAACATGAGATGGGATATCCAACTCCTTCCCATTCCAATCCTGAGACCCTTCCGATAGCAAAGATGTGATATCTCAATGCTTATACCAAACCTGAGAACCTTCCTATGGCCTGAGATGTCATATACAACTCCTTCCCATTCCAATCCTGAGACCCTTCCTTTAGCATGAGATGTGATATCTCAATGCTTATACCAAATCTGAGACCCTTCCTATAGCATGAGATGTGATATCCAATTCCTTCCCATTCCAATCCTGAGACCCTTCCTATAGCATGAGATGTGATATCTCAATGCTTATACCAAACCACCTGAGAGCCTACCTATAGCATGAGATGTGATATCCAAGTCCATCCCATTCCAATCCTTAGACCCTTCCTACAGCATGCGATGTGATATCTCAATGATTCTAATACCAAACCAGAGACTCTTCCTATAACTTGAGATGGGATATCCAACTCCTTCCCATTCCAATCCTGAGCCGCTTCCGATAGCAGAGATGTGATATCTCAATGCTTATACCAAACCTGAGACCCTTCCTATAACATGAGATGTGATATCCAACTCCTTCCCGTTGCAAACCTGAGACACTAACTATAGCATATGTGATATCCAACTCCTTCCCATTCCAAACATGAGACCCCTCCTATAGCAAGAAAGTAATATCCAACTCCTACCCATTCCAATCCTGAGACCCTTCCTATAGCAAGAGATGTGATATCCAAATCCTTCCCATTCCAATCCTGAGACCCTTCCTATAACATGAATGAGATGTGATATCCAACTCCTTCCCATTCCAACCTGAGACACTTCCTATAGCATGAGAAGGGATATCCAACTCCTTCCCAATCCAAACCTGAGACCCTTCCGATAGCAGAGATGTGATATCTCAATGCTTATACCAAACCTGAGACCCTTCCTATGGCATGAGTAATGGGGTTATAAAGCATTCTGAACACTATCTAGTGGAGCTCATTGGAAGGCTGTAGGAAGAGGAGAGAAGGCAGGGAACACGCATCTAAACCAGAGAGCAGGGAAGCGAGCATTTCAGCAGTATAAATTCAGCCTGTGAACAACACATTTTGACCCTCCTTTGTATGGGAGAAGAGTGGTTCAAAAGACCAGGATTCGACTGAACAAACGCACGAACAGAGTACAAAATGGGAATCCACCAGAATTCGCATTTACCAAAACGCGAGAAAAGTACATTTTCGAGCTGTTTCTGCTCGTTTTTAACACGTTTCAATACGTCTAGCGGGTTACAGCTATATGTTGAATAATGGGGTTATAAAGCATTCTGAACACTATCTTGTGGAGCGCATTGGAGGCTGTAGGAAGAGGAGAGAAGGCAGGGAACACGCATCTAAACCAGAGAGCTGGGAAGCGAGTACATGCAACGCGGAACGGTGCAGGGAGCAGGGACAGAAAGGATGAACGCCTATGAGGAGGAGCAGCTGGTAGTCAGCCTGCTCTGGAGAGGAGAATGTGATCACCAGGGGAGTGCAGCCTGTGAAGTAGAAGGGACGATGAACACAGGGCGACTGCATTAACAGATGGCAAATACACGTTCCAAAACAGTCAGGAAAGCTGATAATGCCTTGAAGATTTCAGCCGTATACATTCAGCCTGTGAACAGCAGTAGACGTTGACCCCCCCTTGTATGGGAGAACAGTGGTTAAAAACTTCAGGATTCAACAACAAACGCACGGACAGTACATACATGGGAACCCATCAGAATTAGCATTTACAAAAACGCGAGGAAAGTACATTTTCTAGCTGTTTTTGCTAGTTTACAGCACGTTTCAATACGTCTAGCGGGTTACGGCTATATGTTGAATAATGGGTGTTATAGAGCATTCTCAGCACTATGTATCTTTTGGAGCTCATTTTTTGATTTGAAGACAGCGGGAAGAGGAGAGAAGGCAGGGAACACGCGTCTAAACCAGAGAGCTGGGAAGCGAGTACTTGCAACGCGAAAAGGGCAGAAAGGAAGAAGGCCTCTGAGAAGGAAAAGCGTCTAAGCCAGAGAGCAGGAAAGCGAGTGTTTGCATCGCGAAACTGTGCAGGGAGCAGGGACAGAAAGGGAGAACTCCTCTGAGGAGGAATAGCTGGCAGTTAGCCTTCTTTGGAGATGAGAACTTGATCACCACGGGAGAGGATTGTTGAGAGGGTTACAGAGGGGGAGGTCTGAGATCAGAAAATCCTGAGTATTCCCTGCAGTGTGTAGGGCCAGCGACATGAAGAGTTGCAGATCTCGTAAAAGTCCAGGTCAGGAAGCATACAGGTTCATGTTGAATTCTCCAAGTAGGCGGAGTTGAGTGGTAGGAGGCTAGGATGGAGAAGTCCATCCACTGAGAGAGGAAGGGGGTAGGCAAATAGCCACGGTGAGCGAATGGCCAGGAGAGAATGCATGCAGACAAGGCATTCGTGACAGGAGTCGGCCTGCAAAGGAAATCAATTTACTACAGGAATCAAGGATAAGCATTGAGATAGCACATCTAATGCTATAGGGTCTCAGGATTGGAATGGGAAGGATTTAGATATCACATATGCTATAGGGAGGGTCTCAGTTTTGATATTAGAAGCATTAAGATATCACATCTCATGCTATCGGAAGTTACTCAGGATTGGAATGGGAAGGAGCTGGATATCACATCTCATGCTAAAGGAAGGGTCTCAGGTTTGGAACGGGAAGGAGTTGGATATCACATCTCATGTTATAGGAAGGGTCTCAGGTTTGGTATAAACATTGAGATATCACATCTCTGCTATCGGAAGTGTCTCAGGATTGGAATGGGAAGGAGTTGGATATCCCATCTCATGTTATAGGACGGGTCTCAGGTTTTTTATTAAAATCATTGAGATATCATATTGCATGCTGTAGGAAGGGTCTAAGGATTGGAATGGAAGGAGTTGGATATCACATCTCATGTTAAAGGAAGGATCTCAGGTTTGGTATTAGAAGCATTGAGACATCACATCTCATGCTATAGGAAGGGTCTCAGGATTGGAATGGGATGGAGTTGGATATCACATCTCATGCTATAGGAAGGGTCTCAGGATTGGAATGGGAAGGAGTTGGATATCACATCTCGTGTTATAGGAAGGGTCTCAGGTTTGGTATAAACATTGAGATATCACATCTCTGCTATCGGAAGTGTCTCAGGATTGGAATGGGAAGGAGTTGGATATCCCATCTCATGTTATAGGACGGGTCTCAGGTTTTTTATTAAAATCATTGAGATATCATATTGCATGCTGTAGGAAGGGTCTAAGGATTGGAATGGGACGGAGTTGGATATTCCCATCTCATGTTATAGGAAGGGTCTCAGGTTTGGTATTAGAAGCATTGAGATATCACATCTCATGCTATAGGAAGGGTCTCAGGATTGGAATGGGAAGGACTTGGATATCACATCTCATGCTATAGGGAGGGTCTCAAGTTTGATAGAAGCATTGAGATATCACATTTCATGATATCGGAAGGGTCTCAAGATTGGAATGGGAAGGAGTTGGATATCACATCTCATGATAAAGGAAGGGTCTAAGGTTTGGAAGGGGAAGGATTTGGATATCACATCTCATGTTATAGGACGGGTCTCAGGTTTGGTATTAGAAGCATTGAGATATCAAGTCTCATGGTATAGGAAGGGTCTCAGAATTGGAATGGGAAGGAGTTGGATATCACATTTCAAGCTATAGGAAGGGTCTCAGGATTAGAATGGGAAGGAGTTTGATATCACATCTCATGCCATAATATGGGTCTCAGGTTTGGTAGAAGCATTGGGTTATCACATCTCATGCTATCGGAAGGGTATCGGGATTGGATTTGGAAGGAGTTGGATATCCCATCTCATGCTATAGGAAGGGTCTCAGGTTGGAATGGGAAGGAGTTGGATATCACATCTCATGTTATAGGAAGGGTCTCAGGATTGGAATGGGAAGGACTTGGATATCACATCTCATGCTATAGGAAGGCTCTCATGTTTGCAAGGGGAAAGAGTTGGATATTACATTTCATGTTAGAGGTAGGATCTCAGGTTTGGTATTAGAAGCATTGAGATATCACATCTCATGCTATCAGAAGGATCTCAGGTTTGGTATAGAAGCATTGAGATATCATATCTTATGCTATCAGAAGAGTCTCAGGATTGGAACGGGAAGGAGTTGGATATCACATCTCATGGTAAAGGGAGGGTCTCAGGTTTGGAAGATAAGGATTTGGATATCACATCTCATGTTATAGGAAGGATCTCAGGTTTGGTATTAGAAGTATTGAGATATCACATCTCATGCTATCGGAAGGATCTCAGGTTTGGTATAGAAGCATTGAGATATCATATCTTATGCTATCAGAAGGGTCTCAGGATTGGAATGGGAAGGAGTTGGATATCACATCTCATGCTATAGGGAGGGTCTCAAGTTTGATAGAAGCATTGAGATATCACATTTCATGATATCGGAAGGGTCTCAAGATTGGAATGGGAAGGAGTTGGATATCACATCTCATGATAAAGGAAGGGTCTAAGGTTTGGAAGGGGAAGGATTTGGATATCACATCTCATGTTATAGGACGGGTCTCAGGTTTGGTATTAGAAGCATTGAGATATCAAGTCTCATGGTATAGGAAGGGTCTCAGAATTGGAATGGGAAGGAGTTGGATATCACATTTCAAGCTATAGGAAGGGTCTCAGGATTAGAATGGGAAGGAGTTTGATATCACATCTCATGCCATAATATGGGTCTCAGGTTTGGTAGAAGCATTGGGTTATCACATCTCATGCTATCGGAAGGGTATCGGGATTGGATTTGGAAGGAGTTAGATATCCCATCTCATGCTATAGGAAGGGTCTCAGGTTGGAATGGGAAGGAGTTGGATATCACATCTCATGTTATAGGAAGGGTCTCAGGATTGGAATGGGAAGGACTTGGATATCACATCTCATGCTATAGGAAGGCTCTCAGGTTTGCAAGGGGAAAGAGTTGGATATCACATTTCATGTTAGAGGTAGGATCTCAGGTTTGGTATTAGAAGCATTGAGATATCACATCTCATGCTATCAGAAGGATCTCAGGTTTGGTATAGAAGCATTGAGATATCATATCTTATGCTATCAGAAGAGTCTCAGGATTGGAATGGGAAGGAGTTGGATATCACATCTCATGGTAAAAGGAGGGTCTCAGGTTTGGAAGATAAGGATTTGGATATCACATCTCATGTTATAGGAAGGATCTCAGGTTTGGTATTAGAAGTATTGAGATATCACATCTCATGCTATCGGAAGGATCTCAGGTTTGGTATAGAAGCATTGAGATATCATATCTTATGCTATCAGAAGGGTCTCAGGATTGGAATGGGAAGGAGTTGGATATCACATCTCATGCTAAAGGGAGGGTCTCAGGTTTGGAAGGGGAAGGGTTTGGATATCACATCTCATGTTATAGGATGGATCTCAGGTTTGGTATTAGAAGTATTGAGATATCACATCTCATGTTATCGGAACGATCTCAGGTTTGGTATTAGAAGTATTTAGATATCACATCTCATGCTATAGGAAGGGTCTCAGGATTGGAATGGGAAGGACTTAGATATCACATATCATGCTATAGGGAGGGTCTCAGTTTTGATATTAGAAGCATTGAGATATCACATCTCATGCTATCGGAAGTGTCTCAGGATTGGAATGGGAAGGAGCTGGATATCACATCTCATGCTAAAGGAAGGGTCTCAGGTTTGGAACGGGAAGGAGTTGGATATCACATCTCATGTTATAGGAAGGGTCTCAGGTTTGGTATAAACATTGAGATATCACATCTCTGCTATCGGAAGTGTCTCAGGATTGGAATGGGAAGGAGTTGGATATCCCATCTCATGTTATAGGACGGGTCTCAGGTTTTTTATTAGAATCATTGAGATATCATATTGCATGCTGTAGGAAGGGTCTAAGGATTGGAATGCGAAGGACTTGGATATCACATCTCATGCTATAGATAGGCTCTCAGGTTTGGAAAGTGAAGGAGTTGGATATCACATTTCATGTTAGAGGAAGGATCTCAGTTTTGGTATTAGAGGCATTGAGATATCACATCTCAGGCTATAGGAAGGGTCTCAGGATTGGAATGGGAAGGAGTTGGATATCACATCTCATGCTATAGGAAGGGTTTCAGGTTTGGTATAAGCATTGAGATATCACATCTCATGCTATAGGAAGGGTCTCAGGATTGGAATGGAAGGAGTTGGATATCACATCTCATGTTATAGGAAGGATCTGAGGTTTGGTATTAGAAGCATTGAGACATCACATCTCATGCTATAGGAAGGGTCTCAGGATTGGAATGGGAAGGAGTTGGATATCAAATCTCATGCTATAGGAAGGGTCTCAGGATTGGAATGGGAAGGAGTTGAATATGACATCTCATGCCATAGGAAGGGTCTCAGGTTTGGTATAAACATTGAGATATCACATCTCTGCTATCAAAAGGGTCTCAGGATTGGAATTGGAAGGAGTTGGATATCCCATCTCATGTTATAGGAAGAGTCTCAGGTTTGGTATTAGAAGCATTGAGATATCACATCTCATGCTATAGGAAGTGTCTCAGGATTGGAATGGGAAGGACTTGGATATCACATCTCATGCTATAGGTAGGGTCTCAAGTTTGACATTAGAAGCATTGAGATATCACATCTCATGCTATAGGAAGGGTCTGAGGATTGGAATGGGAAGGAGTTGGATATCACATCTCCTGCTATGGGAAGGGTCTCAGGTTTGGTATAAGCAGTGAGATATCACATCTCATGCTATCGGAAGGGTCTCAAGATTGGAATGGGAAGGAGTTGGATATTCCCATCTCATGTTATAGGAAGGGTCTCAGGTTTGGTATTAGAAGCATTGAGATATCACATCTCATGCTATAGGAAGGGTCTCAGGATTGGAATGGGAAGGACTTGGATATCACATCTCATGCTATAGGGAGGGTCTCAAGTTTGATATTAGAAGCTTTGATATCACATCTCATGATATCGGAAGGGTCTCAGGATTGGAATGGGAAGGAGTTGGATATCACATCTCATGATAAAGGAAGGGTCTAAGGTTTGGAAGGGGAAGGATTTGGATATCACATCTCATGTTATATTACGGGTCTCAGGTTTGGTATTAGAAGCATTGAGATATCAAGTCTCATAGTATAGGAAGGGTCTCAGAATTGGAATGGGAAGGAGTTGGATATCCCATCTCATGTTATAGGAAGAGTCTCTGGTTTGGTATTAGAATCATTGAGATATCACATCGCATGCTGTAGGAAGGGTCTAAGGATTGGAATGGGATGGACTTGGATATCACATCCCATGCTATAGGTAGGCTCTCAGGTTTGGTATAAGCATTGAGATATCACATCTCATGCTATAGGAAGGGTCTCAGAATTGGAATGGGAAGGAGTTGGATATCACATCTCAAGCTGTAGGAAGGGTCTCAGTATTGGAATGGGAAGGACTTGGATATCACATCTCATGCTATAGGAAGGCTCTCAGGTTTGGAAGGGGAAAGAGTTGGATATCTCATTTCATGTTAGAGGTAGGATCTCAGGTTTGGTATTAGAGGCATTGAGATATCACATCTCATGCTATCAGAAGGGTCTCAAGAATGGAATGGGAAGGAGTTAGATATCACATCTCATGCTAAAGGGAGGGTCTCAGGTTTGAAAGGGGAAGGATTTGGATATCACATCTCATGTTATAGGAAGGATCTCAGGTTTGGTATTAGAAGCATTGAGATATCACATCTCATGCTATCAGAAGAGTCTCAGGATTGGAATAGGAAGGAGTTGGATATCACATTTCATGCTAAAGGGAGGGTCTCAGGTTTGGAAGGGGAAGGATTTGGATATCACATCTCATGTTATCGGAAGGATCTCACGTTTGGTATTAGAAGTATTGAGATATCATATCTCATGCTATAGGAAGGGTCTCAGGATTGGAATGGGAAGGAGTTGGATATCACATCTCATGCTATAGGGAGGGTCTCAGGATTGGAATGGGAAGGACTTAGATATCACATATCATGCTATAGGGAGGGTCTCAGTTTTGATATTAGAAGCATTGAGATATCACATCTCATGCTATCGGAAGTGTCTCAGGATTGGAATGGGAAGGAGCCGGATATCACATCTCATGCTAAAGGAAGGGTCTCAGGTTTGGAACGGGAAGGATTTGGATATCACATCTCATGTTATAGGAAGGGTCTCAGGTTTGGTATAAGCATTGAGATATCACATCTCTGCTATCGGAAGTGTCTCAGGATTGGAATGGGAAGGAGTTGGATATCCCATCTCATGTTATAGGACGGGTCTCAGGTTTGTTATTAGAATCATTGAGATATCATATTGCATGCTGTAGGAAGGGTCTAAGGGTTGGAATGTGAAGGACTTGGATATCACATCTCATGCTATAGATAGGCTCTTAGGTTTGGAAAGGGAAGGAGTTGGATATCACATTTCATGTTAGAGGAAGGATCTCAGGTTTGGTATTAGAAGCATTGAGATATCACATCTCATGCTATAGGAAGGGTCTCAGGATTGGAATGGGAAGCAGTTGGATATCACATCTCATGCTATAGGAAGGGTCTCAGGTTTGGTATAAGCATTGAGATATCACATCTCATGCTATAGGACGGGTCTCAGGATTGGAATGGAAGGAGTTGGATATCACATCTCATGTTATAGGAAGGATCTCAGGTTTGGTATTAGACGCATTGAGACATCACATCTCATGCTATAGGAAGGGTCTCAGGGTTGGAATGGGAAGGAGTTGGATATCACATCTCATCCAATAGGAAGGGTCTCAGGTTTGGAATGGGAAGGAATTGGATATCACATCTCATGTTATAGGAAGGATCTCAGGTTTGGTATTAGAAGCATTGAGATATCACATCTCATGCTATAGGAAGGGTCTCAGGATTGGAATGTGAAGGATTTGGATATAACATCTCATGCTAAAGGAAGGGTCTCAGGTTTGGTAGAAGCATTGAGATATCACGTCGCTGCTATCGGAAGGGTCTCAGGATTGGATTGGGAAGGAGTTGGATATCCCTTCTCATGCTATAGGAAGGGTCTCAGGATTTGAATGGCAAGGAGTTGGATATCACATCTCATGCCATAGGAAGGGTCTCAGGTTTGGTATAAGCATTGAGATATCACATCTCTGCTATCGGAAGGGTCTCAGGATTGGATTGGGAAGGAGTTGGATATCCCTTCTCATGCTTTAGGAAGTGTCTCAGGTTGGAATGGGAAGGAGTTGGATATCACATCTCATGTTATAGGAAGGGTCTCAGGATTGGAATGGGAAGGATTTGGATATCACATCTCTTGCTATAGGAAGGGTCTCAGGATTGGAATGGGTAGGAGTTGGATATTACTTTCTTGCTATAGGAAGGGTCTCATGTTTGGAATGGGAAGGAGTTGGGTATCACATATGCTATAGTTAGTGTCTCAGGTTTGGAACGGGAAGGAGTTGGATATCACATCTCATGTTATAGGAAGGGTCTCAGGTTTGGTATAAGCATTGAGATATCACATCTCTGCTATCGGAAGCGGCTCAGGATTGGAATGGGAAGGAGTTGGATATCCCATCTCATGTTATAGGAAGAGTCTCTGGTTTGGTATTAGAATCATTGAGATATCACATCGCATGCTGTAGGAAGGGTCTAAGGATTGGAATGGGATGGACTTGGATATCACATCTCATGTTATAGGTAGGCTCTCAGGTTTGGTATAAGCATTGAGATATCACATCTCATGCTATAGGGAGGGTCTCAGGATTGGAATGGGAAGGAATTGGATATCACATCTCATGCTATAGGAAGGGTCTCAGATGTGGTATAAGCATTGAGATATCACATCTCATGCTAAAGGAAGGGTCTCAGGATTGGAATGGGAAGGAGTTGTATATGACATCTCAGGCCATGACATCTCAGGCCATATGAAGGTTCTCAGGTTTGGTATAAGCATTGAGATATCATATTGCATGCTGTAGGAAGGGTCTAAGGATTGGAATGGGAAGGACCTGGATATCACATCTCATGCTATAGAACGGCTCTCAGGTTTGGAAAGGGAAGGAGTTGGATATCACATCTCATGTTATAGGATGGATCTCAGGTTTGGTATTAGAAGTATTGAGATATCACATCTCATGTTATCGGAAGGATCTCAGGTTTGGTATTAGAAGTATTGAGATATCACATCTCATGCTATAGGAAGGGTCTCAGGATTGGAATGGGAAGGAGTTGGATATCACATCTCATGCTAAAGGAAGGGTCTCAGGTTTGGTAGAAGCATTGAGATATCACATCTCATGCTATAGGAAGGGTCTCAGGATTGGAATGGGAAGGACTTAGATATCACATATCATGCTATAGGGAGGGTCTCTGTTTTGATATTAGAAGCATTGAGATATCACATCTCATGCTATCGGAAGTGTCTCAGGATTGGAATGGGAAGGAGCTGGATATCACATCTCATGCTAAAGGAAGGGTCTCAGGTTTGGAACGGGAAGGAGTTGGATATCACATCTCATGTTATAGGAAGGGTCTCAGGTTTGGTATAAACATTGAGATATCACATCTCTGCTATCGGAAGTGTCTCAGGATTGGAATGGGAAGGAGTTGGATATCCCATCTCATGTTATAGGACGGGTCTCAGGTTTGTTATTGGAATCATTGAGATATCATATTGCATGCTGTAGGAAGGGTCTAAGGGTTGGAATGTGAAGGACTTGGATATCACATCTCATGCTATAGATAGGCTCTTAGGTTTGGAAAGGGAAGGAGTTGGATCTCACATTTCATGTTAGAGGAAGGATCTCAGGTTTGGTATTAGAAGCATTGAGATATCACATCTCATGCTATAGGAAGGGTCTCAGGATTGGAATGGGAAGGAGTTGGATATCACATCTCATGCTATAGGAAGAGTCTCAGGTTTGGTATAAGCATTGAGATATCACATCTCATGCTATAGGAAGGGTCTCAGGATTGGAATGGAAGGAGTTGGATATCACATCTCATGTTATAGGAAGGATCTCAGGTTTGGTATTAGAAGCATTGAGACATCACATCTCATGCTATAGGAAGGGTCTCAGGATTGGAATGGGAAGGAGTTGGATATCAAATCTCATGCTATAGGAAGGGTCTCAGGATTGGAATGGGAAGGAGTTGAATATAACATCTCATGCCGTAGGAAGGGTCTCAGGTTTGGTATAAACATTGAGATATCACATCTCTGCTATCAAAAGGGTCTCAGGATTGGAATGGGAAGGAGTTGGATATCCCATCTCATGTTATAGGAAGAGTCTCAAGTTTGGTATTAGAAGCATTGAGATATCACATCTCATGCTATAGGAAGTGTCTTAGGATTGGAATGGGAAGGACTTGGATATCACATCTCATGCTATAGGTAGGGTCTCAAGTTTGACATTAGAAGCATTGAGATATCACATCTCATGCTATAGGAAGGGTCTGAGGATTGGAATGGGAAGGAGTTGGATATCACATCTCCTGCTATGGAAAGGGTCTCAGGTTTGGTATAAGCAGTGAGATATCACATCTCATGCTATAGGAAGTGTCTCAGGATTGGAATGGGAAGGAGTTGGATATCACATCTCATGTTATATGAAGGATCTCAGGTTTGGTATAAGCATTGAGATATCACATCTCTGCTATCGGAAGGGTCTCAAGATTGGAATGGGAAGGAGTTGGATATTCCCATCTCATGTTATAGGAAGGGTCTCAGGTTTGGTATTAGAAGCATTGAGATATCACATCTCATGCTATAGGAAGGGTCTCAGGATTGGAATGGGAAGGACTTGGATATCACATCTCATGCTATAGGGAGGGTCTCAAGTTTGATATTAGAAGCTTTGAGATATCACATCTCATGATATCGGAAGGGTCTCAGGATTGGAATGGGAAGGAGTTGGATATCACATCTCATGATAAAGGAAGGGTCTAAGGTTTGGAAGGGGAAGGATTTGGATATCACATCTCATGTTATATTACGGGTCTCAGGTTTGGTATTAGAAGCATTGAGATATCAAGTCTCATAGTATAGGAAGGGTCTCAGAATTGGAATGGGAAGGAGTTGGATATCCCATCTCATGTTATAGGAAGAGTCTCTGGTTTGGTATTAGAATCATTGAGATATCACATCGCATGCTGTAGGAAGGGTCTAAGGATTGGAATGGGATGGACTTGGATATCACATCTCATGCTATAGGTAGGCTCTCAGGTTTGGTATAAGCATTGAGATATCACATCTCATGCTATAGGAAGGGTCTCAGAATTGGAATGGGAAGGAGTTGGATATCACATCTCAAGCTATAGGAAGGGTCTCAGTATTGGAATGGGAAGGACTTGGATATCACATCTCATGCTATAGGAAGGCTCTCAGGTTTGGAAGGGGAAAGAGTTGGATATCTCATTTCATGTTAGAGGTAGGATCTCAGGTTTGGTATTAGAGGCATTGAGATATCACATCTCATGCTATCAGAAGGGTCTCAGGAATGGAATGGGAAGGATTTGGATATCACATCTCATGTTATAGGAAGGATCTCAGGTTTGGTATTAGAAGCATTGAGATATCACATCTCATGCTATCGGAAGGATCTCAGGTTTGGTATTAGAGGCATTGAGATATCACATCTCATGCTAAAGGGAGGGTCTCAGGTTTGGAAGGGGAAGGATTTGGATATCACATCTCATGTTATAGGAAGGATCTCAGGTTTGGTATTAGAAGCATTGAGATATCACATCTCATGCTATCGGAAGGATCTCAGGTTTGGTATTAGAAGCATTGAGATATCACATCTCATGCCATCAGAAGAGTCTCAGGATTGGAATAGGAAGGAGTTGGATATCACATTTCATGCTAAAGGGAGGGTCTCAGGTTTGGAAGGGGAAGGATTTGGATATCACATCTCATGTTATCGGAAGGATCTCACGTTTGGTATTAGAAGTATTGAGATATCATATCTCATGCTATAGGAAGGGTCTCAGGATTGGAATGGGAAGGAGTTGGATATCACATCTCATGCTATAGGGAGGGTCTCAGGATTGGAATGGGAAGGACTTAGATATCACATATCATGCTATAGGGAGGGTCTCAGTTTTGATATTAGAAGCATTGAGATATCACATCTCATGCTATCGGAAGTGTCTCAAGATTGGAATGGGAAGGAGCTGGATATCACATCTCATGCTAAAGGAAGGGTCTCAGGTTTGGAACGGGAAGGATTTGGATATCACATCTCATGTTATAGGAAGGGTCTCAGGTTTGGTATAAGCATTGAGATATCACATCTCTGCTATCGGAAGGGTCTCAGGATTGGATTGGGAAGGAGTTGGATATCCCTTCTCATGCTATAGGAAGGGTCTCAGGATTTGAATGGCAAGGAGTTGGATATCACATCTCATGCCATAGGAAGGGTCTCAGGTTTGGTATAAGCATTGAGATATCACATCTCTGCTATCGGAAGGGTCTCAGGCTTGGATTGGGAAGGAGTTGGATATCCCTTCTCATGCTATAGGAAGTGTCTCAGGTTGGAATGGGAAGGAGTTGGATATCACATCTCCTGCTATGGGAAGGGTCTCAGGTTTGGTATAAGCAGTGAGATATCACATCTCATGCTATAGGAAGTGTCTCAGGATTGGAATGGGAAGGAGTTGGATATCACATCTCATGTTATAGGAAGGATCTCAGGTTTGGTATAAGCATTGAGATATCACATCTCTGCTATCGGAAGGGTCTCAAGATTGGAATGGGAAGGAGTTGGATATCACATCTCAAGCTATAGGAAGGGTCTCAGGATTGGAATGGGAAGGACTTGGATATCACATCTCATGCTATAGGGAGGGTCTCAAGTTTGATATTAGAAGCTTTGAGATATCACATCTCATGATATCGGAAGGGTCTCAGGATTGGAATGGGAAGGAGTTGGATATCACATCTCATGATAAAGGAAGGGTCTAAGGTTTGGAAGGGGAAGGATTTGGATATCACATCTCATGTTATATTACGGGTCTCAGGTTTGGTATTAGAAGCATTGAGATATCAAGTCTCATAGTATAGGAAGGGTTTCAGAATTGGAATGGGAAGGAGTTGGATATCCCATCTCATGTTATAGGAAGAGTCTCTGGTTTGGTATTATAATCATTGAGATATCACATCGCATGCTGTAGGAAGGGTCTAAGGATTGGAATGGGATGGACTTGGATATCACATCTCATGCTATAGGTAGGCTCTCAGGTTTGGTATAAGCATTGAGATATCACATCTCATGCTATAGGAAGGGTCTCAGAATTGGAATGGGAAGGAGTTGGATATCACATCTCAAGCTATAGGAAGGGTCTCAGTATTGGAATGGGAAGGACTTGGATATCACATCTCATGCTCTCAGGTTTGGAAGGGGAAAGAGTTGGATATCTCATTTCATGTTAGAGGTAGGATCTCAGGTTTGGTATTAGAGGCATTGAGATATCACATCTCATGCTATCAGAAGGGTCTCAGGAATGGAATGGGAAGGATTTGGATATCACATCTCATGTTATAGGAAGGATCTCAGGTTTGGTATTAGAAGCATTGAGATATCACATCTCATGCTATCGGAAGGATCTCAGGTTTGGTATTAGAGGCATTGAGATATCACATCTCATGCTAAAGGGAGGGTCTCAGGTTTGGAAGGGGAAGGATTTGGATATCACATCTCATGTTATAGGAAGGATCTCAGGTTTGGTATTAGAAGCATTGAGATATCACATCTCATGCTATCGGAAGGATCTCAGGTTTGGTATTAGAAGCATTGAGATATCACATCTCATGCCATCAGAAGAGTCTCAGGATTGGAATAGGAAGGAGTTGGATATCACATTTCATGCTAAAGGGAGGGTCTCAGGTTTGGAAGGGGAAAGATTTGGATATCACATCTCATGTTATCGGAAGGATCTCACGTTTGGTATTAGAAGTATTGAGATATCATATCTCATGCTATAGGAAGGGTCTCAGGATTGGAATGGGAAGGAGTTGGATATCACATCTCATGCTATAGGGAGGGTCTCAGGATTGGAATGGGAAGGACTTAGATATCACATATCATGCTATAGGGAGGGTCTCAGTTTTGATATTAGAAGCATTGAGATATCACATCTCATGCTATCGGAAGTGTCTCAGGATTGGAATGGGAAGGAGCTGGATATCACATCTCATGCTAAAGGAAGGGTCTCAGGTTTGGAACGGGAAGGATTTGGATATCACATCTCATGTTATAGGAAGGGTCTCAGGTTTGGTATAAGCATTGAGATATCACATCTCTGCTATCGGAAGTGTCTCAGGATTGGAATGGGAAGGAGTTGGATATCCCATCTCATGTTATAGGACGGGTCTCAGGTTTGTTATTAGAATCATTGAGATATCATATTGCATGCTGTAGGAAGGGTCTAAGGGTTGGAATGTGAAGGACTTGGATATCACATCTCATGCTATAGATAGGCTCTTAGGTTTGGAAAGGGAAGGAGTTGGATATCACATTTCATGTTAGAGGAAGGATCTCAGGTTTGGTATTAGAAGCATTGAGATATCACATCTCATGCTATAGGAAGGGTCTCAGGATTGGAATGGGAAGCAGTTGGATATCACATCTCATGCTATAGGAAGGGTCTCAGTTTTGGTATAAGCATTGAGACATCACATCACATGCTATAGGAAGGGTCTCAGGGTTGGAATGGGAAGGAGTTGGATATCACATCTCATCCAATAGGAAGGGTCTCAGGTTTGGAATGGGAAGGAATTGGATATCACATCTCATGTTATAGGAAGGATCTCAGGTTTGGTATTAGAAGCATTGAGATATCACATCTCATGCTATAGGAAGGGTCTCAGGATTGGAATGTGAAGGATTTGGATATCACATCTCATGCTAAAGGAAGGGTCTCAGGTTTGGTAGAAGCATGGAGATATCACGTCGCTGCTATCGGAAGGGTCTCAGGATTGGATTGGGAAGGAGTTGGATATCCCTTCTCATGCTATAGGAAGGGTCTCAGGATTTGAATGGCAAGGAGTTGGATATCACATCTCATGCCATAGGAAGGGTCTCAGGTTTGGTATAAGCATTGAGATATCACATCTCTGCTATCGGAAGGGTCTCAGGATTGGATTGGGAAGGAGTTGGATATCCCTTCTCATGCTATAGGAAGTGTCTCAGGTTGGAATGGGAAGGAGTTGGATATCACATCTCATGTTATAGGAAGGGTCTCAGGATTGGAATGGGAAGGATTTGGATATCACATCTCTTGCTATAGGAAGGGTCTCAGGATTGGAATGGGTAGGAGTTGGATATTACTTTCTTGCTATAGGAAGGGTCTCATGTTTGGAATGGGAAGGAGTTGGATATCACATATGCTATAGTTAGTGTCTCAGGTTTGGAACGGGAAGGAGTTGGATATCACATCTCATGTTATAGGAAGGGTCTCAGGTTTGGTATAAGCATTGAGATATCACATCTCTGCTATCGGAAGCGGCTCAGGATTGGAATGGGAAGGAGTTGGATATCCCATCTCATGTTATAGGAAGAGTCTCTGGTTTGGTATTAGAATCATTGAGATATCACATCGCATGCTGTAGGAAGGGTCTAAGGATTGGAATGGGATGGACTTGGATATCACATCTCATGTTATAGGTAGGCTCTCAGGTTTGGTATAAGCATTGAGATATCACATCTCATGCTATAGGAAGGGTCTCAGGATTGGAATGGGAAGGAATTGGATATCACATCTCATGCTATAGGAAGGGTCTCAGATTTGGTATAAGCATTGAGATATCACATCTCATGCTAAAGGAAGGGTCTCAGGATTGGAATGGGAAGGAGTTGTATATGACATCTCAGGCCATGACATCTCAGGCCATAGGAAGGTTCTCAGGTTTGGTATAAGCATTGAGATATCACATCTCATGCTATAGGGAGGGTCTCAGGATTGGAATGGGAAGGAATTGGATATCACATCTCATGCTATAGGAAGGGTCTCAGATTTGGTATAAGCATTGAGATATCACATCTCATGCTAAAGGAAGGGTCTCAGGATTGGAATGGGAAGGAGTTGTATATGACATCTCAGGCCATGACATCTCAGGCCATATGAAGGTTCTCAGGTTTGGTATAAGCATTGAGATATCATATTGCATGCTGTAGGAAGGGTCTAAGGATTGGAATGGGAAGGACCTGGATATCACATCTCATGCTATAGAACGGCTCTCAGGTTTGGAAAGGGAAGGAGTTGGATATCACATCTCATGTTATAGGATGGATCTCAGGTTTGGTATTAGAAGTATTGAGATATCACATCTCATGTTATCGGAAGGATCTCAGGTTTGGTATTAGAAGTATTGAGATATCACATCTCATGCTATAGGAAGGGTCTCAGGATTGGAATGGGAAGGAGTTGGATATCACATCTCATGCTAAAGGAAGGGCCTCAGGTTTGGTAGAAGCATTGAGATATCACATCTCATGCTATAGGAAGGGTCTCAGGATTGGAATGGGAAGGACTTAGATATCACATATCATGCTATAGGGAGGGTCTCTGTTTTGATATTAGAAGCATTGAGATATCACATCTCATGCTATCGGAAGTGTCTCAGGATTGGAATGGGAAGGAGCTGGATATCACATCTCATGCTAAAGGAAGGGTCTCAGGTTTGGAACGGGAAGGAGTTGGATATCACATCTCATGTTATAGGAAGGGTCTCAGGTTTGGTATAAACATTGAGATATCACATCTCTGCTATCGGAAGTGTCTCAGGATTGGAATGGGAAGGAGTTGGATATCCCATCTCATGTTATAGGACGGGTCTCAGGTTTGTTATTGGAATCATTGAGATATCATATTGCATGCTGTAGGAAGGGTCTAAGGGTTGGAATGTGAAGGACTTGGATATCACATCTCATGCTATAGATAGGCTCTTAGGTTTGGAAAGGGAAGGAGTTGGATCTCACATTTCATGTTAGAGGAAGGATCTCAGGTTTGGTATTAGAAGCATTGAGATATCACATCTCATGCTATAGGAAGGGTCTCAGGATTGGAATGGGAAGGAGTTGGATATCACATCTCATGCTATAGGAAGAGTCTCAGGTTTGGTATAAGCATTGAGATATCACATCTCATGCTATAGGAAGGGTCTCAGGATTGGAATGGAAGGAGTTGGATATCACATCTCATGTTATAGGAAGGATCTCAGGTTTGGTATTAGAAGCATTGAGACATCACATCTCATGCTATAGGAAGGGTCTCAGGATTGGAATGGGAAGGAGTTGGATATCAAATCTCATGCTATAGGAAGGGTCTCAGGATTGGAATGGGAAGGAGTTGAATATAACATCTCATGCCGTAGGAAGGGTCTCAGGTTTGGTATAAACATTGAGATATCACATCTCTGCTATCAAAAGGGTCTCAGGATTGGAATGGGAAGGAGTTGGATATCCCATCTCATGTTATAGGAAGAGTCTCAAGTTTGGTATTAGAAGCATTGAGATATCACATCTCATGCTATAGGAAGTGTCTTAGGATTGGAATGGGAAGGACTTGGATATCACATCTCATGCTATAGGTAGGGTCTCAAGTTTGACATTAGAAGCATTGAGATATCACATCTCATGCTATAGGAAGGGTCTGAGGATTGGAATGGGAAGGAGTTGGATATCACATCTCCTGCTATGGAAAGGGTCTCAGGTTTGGTATAAGCAGTGAGATATCACATCTCATGCTATAGGAAGTGTCTCAGGATTGGAATGGGAAGGAGTTGGATATCACATCTCATGTTATATGAAGGATCTCAGGTTTGGTATAAGCATTGAGATATCACATCTCTGCTATCGGAAGGGTCTCAAGATTGGAATGGGAAGGAGTTGGATATTCCCATCTCATGTTATAGGAAGGGTCTCAGGTTTGGTATTAGAAGCATTGAGATATCACATCTCATGCTATAGGAAGGGTCTCAGGATTGGAATGGGAAGGACTTGGATATCACATCTCATGCTATAGGGAGGGTCTCAAGTTTGATATTAGAAGCTTTGAGATATCACATCTCATGATATCGGAAGGGTCTCAGGATTGGAATGGGAAGGAGTTGGATATCACATCTCATGATAAAGGAAGGGTCTAAGGTTTGGAAGGGGAAGGATTTGGATATCACATCTCATGTTATATTACGGGTCTCAGGTTTGGTATTAGAAGCATTGAGATATCAAGTCTCATAGTATAGGAAGGGTCTCAGAATTGGAATGGGAAGGAGTTGGATATCCCATCTCATGTTATAGGAAGAGTCTCTGGTTTGGTATTAGAATCATTGAGATATCACATCGCATGCTGTAGGAAGGGTCTAAGGATTGGAATGGGATGGACTTGGATATCACATCTCATGCTATAGGTAGGCTCTCAGGTTTGGTATAAGCATTGAGATATCACATCTCATGCTATAGGAAGGGTCTCAGAATTGGAATGGGAAGGAGTTGGATATCACATCTCAAGCTATAGGAAGGGTCTCAGTATTGGAATGGGAAGGACTTGGATATCACATCTCATGCTATAGGAAGGCTCTCAGGTTTGGAAGGGGAAAGAGTTGGATATCTCATTTCATGTTAGAGGTAGGATCTCAGGTTTGGTATTAGAGGCATTGAGATATCACATCTCATGCTATCAGAAGGGTCTCAGGAATGGAATGGGAAGGATTTGGATATCACATCTCATGTTATAGGAAGGATCTCAGGTTTGGTATTAGAAGCATTGAGATATCACATCTCATGCTATCGGAAGGATCTCAGGTTTGGTATTAGAGGCATTGAGATATCACATCTCATGCTAAAGGGAGGGTCTCAGGTTTGGAAGGGGAAGGATTTGGATATCACATCTCATGTTATAGGAAGGATCTCAGGTTTGGTATTAGAAGCATTGAGATATCACATCTCATGCTATCGGAAGGATCTCAGGTTTGGTATTAGAAGCATTGAGATATCACATCTCATGCCATCAGAAGAGTCTCAGGATTGGAATAGGAAGGAGTTGGATATCACATTTCATGCTAAAGGGAGGGTCTCAGGTTTGGAAGGGGAAGGATTTGGATATCACATCTCATGTTATCGGAAGGATCTCACGTTTGGTATTAGAAGTATTGAGATATCATATCTCATGCTATAGGAAGGGTCTCAGGATTGGAATGGGAAGGAGTTGGATATCACATCTCATGCTATAGGGAGGGTCTCAGGATTGGAATGGGAAGGACTTAGATATCACATATCATGCTATAGGGAGGGTCTCAGTTTTGATATTAGAAGCATTGAGATATCACATCTCATGCTATCGGAAGTGTCTCAAGATTGGAATGGGAAGGAGCTGGATATCACATCTCATGCTAAAGGAAGGGTCTCAGGTTTGGAACGGGAAGGATTTGGATATCACATCTCATGTTATAGGAAGGGTCTCAGGTTTGGTATAAGCATTGAGATATCACATCTCTGCTATCGGAAGGGTCTCAGGATTGGATTGGGAAGGAGTTGGATATCCCTTCTCATGCTATAGGAAGGGTCTCAGGATTTGAATGGCAAGGAGTTGGATATCACATCTCATGCCATAGGAAGGGTCTCAGGTTTGGTATAAGCATTGAGATATCACATCTCTGCTATCGGAAGGGTCTCAGGCTTGGATTGGGAAGGAGTTGGATATCCCTTCTCATGCTATAGGAAGTGTCTCAGGTTGGAATGGGAAGGAGTTGGATATCACATCTCCTGCTATGGGAAGGGTCTCAGGTTTGGTATAAGCAGTGAGATATCACATCTCATGCTATAGGAAGTGTCTCAGGATTGGAATGGGAAGGAGTTGGATATCACATCTCATGTTATAGGAAGGATCTCAGGTTTGGTATAAGCATTGAGATATCACATCTCTGCTATCGGAAGGGTCTCAAGATTGGAATGGGAAGGAGTTGGATATCACATCTCAAGCTATAGGAAGGGTCTCAGGATTGGAATGGGAAGGACTTGGATATCACATCTCATGCTATAGGGAGGGTCTCAAGTTTGATATTAGAAGCTTTGAGATATCACATCTCATGATATCGGAAGGGTCTCAGGATTGGAATGGGAAGGAGTTGGATATCACATCTCATGATAAAGGAAGGGTCTAAGGTTTGGAAGGGGAAGGATTTGGATATCACATCTCATGTTATATTACGGGTCTCAGGTTTGGTATTAGAAGCATTGAGATATCAAGTCTCATAGTATAGGAAGGGTTTCAGAATTGGAATGGGAAGGAGTTGGATATCCCATCTCATGTTATAGGAAGAGTCTCTGGTTTGGTATTATAATCATTGAGATATCACATCGCATGCTGTAGGAAGGGTCTAAGGATTGGAATGGGATGGACTTGGATATCACATCTCATGCTATAGGTAGGCTCTCAGGTTTGGTATAAGCATTGAGATATCACATCTCATGCTATAGGAAGGGTCTCAGAATTGGAATGGGAAGGAGTTGGATATCACATCTCAAGCTATAGGAAGGGTCTCAGTATTGGAATGGGAAGGACTTGGATATCACATCTCATGCTATAGGAAGGCTCTCAGGTTTGGAAGGGGAAAGAGTTGGATATCTCATTTCATGTTAGAGGTAGGATCTCAGGTTTGGTATTAGAGGCATTGAGATATCACATCTCATGCTATCAGAAGGGTCTCAGGAATGGAATGGGAAGGATTTGGATATCACATCTCATGTTATAGGAAGGATCTCAGGTTTGGTATTAGAAGCATTGAGATATCACATCTCATGCTATCGGAAGGATCTCAGGTTTGGTATTAGAGGCATTGAGATATCACATCTCATGCTAAAGGGAGGGTCTCAGGTTTGGAAGGGGAAGGATTTGGATATCACATCTCATGTTATAGGAAGGATCTCAGGTTTGGTATTAGAAGCATTGAGATATCACATCTCATGCTATCGGAAGGATCTCAGGTTTGGTATTAGAAGCATTGAGATATCACATCTCATGCCATCAGAAGAGTCTCAGGATTGGAATAGGAAGGAGTTGGATATCACATTTCATGCTAAAGGGAGGGTCTCAGGTTTGGAAGGGGAAAGATTTGGATATCACATCTCATGTTATCGGAAGGATCTCACGTTTGGTATTAGAAGTATTGAGATATCATATCTCATGCTATAGGAAGGGTCTCAGGATTGGAATGGGAAGGAGTTGGATATCACATCTCATGCTATAGGGAGGGTCTCAGGATTGGAATGGGAAGGACTTAGATATCACATATCATGCTATAGGGAGGGTCTCAGTTTTGATATTAGAAGCATTGAGATATCACATCTCATGCTATCGGAAGTGTCTCAGGATTGGAATGGGAAGGAGCTGGATATCACATCTCATGCTAAAGGAAGGGTCTCAGGTTTGGAACGGGAAGGATTTGGATATCACATCTCATGTTATAGGAAGGGTCTCAGGTTTGGTATAAGCATTGAGATATCACATCTCTGCTATCGGAAGTGTCTCAGGATTGGAATGGGAAGGAGTTGGATATCCCATCTCATGTTATAGGACGGGTCTCAGGTTTGTTATTAGAATCATTGAGATATCATATTGCATGCTGTAGGAAGGGTCTAAGGGTTGGAATGTGAAGGACTTGGATATCACATCTCATGCTATAGATAGGCTCTTAGGTTTGGAAAGGGAAGGAGTTGGATATCACATTTCATGTTAGAGGAAGGATCTCAGGTTTGGTATTAGAAGCATTGAGATATCACATCTCATGCTATAGGAAGGGTCTCAGGATTGGAATGGGAAGCAGTTGGATATCACATCTCATGCTATAGGAAGGGTCTCAGGTTTGGTATAAGCATTGAGACATCACATCACATGCTATAGGAAGGGTCTCAGGGTTGGAATGGGAAGGAGTTGGATATCACATCTCATCCAATAGGAAGGGTCTCAGGTTTGGAATGGGAAGGAATTGGATATCACATCTCATGTTATAGGAAGGATCTCAGGTTTGGTATTAGAAGCATTGAGATATCACATCTCATGCTATAGGAAGGGTCTCAGGATTGGAATGTGAAGGATTTGGATATCACATCTCATGCTAAAGGAAGGGTCTCAGGTTTGGTAGAAGCATGGAGATATCACGTCGCTGCTATCGGAAGGGTCTCAGGATTGGATTGGGAAGGAGTTGGATATCCCTTCTCATGCTATAGGAAGGGTCTCAGGATTTGAATGGCAAGGAGTTGGATATCACATCTCATGCCATAGGAAGGGTCTCAGGTTTGGTATAAGCATTGAGATATCACATCTCTGCTATCGGAAGGGTCTCAGGATTGGATTGGGAAGGAGTTGGATATCCCTTCTCATGCTATAGGAAGTGTCTCAGGTTGGAATGGGAAGGAGTTGGATATCACATCTCATGTTATAGGAAGGGTCTCAGGATTGGAATGGGAAGGATTTGGATATCACATCTCTTGCTATAGGAAGGGTCTCAGGATTGGAATGGGTAGGAGTTGGATATTACTTTCTTGCTATAGGAAGGGTCTCATGTTTGGAATGGGAAGGAGTTGGATATCACATATGCTATAGTTAGTGTCTCAGGTTTGGAACGGGAAGGAGTTGGATATCACATCTCATGTTATAGGAAGGGTCTCAGGTTTGGTATAAGCATTGAGATATCACATCTCTGCTATCGGAAGCGGCTCAGGATTGGAATGGGAAGGAGTTGGATATCCCATCTCATGTTATAGGAAGAGTCTCTGGTTTGGTATTAGAATCATTGAGATATCACATCGCATGCTGTAGGAAGGGTCTAAGGATTGGAATGGGATGGACTTGGATATCACATCTCATGTTATAGGTAGGCTCTCAGGTTTGGTATAAGCATTGAGATATCACATCTCATGCTATAGGAAGGGTCTCAGGATTGGAATGGGAAGGAATTGGATATCACATCTCATGCTATAGGAAGGGTCTCAGATTTGGTATAAGCATTGAGATATCACATCTCATGCTAAAGGAAGGGTCTCAGGATTGGAATGGGAAGGAGTTGTATATGACATCTCAGGCCATGACATCTCAGGCCATAGGAAGGTTCTCAGGTTTGGTATAAGCATTGAGATATGATATTGCATGCTGTAGGAAGGGTCTAAGGATTGGAATGGGAAGGACCTGGATATCACATCTCATGCTATAGAACGGCTCTCAGGTTTGGAAAGGGAAGGAGTTGGATATCACATCTCATGTTATAGTATGGATCTCAGGTTTGGTATTAGAAGTATTGAGATATCACATCTCATGTTATCGGAAGGATCTCAGGTTTGGTATTAGAAGTATTGAGATATCACATCTCATGCTATAGGAAGGGTCTCAGGATTGGAATGGGAAGGAGTTGGATATCACATCTCATGCTAAAGGAAGGGTCTCAGGTTTGGTAGAAGCATTGAGATATCACATCTCATGCTATAGGAAGGGTCTCAGGATTGGAATGGGAAGGACTTAGATATCACATATCATGCTATAGGGAGGGTCTCAGTTTTGATATTAGAAGCATTGAGATATCACATCTCATGCTATCGGAAGTGTCTCAGGATTGGAATGGGAAGGAGCTGGATATCACATCTCATGCTAAAGGAAGGGTCTCAGGTTTGGAACGGGAAGGAGTTGGATATCACATCTCATGTTATAGGAAGGGTCTCAGGTTTGGTATAAACATTGAGATATCACATCTCTGCTATCGGAAGTGTCTCAGGATTGGAATGGGAAGGAGTTGGATATCCCATCTCATGTTATAGGACGGGTCTCAGGTTTGTTATTGGAATCATTGAGATATCATATTGCATACTGTAGGAAGGGTATAAGGGTTGGAATGTGAAGGACTTGGATATCACATCTCATGATATAGATAGGCTCTTAGGTTTGGAAAGGGAAGGAGTTGGATCTCACATTTCATGTTAGAGGAAGGATCTCAGGTTTGGTATTAGAAGCATTGAGATATCACATCTCATGCTATAGGAAGGGTCTCAGGATTGGAATGGGAAGGAGTTGGATATCACATCTCATGCTATAGGAAGGGTCTCAGGTTTGGTATAAGCATTGATATATCACATCTCATGCTATAGGAAGGGTCTCAGGATTGGAATGGAAGGAGTTGGATATCACATCTCATGTCATAGGAAGGATCTCAGGTTTGGTATTAGAATCATTGAGATATCATATTGCATGCTGTAGGAAGGGTCTAAGGATTGGAATAGGAAGGACCTGGATATCACATCTCATGCTATAGATAGGCTCTTAGGTTTGGAAAGGGAAGGAGTTGGATATCACATTTCATGTTAGAGGAAGGATCTCAGGTTTGGTATTAGAAGCATTGAGATATCACATCTCATGCTATAGGAAGGGTCTCAGGATTGGAATGGGAAGTAGTTGGATATCACATCTCATGCTATAGGAAGGGTCTCAGGTTTGGTATAAGCATTGCGATATCACATCTCATGCTATAGGACGGGTCTCAGGATTGGAATGGAAGGAGTTGGATATCACATCTCATGTTATAGGAAGGATCTCAGGTTTGGTATTAGAATCATTGAGACATCACATCTCATGCTATAGGAAGGGTCTCAGGGTTGGAATGGGAAGGAGTTGGATATCACAACTCATCCAATAGGAAGGGTCTCAGGTTTGGAATGGGAAGGAATTGGATATCACATCTCATGTTATAGGAAGGATCTCAGGTTTGGTATTAGAAGCATTGAGATATCACATCTCATGCTATAGGAAGGGTCTCAGGATTGGAATGTGAAGGATTTGGATATCACATCTCATGCTAAAGGAAGGGTCTCAGGTTTGGTAGAAGCATTGAGATATCACGTCTTTGCTATCGGAAGGGTCTCAGGATTGGATTGGGAAGGAGTTGGATATCCCTTCTCATGCTATAGGAAGGGTCTCAGGATTTGAATGGCAAGGAGTTGGATATCACATCTCATGCCATACGAAGGGTCTCAGGTTTGGTATAAGCATTGAGATATCACATCTCTGCTATCGGAAGGGTCTCAGGATTGGAATGGGAAGGAGTTGGATATTCCCATCTCATGTAATAGGAAGGGTCTCAGGTTTGGTATTAGAAGCATTGAGATATCACATCTCATGCTATAGGAAGGGTCTCAGGATTGGAATGGGAAGGACTTGGATATCACATCTCATGCTATAGGGAGGGTCTCAAGTTTGATATTAGAAGCTTTGAGATATCACATCTCATGATATCGGAAGGGTCTCAGGATTGGAATGGGAAGGAGTTGGATATCACATCTCATGATAAAGGAAGGGTCTAAGGTTTGGAAGGGGAAGGATTTGGATATCACATCTCATGTTATATTACGGGTCTCAGGTTTGGTATTAGAAGCATTGAGATATCAAGTCTCAGAGTATAGGAAGGGTCTCAGAATTGGAATGGGAAGGATTTGGATATCACATCTCAAGCTATAGGAAGGGTCTCAGGATTGGAATGGGAAGGACTTGGATATCACATCTCATGCTATAGGAAGGCTCTCAGGTTTGGAAGGGGAAAGAGTTGGATATCACATTTCATGTTAGAGGTAGGATCTCAGGTTTGGTATTAGAGGCATTGAGATATCACATCTCATGCTATCAGAAGGGTCTCGGGAATGGAATGGGAAGGAGTTGGATATCACATCTCATGCTAAAGGGAGGGTCTCAGGTTTGGAAGGGGAAGGATTTGGATATCACATCTCATGTTATAGGAAGGATCACAGGTTTGGTATTAGAAGCATTGAGATATCACATCTCATGCTATCGGAAGGATCTCAGGTTTGGTATTAGAAGCATTGAGATATCACATCTCATGCTATCAGAAGGGTCTCAGGATTGGAATGGGAAGGAGTTGGATATCACATCTCATGCTAAAGGGAGGGTCTCAGGTTTGGAAGGGGAAGGATTTGGATATCACATCTCATGTTATCGGAAGGATCTCACGTTTGGTATTAGAAGTATTGAGATATCATATCTCATGCTATAGGAAGGGTCTCAGGATTGGAATGGGAAGGAGTTGGATATCACATCTCATGCTATAGGAAGTGTCTCAGGATTGTAATGGGAAGGACTTGGATATCACATCTCATGCTATAGGTAGGGTCTCAAGTTTGATATTAGAAGCATTGAGATATCACATCTCATGCTATAGGAAGGGTCTGAGGATTGGAATGGGAAGGAGTTGGATATCACATCTCATGCTATGGGAAGGGTCTCAGGTTTGGTATAAGCAGTGAGATATCACATCTCATGCTATAGGAAGTGTCTCAGGATTGGAATGGGAAGGAGTTGGATATCACATCTCATGTTATAGGAAGGATCTCAGGTTTGGTATAAGCATTGAGATATCACATCTCTGCTATCGGAAGGGTCTCAGGATTGGAATGGGAAGGAGTTGGATATTCCCATCTCATGTTATAGGAAGGGTCTCAGGTTTGGTATTAGAAGCATTGAGATATCACATCTCATGCTATAGGAAGGGTCTCAGGATTGGAATGGGAAGGACTTGGATATCACATCTCATGCTATAGGGAGGGTCTCAAGTTTGATATTAGAAGCTTTGAGATATCACATCTCATGATATCGGAAGGGTCTCAGGATTGGAATGGGAAGGAGTTGGATATCACATCTCATGATAAAGGAAGGGTCTCAGGATTGGAATGGGAAGGACTTGGATATCACATCTCATGCTATAGGAAGGCTCTCAGGTTTGGAAGGGGAAAGAGTTGGATATCACATTTCATGTTAGAGGTAGGATCTCAGGTTTGGTATTAGAGGCATTGAGATATCACATCTCATGCTATCAGAAGGGTCTCAGGAATGGAATGGGAAGGAGTTGGATATCACATCTCATGCTAAAGGGAGGGTCTCAGGTTTGGAAGGGGAAGGATTTGGATATCACATCTCATGTTATAGGAAGGATCTCAGGTTTGGTATTAGAAGCATTGAGATATCACATCTCATGCTATCGGAAGGATCTCAGGTTTGGTATTAGAAGCATTGAGATATCACATCTCATGCTAAAGGAAGGGTCTCAGGATTGGAATGGGAAGGAGTTGTATATGACATCTCAGGCCATAGGAAGGTTCTCAGGTTTGGTATAAGCATTGAGATATCACATCTCTGCTATCGGAAAGGTCTCAGGATTGGAATGGGAAGGAGTTGGATATCCCATCTCATGTTATAGGAAGGGTCTCAGGTTTGGTATTAGAAGCATAGAGATATCACATCTCATGCTATAGGAAGGGTCTCAGGATTGGAATGGGAAGGACTTGGATGTCACATCTCATGCTATAGGGAGGGTCTCAAGTTTGATATTAGAAGCATTGAGATAACAAATCTCATGATATCGGAAGGGTCTCAGGATTGGAATGGGAAGGAGTTGGATATCACATCTCATGATAAAGGAAGGGTCTAAGGTTTGGAAGGGGAAGGATTTGGATATCACATCTCATGTTATAGGACGGGTCTCAGGTTTGGTATTAGAAGCATTGAGATATCAAGTCTCATGGTATACGAAGGGTCTCAGAATTGGAATGGGAAGGAGTTGGATATCACACCTCAAGCTATAGGAAGGGTCTCAGGATTGGAATGGGAAGGAGTTTGATATCACATCTCATGCCATAGTATGGGTCTCAGGTTTGGTAGAAGCATTGGGATATCACATCTCATGCTATCGGAAGGGTATCAGTATTGGATTTGGAAGAAGTTGGATATCCCATCTCATGCTATAGGAAGGGTCTCAGGTTGGAATGGGAAGGAGTTGGATATCACATTTCATGTTATAGGAAGGGTCTCAGGATTGGAATGGGAAGGACTTGGATATCATATCTCATGCTATAGGACGGGTCTCAGGTTTGTCATTAGAATCATTGAGATATCATATTGCATGCTGTAGGAAGGGTCTAAGGATTGGAATGGGAAGGACCTGGATATCACATCTCATGCTATAGATAGGCTCTTAGGTTTGGAAAGGGAAGGAGTTGGATATCACATCTCATGTTATAGGATGGATCTCAGGTTTGGTATTAGAAGTATTGAGATATCACATCTCATGTTATCGGAAGGATCTCAGGTTTGGTATTAGAAGTATTGAGATATCACATCTCATGCTATAGGAAGGGTCTCAGGATTGGAATGGGAAGGAGTTGGATATCACATCTCATGCTAAAGGAAGGGTCTCAGGTTTGGTAGAAGCATTGAGATATCACATCTCATGCTATAGGAAGGGTCTCAGGATTGGAATGGGAAGGACTTAGATATCACATATCATGCTATAGGGAGGGTCTCAGTTTTGATATTAGAAGCATTGAGATATCACATCTCATGCTATCGGAAGTGTCTCAGGATTGGAATGGGAAGGATATCACATCTCATGCTAAAGGAAGGGTCTCAGGTTTGGAACGGGAAGGAGTTAAATTTCACATCTCATGTTATAGGAAGGGTCTCAGGTTTGGTATAAACATTGAGATATCACATCTCTGCTATCGGAAGTGTCTCAGGATTGGCATGGGAAGGAGTTGGATATCCCATCTCATGTTATAGGACGGGTCTCAGTTTTGTTATTAGAATCATTGAGATATCATATTGCATGCTGTAGGAAGGGTCTAAGGGTTGGAATGTGAAGGACTTGGATATCACATCTCATGCTATAGATAGGCTCTTAGGTTTGGAAAGGGAAGGAGTTGGATATCACATTTCATGTTAGAGGAAGGATCTCAGGTTTGGTATTAGAAGCATTGAGATATCACATCTCATGCTATAGGAAGGGTCTCAGGATTGGAATGGGAAGGAGTTGGATATCACATCTCATGCTATAGGAAGGGTCTCAGGTTTGGTATAAGCATTGAGATATCACATCTCATGCTATAGGACGGGTCTCAGGATTGGAATGGAAGGAGTTGGATATCACATCTCATGTTATAGGAAGGATCTCAGGTTTGGTATTAGAAGCATTGAGACATCACATCTCATGCTATAGGAAGGGTCTCAGGGTTGGAATGGGAAGGAGTTGGATATCACATCTCATCCAATAGGAAGGGTCTCAGGTTTGGAATGGGAAGTAATTGGATATCACATCTCATGTTATAGGAAGGATCTCAGGTTTGGTATTAGAAGCATTGAGATATCAAATCTCATGCTATAGGAAGGGTCTCAGGATTGGAATGTGAAGGATTTGGATATCACATCTCATGCTAAAGGAAGGGTCTCAGGTTTGGTAGAAGCATTGAGATATCAAGTCTCTGCTATCGGAAGGGTCTCAGGATTGGATTGGGAAGGAGTTGGATATCCCTTTTCATGCTATAGGAAGGGTCTCAGGTTTGGTATAAGCATTGAGATATCACATCTCTGCTATCGGAAGGGTCTCAGGATTGGATTGGGAAGGAGTTGGATATCCCTTCTCATGCTATAGGAAGTGTCTCAGGTTGGAATGGGAAGGAGTTGGATATCACATCTCATGTTATAGGAAGGGTCTCAGGATTGGAATGGGAAGGATTTGGATATCACATCTCTTGCTATAGGAAGGGTCTCAGGATTGGAATGGGTAGGAGCTGGATATTACTTTCTTGCTATAGGAAGGGTCTCATGTTTGGAATGGGAAGGAGTTGGATATCACATATGCTATAGTTAGTGTCTCAGGTTTGGAACGGGAAGGAGTTGGATATCACATCTCATGTTATAGGAAGGGTCTCAGGTTTGGTATAAGCATTGAGATATCACATCTCTGCTATCGGAAGCGGCTCAGGATTGGAATGGGAAGGAGTTGGATATCCCATCTCATGTTATAGGAAGAGTCTCTGGTTTGGTATTAGAATAATTGAGATATCACATTGCATGTTGTAGGAAGGGTCTAAGGATTGGAATGGGATGGACTTGGATATCACATCTCATGCTATAGGTAGGCTCTCAGGTTTGGTATAAGCATTGAGATATCACATCTCATGCTATAGGAAGGGTCTCAGGATTGGAATGGGAAGGAATTGGATATCACATCTCATGCTATAGGAAGGGTCTCAGATTTGGTATAAGCATTGAGATATCACATATCATGCTAAAGGAAGGGTCTCAGGATTGTAATGGGAAGGAGTTGTATATGACATCTCAGGCCATAGGAAGGTTCTCAGGTTTGGTATAAGCATTGAGATATCACATCTCTGCTATCGGAAAGGTCTCAGGATTGGAATGGGAAGGAGTTGGATATCCCATCTCATGTTATAGGAAGGATCTCAGGTTTGGTATTAGAAGCATAGAGATATCACATCTCATGCTAGAGGAAGGGTCTCAGGATTGGAATGGGAAGGACTTGGATGTCACATCTCATGCTATAGGGAGGGTCTCAAGTTTGATATTAGAAGCATTGAGATAACAAATCTCATGATATCGGAAGGGTCTCAGGATTGGAATGGGAAGGAGTTGGATATCACATCTCATGATAAAGGAAGGGTCTAAGGTTTGGAAGGGGAAGGATTTGGATATCACATCTCATGTTATAGGACGGGTCTCAGGTTTGGTATTAGAAGCATTGAGATATCAAGTCTCATGGTATAAGAAGGGTCTCAGAATTGGAATGGGAAGGAGTTGGATATCACACCTCAAGCTATAGGAAGGGTCTCAGGATTGGAATGGGAAGGAGTTTGATATCACATCTCATGCCATAGTATGGGTCTCAGGTTTGGTAGAAGCATTGGGATATCACATCTCATGCTATCGGAAGGGTATCAGTATTGGATTTCGAAGAAGTTGGATATCCCATCTCATGCTATAGGAAGGGTCTCAGGTTGGAATGGGAAGGAGTTGGATATCACATTTCATGTTATAGGAAGGGTCTCAGGATTGGAATGGGAAGGACTTGGATATCATATCTCATGCTATAGGACGGGTCTCAGGTTTGTTATTAGAATCATTGAGATATCATATTGCATGCTGTAGGAAGGGTCTAAGGATTGGAATAGGAAGGACCTGGATATCACATCTCATGCTATAGATAGGCTCTTAGGTTTGGAAAGGGAAGGAGTTGGATATCACATTTCATGTTAGAGGAAGGATCTCAGGTTTGGTATTAGAAGCACTGAGATATCACATCTCATGCTATAGGAAGGGTCTCAGGATTGGAATGGGAAGTAGTTGGATATCACATCTCATGCTATAGGAAGGGTCTCAGGTTTGGTATAAGCATTGAGATATCACATCTCATGCTATAGGACGGGTCTCAGGATTGGAATGGAAGGAGTTGGATATCACATCTCATGTTATAGGAAGGATCTCAGGTTTGGTATTAGAATCATTGAGACATCACATCTCATGCTATAGGAAGGGTCTCAGGGTTGGAATGGGAAGGAGTTGGATATCACAACTCATCCAATAGGAAGGGTCTCAGGTTTGGAATGGGAAGGAATTGGATATCACATCTCATGTTATAGGAAGGATCTCAGGTTGGTATTAGAAGCATTGAGATATCACATCTCATGCTATAGGAAGGGTCTCAGGATTGGAATGTGGAGGATTTGGATATCACATCTCATGCTAAAGGAAGGGTCTCAGGTTTGGTAGAAGCATTGAGATATCACGTCTCTGCTATCGGAAGGGTCTCAGGATTCAATTGGGAAGGAGTTGGATATCCCTTCTCATGCTATAGGAAGGGTCTCAGGATTTGAATGGCAAGGAGTTGGATATCACATCTCATGCCATACGAAGGGTCTCAGGTTTGGTATTAGAAGCATTGAGATATCACATCTCATGCTATAGGAAGGGTCTCAGGATTGGAATGGGAAGGACTTGGATATCACATCTCATGCTATAGGGAGGGTCTCAAGTTTGATATTAGAAGCTTTGAGATATCACATCTCATGATATCGGAAGGGTCTCAGGATTGGAATGGGAAGGAGTTGGATATCACATCTCATGATAAAGGAAGGGTCTAAGGTTTGGAAGGGGAAGGATTTGGATATCACATCTCATGTTATATTACGGGTCTCAGGTTTGGTATTAGAAGCATTGAGATATCAAGTCTCAGAGTATAGGAAGGGTCTCAGAATTGGAATGGGAAGGAGTTGGATATCACATCTCAAGCTATAGGAAGGGGCTCAGGATTGGAATGGGAAGGACTTGGATATCACATCTCATGCTATAGGAAGGCTCTCAGGTTTGGAAGGGGAAAGAGTTGGATATCACATTTCATGTTAGAGGTAGGATCTCAGGTTTGGTATTAGAGGCATTGAGATATCACATCTCATGCTATCAGAAGGGTCTCGGGAATGGAATGGGAAGGAGTTGGATATCACATCTCATGCTAAAGGGAGGGTCTCAGGTTTGGAAGGGAAAGGATTTGGATATCACATCTCATGTTATAGGAAGGATCTCAGGTTTGGTATTAGAAGCATTGAGATATCACATCTCATGCTATAGGAAGGGTCTCAGGATTGGAATGTGAAGGATTTGGATATCACATCTCATGCTAAAGGAAGGGTCTCAGGTTTGGTAGAAGCATTGAGATATCACGTCTTTGCTATCGGAAGGGTCTCAGGATTGGATTGGGAAGGAGTTGGATATCCCTTCTCATGCTATAGGAAGGGTCTCAGGATTTGAATGGCAAGGAGTTGGATATCACATCTCATGCCATACGAAGGGTCTCAGGTTTGGTATAAGCATTGAGATATCACATCTCTGCTATCGGAAGGGTCTCAGGATTGGAATGGGAAGGAGTTGGATATTCCCATCTCATGTAATAGGAAGGGTCTCAGGTTTGGTATTAGAAGCATTGAGATATCACATCTCATGCTATACGAAGGGTCTCAGGATTGGAATGGGAAGGACTTGGATATCACATCTCATGCTATAGGGAGGGTCTCAAGTTTGATATTAGAAGCTTTGAGATATCACATCTCATGATATCGGAAGGGTCTCAGGATTGGAATGGGAAGGATTTGGATATCACATCTCATGTTATATTACGGGTCTCAGGTTTGGTATTAGAAGCATTGAGATATCAAGTCTCAGAGTATAGGAAGGGTCTCAGAATTGGAATGGGAAGGATTTGGATATCACATCTCAAGCTATAGGAAGGGTCTCAGGATTGGAATGGGAAGGACTTGGATATCACATCTCATGCTATAGGAAGGCTCTCAGGTTTGGAAGGGGAAAGAGTTGGATATCACATTTCATGTTAGAGGTAGGATCTCAGGTTTGGTATTAGAGGCATTGAGATATCACATCTCATGCTATCAGAAGGGTCTCGGGAATGGAATGGGAAGGAGTTGGATATCACATCTCATGCTAAAGGGAGGGTCTCAGGTTTGGAAGGGGAAGGATTTGGATATCACATCTCATGTTATAGGAAGGATCACAGGTTTGGTATTAGAAGCATTGAGATATCACATCTCATGCTATCGGAAGGATCTCAGGTTTGGTATTAGAAGCATTGAGATATCACATCTCATGCTATCAGAAGGGTCTCAGGATTGGAATGGGAAGGAGTTGGATATCACATCTCATGCTAAAGGGAGGGTCTCAGGTTTGGAAGGGGAAGGATTTGGATATCACATCTCATGTTATCGGAAGGATCTCACGTTTGGTATTAGAAGTATTGAGATATCATATCTCATGCTATAGGAAGGGTCTCAGGATTGGAATGGGAAGGAGTTGGATATCACATCTCATGCTATAGGAAGTGTCTCAGGATTGTAATGGGAAGGACTTGGATATCACATCTCATGCTATAGGTAGGGTCTCAAGTTTGATATTAGAAGCATTGAGATATCACATCTCATGCTATAGGAAGGGTCTGAGGATTGGAATGGGAAGGAGTTGGATATAACATCTCATGCTATGGGAAGGGTCTCAGGTTTGGTATAAGCAGTGAGATATCACATCTCATGCTATAGGAAGTGTCTCAGGATTGGAATGGGAAGGAGTTGGATATCACATCTCATGTTATAGGAAGGATCTCAGGTTTGGTATAAGCATTGAGATATCACATCTCTGCTATCGGAAGGGTCTCAGGATTGGAATGGGAAGGAGTTGGATATTCCCATCTCATGTTATAGGAAGGGTCTCAGGTTTGGTATTAGAAGCATTGAGATATCACATCTCATGCTATAGGAAGGGTCTCAGGGTTGGAATGGGAAGGACTTGGATATCACATCTCATGCTATAGGGAGGGTCTCAAGTTTGATATTAGAAGCTTTGAGATATCACATCTCATGATATCGGAAGGGTCTCAGGATTGGAATGGGAAGGAGTTGGATATCACATCTCATGATAAAGGAAGGGTCTCAGGATTGGAATGGGAAGGACTTGGATATCACATCTCATGCTATAGGAAGGCTCTCAGGTTTGGAAGGGGAAAGAGTTGGATATCACATTTCATGTTAGAGGTAGGATCTCAGGTTTGGTATTAGAGGCATTGAGATATCACATCTCATGCTATAGGAAGGGTCTCAGGAATGGAATGGGAAGCAGTTGGATATCACATCTCATGCTAAAGGGAGGGTCTCAGGTTTGGAAGGGGAAGGATTTGGATATCACATCTCATGTTATAGGAAGGCTCTCAGGTTTGGTATTAGAAGCATTGAGATATCACATCTCATGCTATCGGAAGGATCTCAGGTTTGGTATTAGAAGCATTGAGATATCACATCTCATGCTATCAGAAGAGTCTCAGGATTGGAATAGTTGGATATCCCATCTCATGTTATAGGACGGGTCTCAGGTTTGTTATTGGAATCATTGAGATATCATATTGCATGCTGTAGGAAGGGTCTAAGGGTTGGAATGTGAAGGACTTGGATATCACATCTCATGCTATAGATAGGCTCTTAGGTTTGGAAAGGGAAGGAGTTGGATCTCACATTTCATGTTAGAGGAAGGATCTCAGGTTTGGTATTAGAAGCATTGAGATATCACATCTCATGCTATAGGAAGGGTCTCAGGATTGGAATGGGAAGGAGTTGGATATCACATCTCATGCTATAGGAAGGGTCTCAGGTTTGGTATAAGCATTGAGATATCACATCTCATGCTATAGGAAGGGTCTCAGGATTGGAATGGAAGGAGTTGGATATCAGATCTCATGTTATAGGAAGGATCTCAGGTTTGGTATTAGAAGCATTGAGATATCACATCTCATGCTATAGGAAGGGTCTCAGGATTGGAATGTGAAGGATTTGGATATCACATCTCATGCTAAAGGAAGGGTCTCAGGTTTGGTAGAAGCATTGAGATATCACGTCGCTGCTATCGGAAGGGTCTCAGGATTGGATTGGGAAGGAGTTGGATATCCCTTCTCATGCTATAGGAAGGGTCTCAGGATTTGAATGCAAGGAGTTGGATATCACATCTCATGCCATAGGAAGGGTCTCAGGTTTGGTATAAGCATTGAGATATCACATCTCTGCTATCGGAAGGGTCTCAGGATTGGATTGGGAATGAGTTGGATATCCCTTCTCATGCTATAGGAAGTGTCTCAGGTTGGAATGGGAAGGAGTTGGATATCACATCTCATGTTATAGGAAGGGTCTCAGGATTGGAATGGGAAGGAGTTGGATATTACTTTCTTGCTATAGGAAGGGTCTCATGTTTGGAATGGGAAGGAGTTGGATATCACATATGCTATAGTTAGTGTCTCAGGTTTGGAACGGGAAGGAGTTGGATATCACATCTCATGTTATAGGAAGGGTCTCAGGTTTGGTATAAGCATTGAGATATCACATCTCTGCTATCGGAAGCGGCTCAGGATTGGAATGGGAAGGAGTTGGATATCCCATCTCATGTTATAGGAAGAGTCTCTGGTTTGGTATTAGAATAATTGAGATATCACATTGCATGTTGTAGGAAGGGTCTAAGGATTGGAATGGGATGGACTTGGATATCACATCTCATGCTATAGGTAGGCTCTCAGGTTTGGTATAAGCATTGAGATATCACATCTCATGCTATAGGAAGGGTCTCAGGATTGGAATGGGAAGGAATTGGATATCACATCTCATGCTATAGGAAGGGTCTCAGATTTGGTATAAGCATTGAGATATCACATATCATGCTAAAGGAAGGGTCTCAGGATTGGAATGGGAAGGAGTTGTATATGACATCTCAGGCCATAGGAAGGTTCTCAGGTTTGGTATAAGCATTGAGATATCACATCTCTGCTATCGGAAAGGTCTCAGGATTGGAATGGGAAGGAGTTGGATATCCCATCTCATGTTATAGGAAGGATCTCAGGTTTGGTACTAGAAGCATAGAGATATCACATCTCATGCTATAGGAAGGGTCTCAGGATTGGAATGGGAAGGACTTGGATGTCACATCTCATGCTATAGGGAGGGTCTCAAGTTTGATATTAGAAGCATTGAGATAACAAATCTCATGATATCGGAAGGGTCTCAGGATTGGAATGGGAAGGAGTTGGATATCACATCTCATGATAAAGGAAGGGTCTAAGGTTTGGAAGGGGAAGGATTTGGATATCACATCTCTTGTTATAGGACGGGTCTCAGGTTTGGTATTAGAAGCATTGAGATATCAAGTCTCATGGTATAAGAAGGGTCTCAGAATTGGAATGGGAAGGAGTTGGATATCACACCTCAAGCTATAGGAAGGGTCTCAGGATTGGAATGGGAAGGAGTTTGATATCACATCTCATGCCATAGTATGGGTCTCAGGTTTGGTAGAAGCATTGGGATATCACATCTCATGCTATCGGAAGGGTATCAGTATTGGATTTTGAAGAAGTTGGATATCCCATCTCATGCTATAGGAAGGGTCTCAGGTTGGAATGGGAAGGAGTTGGATATCACATTTCATGTTATAGGAAGGGTCTCAGGATTGGAATGGGAAGGACTTGGATATCATATCTCATGCTATAGGACGGGTCTCAGGTTTGTTATTAGAATCATTGAGATATCATATTGCATGCTGTAGGAAGGGTCTAAGGATTGGAATAGGAAGGACCTGGATATCACATCTCATGCTATAGATAGGCTCTTAGGTTTGGAAAGGGAAGGAGTTGGATATCACATTTCATGTTAGAGGAAGGATCTCAGGTTTGGTATTAGAAGCACTGAGATATCACATCTCATGCTATAGGAAGGGTCTCAGGATTGGAATGGGAAGTAGTTGGATATCACATCTCATGCTATAGGAAGGGTCTCAGGTTTGGTATAAGCATTGAGATATCACATCTCATGCTATAGGACGGGTCTCAGGATTGGAATGGAAGGAGTTGGATATCACATCTCATGTTATAGGAAGGATCTCAGGTTTGGTATTAGAATCATTGAGACATCACATCTCATGCTATAGGAAGGGTCTCAGGGTTGGAATGGGAAGGAGTTGGATATCACAACTCATCCAATAGGAAGGGTCTCAGGTTTGGAATGGGAAGGAATTGGATATCACATCTCATGTTATAGGAAGGATCTCAGGTTTGGTATTAGAAGCATTGAGATATCACATCTCATGCTATAGGAAGGGTCTCAGGATTGGAATGTGAAGGATTTGGATATCATATCTCATGCTAAAGGAAGGGTCTCAGGTTTGGTAGAAGCATTGAGATATCACGTCTCTGCTATCGGAAGGGTCTCAGGATTGGATTGGGAAGGAGTTGGATATCCCTTCTCATGCTATAGGAAGGGTCTCAGGATTTGAATGGCAAGGAGTTGGATATCACATCTCATGCCATACGAAGGGTCTCAGGTTTGGTATAAGCATTGAGATATCACATCTCTGCTATCGGAAGGGTCTCAGGATTGGAATGGGAAGGAGTTGGATATTCCCATCTCATGTAATAGGAAGGGTCTCAGGTTTGGTATTAGAAGCATTGAGATATCACATCTCATGCTATAGGAAGGGTCTCAGGATTGGAATGGGAAGGACTTGGATATCACATCTCATGCTATAGGGAGGGTCTCAAGTTTGATATTAGAAGCTTTGAGATATCACATCTCATGATATCGGAAGGGTCTCAGGATTGGAATGGGAAGGAGTTGGATATCACATCTCATGATAAAGGAAGGGTCTAAGGTTTGGAAGGGGAAGGATTTGGATATCACATCTCATGTTATATTACGGGTCTCAGGTTTGGTATTAGAAGCATTGAGATATCAAGTCTCAGAGTATAGGAAGGGTCTCAGAATTGGAATGGGAAGGAGTTGGATATCACATCTCAAGCTATAGGAAGGGTCTCAGGATTGGAATGGGAAGGACTTGGATATCACATCTCATGCTATAGGAAGGCTCTCAGGTTTGGAAGGGGAAAGAGTTGGATATCACATTTCATGTTAGAGGTAGGATCTCAGGTTTGGTATTAGAGGCATTGAGATATCACATCTCATGCTATCAGAAGGGTCTCGGGAATGGAATGGGAAGGAGTTGGATATCACATCTCATGCTAAAGGGAGGGTCTCAGGTTTGGAAGGGAAAGGATTTGGATATCACATCTCATGTTATAGGAAGGATCTCAGGTTTGGTATTAGAAGCATTGAGATATCACATCTCATGCTATCAGAAGGGTCTCAGGATTGGAATGGGAAGGAGTTGGATATCACATCTCATGCTAAAGGGAGGGTCTCAGGTTTGGAAGGGGAAGGATTTGGATATCACATCTCATGTTATAGGAAGGATCTCACGTTTGGTATTAGAAGTATTGAGATATCATATCTCATGCTATAGGAAGGGTCTCAGGATTGGAATGGGAAGGAGTTGGATATCACATCTCATGTTATAGGAAGTGTCTCAGGATTGTAATGGGAAGGACTTGGATATCACATCTCATGCTATAGGTAGGGTCTCAAGTTTGATATTAGAAGCATTGAGATATCACATCTCATGCTATAGGAAGGGTCTGAGGATTGGAATGGGAAGGAGTTGGATATCACATCTCATGCTATGGGAAGGGTCTCAGGTTTGGTATAAGCAGTGAGATATCGTATCTCATGCTATAGGAAGTGTCTCAGGATTGGAATGGGAAGGAGTTGGATATCACATCTCATGTTATAGGAAGGATCTCAGGTTTGGTATAAGCATTGAGATATCACATCTCTGCTACCGGAAGGGTCTCAGGATTGGAATGGGAAGGAGTTGGATATTCCCATCTCATGTTATAGGAAGGGTCTCAGGTTTGGTATTAGAAGCATTGAGATATCTCATCTCATGCTATAGGAAGGGTCTCAGGATTGGAATGGGAAGGACTTGGATATCACATCTCATGCTATAGGGAAGGTCTCAAGTTTGATATTAGAAGCTTTGAGATATCACATCTCATGATATCGGAAGGGTCTCAGGATTGGAATGGGAAGGAGTTGGATATCACATCTCATGATAAAGGAAGGGTCTAAGGTTTGGAAGGGGAAGGATTTGGATATCACATCTCATGTTATATTACGGGTCTCACGTTTGTATTAGAAGCATTGAGATATCAAGTCTCATAGTATAGGAAGGGTCTCAGAATTGGAATGGGAAGGAGTTGGATATCACATCTCAAGCTATAGGAAGGGTCTCAGGATTGGAATGGGAAGGACTTGGATATCACATCTCATGCTATAGGAAGGCTCTCGGGTTTGGAAGGGGAAAGAGTTGGATATCACATTTCATGTTAGAGGTAGGATCTCAGGTTTGGTATTAGAGGCATTGAGATATCACATCTCATGCTATCAGAAGGGTCTCAGGAATGGAATGGGAAGGAGTTGGATATCACATCTCATGCTAAAGGGAGGGTCTCAGGTTTGGAAGGGGAAGGATTTGGATATCACATCTCATGTTATAGGAAGGATCTCAGGTTTGGTATTAGAAGCATTGAGATATCACATCTCATGCTATCGGAAGGATCTCAGGTTTGGTATTAGAAGCATTGAGATATCACATCTCATGCTATCAGAAGAGTCTCAGGATTGGAATAGGAAGGAGTTGGATATCACATCTCATGCTAAAGGGAGGGTCTCAGGATTGGAAGGGGAAGGATTTGGATATCACATCTCATGTTATCGGAAGGATCTCACGTTTGGTATTAGAAGTATTGAGATATCATATCTCATGCTATAGGAAGGGTCTCAGGATTGGAATGGGAAGGAGTTGGATATCACATCTCATGCTATAGGGAGGGTCTCAGGATTGGAATGGGAAGGACATAGATATCACATATCATGCTATAGGGAGGGTCTCAGTTTTGATATTAGAAGCATTGAGATATCACATCTCATGCTATAGGAAGTGTCTCAGGATTGGAATGGGAAGGTGCTGGATATCACATCTCATGCTAAAGGAAGGGTCTCAGGTTTGGAACGGGAAGGATTTGGATATCACATCTCATGTTATAGGAAGGGTCTCAGGTTTGGTATAAGCATTGAGATATCACATCTCTGCTATCGGAAGTGTCTCAGGATTGGAATGGGAAGGAGTTGGATATCCCATCTCATGTTATAGGACGGGTCTCAGGTTTGTTATTAGAATCATTGAGATATCATATTGCATGCTGTAGGAAGGGTCTAAGGGTTGGAATGGGAAGGACTTGGATATCACATCTCATGGTATAGATAGGCTCTTAGGTTTGGAAAGGGAAGAAGTTGGATATCACATTTCATGTTAGAGGAAGGATCTCAGGTTTGGTATTAGAAGCATTCAGATATCACATCTCATGCTATAGGAAGGGTCTCAGGATTGGAATGGGAAGCAGTTGGATATCATATCTCATGCTAAAGGGAGGGTCTCAGGTTTGGAAGGGGAAGGATTTGGATATCACATCTCATGTTATAGGAAGGATCTCAGGTTTGGTATTAGAAGCATTGAGATATCACATCTCATGCTATCGGAAGGATCTCAGGTTTGGTATTAGAAGCATTGAGATATCACATCTCATGCTATCAGAAGAGTCTCAGGATTGGAATAGGAAGGAGTTGGATATCACATCTCATGCTAAAGGGAGGGTCTCAGGATTGGAAGGGGAAGGATTTGGATATCACATCTCATGTTATCGGAAGGATCTCACGTTTGGTATTAGAAGTATTGAGATATCATATCTCATGCTATAGGAAGGGTCTCAGGATTGGAGTGGGAAGGAGTTGGATATCACATCTCATGCTATAGGGAGGGTCTCAGGATTGGAATGGGAAGGACTTAGATATCACATTTCATGCTATAGGGAGGGTCTCAGTTTTGATATTAGAAGCATTGAGATATCACATCTCATGCTATAGGAAGTGTCTCAGGATTGGAATGGGAAGGTGCTGGATATCACATCTCATGCTAAAGGAAGGGTCTCAGGTTTGGAACGGGAAGGATTTGGATATCACATCTCATGTTATAGGAAGGGTCTCAGGTTTGGTATAAGCATTGAGATATCACATCTCTGCTATCGGAAGTGTCTCAGGATTGGAATGGGAAGGAGTTGGATATCCCATCTCATGTTATAGGACGGGTCTCAGGTTTGTTATTAGAATCATTGAGATATCATATTGCATGCTGTAGGAAGGGTCTAAGGGTTGGAATGGGAAGGACTTGGATATCACATCTCATGGTATAGATAGGCTCTTAGGTTTGGAAAGGGAAGGAGTTGGATATCACATTTCATGTTAGAGGAAGGATCTCAGGTTTGGTATTAGAAGCATTGAGATATCACATCTCATGCTATAGGAAGGGTCTCAGGATTGGAATGGGAAGCAGTTGGATATCACATCTCATGCTATAGGAAGGGTCTCAGGTTTGGTATAAGCATTGAGATATCACATCTCATGCTATAGGACGGGTCTCAGGATTGGAATGGAAGGAGTTGGATATCACATCTCATGTTATAGGAAGGATCTCAGGTTTGGTATTAGAAGCATTGAGACATCACATCTCATGCTATAGGAAGGGTCTCAGGGTTGGAATGGGAAGGAGTTGGATATCACATCTCATCCAATAGGAAGGGTCTCAGGTTTGGAATGGGAAGGAATTGGATATCACATCTCATGTTATAGGAAGGATCTCAGGTTTGGTATTAGAAGCATTGAGATATCACATCTCATGCTATAGGAAGGGTCTCAGGATTGGAATGTGAAGGATTTGGATATCACATCTCATGCTAAAGGAAGGGTCTCAGGTTTGGTAGAAGCATTGAGATATCACGTCTCTGCTATCGGAAGAGTCTCAGGATTGGATTGGGAAGGAGTTGGATATCACATCTCATGCCATAGGAAGGGTCTCAGGTTTGGTATAAGCATTGAGATATCACATCTCTGCTATCGGAAGGGTCTCAGGATTGGATTGGGAAGGAGTTGGATATCCCTTCTCATGCTATAGGAAGTGTCTCAGGTTGGAATGGGAAGGAGTTGGATATCACATCTCATGTTATAGGAAGGGTCTCAGGATTGGAATGGGAAGGATTTGGATATCACATCTCTTGCTATAGGAAGGGTCTCAGGATTGGAATGGGTAGGAGTTGGATATTACTTTCTTGCTATAGGAAGGGTCTCATGTTTGGAATGGGAAGGAGTTGGATATCACATATGCTATAGTTAGTGTCTCAGGTTTGGAACGGGAAGGAGTTGGATATCACATCTCATGTTATAGGAAGGGTCTCAGGTTTGGTATAAGCATTGAGATATCACATCTCTGCTATCGGAAGCGGCTCAGGATTGGAATGGGAAGGAGTTGGATATCCCATCTCATGTTATAGGAAGAGTCTCTGGTTTGGTATTAGAATCATTGAGATATCACATCGCATGCTGTAGGAAAGGTCTAACGATTGGAATGGGATGGACTTGGATATCACATCTCATGCTATAGGTAGGCTCTCAGGTTTGGTATAAGCATTGAGATATCACATCTCATGCTATAGGAAGGGTCTCAGGATTGGAATGGGAAGGAATTGGATATCACATCTCATGCTATAGGAAGGGTCTCAGATTTGGTATAAGCATTGAGATATCACATCTCATGCTAAAGGAAGGGTCTCAGGATTGGAATGGGAAGGAGTTGTATATGACATCTCAGGCCATAGGAAGGTTCTCAGGTTTGGTATAAGCATTGAGATATCACATCTCTGCTATCGGAAGGGTCTCAGGATTGGAATGGGAAGCAGTTGGATATCCCATCTCATGTTATAGGAAGGGTCTCAGGTTTGGTATTAGAAGCATAGAGATATCACATCTCATGCTATAGGAAGGATCTCAGGATTTGGATGGCAAGGAGTTGGATATCACATCTCATGCCATCGGAAGGGTCTCAGGTTTGGTATAAGCATTGAGATATCACATCTCTGCTATCGGAAGGGTCTCGGGATTGGATTGGGAAGGAGTTAGATATCCCTTCTCATGCTATAGGAAGTGTCTCAGGTTGGAATGGGAAGGAGTTGGATATCACATCTCATGTTATAGGAAGGGTCTCAGGATTGGAATGGGAAGGACTTGGATGTCACATCTCATGCTATAGGGAGGGTCTCAAGTTTGATATTAGAAGCATTGAGATAACAAATCTCATGATATCGGAAGGGTCTCAGGATTGGAATGGGAAGGAGTTGGATATCACATCTCATGATAAAGGAAGGGTCTAAGGTTTGGAAGGGGAAGGATTTGGATATCACATCTCTTGTTATAGGACGGGTCTCAGGTTTGGTATTAGAAGCATTGAGATATCAAGTCTCATGGTATAAGAAGGGTCTCAGAATTGGAATGGGAAGGAGTTGGATATCACACCTCAAGCTATAGGAAGGGTCTCAGGATTGGAATGGGAAGGAGTTTGATATCACATCTCATGCCATAGTATGGGTCTCAGGTTTGGTAGAAGCATTGGGATATCACATCTCATGCTATCGGAAGGGTATCAGTATTGGATTTTGAAGAAGTTGGATATCCCATCTCATGCTATAGGAAGGGTCTCAGGTTGGAATGGGAAGGAGTTGGATATCACATTTCATGTTATAGGAAGGGTCTCAGGATTGGAATGGGAAGGACTTGGATATCATATCTCATGCTATAGGACGGGTCTCAGGTTTGTTATTAGAATCATTGAGATATCATATTGCATGCTGTAGGAAGGGTCTAAGGATTGGAATAGGAAGGACCTGGATATCACATCTCATGCTATAGATAGGCTCTTAGGTTTGGAAAGGGAAGGAGTTGGATATCACATTTCATGTTAGAGGAAGGATCTCAGGTTTGGTATTAGAAGCACTGAGATATCACATCTCATGCTATAGGAAGGGTCTCAGGATTGGAATGGGAAGTAGTTGGATATCACATCTCATGCTATAGGAAGGGTCTCAGGTTTGGTATAAGCATTGAGATATCACATCTCATGCTATAGGACGGGTCTCAGGATTGGAATGGAAGGAGTTGGATATCACATCTCATGTTATAGGAAGGATCTCAGGTTTGGTATTAGAATCATTGAGACATCACATCTCATGCTATAGGAAGGGTCTCAGGGTTGGAATGGGAAGGAGTTGGATATCACAACTCATCCAATAGGAAGGGTCTCAGGTTTGGAATGGGAAGGAATTGGATATCACATCTCATGTTATAGGAAGGATCTCAGGTTTGGTATTAGAAGCATTGAGATATCACATCTCATGCTATAGGAAGGGTCTCAGGATTGGAATGTGAAGGATTTGGATATCATATCTCATGCTAAAGGAAGGGTCTCAGGTTTGGTAGAAGCATTGAGATATCACGTCTCTGCTATCGGAAGGGTCTCAGGATTGGATTGGGAAGGAGTTGGATATCCCTTCTCATGCTATAGGAAGGGTCTCAGGATTTGAATGGCAAGGAGTTGGATATCACATCTCATGCCATACGAAGGGTCTCAGGTTTGGTATAAGCATTGAGATATCACATCTCTGCTATCGGAAGGGTCTCAGGATTGGAATGGGAAGGAGTTGGATATTCCCATCTCATGTAATAGGAAGGGTCTCAGGTTTGGTATTAGAAGCATTGAGATATCACATCTCATGCTATAGGAAGGGTCTCAGGATTGGAATGGGAAGGACTTGGATATCACATCTCATGCTATAGGGAGGGTCTCAAGTTTGATATTAGAAGCTTTGAGATATCACATCTCATGATATCGGAAGGGTCTCAGGATTGGAATGGGAAGGAGTTGGATATCACATCTCATGATAAAGGAAGGGTCTAAGGTTTGGAAGGGGAAGGATTTGGATATCACATCTCATGTTATATTACGGGTCTCAGGTTTGGTATTAGAAGCATTGAGATATCAAGTCTCAGAGTATAGGAAGGGTCTCAGAATTGGAATGGGAAGGAGTTGGATATCACATCTCAAGCTATAGGAAGGGTCTCAGGATTGGAATGGGAAGGACTTGGATATCACATCTCATGCTATAGGAAGGCTCTCAGGTTTGGAAGGGGAAAGAGTTGGATATCACATTTCATGTTAGAGGTAGGATCTCAGGTTTGGTATTAGAGGCATTGAGATATCACATCTCATGCTATCAGAAGGGTCTCGGGAATGGAATGGGAAGGAGTTGGATATCACATCTCATGCTAAAGGGAGGGTCTCAGGTTTGGAAGGGAAAGGATTTGGATATCACATCTCATGTTATAGGAAGGATCTCAGGTTTGGTATTAGAAGCATTGAGATATCACATCTCATGCTATCAGAAGGGTCTCAGGATTGGAATGGGAAGGAGTTGGATATCACATCTCATGCTAAAGGGAGGGTCTCAGGTTTGGAAGGGGAAGGATTTGGATATCACATCTCATGTTATCGGAAGGATCTCACGTTTGGTATTAGAAGTATTGAGATATCATATCTCATGCTATAGGAAGGGTCTCAGGATTGGAATGGGAAGGAGTTGGATATCACATCTCATGTTATAGGAAGTGTCTCAGGATTGTAATGGGAAGGACTTGGATATCACATCTCATGCTATAGGTAGGGTCTCAAGTTTGATATTAGAAGCATTGAGATATCACATCTCATGCTATAGGAAGGGTCTGAGGATTGGAATGGGAAGGAGTTGGATATCACATCTCATGCTATGGGAAGGGTCTCAGGTTTGGTATAAGCAGTGAGATATCGTATCTCATGCTATAGGAAGTGTCTCAGGATTGGAATGGGAAGGAGTTGGATATCACATCTCATGTTATAGGAAGGATCTCAGGTTTGGTATAAGCATTGAGATATCACATCTCTGCTACCGGAAGGGTCTCAGGATTGGAATGGGAAGGAGTTGGATATTCCCATCTCATGTTATAGGAAGGGTCTCAGGTTTGGTATTAGAAGCATTGAGATATCTCATCTCATGCTATAGGAAGGGTCTCAGGATTGGAATGGGAAGGACTTGGATATCACATCTCATGCTATAGGGAAGGTCTCAAGTTTGATATTAGAAGCTTTGAGATATCACATCTCATGATATCAGAAGGGTCTCAGGATTGGAATGGGAAGGAGTTGGATATCACATCTCATGATAAAGGAAGGGTCTAAGGTTTGGAAGGGGAAGGATTTGGATATCACATCTCATGTTATATTACGGGTCTCACGTTTGTATTAGAAGCATTGAGATATCAAGTCTCATAGTATAGGAAGGGTCTCAGAATTGGAATGGGAAGGAGTTGGATATCACATCTCAAGCTATAGGAAGGGTCTCAGGATTGGAATGGGAAGGACTTGGATATCACATCTCATGCTATAGGAAGGCTCTCGGGTTTGGAAGGGGAAAGAGTTGGATATCACATTTCATGTTAGAGGTAGGATCTCAGGTTTGGTATTAGAGGCATTGAGATATCACATCTCATGCTATCAGAAGGGTCTCAGGAATGGAATGGGAAGGAGTTGGATATCACATCTCATGCTAAAGGGAGGGTCTCAGGTTTGGAAGGGGAAGGATTTGGATATCACATCTCATGTTATAGGAAGGATCTCAGGTTTGGTATTAGAAGCATTGAGATATCACATCTCATGCTATCGGAAGGATCTCAGGTTTGGTATTAGAAGCATTGAGATATCACATCTCATGCTATCAGAAGAGTCTCAGGATTGGAATAGGAAGGAGTTGGATATCACATCTCATGCTAAAGGGAGGGTCTCAGGATTGGAAGGGGAAGGATTTGGATATCACATCTCATGTTATCGGAAGGATCTCACGTTTGGTATTAGAAGTATTGAGATATCATATCTCATGCTATAGGAAGGGTCTCAGGATTGGAATGGGAAGGAGTTGGATATCACATCTCATGCTATAGGGAGGGTCTCAGGATTGGAATGGGAAGGACATAGATATCACATATCATGCTATAGGGAGGGTCTCAGTTTTGATATTAGAAGCATTGAGATATCACATCTCATGCTATAGGAAGTGTCTCAGGATTGGAATGGGAAGGTGCTGGATATCACATCTCATGCTAAAGGAAGGGTCTCAGGTTTGGAACGGGAAGGATTTGGATATCACATCTCATGTTATAGGAAGGGTCTCAGGTTTGGTATAAGCATTGAGATATCACATCTCTGCTATCGGAAGTGTCTCAGGATTGGAATGGGAAGGAGTTGGATATCCCATCTCATGTTATAGGACGGGTCTCAGGTTTGTTATTAGAATCATTGAGATATCATATTGCATGCTGTAGGAAGGGTCTAAGGGTTGGAATGGGAAGGACTTGGATATCACATCTCATGGTATAGATAGGCTCTTAGGTTTGGAAAGGGAAGAAGTTGGATATCACATTTCATGTTAGAGGAAGGATCTCAGGTTTGGTATTAGAAGCATTCAGATATCACATCTCATGCTATAGGAAGGGTCTCAGGATTGGAATGGGAAGCAGTTGGATATCATATCTCATGCTAAAGGGAGGGTCTCAGGTTTGGAAGGGGAAGGATTTGGATATCACATCTCATGTTATAGGAAGGATCTCAGGTTTGGTATTAGAAGCATTGAGATATCACATCTCATGCTATCGGAAGGATCTCAGGTTTGGTATTAGAAGCATTGAGATATCACATCTCATGCTATCAGAAGAGTCTCAGGATTGGAATAGGAAGGAGTTGGATATCACATCTCATGCTAAAGGGAGGGTCTCAGGATTGGAAGGGGAAGGATTTGGATATCACATCTCATGTTATCGGAAGGATCTCACGTTTGGTATTAGAAGTATTGAGATATCATATCTCATGCTATAGGAAGGGTCTCAGGATTGGAATGGGAAGGAGTTGGATATCACATCTCATGCTATAGGGAGGGTCTCAGGATTGGAATGGGAAGGACTTAGATATCACATTTCATGCTATAGGGAGGGTCTCAGTTTTGATATTAGAAGCATTGAGATATCACATCTCATGCTATAGGAAGTGTCTCAGGATTGGAATGGGAAGGTGCTGGATATCACATCTCATGCTAAAGGAAGGGTCTCAGGTTTGGAACGGGAAGGATTTGGATATCACATCTCATGTTATAGGAAGGGTCTCAGGTTTGGTATAAGCATTGAGATATCACATCTCTGCTATCGGAAGTGTCTCAGGATTGGAATGGGAAGGAGTTGGATATCCCATCTCATGTTATAGGACGGGTCTCGGGTTTGTTATTAGAATCATTGAGATATCATATTGCATGCTGTAGGAAGGGTCTAAGGGTTGGAATGGGAAGGACTTGGATATCACATCTCATGGTATAGATAGGCTCTTAGGTTTGGAAAGGGAAGGAGTTGGATATCACATTTCATGTTAGAGGAAGGATCTCAGGTTTGGTATTAGAAGCATTGAGATATCACATCTCATGCTATAGGAAGGGTCTCAGGATTGGAATGGGAAGCAGTTGGATATCACATCTCATGCTATAGGAAGGGTCTCAGGTTTGGTATAAGCATTGAGATATCACATCTCATGCTATAGGACGGGTCTCAGGATTGGAATGGAAGGAGTTGGATATCACATCTCATGTTATAGGAAGGATCTCAGGTTTGGTATTAGAAGCATTGAGACATCACATCTCATGCTATAGGAAGGGTCTCAGGGTTGGAATGGGAAGGAGTTGGATATCACATCTCATCCAATAGGAAGGGTCTCAGGTTTGGAATGGGAAGGAATTGGATATCACATCTCATGTTATAGGAAGGATCTCAGGTTTGGTATTAGAAGCATTGAGATATCACATCTCATGCTATAGGAAGGGTCTCAGGATTGGAATGTGAAGGATTTGGATATCACATCTCATGCTAAAGGAAGGGTCTCAGGTTTGGTAGAAGCATTGAGATATCACGTCTCTGCTATCGGAAGAGTCTCAGGATTGGATTGGGAAGGAGTTGGATATCACATCTCATGCCATAGGAAGGGTCTCAGGTTTGGTATAAGCATTGAGATATCACATCTCTGCTATCGGAAGGGTCTCAGGATTGGATTGGGAAGGAGTTGGATATCCCTTCTCATGCTATAGGAAGTGTCTCAGGTTGGAATGGGAAGGAGTTGGATATCACATCTCATGTTATAGGAAGGGTCTCAGGATTGGAATGGGAAGGATTTGGATATCACATCTCTTGCTATAGGAAGGGTCTCAGGATTGGAATGGGTAGGAGTTGGATATTACTTTCTTGCTATAGGAAGGGTCTCATGTTTGGAATGGGAAGGAGTTGGATATCACATATGCTATAGTTAGTGTCTCAGGTTTGGAACGGGAAGGAGTTGGATATCACATCTCATGTTATAGGAAGGGTCTCAGGTTTGGTATAAGCATTGAGATATCACATCTCTGCTATCGGAAGCGGCTCAGGATTGGAATGGGAAGGAGTTGGATATCCCATCTCATGTTATAGGAAGAGTCTCTGGTTTGGTATTAGAATCATTGAGATATCACATCGCATGCTGTAGGAAAGGTCTAACGATTGGAATGGGATGGACTTGGATATCACATCTCATGCTATAGGTAGGCTCTGAGGTTTGGTATAAGCATTGAGATATCACATCTCATGCTATAGGAAGGGTCTCAGGATTGGAATGGGAAGGAATTGGATATCACATCTCATGCTATAGGAAGGGTCTCAGATTTGGTATAAGCATTGAGATATCACATCTCATGCTAAAGGAAGGGTCTCAGGATTGGAATGGGAAGGAGTTGTATATGACATCTCAGGCCATAGGAAGGTTCTCAGGTTTGGTATAAGCATTGAGATATCACATCTCTGCTATCGGAAGGGTCTCAGGATTGGAATGTGAAGCAGTTGGATATCCCATCTCATGTTATAGGAAGGGTCTCAGGTTTGGTATTAGAAGCATAGAGATATCACATCTCATGCTATAGGAAGGATCTCAGGATTTGAATGGCAAGGAGTTGGATATCACATCTCATGCCATAGGAAGGGTCTCAGGTTTGGTATAAGCATTGAGATATCACATCTCTGCTATCGGAAGGGTCTCGGGATTGGATTGGGAAGGAGTTAGATATCCCTTCTCATGCTATAGGAAGTGTCTCAGGTTGGAATGGGAAGGAGTTGGATATCACATCTCATGTTATAGGAAGGGTCTCAGGATTGGAATGGGAAGGACTTGGATGTCACATCTCATGCTATAGGGAGGGTCTCAAGTTTGATATTAGAAGCATTGAGATAACAAATCTCATGATATCGGAAGGGTCTCAGGATTGGAATGGGAAGGAGTTGGATATCACATCTCATGATAAAGGAAGGGTCTAAGGTTTGGAAGGGGAAGGATTTGGATATCACATCTCATGTTATAGGACGGGTCTCAGGTTTGGTATTAGATGCATTGAGATATCAAGTCTCATGGTATAAGAAGGGTCTCAGAATTGGAATGGGAAGGAGTTGGATATCACACCTCAAGCTATAGGAAGGGTCTCAGGATTGGAATGGGAAGGAGTTTGATATCACATCTCATGCCATAGTATGGGTCTCAGGTTTGGTAGAAGCATTGGGATATCACATCTCATGCTATCGGAAGGGTATCAGTATTGGATTTGGAAGAAGTTGGATATCCCATCTCATGCTATAGGAAGGGTCTCAGGTTGGAATGGGAAGGAGTTGGATATCACATTTCATGATATAGGAAGGGTCTCAGGATTGGAATGGGAAGGACTTGGATATCATATCTCATGCTATAGGACGGGTCTCAGGTTTGTTATTAGAATCATTGAGATATCATATTGCATGCTGTAGGAAGGGTCTAAGGATTGGAATGGGAAGGACTTGGATATCACATCTCATGCTATAGATAGGCTCTTAGGTTTGGAAAGGGAAGGAGTTGGATATCACATTTCATGTTAGAGGAAGGATCTCAGGTTTGGTATTAGAAGCATTGAGATATCACATCTCATGCTATATGAAGGGTCTCAGGATTGGAATGGGAAGTAGTTGGATATCACATCTCATGCTATAGGAAGGGTCTCAGGTTTGGTATAAGCATTGAGATATCACATCTCATGCTATAGGACAGGTCTCAGGATTGGAATGGAAGGAGTTGGATATCACATATCATGTTATAGGAAGGATCTCAGGTTTGGTATTGGAAGCATTGAGACATCACATCTCATGCTATAGGAAGGGTCTCAGGGTTGGAATGGGAAGGAGTTGGATATCACATCTCATCCAATAGGAAGGGTCTCAGGTTTGGAATGGGAAGGAATTGGATATCACATCTCATGTTATAGGAAAGATCTCAGGTTTGGTATTAGAAGCATTGAGATATCACATCTCATGCTATAGGAAGGGTCTCAGGATTGGAATGTGGAGGATTTGGATATCACATCTCATGCTAAAGGAAGGGTCTCAGGTTTGGTAGAAGCATTGAGATATCACGTCTCTGCTATCGGAAGGGTCTCAGGATTGGATTGGGAAGGAGTTGGATATCCCTTCTCATGCTATAGGAAGGGTCTCAGGATTTGAATGGCAAGGAGTTGGATATCACATCTCATGCCATAGGAAGGGTCTCAGGTTTGGTATAAGCATTGAGATATCACATCTCTGCTATCGGAAGGGTCTCAGGATTGGAATGGGAAGGAGTTGGATATTCCCATCTCATGTTATAGGAAGGGTCATTGGTTTGGTATTAGAAGCATTGAGATATCACATCTCATGCTATAGGAAGGGTCTCAGGATTGGAATGGGAAGGACTTGGATATCACATCCCCTGCTATAGGGAGGGTCTCAAGTTTGATATTAGAAGCTTTGAGATATCACATCTCATGATATCGGAAGGGTCTCAGGATTGGAATGGGAAGGAGTTGGATATCACATCTCATGATAAAGGAAGGGTCTAAGGTTTGGAAGGGGAAGGATTTGGATATCACATCTCATGTTATATTACGGGTCTCAGGTTTGGTATTAGAAGCATTGAGATATCAAGTCTCAGAGTATAGGAAGGGTCTCAGAATTGGAATGGGAAGGAGTTGGATATCACATCTCAAGCTATAGGAAGGGTCTCAGGATTGGAATGGGAAGGACTTGGATATCACATCTCATGCTATAGGAAGGCTCTCAGGTTTGGAAGGGGAAAGAGTTGGATATCACATTTCATGTTAGAGGTAGGATCTCAGGTTTGGTATTAGAGGCATTGAGATATCACATCTCATGCTTTCAGAAGGGTCTCAGGAATGGAATGGGAAGGAGTTGGATATCACATCTCATGCTAAAGGGAGGGTCTCAGGTTTGGAAGGGGAATGATTTGGATATCACATCTCATGTTATAGGAAGGATCTCAGGTTTGGTATTAGAAGCATTGAGATATCACATCTCATGCTATCGGAAGGATCTCAGGTTTGGTATTAGAAGCATTGAGATATCACATTTCATGCTATCAGAAGGGTCTCAGGATTGGAATGGGAATGAGTTGGATATCACATCTCATGCTAAAGGGAGGGTCTCAGGTTTGGAAGGGGAAGGATTTGGATATCACATCTCATGTTATCGGAAGGATCTCACGTTTGGTATTAGAAATATTGAGATATCATATCTCATGCTATAGGAAGGGTCTCAGGAGTGGAATGGGAAAGAGTTGGATATCACATCTCATGCTATAGGGAGTGTCTCAGGATTGGAATGGGAAGGACTTAGATATCACATATCATGCTATAGGGAGGGTCTCAGTTTTGATATTAGAAGCATTGAGATATCACATCTCATGCTATCGGAAGTGTCTCAGGATTGGAATGGGAAGGAGCTGGATATCACATCTCATGCTAAAGGAAGGGTCTCAGGTTTGGAACGGGAAGGATTTGGATATCACATCTCATGTTATAGGAAGGGTCTCAGGTTTGGTATAAGCATTGAGATATCACATCTCTGCTATCGGAAGTGTCTCAGGATTGGAATGGGAAGGAGTTGGATATCACATCTCATGTTATAGGACGGGTCTCAGGTTTGTTATTAGAATCATTGAGATATCATATTGCATGCTGTAGGAAGGGTCTAAGGGTTGGAATGGGAAGGACTTGGATATCACATCTCATGCTATAGATAGGCTCTTAGGTTTGGAAAGGGAAGGAGTTGGATATCACATTTCATGTTAGAGGAAGGATCTCAGGTTTGGTATTAGAAGCATTGAGATATCACATCTCATGCTATAGGAAGGGTCTCAGGATTGGAATGGGAAGTAGTTGGATATCACATCTCATGCTATAGGAAGGGTCTCAGGTTTAGTATAAGCATTGAGATATCACATCTCATGCTATAGGACGGGTCTCAGGATTGGAATGGAAGGAGTTGGATATAACATCTCATGTTATGGGAAGGATCTCAGGTTTGGTATTAGAAGCATTGAGACATCACATCTCATGCTATAGGAAGGGTCTCAGGGTTGGAATGGGAAGGAGTTGGATATCACATCTCATCCAATAGGAAGGGTCTCAGGTTTGGAATGGGAAGGAATTGGATATCACATCTCATGTTATAGGAAGGATCTCAGGTTTGGTATTAGAAGCATTGAGATATCACATCTCATGCTATAGGAAGGGTCTCAGGATTGGAATGTGAAGGATTTGGATATCACATCTCATGCTAAAGGAAGGGTCTCAGGTTTGGTAGAAGCATTGAGATATCACGTCTCTGCTATCGGAAGGGTCGCAGGATTGGATTGGGAAGGAGTTGGATATCCCTTCTCATGCTATAGGAAGGGTCTCAGGATTTGAATGGCAAGGAGTTGGATATCACATCTCATGCCATAGGAAGGGTCTCAGGTTTGGTATAAGCATTGAGATATCACATCTCTGCTATCGGAAGGGTCTCAGGATTGGATTGGGAAGGAGTTGGATATCCCTTCTCATGCTATAGGAAGTGTCTCAGGTTGGAATGGGAAGGAGTTGGATATCACATCTCATGTTATAGGAAGGGTCTCAGGATTGGAATGGGAAGGATTTGGATATCACATCTCTTGCTATAGGAAGGGTCTCAGGATTGGAATGGGTAGGAGTTGGATATTACTTTCTTGCTATAGGAAGGGTCTCATGTTTGGAATGGGAAGGAGTTGGATATCACATATGCTATAGTTAGTGTCTCAGGTTTGGAACGGGAAGGAGTTGGATATCACATCTCATGTTATAGGAAGGGTCTCAGGTTTGGTATAAGCATTGAGATATCACATCTCTGCTATCGGAAGCGGCTCAGGATTGGAATGGGAAGGAGTTGGATATCACATCTCATGTTATAGTAAGAGTCTCTGGTTTGGTATTAGAATTATTGAGATATCACATCGCATGCTGTAGGAAGGGTCTAAGGATTGGAATGGGATGGACTTGGATATCACATCTCATGCTATAGGTAGGCTCTCAGGTTTGGTATAAGCATTGAGATATCACATCTCATGCTATAGGAAGGGTCTCAGGATTGGAATGGGAAGGATTTGGATATCACATCTCATGCTATAGGAAGGGTCTCAGATTTGGTATAAGCATTGAGATATCACATCTCATGCTAAAGGAAGGGTCTCAGGATTGGAATGGGAAGGAGTTGTGTATGACATCTCAGGCCATAGGAAGGGTCTCAGGTTTGGTATAAGCATTGAGATATCACATCTCTGCTATCGGAAGGGTCTCAGGATTGGAATGGGAAGGAGTTGGATATCCCATCTCATGTTATAGGAAGGGTCTCAGGTTTGGTATTAGAAGCATAGAGATATCACATCTCATGCTATAGGAAGGGTCTCAGGATTGGAATGGGAAGGACTTGGATGTCACATCTCATGCTATAGGGAGGATCTCAAGTTTGATATTAGAAGCATTGAGATAACAAATCTCATGATATCGGAAGGGTCTCAGGATTGGAATGGGAAGGAGTTGGATACCACATCTCATGATAAAGGAAGGGTCTAAGGTTTGGAAGGGGAAGGATTTGGATATCACATCTCATGTTATAGGACGGGTCTCAGGTTTGGTATTAGAAGCATTGAGATATCAAGTCTCATGGTATAAGAAGGGTCTCAGAATTGGAATGGGAAGGAGTTGGATATCACACCTCAAGCTATAGGAAGGGTCTCAGGATTGGAATGGGAAGGAGTTTGATATCACATCTCATGCCATAGTATGGGTCTCAGGTTTGGTAGAAGCATTGGGATATCACATCTCATGCTATCGGAAGGGTATCAGTATTGGATTTTGAAGAAGTTGGATATCCCATCTCATGCTATAGGAAGGGTCTCAGGTTGGAATGGGAAGGAGTTGGATATCACATTTCATGTTATAGGAAGGGTCTCAGGATTGGAATGGGAAGGACTTGGATATCATATCTCATGCTATAGGACGGATCTCAGGTTTGTTATTAGAATCATTGAGATATCATATTGCATGCTGTAGGAAGGGTCTAAGGATTGGAATAGGAAGGACCTGGATATCACATCTCATGCTATAGATAGGCTCTTAGGTTTGGAAAGGGAAGGAGTTGGATATCACATTTCATGTTAGAGGAAGGATCTCAGGTTTGGTATTAGAAGCATTGAGATATCACATCTCATGCTATAGGAAGGGTCTCAGGATTGGAATGGGAAGTAGTTGGATATCACATCTCATGCTATAGGAAGGGTCTCAGGTTTCGTATAAGCATTGCGATATCACATCTCATGCTATAGGACGGGTCTCAGGATTGGAATGGAAGGAGTTGGATATCACATCTCATGTTATAGGAAGGATCTCAGGTTTGGTATTAGAATCATTGAGACATCACATCTCATGCTATAGGAAGGGTCTCAGGGTTGGAATGGGAAGGAGTTGGATATCACAACTCATCCAATAGGAAGGGTCTCAGGTTTGGAATGGGAAGGAATTGGATTTCACATCTCATGTTATAGGAAGGATCTCAGGTTTGGTATTAGAAGCATTGAGATTTCACATCCCATGCTATAGGAAGGGTCTCAGGATTGGAATGGGAAGGATTTGGATATCACATCTCTTGCTATAGGAAGGGTCTCAGGATTGGAATGGGTAGGAGTTGGATATCCCTTCTCATGCTATAGGAAGTGTCTCAGGTTGGAATGGGAAGGAGTTGGATATCACATCTCATGTTATAGGAAGGGTCTCAGGATTGGAATGGGAAGGATTTGGATATCACATCTCTTGCTATAGGAAGGGTCTCAGGATTGGAATGGGTAGGAGTTGGATATTACTTTCTTGCTATAGGAAGGGTCTCATGTTTGGAATGGGAAGGAGTTGGATATCACATATGCTATAGTTAGTGTCTCAGGTTTGGAACGGGAAGGAGTTGGATATCACATCTCATGTTATAGGAAGGGTCTCAGGTTTGGTATAAGCATTGAGATATCACATCTCTGCTATCGGAAGCGGCTCAGGATTGGAATGGGAAGGAGTTGGATATCACATCTCATGTTATAGTAAGAGTCTCTGGTTTGGTATTAGAATTATTGAGATATCACATCGCATGCTGTAGGAAGGGTCTAAGGATTGGAATGGGATGGACTTGGATATCACATCTCATGCTATAGGTAGGCTCTCAGGTTTGGTATAAGCATTGAGATATCACATCTCATGCTATAGGAAGGGTCTCAGGATTGGAATGGGAAGGATTTGGATATCACATCTCATGCTATAGGAAGGGTCTCAGATTTGGTATAAGCATTGAGATATCACATCTCATGCTAAAGGAAGGGTCTCAGGATTGGAATGGGAAGGAGTTGTGTATGACATCTCAGGCCATAGGAAGGGTCTCAGGTTTGGTATAAGCATTGAGATATCACATCTCTGCTATCGGAAGGGTCTCAGGATTGGAATGGGAAGGAGTTGGATATCCCATCTCATGTTATAGGAAGGGTCTCAGGTTTGGTATTAGAAGCATAGAGATATCACATCTCATGCTATAGGAAGGGTCTCAGGATTGGAATGGGAAGGACTTGGATGTCACATCTCATGCTATAGGGAGGATCTCAAGTTTGATATTAGAAGCATTGAGATAACAAATCTCATGATATCGGAAGGGTCTCAGGATTGGAATGGGAAGGAGTTGGATACCACATCTCATGATAAAGGAAGGGTCTAAGGTTTGGAAGGGGAAGGATTTGGATATCACATCTCATGTTATAGGACGGGTCTCAGGTTTGGTATTAGAAGCATTGAGATATCACATCTCATGCTATAGGAAGGGTCTCAGGATTGGAATGGGAAGTAGTTGGATATCACATCTCATGCTATAGGAAGGGTCTCAGGTTTCGTATAAGCATTGCGATATCACATCTCATGCTATAGGACGGGTCTCAGGATTGGAATGGAAGGAGTTGGATATCACATCTCATGTTATAGGAAGGATCTCAGGTTTGGTATTAGAATCATTGAGACATCACATCTCATGCTATAGGAAGGGTCTCAGGGTTGGAATGGGAAGGAGTTGGATATCACAACTCATCCAATAGGAAGGGTCTCAGGTTTGGAATGGGAAGGAATTGGATTTCACATCTCATGTTATAGGAAGGATCTCAGGTTTGGTATTAGAAGCATTGAGATTTCACATCCCATGCTATAGGAAGGGTCTCAGGATTGGAATGTGAAGGATTTGGATATCACATCTCATGCTAAAGGAAGGGTCTCAGGTTTGGTAGAAGCATTGAGATATCACGTCTCTGCTATCGGAAGGGTCTCAGGATTGGATTGGGAAGGAGTTGGATATCCCTTCTCATGCTATAGGAAGGGTCTCAGGATTTGAATGGCAAGGAGTTGGATATCACATCTCATGCCATACGAAGGGTCTCAGGTTTGGTATAAGCATTGAGATATCACATCTCTGCTATCGGAAGGGTCTCAGGATTGGAATGGGAAGGAGTTGGATATTCCCATCTCATGTAATAGGAAGGGTCTCAGGTTTGGTATTAGAAGCATTGAGATATCACATCTCATGCTATAGGAAGGGTCTCAGGATTGGAATGGGAAGGACTTGGATATCACATCTCATGCTATAGGGAGGGTCTCAAGTTTGATATTAGAAGCTTTGAGATATCACATCTCATGATATCGGAAGGGTCTCAGGATTGGAATGGGAAGGAGTTGGATATCACATCTCATGATAAAGGAAGGGTCTAAGGTTTGGAAGGGGAAGGATTTGGATATCACATCTCATGTTATATTACGGGTCTCAGGTTTGGTATTAGAAGCATTGAGATATCAAGTCTCAGAGTATAGGAAGGGTCTCAGAATTGGAATGGGAAGGAGTTGGATATCACATCTCAAGCAATAGGAAGTTTATCAGGATTGGAATGGGAAGGACTTGGATATCAGATCTCATGCTATAGGAAGGCTCTCAGGTTTGGAAGGGGAAAGAGTTGGATATCACATTTCATGTTAGAGGTAGGATCTCAGGTTTGGTATTAGAGGCATTGAGATATCACATCTCATGCTATCAGAAGGGTCTCGGGAATGGAATGGGAAGGAGTTGGATATCACATCTCATGCTAAAGGGAGGGTCTCAGGTTTGGAAGGGGAAGGATTTGGATATCACATCTCATGTTATAGGAAGGATCTCAGGTTTGGTATTAGAAGCATTGAGATATCACATCTCATACTATCGGAAGGATCTCAGGTTTGGTATTAGAAGCATTGGGATATCACATCTCATGCTATCAGAAGGGTCTCAGGATTGGAATGGGAAGGAGTTGGATATCACATCTCATGCTAAAGGGAGGGTCTCAGGTTTGGAAGGGGAAGGATTTGGATATCACATCTCATGTTATCGGAAGGATCTCACGTTTGGTATTAGAAGTATTGAGATATCATATCTCATGCTATAGGAAGGGTCTCAGGATTGGAATGGGAAGGAGTTGGATATCACATCTCATGCTATAGGAAGTGTCTCAGGATTGTAATGGGAAGGACTTGGATATCACATCTCATGCTATAGGTAGGGTCTCAAGTTTGATATTAGAAGCATTGAGATATCACATCTCATGCTATAGGAAGGGTCTGAGGATTGGAATGGGAAGGAGTTGGATATCACATCTCATGCTATGGGAAGGGTCTCAGGTTTGGTATAAGCAGTGAGATATCACATCTCATGCTATAGGAAGTGTCTCAGGATTGGAATGGGAAGGAGTTGGATATCACATCTCATGTTATAGGAAGGATCTCAGGTTTGGTATAAGCATTGAGATATCACATCTCTGCTATCGGAAGGGTCTCAGGATTGGAATGGGAAGGAGTTGGATATTCCCATCTCATGTTATAGGAAGGGTCTCAGGTTTGGTATTAGAAGCATTGAGATATCACATCTCATGCTATAGGAAGGGTCTCAGGATTGGAATGGGAAGGACTTGGATATCACATCTCATGCTATAGGGAGGGTCTCAAGTTTGATATTAGAAGCTTTGAGATATCACATCTCATGATATCGGAAGGGTCTCAGGATTGGAATGGGAAGGAGTTGGATATCACATCTCATGATAAAGGAAGGGTCTAAGGTTTGGAAGGGGAAGGATTTGGATATCACATCTCATGTTATATTACGGGTCTCACGTTTGTATTAGAAGCATTGAGATATCAAGTCTCATAGTATAGGAAGGGTCTCAGAATTGGAATGGGAAGGAGTTGGATATCACATCTCAAGTTATAGGAAGGGTCTCAGGATTGGAATGGGAAGGACTTGGATATCACATCTCATGCTATAGGAAGGCTCTCAGGTTTGGAAGGGGAAAGAGTTGGATATCACATTTCATGTTAGAGGTAGGATCTCAGGTTTGGTATTAGAGGCATTGAGATATCACATCTCATGCTATCAGAAGGGTCTCAGGAATGGAATGGGAAGGAGTTGGATATCACATCTCATGCTAAAGGGAGGGTCTCAGGTTTGGAAGGGGAAGGATTTGGATATCACATCTCATGTTATAGGAAGGATCTCAGGTTTGGTATTAGAAGCATTGAGATATCACATCTCATGCTATCGGAAGGATCTCAGGTTTGGTATTAGAAGCATTGAGATATCACATCTCATGCTATCAGAAGAGTCTCAGGATTGGAATAGGAAGGAGTTGGATATCACATCTCATGCTAAAGGGAGGGTCTCAGGATTGGAAGGGGAAGGATTTGGATATCACATCTCATGTTATCGGAAGGATCGCACGTTTGGTATTAGAAGTATTGAGATATCATATCTCATGCTATAGGAAGGGTCTCAGGATTGGAATGGGAAGGAGTTGGATATCACATCTCATGCTATAGGGAGGGTCTCAGGATTGGAATGGGAAGGACTTAGATATCACATATCATGCTATAGGGAGGGTCTCAGTTTTGATATTAGAAGCATTGAGATATCACATCTCATGCTATAGGAAGTGTCTCAGGATTGGAATGGGAAGGTGCTGGATATCACATCTCATGCTAAAGGAAGGGTCTCAGGTTTGGAACGGGAAGGATTTGGATATCATATCTCATGTTATAGGAAGGGTCTCAGGTTTGGTATAAGCATTGAGATATCACATCTCTGCTATCGGAAGTGTCTCAGGATTGGAATGGGAAGGAGTTGGATATCCCATCTCATGTTATAGGACGGGTCTCAGGTTTGTTATTAGAATCATTGAGATATCACATCTCATGCTATAGGAAGGGTCTCAGGATTGGAATGGGAAGCAGTTGGATATCACATCTCATGCTATAGGAAGGGTCTCAGGTTTGGTATAAGCATTGAGATATCACATCTCATGCTATAGGACGGGTCTCAGGATTGGAATGGAAGGAGTTGGATGTCACATCTCATGTTATAGGAAGGATCTCAGGTTTGGTATTAGAAGCATTGAGACATCACATCTCATGCTATAGGAAGGGTCTCAGGGTTGGAATGGGAAGGAGTTGGATATCACATCGCATCCAATAGGAAGGGTCTCAGGTTTGGAATGGGAAGGAATTGGATATCACATCTCATGTTATAGGAAGGATCTCTGGTTTGGTATTAGAAGCATTGAGATATCACATCTCATGCTATAGGAAGGGTCTCAGGATTGGAATGTGAAGGATTTGAATATCACATCTCATGCTAAAGGAAGGGTCTCAGGTTTGGTAGAAGCATTGAGATATCACGTCTCTGCTATCGGAAGGGTCTCAGGATTGGATTGGGAAGGAGTTGGATATCACATCTCATGCCATAGGAAGGGTCTCAGGTTTGGTATAAGCATTGAGATATCACATCTCTGCTATCGGAAGGGTCTCAGGATTGGATTGGGAAGGAGTTGGATATCCCTTCTCATGCTATAGGAAGTGTCTCAGGTTGGAATGGGAAGGAGTTGGATATCACATCTCATGTTATAGGAAGGGTCTCAGGATTGGAATGGGAAGGATTTGGATATCACATCTCTTGCTATAGGAAGGGTCTCAGGATTGGAATGGGTAGGAGTTGGATATTACTTTCTTGCTATAGGAAGTGTCTCATGTTTGGAATGGGAAGGAGTTGGATATCACATATGCTATAGTTAGTGTCTCAGGTTTGGAACGGGAAGGAGTTGGATATCACATCTCATGTTATAGGAAGGGTCTCAGGTTTGGTATAAGCATTGAGATATCACATCTCTGCTATCGGAAGCGGCTCAGGATTGGAATGGGAAGGAGTTGGATATCCCATCTCATGTTATAGGAAGAGTCTCTGGTTTGGTATTAGAATCATTGAGATATCACATTGCATGCTGTAGGAAGGGTCTAAGGATTGGAATGGGATGGACTTGGATATCACATCTCATGCTATAGGTAGGCTCTCAGGTTTGGTATAAGCATTGAGATATCACATCTCATGCTATAGGAAGGGTCTCAGGATTGGAATGGGAAGGAATTGGATATCACATCTCATGCTATAGGAAGGGTCTCAGATTTGGTATAAGCATTGAGATATCACATCTCATGCTAAAGGAAGGGTCTCAGGATTGGAATGGGAAGGAGTTGTATATGACATCTCAGGCCATAGGAAGGTTCTCAGGTTTGGTATAAGCATTGAGATATCACATCTCTGCTATCGGAAGGGTCTCAGGATTGGAATGGGAAGGAGTTGGATTTCCCATCTTATGTTATAGGAAGGGTCTCAGGTTTGGTATTAGAAGCATAGAGATATCACATCTCATGCTATAGGAAGGGTCTCAGGATTTGAATGGCAAGGAGTTGGATATCACATCTCATGCCATAGGAAGGGTCTCAGGTTTGGTATAAGCATTCAGATATCACATCTCTGCTATCGGAAGGGTCTCAGGATTGGATTGGGAAGGAGTTAGATATCCCTTCTCATGCTATAGGAAGTGTCTCAGGTTGGAATGGGAAGGAGTTGGATATCACATCTCATGTTATAGGAAGGGTCTCAGGATTGGAATGGGAAGGACTTGGATGTCACATCTCATGCTATAGGGAGGGTCTCAAGTTTGATATTAGAAGCATTGAGATAACAAATCTCATGATATCGGAAGGGTCTCAGGATTGGAATGGGAAGGAGTTGGATATCACATCTCATGATAAAGGAAGGGTCTAAGGTTTGGAAGGGGAAGGATTTGGATATCACATCTCATGTTATAGGACGGGTCTCAGGTTTGGTATTAGAAGCATTGAGATATCAAGTCTCATGGTATAAGAAGGGTCTCAGAATTGGAATGGGAAGGAGTTGGATATCACACCTCAAGCTATAGGAAGGGTCTCAGGATTGGAATGGGAAGGACTTGGATATCACATCTCATGCTATAGGGAGGGTCTCAAGTTTGATATCAGAAGCTTTGAGATATCACATCTCATGATATCGGAAGGGTCTCAGGATTGGAATGGGAAGGAGTTGGATATCACATCTCATGATAAAGGAAGGGTCTAAGGTTTGGAAGGGGAAGGATTTGGATATCACATCTCATGTTATATTACGGGTCTCACGTTTGTATTAGAAGCATTGAGATATCAAGTCTCATAGTATAGGAAGGGTCTCAGAATTGGAATGGGAAGGAGTTGGATATCACATCTCAAGTTATAGGAAGGGTCTCAGGATTGGAATGGGAAGGACTTGGATATCACATCTCATGCTATAGGAAGGCTCTCAGGTTTGGAAGGGGAAAGAGTTGGATATCACATTTCATGTTAGAGGTAGGATCTCAGGTTTGGTATTAGAGGCATTGAGATATCACATCTCATGCTATCAGAAGGGTCTCAGGAATGGAATGGGAAGGAGTTGGATATCACATCTCATGCTAAAGGGAGGGTCTCAGGTTTGGAAGGGGAAGGATTTGGATATCACATCTCATGTTATAGGAAGGATCTCAGGTTTGGTATTAGAAGCATTGAGATATCACATCTCATGCTATCGGAAGGATCTCAGGTTTGGTATTAGAAGCATTGAGATATCACATCTCATGCTATCAGAAGAGTCTCAGGATTGGAATAGGAAGGAGTTGGATATCACATCTCATGCTAAAGGGAGGGTCTCAGGATTGGAAGGGGAAGGATTTGGATATCACATCTCATGTTATCGGAAGGATCGCACGTTTGGTATTAGAAGTATTGAGATATCATATCTCATGCTATAGGAAGGGTCTCAGGATTGGAATGGGAAGGAGTTGGATATCACATCTCATGCTATAGGGAGGGTCTCAGGATTGGAATGGGAAGGACTTAGATATCACATATCATGCTATAGGGAGGGTCTCAGTTTTGATATTAGAAGCATTGAGATATCACATCTCATGCTATAGGAAGTGTCTCAGGATTGGAATGGGAAGGTGCTGGATATCACATCTCATGCTAAAGGAAGGGTCTCAGGTTTGGAACGGGAAGGATTTGGATATCATATCTCATGTTATAGGAAGGGTCTCAGGTTTGGTATAAGCATTGAGATATCACATCTCTGCTATCGGAAGTGTCTCAGGATTGGAATGGGAAGGAGTTGGATATCCCATCTCATGTTATAGGACGGGTCTCAGGTTTGTTATTAGAATCATTGAGATATCACATCTCATGCTATAGGAAGGGTCTCAGGATTGGAATGGGAAGCAGTTGGATATCACATCTCATGCTATAGGAAGGGTCTCAGGTTTGGTATAAGCATTGAGATATCACATCTCATGCTATAGGACGGGTCTCAGGATTGGAATGGAAGGAGTTGGATGTCACATCTCATGTTATAGGAAGGATCTCAGGTTTGGTATTAGAAGCATTGAGACATCACATCTCATGCTATAGGAAGGGTCTCAGGGTTGGAATGGGAAGGAGTTGGATATCACATCGCATCCAATAGGAAGGGTCTCAGGTTTGGAAAGGGAAGGAATTGGATATCACATCTCATGTTATAGGAAGGATCTCTGGTTTGGTATTAGAAGCATTGAGATATCACATCTCATGCTATAGGAAGGGTCTCAGGATTGGAATGTGAAGGATTTGAATATCACATCTCATGCTAAAGGAAGGGTCTCAGGTTTGGTAGAAGCATTGAGATATCACGTCTCTGCTATCGGAAGGGTCTCAGGATTGGATTGGGAAGGAGTTGGATATCACATCTCATGCCATAGGAAGGGTCTCAGGTTTGGTATAAGCATTGAGATATCACATCTCTGCTATCGGAAGGGTCTCAGGATTGGATTGGGAAGGAGTTGGATATCCCTTCTCATGCTATAGGAAGTGTCTCAGGTTGGAATGGGAAGGAGTTGGATATCACATCTCATGTTATAGGAAGGGTCTCAGGATTGGAATGGGAAGGATTTGGATATCACATCTCTTGCTATAGGAAGGGTCTCAGGATTGGAATGGGTAGGAGTTGGATATTACTTTCTTGCTATAGGAAGTGTCTCATGTTTGGAATGGGAAGGAGTTGGATATCACATATGCTATAGTTAGTGTCTCAGGTTTGGAACGGGAAGGAGTTGGATATCACATCTCATGTTATAGGAAGGGTCTCAGGTTTGGTATAAGCATTGAGATATCACATCTCTGCTATCGGAAGCGGCTCAGGATTGGAATGGGAAGGAGTTGGATATCCCATCTCATGTTATAGGAAGAGTCTCTGGTTTGGTATTAGAATCATTGAGATATCACATTGCATGCTGTAGGAAGGGTCTAAGGATTGGAATGGGATGGACTTGGATATCACATCTCATGCTATAGGTAGGCTCTCAGGTTTGGTATAAGCATTGAGATATCACATCTCATGCTATAGGAAGGGTCTCAGGATTGGAATGGGAAGGAATTGGATATCACATCTCATGCTATAGGAAGGGTCTCAGATTTGGTATAAGCATTGAGATATCACATCTCATGCTAAAGGAAGGGTCTCAGGATTGGAATGGGAAGGAGTTGTATATGACATCTCAGGCCATAGGAAGGTTCTCAGGTTTGGTATAAGCATTGAGATATCACATCTCTGCTATCGGAAGGGTCTCAGGATTGGAATGGGAAGGAGTTGGATTTCCCATCTTATGTTATAGGAAGGGTCTCAGGTTTGGTATTAGAAGCATAGAGATATCACATCTCATGCTATAGGAAGGGTCTCAGGATTTGAATGGCAAGGAGTTGGATATCACATCTCATGCCATAGGAAGGGTCTCAGGTTTGGTATAAGCATTCAGATATCACATCTCTGCTATCGGAAGGGTCTCAGGATTGGATTGGGAAGGAGTTAGATATCCCTTCTCATGCTATAGGAAGTGTCTCAGGTTGGAATGGGAAGGAGTTGGATATCACATCTCATGTTATAGGAAGGGTCTCAGGATTGGAATGGGAAGGACTTGGATGTCACATCTCATGCTATAGGGAGGGTCTCAAGTTTGATATTAGAAGCATTGAGATAACAAATCTCATGATATCGGAAGGGTCTCAGGATTGGAATGGGAAGGAGTTGGATATCACATCTCATGATAAAGGAAGGGTCTAAGGTTTGGAAGGGGAAGGATTTGGATATCACATCTCATGTTATAGGACGGGTCTCAGGTTTGGTATTAGAAGCATTGAGATATCAAGTCTCATGGTATAAGAAGGGTCTCAGAATTGGAATGGGAAGGAGTTGGATATCACACCTCAAGCTATAGGAAGGGTCTCAGGATTGGAATGGGAAGGACTTGGATATCACATCTCATGCTATAGGGAGGGTCTCAAGTTTGATATCAGAAGCTTTGAGATATCACATCTCATGATATCGGAAGGGTCTCAGGATTGGAATGGGAAGGAGTTGGATATCACATCTCATGATAAAGGAAGGGTCTAAGGTTTGGAAGGGGAAGCATTTGGATATCACATCTCATGTTATATTACGGGTCTCACGTTTGTATTAGAAGCATTGAGATATCAAGTCTCATAGTATAGGAAGAGTCTCAGAATTGGAATGGGAAGGAGTTGGATATCACATCTCAAGCTATAGGAAGGGTCTCAGGATTGGAATGGGGAGGACTTGGATATCACATCTCATGCTATAGGAAGGCTCTCAGGTTTGGAAGGGGAAATAGTTGGATATCACATTTCATGTTAGAGGTAGGATCTCAGGTTTGGTATTAGAGGCATTGAGATATCACATCTCATGCTATCAGAAGGGTCTCAGGAATGGAATGGGAAGGAGTTGGATATCACATCTCATGCTAAAGGGAGGGTCTCAGGTTTGGAAGGGGAAGGATTTGGATATCACATCTCATGTTATAGGAAGGATCTCAGGTTTGGTATTAGAAGCATTGAGATATCACATCTCATGCTATCGGAAGGATCTCAGGTTTGGTATTAGAAGCATTGAGATATCACATCTCATGCTATCAGAAGAGTCTCAGGATTGGAATAGGAAGGAGTTGGATATCACATCTCATGCTAAAGGGAGGGTCTCAGGATTGGAAGGGGAAGGATTTGGATATCACATCTCATGTTATCGGAAGGATCTCACGTTTGGTATTAGAAGTATTGAGATATCATATCTCATGCTATAGGAAGGGTCTCAGGATTGGAATGGGAAGGAGTTGGATATCACATCTCATGCTATAGGCAGGGTCTCAGGATTGGAATGGGAAGGACTTAGATATCACATATCATGCTATAGGGAGGGTCTCAGTTTTGATATTAGAAGCATTGAGATATCACATCTCATGCTATAGGAAGTGTCTCAGGATTGGAATGGGAAGGTGCTGGATATCACATCTCATGCTAAAGGAAGGGTCTCAGGTTTGGAACGGGAAGGATTTGGATATCACATCTCAGGTTATAGGAAGGGTCTCAGGTTTGGTATAAGCATTGAGATATCACATCTCTGCTATCGGAAGTGTCTCAGGATTGGAATGGGAAGGAGTTGGACATCCCATCTCATGTTATAGGACGGGTCTCAGGTTTGTTATTAGAATCATTGAGATATCATATTGCATGCTGTAGGAAGGGTCTAAGGGTTGGAATGGGAAGGACTTGGATATCACATCTCATGCTATAGATAGGCTCTTAGGTTTGGAAAGGGAAGGAGTTGGATATCACATTTCATGTTAGAGGAAGGATCTCAGGTTTGGTATTAGAAGCATTGAGATATCACATCTCATGCTATAGGAAGGGTCTCAGGATTGGAATGGGAAGCAGTTGGATATCACATCTCATGCTATAGGAAGGGTCTCAGGTTTGGTATAAGCATTGAGATATCACATCTCATGCTATAGGACGGGTCTCAGGATTGGAATGGAAGGAGTTGGATATCACATCTCATGTTATAGGAAGGATCTCAGGTTTGGTATTAGAAGCATTGAGACATCACATCTCATGCTATAGGAAGGGTCTCAGGGTTGGAATGGGAAGGAGTTGGATATCACATCTCATCCAATAGGAAGGGTCTCAGGTTTGGAATGGGAAGGAATTGGATATCACATCTCATGTTATAGGAAGGATCTCAGGTTTGGTATTAGAAGCATTGAGATATCACATCTCATGCTATAGGAAGGGTCTCAGGATTGGAATGTGAAGGATTTGGATATCACATCTCATGCTAAAGGAAGGGTCTCAGGTTTGGTAGAAGCATTGAGATATCACGTCTCTGCTATCGGAAGGGTCTCAGGATTGGATTGGGAAGGAGTTGGATATCACATCTCATGCCATAGGAAGGGTCTCAGGTTTGGTATAAGCATTGAGATATCACATCTCTGCTATCGGAAGGGTCTCAGGATTGGATTGGGAAGGAGTTGGATATCCCTTCTTATGCTATAGGAAGTGTCTCAGGTTGGAATGGGAAGGAGTTGGATATCACATCTCATGTTATAGGAAGGGTCTCAGGATTGGAATGGGAAGGATTTGGATATCACATCTCTTGCTATAGGAAGGGTCTCAGGATTGGAATGGGTAGGAGTTGGATATTACTTTCTTGCTATAGGAAGGGTCTCATGTTTGGAATGGGAAGGAGTTGGATATCACATATGCTATAGTTAGTGTCTCAGGTTTGGAACGGGAAGGAGTTGGATATCACATCTCATGTTATAGGAAGGGTCTCAGGTTTGGTATAAGCATTGAGATATCACATCTCTGCTATCGGAAGCGGCTCAGGATTGGAATGGGAAGGAGTTGGATATCCCATCTCATGTTATAGGAAGAGTCTCTGGTTTGGTAGAATCATTGAGATAATACATCGCATGCTGTAGGAAGGGTCAAAGGATTGGAATGGGATGGACTTGGATATCACATCTCATGCTATAGGTAGGCTCTCAGGTTTGGTATAAGCATTGAGATATCACATCTCATGCTATAGGAAGGGTCTCAGGATTGGAATGGGAAGGAATTGGATATCACATCTCATGCTATAGGATAACATGTGATGTGATATCCAAATTCTTCCCCTTCCAAACCTGAGACCCTCCCTTTAGCATGAGATGTGATATCCAACTCCTTCCCATTCCAATCCTGAGACCCTTATGATAGCATGAGATGTGATATCTCAATGCCTCTAATACCAAACCTGAGATCCTTCCTATAACATGAGATGTGATATCCAAATCCTTCCCCTTCCAAACCTGAGACCCTCCCTTTAGCATGAGATGTGATATCCAACTCCTTCCCATTCCAATCCTGAGACCCTTCTGATAGCATGAGATGTGATATCTCAATGCCTCTAATACCAAACCTGATATCCTACCTCTAACATGAAATGTGATATCCAACTCCTTCCCTTTCCAAACCTTAGACCCTGCCTATAGCATGAGATGTGATATCCAAGTCCTTCCCATTCCAATCCTGAGACCCTTCCTATAGCATGTGATGTGATATCTCAATGGTTATACCAAACCTGAGACCCTTCCTATGGCATGAGATGTCATATACAACTCCTTCCCATTCCAATCCTGAGACCCTTCCTATAGCATGTGATGTGATATCTCAATGCTTATACCAAACCTGAGACCCTTCCTATAGCTTGAGATGTGATATCCAACTCCTTCCCATTCCAATCCTGAGACCCTTCCTATAGCATGAGATGTGATATCTCAATACTTCTAATACCAAACCTGAGATCCTTCCGATAACATGAGATGTGATATCCAAATCCTTCCCCTTCCAAACCTGAGACCCTCCCTTTAGCATGAGATGTGATATCCAACTCCTTCCCATTCCAATCCTGAGACCCTTCTGATAGCATGAGATGTGATATCTCAATGCTTCTAATACCAAACCTGAGATCCTTCCGATAGCATGAGATGTGATATCTCAATGCTTCTAATACCAAACCTGAGCTCCTTCTTATAACATAAGATGTGATATCCAAATCCTTCCCCTTCCAAACCTGAGACCCTCCCTTTAGCATGAGATGTGATATCCAACTCCTTCCCATTCCAATCCTGAGACCCTTCTGATAGCATGAGATGTGATATCTCAATGCCTCTAATACCAAACCTGAGATCCTACCTCTAACATGAAATGTGATATCCAACTCTTTCCCCTTCCAAACCTGTTCCTTACCCTTCTCATCTACTTGCGATAGTACAGCTCCTATCCCAGTGTCAGAGGCGTCCGTCTGCACGATAAAAGGTCTTTGATAATCAGGGGCCCTGAGGACAGGGGCCTGGCACAAGGAGTCTTTTAAGCCATTGAAGGCCTTCTCACACTCGTCGGTCCAAGTTACCTTCTTGGGTTTCTTCAGAGTTGTGAGGGCAGTCAGAGGGGCAGCTATGGTGCCATAGTCTGCCACAAAATTGCGGTAATACCCCGTGAGTCCTAAGAAGGCTCTCACTTGGGTTTGTGTAGTGGGGGTAGGCCAGTCTTGTACTGCTTGTACTTTACTGGGTAGAGGCTGTATCCTCCCTCCACCTACTTCATGTCCAAGGTAAAACACTGAGCCTTGTCCAATCTGGCATTTACTAGCCTTTATGGTCAAGTGTGCTTTCTGAAGAGCCTGGAGCACAATCCCGAGGTGTTTCACATGGTCAGGTGGCACTGAAAACTGCTATATCGTCCAGATATGCAAGACAGAATTCGTCCAACCCATTCAAAACATGATGCACAAGCCTCTGGAAAGTGGCAGGTGCATTCTTCAACCCGAACGGCATTACCCGGAATTGGTAAAGGCCGTCTGGAGTAGAAAACGCTGTCTTCTCCTTGGCATGTTCTGCTAAAGCTATTTGCCAATAGCCAGCAGTGAGGTCAAACGTGCTGAGGTACTTGGAGGCACCCAAAGTATCCACCAGCTCATCTGTTCGAGGCAAGGGGTGTGCATCTGTCTTGGTGACAGCATTCAGAGCCCTGTAATCCACACAGAACCTCAATTCAGAAGTGCCTGCCTTTGGAACGAAAACCACAGGGCTGGACCAAGGACTACTAGAGGGTTCAATCACCCCAAGGTCTAACATCTTGTTGACCTCGGTCTTAATATAAGACCGTACTTTGTCTGACATCCTGTATCCCCTACTTTTGGTAGGTACACTGTCTCCTGTGTCTATGTTATGTTTGCACCAAGGTGTCAAACCAGGCGACTGTGAAAACAGGGGAAAACTGCCTAAGCAAACTTTTCACCTCAGCCTGCTGATCAGAAGTCAGGTGAGGGGCCACTCGGACACCCTCAAAGGAGCTATCTGAAGGACCGCTTTGGAACAGGTCGGGGAGAGGTTCAGACTCCTCTTCCTCAACATCTGAAGCCAGTAACAGTGCTGCGATTTCGACTCTTGGGACGAAAGCCTTCAGCCTATTCACGTGAAACACTTTTGGAGCCTGTCCAGGCCTTCCAAGGTCCACTAAATAGTTAACCTCACCCAGGGGCTCCACCACTGTGTAAGGGCCTGACCATTTGTCCTGTAAAGCTCAAGGCCTTATGGGATTCATGATCAGGACTTGCTGACCATCTCTAACATGAAATGTGATATCCAACTCCTTCCCTTTCCAAACCTAAGAGCCTATCTATAGCATGAGATGTGATATCCAAGTCCTTCACATTCCAACCCTTAGACCCTTCCTACAGCATGCAATATGATATCTCAATGATTCTAATAACAAACCTGAGACCCGTCCTATAACATGAGATGGGATATCCAACTCCTTCCCATTCCAATCCTGAGACACTTCCGATAGCAGAGATGTGATATCTCAATGCTTATACCAAACCTGAGACCCTTCCTATAACATGAGATGTGATATCCAAATCCTTCTCGTTCCAAACCTGAGACCCTTCCTTTAGCATGAGATGTGATATCCAGCTCCTTCCCATTCCAATCCTGAGACACTTCCGATAGCATGAGATGTGATATCTCAATGCTTCTAATATCAAAACTGAGACCCTCCCTATAGCATGATATGTGATATCTAAGTCCTTCCCATTCCAATCCTGAGACCCTCCCTATATCATGAGATGTGATATCCAACTCCTTCCGATTCCAATCCTGAGACCCTTCCTATAGCATGAGATATGATATCTCAATACTTCTAATACCAAACGTGAGATCCTTCCGATAACATGAGATGTGATATCCAAATCCTTCCCCTTCCAAACCTGAGACCCTCCCTTTAGCATGAAATGTGATATCCAACTCCTTCCTATTCCAATCCTGAGACTCTTCTGATAGCATGAGATGTGATATCTCAATGCTTCTAATACCAAACCTGAGATCCTTCCGATAGCATGAGATGTGATATCTCAATGCTTCTAATACCAAACCTGAGATCCTTCCTATAACATGAGATGTGATATCCAAATCCTTCCCATTCCATTCCTGAGACCCTTCTGATAGCATGAGATGTGATATCTCAATGCCTCTAATACCAAACCTGAGATCCTACCTCTAACATGAAATGAGATATCCAACTCTTTCCCCTTCCAAACCTGAGAGCCTTCCTATAGCATGAGATGTGATATCCAAGTCCTTCCCATTCCAATACTGAGACCCTTCCTATAGCTTGAGATGTGATATCCAACTCCTTCCCATTCCAATTCTGAGACCCTTCCTATAGCATGAGATGTGATATCTCAATGCTTATACCAAACCTGAGAGCCTACCTATAGCATGAGATGTGATATCCAAGTCCATCCCATTCCAATCCTTAGACCCTTCCTACAGCATGCGATGTGAATATCTCAATGATTCTATTACCAAACCAGAGACTCTTCCTATAACATGAGATGGGATATCCAACTCCTTCCCATTCCAATTCTGAGACCCTTCCTATACTATGAGACTTGATATCTCAATGCTTCTAATACCAAACCTGAGACCCGTAATATAACATGAGATGTGATATCCAAATCCTTCCCCTTCCAAACCTTAGACCCGTTCTTTATCATGAGATGTGATATCCAACTCCTTCCCATTCCAATCCTGAGACCCTTCCGATATCATGAGATGTGATATCTCAAAGCTTCTAATATCAAACTTGAGACCCTCCCTATAGCATGAGATGTGATATCCAAGTCCTTCCCATTCCAATCCTGAGACCCTTCCTATAGCATGAGATGTGATATCTCAATGCTTCTAATACCAAACCTGAGACCCTTCCTATAACATGAGATGGGAATATCCAACTCCTTCCCATTCCAATCTTGAGACCCTTCCGATAGCAGAGATGTGATATCTCAATGCTTATACCACACCTGAGATCCTTCCTATAACATGAGATGTGATATCCAACTCCTTCCCATTCCAATCCTGAGACACTTCCTATAGCATGAGATGTGATATCTCACTGCTTATACCAAACCTGAGACCCTTCCCATAGCAGGAGATGTGATATCCAACTCCTTCCCATTCCAATCTTGAGACCCTTCCGATAGCAGAGATGTGATATCTCAATGTTTATACCAAACCTGAGACCCTTCCTACGGCATGAGATGTCATATTCAACTCCTTCCCATTCCAATCCTGAGACCCTTCCTATAGCATGAGATTTGATATCCAACTCCTTCCCATTCCAATCCTGAGACCCTTCCTATAGCATGAGATGTGATGTCTCAATGCTTCTAATACCAAACCTGAGATCCTTCCTATAACATGAGATGTGATATCCAACTCCTTCCATTCCAATCCTGAGACCCTTCCTATAGCATGAGATGTGATATCTCAATGCTTATACCAAGCCTGAGACCCTTCCTATAGCATGAGATGTGATATCCAACTCCTTCCCATTCCAATCCTGAGACGCTTCCTATAGCCTGAGATGTGATATCCAATTCCTTCCCATTCCAATCCTGAGACCCTTCCTATAGCATGAGATGTGATATCTCAATGCTTATACCAAACCTGAGAGCCTACCTATAACATGAGATGTGATATCCAAGTCCATCCCATTCCAATCCTTAGACCCTTCCTACAGCATGCGATGTGATATCTCAATGATTCTAATACCAAACCTGAGACTCTTCCTATAACATGAGATGGGATATCCAACTCCTTCCCATTCCAATCCTGAGCCGCTTCCGATAGCAGAGATGTGATATCTCAATGCTTATACCAAACCTGAGACCCTTCCTATAACATGAGATGTGATATCCAACTCCTTCCCGTTCCAAACCTGAGACACTAACTATAGCATATGTGATATCCAACTCCTTCCCATTCCAAACATGAGACCCTTCCTATAGCAAGAAAGTAATATCCAACTCCTACCCATTCCAATCCTGAGACCCTTCCTATAGCAAGAGATGTGATATCCAAATCCTTCCCATTCCAATCCTGAGACCCTTCCTATAACATGAGATGTGATATCCAACTCCTTCCCATTCCAACCTGAGACACTTCCTATAGCATGAGAAGGGATATCCAACTCCTTCCCAATCCAATCCTGAGACCCTTCCGATAGCAGAGATGTGATATCTCAATGCTTATACCAAACCTGAGACCCTTCCTATGGCATGAGATGTGATATCCAACTCCTTGCCATTCAAATCCTGAGACCCTTCCTATAGCATGAGAAGGGATATCCAACTCCTTCCCAATCCAATCCTGAGACCCTTCCGATAGCAGCGACGTGATATCTCAATGCTTCTACCAAACCTGAGACCCTTCCTTTAGCATGAGATGTGATATCCAAATCCTTCACATTCCAATCCTGAGACCCTTCCTATAGCATGAGATGTGATATCTCAATGCTTCTAATACCAAACCTGAGATCCTTCCTATAACATGAGATGTGATATCCAATTCCTTCCCATTCCAAACCTGAGACCCTTCCTATTGGATGAGATGTGATATCCAACTCCTTCCCATTCCAACCCTGAGACCCTTCCTATAGCATGAGATGTGATGTCTCAATGCTTCTAATACCAAACCTGAGATCCTTCCTATAACATGAGATGTGATATCCAACTCCTTCCATTCCAATCCTGAGACCTGTCCTATAGCATGAGATGTGATATCTCAATGCTTATACCAAACCTGAGACCCTTCCTATAGCATGAGATGTCATATCCAACTGCTTCCCATTCCAATCCTGAGACCCTTCCTATAGCATGAGATGTGATATCTCAATACTTCTAATACCAAACCTGAGATCCTTCCTCTAACATGAAATGTGATATCCAACTCCTTCCCTTTCCAAACCTAAGAGCCTATCTATAGCATGAGATGTGATATCCAAGTCCTTCACATTCCAACCCTTAGACCCTTCCTACAGCATGCGATGTGATATCTCAATGATTCTAATACCAAACCAGAGACTCTTCCTATAACATGAGATGGGATATCCAACTCCTTCCCATTCCAATCCTGAGCCGCTTCCGATAGCAGAGATGTGATATCTCAATGCTTATACCAAACCTGAGACCCTTCCTATAACATGAGATGTGATATCCAACTCCTTCCCGTTCCAAACCTGAGACACTAACTATAGCATATGTGATATCCAACTCCTTCCCATTCCAAACATGAGACCCTTCCTATAGCAAGAAAGTAATATCCAACTCCTACCCATTCCAATCCTGAGACCCTTCCTATAGCAAGAGATGTGATATCCAAATCCTTCCCATTCCAATCCTGAGACCCTTCCTATAACATGAGATGTGATATCCAACTCCTTCCCATTCCAACCTGAGACACTTCCTATAGCATGAGAAGGGATATCCAACTCCTTCCCAATCCAATCCTGAGACCCTTCCGATAGCAGAGATGTGATATCTCAATGCTTATACCAAACCTGAGACCCTTCCTATGGCATGAGATGTGATATCCAACTCCTTGCCATTCAAATCCTGAGACCCTTCCTATAGCATGAGAAGGGATATCCAACTCCTTCCCAATCCAATCCTGAGACCCTTCCGATAGCAGCGACGTGATATCTCAATGCTTCTACCAAACCTGAGACCCTTCCTTTAGCATGAGATGTGATATCCAAATCCTTCACATTCCAATCCTGAGACCCTTCCTATAGCATGAGATGTGATATCTCAATGCTTCTAATACCAAACCTGAGATCCTTCCTATAACATGAGATGTGATATCCAATTCCTTCCCATTCCAAACCTGAGACCCTTCCTATTGGATGAGATGTGATATCCAACTCCTTCCCATTCCAACCCTGAGACCCTTCCTATAGCATGAGATGTGATGTCTCAATGCTTCTAATACCAAACCTGAGATCCTTCCTATAACATGAGATGTGATATCCAACTCCTTCCATTCCAATCCTGAGACCTGTCCTATAGCATGAGATGTGATATCTCAATGCTTATACCAAACCTGAGACCCTTCCTATAGCATGAGATGTCATATCCAACTGCTTCCCATTCCAATCCTGAGACCCTTCCTATAGCATGAGATGTGATATCTCAATACTTCTAATACCAAACCTGAGATCCTTCCTCTAACATGAAATGTGATATCCAACTCCTTCCCTTTCCAAACCTAAGAGCCTATCTATAGCATGAGATGTGATATCCAAGTCCTTCACATTCCAACCCTTAGACCCTTCCTACAGCATGCAATATGATATCTCAATGATTCTAATAACAAACCTGAGACCCGTCCTATAACATGAGATGGGATATCCAACTCCTTCCCATTCCAATCCTGAGACACTTCCGATAGCAGAGATGTGATATCTCAATGCTTATACCAAACCTGAGACCCTTCCTATAACATGAGATGTGATATCCAAATCCTTCTCGTTCCAAACCTGAGACCCTTCCTTTAGCATGAGATGTGATATCCAGCTCCTTCCCATTCCAATCCTGAGACACTTCCGATAGCATGAGATGTGATATCTCAATGCTTCTAATATCAAAACTGAGACCCTCCCTATAGCATGATATGTGATATCTAAGTCCTTCCCATTCCAATCCTGAGACCCTCCCTATAGCATGAGATGTGATATCCAACTCCTTCCCATTCCAATCCTGAGACCCTTCCTATAGCATGAGATATGATATCTCAATACTTCTAATACCAAACGTGAGATCCTTCCGATAACATGAGATGTGATATCCAAATCCTTCCCCTTCCAAACCTGAGACCCTCCCTTTAGCATGAAATGTGATATCCAACTCCTTCCTATTCCAATCCTGAGACTCTTCTGATAGCATGAGATGTGATATCTCAATGCTTCTAATACCAAACCTGAGATCCTTCCGATAGCATGAGATGTGATATCTCAATGCTTCTAATACCAAACCTGAGATCCTTCCTATAACATGAGATGTGATATCCAAATCCTTCCCCTTCCAAACCTGAGACCCTCCCTTTAGCATGAGATGTGATATCTAACTCCTTCCCATTCCATTTCTGAGACCCTTCTGATTGCATGAGATGTGATATCTCAATGCCTCTAATACCAAACCTGAGATCCTACCTCTAACATGAAATGAGATATCCAACTCTTTCCCCTTCCAAACCTGAGAGCCTTCCTATAGCATGAGATGTGATATCCAAGTCCTTCCCATTCCAATACTGAGACCCTTCCTATAGCTTGAGATGTGATATCCAACTCCTTCCCATTCCAATTCTGAGACCCTTCCTATAGCATGAGATGTGATATCTCAATGCTTATACCAAACCTGAGAGCCTACCTATAGCATGAGATGTGATATCCAAGTCCATCCCATTCCAATCCTTAGACCCTTCCTACAGCATGCGATGTGAATATCTCAATGATTCTAATACCAAACCAGAGACTCTTCCTATAACATGAGATGGGATATCCAACTCCTTCCCATTCCAATTCTGAGACCCTTCCTATACTATGAGACTTGATATCTCAATGCTTCTAATACCAAACCTGAGACCCGTAATATAACATGAGATGTGATATCCAAATCCTTCCCCTTCCAAACCTAGACCCTTCCTTTATCATGAGATGTGATATCCAACTCCTTCCCATTCCAATCCTGAGACCCTTCCAAACCTGAGACCCTTCCTATGGCATGAGATGTGATATCCAACTCCTTGCCATTCAAATCCTGAGACCCTTCCTATAGCATGAGAAGGGATATCCAACTCCTTCCCAATCCAATCCTGAGACCCCTCCGATAGCAGAGACGTGATATCTCAATGCTTCTACCAATCCTGAGACCCTTCCTTTAGCATGAGATGTGATATCCAAATCCTTCACATTCCAATCCTGAGACCCTTCCTATAGCATGAGATGTGATATCTCAATGCTTCTAATACCAAACCTGAGATCCTTCCTATAACATGAGATGTGATATCCAATTCCTTCCCATTCCAAACCTGAGACCCTTCCTATTGGATGAGATGTGATATCCAACTCCTTCCCATTCCAACCCTGAGACCCTTCCTATAGCATGAGATGTGATGTCTCAATGCTTCTAATACCAAACCTGAGATCCTTCCTATAACATGAGATGTGATATCCAACTCCTTCCATTCCAATCCTGAGACCCGTTCTATAGCATGAGATGTGATATCTCAATGCTTATACCAAACCTGAGACCCTTCCTATAGCATGAGATGTGATATCCAACTACTTCCCATTCCAATCCTGAGACCCTTCCTATAGCATGAGATGTGATATCTCAATGCTTCTAATACCAAACCTGAGCTCCTTCCTCTAACATGAAATGTGATATCCAACTCCTTCCCTTTCCAAACCTAAGAGCCTATCTATAGCATGAGATGTGATATCCAAGTCCTTCCCGTTCCAATCCTTAGACCCTTCCTACAGCATGCAATATGATATCTCAATGATTCTAATAACAAACCTGAGACCTGTCCTATAGCATGAGATATGATATCCAAGTCCTTCCCATTCCAATCCTGAGACCCTTCCTATAACATGAAATGTGATATCCAACTCCTTCCCATTCCAACCTGAGACCCTTCCTATAGCATGAGATGGGATATCCAACTCCTTCCAAATCCAATCCTGATACCCTTCCGATAGCATGAGATGTGATATCCCAATGCTTATACCAAACCTGAGACCCATACTATGGCATGAGATGTGATATCAAACTCCTTCCCATTCCAATCCTGAGACCCTTCCTATAGCTTGAGATGTGATATCCAACTCCTTCCCATTCCAATTCTGAGACCCTTCCTATACCATGAGACTTGATATCTCAATGCTTCTAATACCAAACCTGAGCTCCTTCTTATAACATGAGATGTGATATCCAAATCCTTCCCCTTCCAAACCTGAGACCCTCCCTTTAGCATGAGATGTGATATCCAACTCATTCCCATTCCAATCCTGAGACCCTTCTGATAGCATGAGATGTGATATCTCAATGCCTCTAATACCAAACCTGAGATCCTACCTCTAACTTGAAATGTGATATCCAACTCTTTCCCCTTCCAAACCTGAGAGCCTTCCCATAGCATTAGATGTGATATCCAAGTCCTTCCCATTCCAATCCTGAGACCCTTCCTATAACATGAGATGTGATATCCAACTCCTTCCCATTCCAACCTGATACCCTTTCTATAGCATGAGATGGGATATCCAACTCCTTCCAAATCCAATCCTGATACCCTTCCGATAGCATGAGATGTGATATCCCAATGCTTATACCAAACCTGAGACCCATACTATGGCATGAGATGTGATATCAAACTCCTTCCCATTCCAATCCTGAGACCCTTTCTATAGCTTGAGATGTGATATCCAACTCCTTCCCATTCCAATTCTGAGACCCTTCCTATACCATGAGACTTGATATCTCAATGCTTCTAATACCAAACCTGAGACCCGCCCTTTAACATGAGATGTGATATCCAAATCCTTCCCCTTCCAAACCTAAGACCCTTCCTTTATCATGAGATGTGATATCCAACTCCTTCCCATTCCAATCCTGAGACCCTTCCGATATCATGAGATGTGATATCTCAATGCTTCTAATATCAAACTTGAGACCCTCCCTATAGCATGAGATGTGATATCCAAGTCCTTCCCATTCCAATCCTGAGACCCTTGCTATAGCATGAGATGTGATGTCTTAATGCTTCTAATACCAAACCTGAGACCCTTCCTATAACATGAGATGGGAATATCCAACTCCTTCCCATTCCAATCCTGAGACCCTTCCGATAGCAGAGATGTGATATCTCAATGCTTATACCAAACCTGAGATACTTCCTATAACATGAGATGTGATATCCAACTCCTTCCCATTCCAATCCTGAGCCACTTCCTATAGCATGAGATGTGATATCTCACTGCTTATACCAAACCTGCGACCCTTCCTATAGCATGAGATTTGATATCCAACTCCTTCCCATTCCAATCCTGAGACCCTTCCTATAGCATGAGATGTGATATCTCAATGCTTCTAATATCAAACGTGAGACCCTCCCTATAGCATGAGATGTGATATCCAATTCCTTCCCATTCCAATCCTGAGACACTTCCTATAGCATGAGATGTGATATCTCAATGCTTCTAATACCAAACCTGAGACTCTTCCTATAACATGAGATGGGATATCCAACTCCTTCCCATTCCAATCCTGAGACCTTTCCGATAGCAGAGATGTGATATCTCAATGCTTATACCAAACCTGAGACACTTCCTACGGCATGAGATGTCATATACAACTCCTTCCCATTCCAATCCTGAGACCCTTCCTATAGCATGAGATGTGATATCTCAATGCTTATACCAAACCAGAGACCCTTCCTATAGCATGAGATGCGATATCCAACTCCTTCCCATTCCAATCCTGAGACCCTTCCTATAGCATGAGATGTGATGTCTCAATGCTTCTAATACCAAACCTGAGATCCTTCCTATAACATGAGATGTGATATCCAACTCCTTCCATTCCAATCCTGAGACGCTTCCTATAGCATGAGATGTGATATCTCAATGCCTCTAATACCAAACCTGAGATCCTTCCTCTAATATGAAATGTGATATCCAACTCCTTCCCTTTCCAAACCTGAGAGCCTATCCATAGCATGAGATGTGATATCCAAGTCCTTCCCATTCCAATCCTTAGACCCTTCCTACAGCATGCAATATGATATCTCAATGATTCTAATAACAATCCTGAGACCCGTCCTATAACATGAGATGGGATATCCAACTCCTTCCCATTCCAATCCTGAGACACTTCCGATAGCAGAGATGTGATATCTCAATGCTTATACCAAACCTGAGACCCTTCCTATAACATGAGATCGGCTATCCAACTCCTTCCCGTTCCAAACCTGAGACCCTTCCTTTAGCATGAGAAGTGATATCCAGCTCCTTCCCATTCCAATCCTGAGACACTTCCGATAGCATGAGATGTGATATCCAACTCCTTGCCATTCAAATCCTGAGACCCTTCCTATAGCATGAGAAGGGATATCCAACTCCTTCCCATTCCAATCCTGAGACCCTTCCTATAGCATGAGATGTGATATCTCAATGCTTATACCAAACCTGAGAGCCTACCTATAGCATGAGATGTGATATCCAAGTCCATCCCATTCCAATCCTTAGACCCTTCCTACAGCATGCGATGTGATATCTCAATGATTCTAATACCAAACCAGAGACTCTTACTATAACATGAGATGGGATATCCAACTCCTTCCCATTCCAATCCTGAGCCGCTTCCGATAGCAGAGATGTGATATCTCAATGCTTATACCAAACCTGAGACCCTTCCTATAAAATAAGATGTGATATCCAACTCCTTCCCGTTCCAAACCTGAGACACTAACTATAGCATATGTGATATCCAACTCCTTCCCATTCCAAACATAAGACCCTTCCTATAGCAAGAACGTAATATCCAACTCCTACCCATTCCAATCCTGAGACCCTTCCTATAGCAAGAGATGTGATATCTCAATGCTTATACCAAACCTGAGACCCTTCCTATAGCATGAGATGTGATATCCAACTCCTTCCCATTCCAATCCTGAGACCCTTCCTATAGCATGAGATGTGATGTCTCAATGCTTCTAATACCAAACCTGAGATCCTTCGTTTAACATGAGATGTGATATCCAACTCCTTCCATTCCAATCCTGAGACCCTTCCTATAGCATGAGATGTGATATCTCAATGCTTATACCAAACCTGAGACCCTTCCTATAGCATGAGATGTGATATCCAACTCCTTCCCATTCCAATCCTGAGACCCTTCCTATAGCATGAGATGTGATGTCTCAATGCTTCTAATACCAAACCTGAGATCCTTCGTTTAACATGAGATGTGATATCCAACTCCTTCCATTCCAATCCTGAGACCCTTCCTATAGCATGAGATGTGATATCTCAATGCTTATACCAAACCTGAGACCCTTCCTATAGCATGAGATGTGATATCCAACTCCTTCCCATTCCAATCCTGAGACCCTTCCTATAGCATGAGATGTGATATCTCAATGCCTCTAATACCAAACCTGAGATCCTTCCTCTAACATGAAATGTGATATCCAACTCCTTCCCTTTCCAAACCTGAGAGTCTATCCATAGCATGAGATGTGATATCCAAGTCCTTCCCATTCCAATCCTTAGACCCTTCCTACAGCATGCAATATATATGATATCTCAATGATTCTAATAACAATCCTGAGACCCGTCCTATAACATGAGATGGGATATCCAACTCCTTCCCATCCCAATCCTGAGACACTTCCGATTGCAGAGATGTGATATCTCAATGCTTATACCAAACCTGAGACTCTTCCTATAACATGAGATGTGATATCTGTTAGGAAAGATTTCGTAATTGTAGGTAATTTTCCTTCCATGTGGCAACCCCTAAACTTTTTGCTGTTGTTTTTCACCTTGTTCTCGACTTTGCCAGAGAAGTGCAGCCTTCTGCCGCACTCCTCTGGGCTTTCGCTCCTTTCTTACGGGGAAACTGACATGGCCTTATGACAGTCAGTACCGGGAAACGCTGTTTTCCGTAGTTTCTTTTATCATGTTGCGGCTTTCGTGCAACATGACACAAGAGGGCACTGTAAGCTAAGTTACTGCTCTCTTGGGATTCTAGCCTTCTACAGGCCCTAGATACTCTTTCAGGATTGTAACTGATCGGTGCAAGTGATTCACGGACGGGAATGGTGGCAGCGATCGTTTCTTGTGTTTTGAGCTCCTTTTGGCGTTCTAAGCGCGTTTCCCGCACTTAACCCAAAATGATGGCCTGGCTCCCAAAATGGCCAGACCACGAGGCTCCTTTGTCCTGTCCGCTGACCGTCTTGCTCCCTTCACCTTCCCCAGGTCGAGCCGACCCGGGGCCTTCCCTATTTGGGCATGTACTTTCCCGCGAAACACGGATGCTTTCGCGGGCTTCTACATGTCTTCTGTGTGCCTCCAGGATGTGGGCTGGGATGTCTGGTCCCGTGTGAATGCCTGGGACCACCGTGGTCCGTGATAGGTCCACGAATGGTGTGAGTGTTGATGAGCGGATCTCCCATTGGGTCCCCACCGTTTTGGCGCGAAGGGAACCGTGGATAAGAGGGGGCTGGAAACACCACTACCATGTCGATCTCCTGAGTTCTCACGAACGAAGTAATACAGGAGCCAAGTATCCTGCAACCAAGAGGCTGAACCGAGGAATCGCTGGTGACCCGCTGAAGGACTGCTCCTCTGCACTGCTGTCGCCTTGTGAAACCCTTTTCACCTTTGATCGAACCAGAAGGCCTGTACTAGTACTTCGACCCTTGGAATAGCGGGGACAGCTATTCTCGGCATCTTCACCAGCTCCTGCTAGTAAGCCTTCGGAAGCGTCTCTGGGCCATCCAGCAGACTGACCAGCCTACACAGGAGTCTTGCTCTGTAACTGCCACCAGGTTGTGTAGTATATCGAGTCCTTGTCACTCTCACACGATTGGTACACTTGGCGTTCCCAGGTCTGAAGTGAGTAGTGTACATTTGGCTCAGATACACACAGCCGCTCCGTTCCCCTGCTGTGGTAACAAACTGTGCGGGTTCCTTCGTTTGGGACGTCTTTTACTCAACTCTGCTGCTGCAGACTCAACACAACGACGAGACGTCCCCTGCTCTTCTGAACCTGCCAGCGACTGAAACTGACGCGGAGAAGCCTGGGTCTGCTTGCATCGGGGACCGGTGAGTAGCATAGCTAGGAACTGGTCGCCCTCCTGCAGGAGCCCATAGCTTTTCCCCGCTGTGTCAAAACAGCACGCCTTTCCATACTCGCGCTCTGCTTCTGCCCACAGTGGAGGCTGCGCTTGAGTCGCGGAACACTGTTCTTCTTCGTTTGTGCACTAAACTGAACTGCCTGATCTCCCTCTAAGAGACTCCCCTTTTGCCCGTTGGCACAAGCGTGTGCAGGTACTTTTGAGCACAAGGCTCCACTCTTCGTAGGGCTCGGACTTCCTTTTAGTTAGGTGCCTCTGAAGGCGGACTGGGTCTAACCATTATTTCGCACTGCCTGTTTTCCTTCCCTTTTAGGTGGACTACACATTTCGTGCATCTAACGCTTGAGACTTGTTTGTATTTGTGTATATATTGTATTGGTATGGTATGTGTTGGTTTACTAGAGTTGTATTGTGATTTCTCGCTACGGTCATTGTTTTAAAGGCCTTGGAATAAATGTGTATATATTTTTAATATAGCACCTGTTTGGAGTAGTTTGTAAGTGTCCTTGCTTTGTGTGCTCATTGCAGGCTTTCAGTCACCCTCACCCCTCTTGAGACCTAGTCTTGACCGCTGCGATCGCTACCTTGATTGGTCTGGCTTGTCCAGAGGTTACCCTGTTCCAAGTAATTAGGTTGGCCTTCTGAACTTCTGCGCCACCAGGACAGAGTTCAGAAATCCGTCTTAACAAATTGGTGTACAGCGGTGGGATACCACTGAAGGTATCCAGTGTTGCGCACGAACTAAGGCATTTCAAGTTATTCCTACCAGGACACGTAGTGAATTGTTGTAGTATAACTTTAAAAAGGCCATAGTCCTATCTAACAGTATGGAAACAAATACCTTGTTAACTTTAAATGCTTCCAAATCAGAAACATTGAAAAAGATGTGTGCGGAGAGAGGTGTTTCCTCTCAAGGCACGAAATTGGATATGATCCAAAGAATCGTGGCGTGGCAAGAAGCGCAGCTTGACGCTATAACTTCTGAGGACAGTGCGGAAGGAGGTGGGGCTGCTCTCACTGGTAGAACCGACGGTTCTGCCGCTGCACTGATCCACCGCGACCACGAGGACAGGGAGGATGAGATGTCTAATGTTTCCTCTGCCAGTGTTGATGGGGAGGCTATGCTTGAATTCAAGAAGCAAGAGCTGCGGTTTAGGCTAGCCAAACTAAAAATCGAACAGTCAGAAAAACAGAAAGGCAGGGATCACCAGTTGGAACTGGCCAAGCTTCAGGTTGCAAATGGGTCCAAGGGTCCTGGACATGGGTCTGGGGCCTCCTCTCATCCACGGTTTCCGAAAGATCTGGTCAGTGTGTATGAGGAAAGGAATGACATTATGGACTGGCTGAATGCGTTTGAGTATGCATGCGAAGTTCAACAAGTTGACAATGCTGATAAGATTGCCTGGTTACTCAGCAGACTGCCCCATTCTGGCTGTAGTGCCATTATGGAAATGTCGAAGGCTGAGCGAGCTGATTTCGCAATGTTAAAGCAAACTCTCATTTTAAAGTTTGGGAAGACTCCGGCCCAATATTTGAAACGATTCATAGAGTATAAGAAAAAGGAAGGTGGTACTTGGGTATCTTATGTCACTGAATCCTTGAAAAACTTAACTGGCTGGGTCGAAGGTTATAAGGTTTCTACCCTCGAAGGCATGATAAATCTTGTCATGCTGGAACACATTTTTGCATCTTCTTCCCCGGAGCTTAAGCAGCATTTGGCCTATTCGAAGGAGATAGATCCTAAGAAGCTGGCCATTGCAGCAGACTTATGGGTGTCACATCGAGTGTCCCATAAGGACAAAACTCATCCTGGTAAGCAGGAGGAAGGGAAAAAGTCCAAAGATAAGGAGGGTGGAGAATCTGATAAATCTTCTTCTCAAAAGGGCCACAAAAAGAAAAATAAGGGTAAGACACAAGAGAACTCACAGGGTAGTGGAGGTCAGCCTCCGAAACAGAACTCTGGTTACAATAAGCCTCCCTATGTAAACAGACCCAATGGATCTTGTTTTGCTTGTGGAGCAACTGACCACGTGAAGGGGGATCCCCGGTGTAAGGTTAGACCTTTGGGGGTCCACTCCGCTAATCTGGCCTTCTCCTCCTACGAGGAAGAAGAGATTACAGGAGCATCCTTCTCCTCAGACTCATTTCCCAGCGGGATAGAGGCTGAAGTAGTTTTAGTTTCCCTGGGTTCCTGGGAGCCTAAAGTCGCAGAGGCTTATGCTAGGATTCCAGATAATACCAAGCACTACTTTAAAGACAGTGTGCTGATCAATGGAGTAGATACTCCAGCTCTTAGGGATAGTGGGTGCAGTCGAACTGTAGTGGATTCTACCTTGGTAGACTCAGAGGAAGTTGCCAGAGCTACTCTGATGCCCACTAAGTTGGCTGACGGCCCACTCCGTATGTTCCCAGTAATACCTGTAAATCTTACTTTAAATGGTACAGCAGTCAGGATTCCAGTGAGCATTCAGAGAAACGTCCCGGGAAAGGTCTTGTTAGGTAATGATCTCAGAGCTTTAGGGCTCGTAGGAGACACTGCCGAAAGACCCTACACACGGTCTCAAGCACGGGCAGCATTGGCCAAGACCAATACGCCGCCCCAGCCGAAGGGGAAACCCAAGGCGAAAGGAGTCAACAAGTCAAGACGAGGGAAAGAGAATATTCCCCCAAGCTCGCCTACCACTGCGGTGGAGGAAGTTGGTCAATCGCCCGGGCCTGACGAGGAGGTGGCGATGCCTGAAGTATTTGACCCCAACGACCATCCTGAACTAAAAGACTTGTTAGTTGAAGGAGGTACTGATAGGGACGAATTCAGTAAAGGCCAACGTGAGTGCCCATCTCTGGAAGGCCTAAGGAGACAGGCCTGCTCCCAGCTTGAGGGTGAACCTCCTGGGACGCATAGGATTTATTGGGAAGGTGGACTCCTGTATAGTGAGCCCACAGAGTCTAGAGAAGGAGACCATAGGAGGTTGGTGGTTCCAATTGCTGTTAGGCCCTTCCTCCTGCAGTTGGCGCATGAAGTGCTCCTTGCTGGTCACCTTGGTATTAAGAGGACCAAGCAAAGGTTATCCATGCACTTCTACTGGCCCAAGATGGGGGTGCAAGTAGAAAGTCACTGCAGGAGTTGTCTGCCAGTTATCTGGTAAGGTTGGCTCGACAATCCAAGCTCCGTTGGTACCGCTCCCAGTTGTGGGGGTACCATTTGAAAGGGTAGGGATCGACATCGTTGGTCCCCTTGACCCGCAAACATCCTCGGGCAATAGGTTTATCCTGGTGCTGGTCGACCATGCAACCAGATATCCTGAGGCCATCCCATTGAAAACTGTAACTGCCAAGTCAGTTGCAAAAGCTTTACTTGGCATATTTACTAGGGTTGGCTTCCCTAAAGAAGTTGTGTCAGATCGTGGCAGCAACTTTATGTCGAAGTATATGCAGGCTATGTGGAAAGAATGTGGGGTCACCTACAAGTTCTCTTCTGCATACCACCCCCAGACCAATGGTCTGGTGGAACGTTTCAACAGAACGTTAAAAAGCATGATTGGGGCTCTGGAGAAGCTTCAGAGAAGACAATGGGATCTTCTTTTACCATGCTTACTGTTTGCCTACCGAGAGGTACCACAGGAGGGTGTTGGCTTCAGCCCCTTCAAACTTCTGTTTGGTCATCCTGTACGGGGACCCTTGGCCATAGTCAAAGAGGGATGGGAGATGCCCACTCCCCCTGTTACTACCAACGTAGTTGATTATGTGCTAGGGCTCAGAAAACGGATGGTACTTCTGATGGGCTTGGCTAGTGATAAATTGAAGGCAGTACAAGCGCTGGTGAAACATTGGTACGACCAGAAAGCTTCCCTCATCAACTTTACACCTGGTCAGCAAGTCCTGATCATGAATCCCATAAGGCCTTGAGCTTTACAGGACAAATGGTCAGGCCCTTACACAGTGGTGGAGCCCCTGGGTGAGGTTAACTATTTAGTGGACCTTGGAAGGCCTGGACAGGCTCCAAAAGTGTTTCACGTGAATAGGCTGAAGGCTCTCGTCCCAAGAGTCGAAATCGCAGCACTGTTACTGGCTTCAGATGTTGAGGAAGAGGAGTCTGAACCTCTCCCCGACCTGTTCCAAAGCGGTCCTTCAGATAGCTCCTTTGAGGGTGTCCGAGTGGCCCCTCACCTGACTTCTGATCAGCAGGCTGAGGTGAAAAGTTTGCTTAGGCAGTTTTCCCCCCTGTTTTCACAGTCGCCTGGTTTGACACCTTGGTGCAAACATAACATAGACACAGGAGACAGTGGGCCTCATTACGACCCAGGCGGTAAGTTACCGCCTGGGCCGTGACTTTACCACCATGGCGTAAACTACGTTTACGCCATGGTGGTTGGCGGACTTACCGCCCCATTCCGACCTTGGCGGGGCGGTAAGTCCCCAATCCCCATTTACCCTTCCCCATTCCCATTTTTGCCCCATAGGGCATAATGGGAGTGGGGAAGGCGTTAAGTACGCCACCGTAAATTACGGTGGTGTAATTAACTCCATGGTCCCTTAGCGCCATGGATTTTAACACCCGCCAAAAGCGGGTGTTAAAACCTCCATGGCGCTAAGGGACCTCGTAATTGGCGGTAAGGGGTCGGCGCAGCTAACGCTGGCGTAAACCCCTTACCGCCAGGGTCGTAATGAGGCCCAGTGTACCTACCAAAAGTAGGGGATACAGGATGTCAGACAAAGTACGGTCTTATATTAAGACCGAGGTCAACAAGATGTTAGACCTTGGGGTGATTGAGCCCTCTAGTAGTCCTTGGTCCAGCCCTGTGGTTTTCGTTCCAAAGGCAGGCACTTCTGAATTGAGGTTCTGTGTGGATTACAGGGCTCTGAATGCTATCACCAAGACAGATGCACACCCCTTGCCTCGAACAGATGAGCTGGTGGATACTTTGGGTGCCTCCAAGTACCTCAGCACGTTTGACCTCACTGCTGGCTATTGGCAAATAGCTTTAGCAGAACATGCCAAGGAGAAGACAGCGTTTTCTACTCCAGACGGCCTTTACCAATTCCGGGTAATGCCGTTCGGGTTGAAGAATGCATCTGCCACTTTCCAGAGGCTTGTGCATCATGTTTTGAATGGGTTGGACGAATTCTGTCTTGCATATCTGGACGATATAGCAGTTTTCAGTGCCACCTGGGAAGACCATGTGAAACACCTCGGGATTTTGCACCAGGCTCTTCAGAAAGCACACTTGACCATAAAGGCTAGTAAACGCCAGATTGGACAAGGCTCAGTGTTTTACCTTGGACATGAAGTAGGTGGAGGGAGGATACAGCCTCTACCCAGTAAAGTACAAGCAGTACAAGACTGGCCTACCCCCACTACACAAACCCAAGTGAGAGCCTTCTTAGGACTCACAGGGTATTACCGCAATTTTGTGGCAGACTATGGCACCATAGCTGCCCCTCTGACTGCGCTCACAACTCTGAAGAAACCCAAGAAGGTAACTTGGACCGACGAGTGTGAGAAGGCCTTCAATGGCTTAAAAGACTCCTTGTGCCAGGCCCCTGTCCTCAGGGCCCCTGATTATCAAAGACCTTTTATCGTGCAGACGGACGCCTCTGACACTGGGATAGGAGCTGTACTATCGCAAGTAGATGAGAAGGGTAAGGAACACCCTATTGGTTTTATTAGTCGCCAGTTTAAGGACAGAGAGCTCAGATGGTCCACGGTAGAGAAAGAATGTTTCTCTGTTGTGTGGGCCCTAAGGAAGCTGAGGCCCTACCTCTATGGGACCCACTTCACTGTGCAAACTGACCATAAGCCCTTAAAGTGGCTAATAAACATGAAGGGGGAGAATCCAAAGTTGCTTAGGTGGTCCATAAGTCTACAAGGCTTCGACTTCACTATTGAGCATAGGCCAGGTGTCCAACATAGCAATGCTGATGGGTTGTGCAGAATGTTTAACCGACCTGAACAAGAGACTCATCCAGGGGTGGATTAGTTCCCCCTGTCCATAGTCTGGGAGGGGCGAGTGTTAGGAAAGATTTCGTAATTGTAGGTAATTTTCCTTCCATGTGGCAACCTCTAAACTTTTTGCTGTTGTTTTTCACCTTGTTCTCGACTTTGCCCGAGAAGTGCAGCCTTCTGCCGCACTCCTCTGGGCTTTCGCTCCTTTCTTACGGGGAAACTGTCATGCCCTTAAGACAGTCAGTACCAGGAAACGCTGGTTTCCGTAGTTTCTTGTATCATGTTGCGGCTTTCGTGCAACATGACACAAGAGGGCACTGTAAGCTAAGTTACTGCTCTCTTGGGTCTCTAGCCTTCTACAGGCCCTAGATACTCTTTCAGGATTGTAACTGATCGGTGCAAGTGATTCACGGACGGGAATGGTGGCAGCGATCGTTTCTTGTGTTTTGAGCTCCTTTTGGCGTTCTAAGCGCGTTTCTCGCGCTTAACCCAAAATGGTGGCCTAGATCCCAAAATGGCCAGACCACGAGGCTCCTTTGTCCTGTCCGCTGACCGTCTTGCTCCCTTCACCTTCCCCAGGTCGAGCTGACCTGGGGCCTTCCTTATTTGGGCATGTGCTTTCCCGCGAAACACAGATGCTTTCGCAGGCTTCTACATGTCTTGTGTGTGCCTCCAGGATGTGGGCTGGGATGTCTGGTCCCAATACACATCCTGGGTGCCAGAGAGTCTAGGGTGGTGTGAATGCCTGGGACCACCGTGGTCCGTGATAGGTCCACGAATGGTGTGAGTGTTGATGAGCGGATCTCCCATTGGGTCCCCTCCGTTTTGGCGCGAAGGGAACCGTGGATAAGAGGGGGCTGGAAACACCACTACCATGTCAATCTTCTGAGTTCTCACGAACAAAGGAATACAGGAGCCAAGTATCCTGCAACCAAGAGGCTGAACCGAGGAATCGCTGGTGACCCGCTGAAGGACTGCTCCTCTGCACTGCTGTCGCCTTGTGAAACCCTTTTCACCTTTGATCGAACCAGAAGGCCTGTACTGGTACTTCGACCCTTGGAATAGCGGGGACAGCTATTCTCGGCATCTTCACCATCTCCTGCTAGTAAGCCTTCGGAAGCGTCTCTGGGCCATCCAGCAGACTGACCAGCCTACACAGGAGTCTTGCTCTGTAACCGCCGCCAGGTTGTGTAGTATATCGAGTCCTTGTCACTCTCACATGATTCGTACACTTGGCGTTCCCAGGTCTGAAGTGAGTAGTGTACATTTGGCTCAGATACACACCGCCGCTCCGTTGCCCTGCTGTGGTAACAAACTGTACGGGTTCCTTCGTTTGGGACGTCTTTTACTCAACTCTGCTGCTGCAGACTAAACACGACGATGAGACGTCCCCTGCTCTTCTGAACCTGCCAGCGACTGAAACTGACGCGGAGAAGCCTGGGTCTGCTTGCATCGTGGACCGGTGAGTAGCATAGCTAGGAACTGGTCGCCCTCCTGCAGGAGCCCATAGCTTTTCCCCGCTGTGTCAAAACAGCACGCCTTTCCGTACTCGCGCTCTGCTTCTGCCCACAGTGGAGGCTGAGCTTGAGTCGCGGAACACTGTTCTTCTTCGTTTGTGAACTAAACTGAACTGCCTGATCTCCCTCGAAGAGACTCCCCTTTTGCCCGTTGGCACCAGCGTGTGCAGGTACTTTTGAGCACAAGGCTCCACTCTTCGTAGGGCTCTGACTTCCTTTTAGTTAGGTGCCTCTGAAGGTGGACTGGGTCTAAGCATTATTTCGCACTGCCTGTTTTCCTTCCCTTTTAGGTGGACTACACATTTCGTGCATCTAACGCTTGAGACTTGTTTGTATTTGTATATATATTGTATTGGTATGGTATGTGTTGGTTTACTAGAGTTGTATTGTGATTCCTCGCTACGGTCATTGTTTTAAAGGCCTTGGAATAAATGTGTATATATTTTTAATATAGCACCTGTTTGGAGTAGTTTGTAAGTGTCCTTGCTTTGTGTGCTCATTGCGGGCTTTCAGTCACCCTCACCTCTCTTGAGACCTAGTCGTGACCGCCGCGATCGCTACCTTGATTGGTCTGGCTTGTCCAGAGGTTACCCTGTTCCAAGAAATTAGGTTGGCCATCTGAACTTCTGCGCCACCAGGACAGAGTTCAGAAATCCGTCTTAACAATATCCAACTCCTTCCCGTTCCAAACCTGAGACCCTTCCTATAGCATGAGATGTGATATCCAACTCCTTCCCATCCCAATCCTGAGACATTTCCGATTGCATAGATGTGATATCTCAATGCTTATACCAAACCTGAGACTCTTCCTATAACATGAGATGTGATATCCAACTCCTTCCCGTTCCAAACCTGAGACCCTTCCTTTAGCATGAGATGTGATATCCAACTCCTTCCCATTCCAATCCTGAGACCCTTATGATAGCATGAGATGTGATATCTCAATGCCTCTAATACCAAACCTGAGATCCTTCCTATAACATGAGATGTGATATCCAAATCCTTCCCCTTCCAAACCTGAGACCCTCCCTTTAGCATGAGATGTGATATCCAACTCCTTCCCATTCCAATCCTGAGACCCTTCTGATAGCATGAGATGTGATATCTCAATGCCTCTAATACCAAACCTGATATCCTACCTCTAACATGAAATGTGATATCCAACTCCTTCCCTTTCCAAACCCTAGACCCTGCCTATAGCATGAGATGTGATATCCAAGTCCTTCCCATTCCAATCCTGAGACCCTTCCTATAGCATGTGATGTGATATCTCAATGCTTATACCAAACCTGAGACCCTTCCTATGGCATGAGATGTCATATACAACTCCTTCCCATTCCAATCCTGAGACCCTTCCTATAGCATGTGATGTGATATCTCAATGCTTATACCAAACCTGAGACCCTTCCTATAGCTTGAGATGTGATATCCAACTCCTTCCCATTCCAATCCTGAGACCCTTCCTATAGCATGAGATGTGATATCTCAATACTTCTAATACCAAACCTGAGATCCTTCCGATAACATGAGATGTGATATCCAAATCCTTCCCCTTCCAAACCTGAGACCCTCCCTTTAGCATGAGATGTGATATCCAACTCCTTCCCATTCCAATCCTGAGACCCTTCTGATAGCATGAGATGTGATATCTCAATGCTTCTAATACCAAACCTGAGATCCTTCCGATAGCATGAGATGTGATATCTCAATGCTTCTAATACCAAACCTGAGCTCCTTCTTATAACATGAGATGTGATATCCAAATCCTTCCCCTTCCAAACCTGAGACCCTCCCTTTAGCATGAGATGTGATATCCAACTCCTTCCCATTCCAATCCTGAGACCCTTCTGATAGCATGAGATGTGATATCTCAATGCCTCTAATACCAAACCTGAGATCCTACCTCTAACATGAAAGGTGTTATCCAACTCTTTCCCCTTCCAAACCTGAGAGCCTTCCTATAGCATGAGATGTGATATCCAACTCCTTCCCGTTCCAAACCTGAGACCCTTCCTAGAGCGTGAGATGTGATATCCAACTCCTTCCCATCCCAATCCTGAGACATTTCCGATTGCAGAGATGTGATATCTCAATGCTTATACCAAACCTGAGACCCTTCCGATATCATGAGATGTGATATCTCAAAGCTTCTAATATCAAACTTGAGACCTTCCCTATAGCATGAGATGTGATATCCAAGTCCTTCCCATTCCAATCCTGAGACCCTTCCTATAGCATGAGATGTGATATCTCAATGCTTCTAATACCAAACCTGAGACCCTTCCTATAACATGAGATGGGAATATCCAACTCCTTCCCATTCCAATCCTGAGACCCTTCCGGTAGCAGAGATGTGATGTCTCAATGCTTATACCAAACCTGAGATCCTTCCTATAACATGAGATGTGATATCCAACTCCTTCCCATTCCAATCCTGAGACACTTCCTATAGCATGAGATACGATATCTCACTGCTTATACCAAACCTGAGACCCTTCCCATAGCATGAGATGTGATATCCAACTCCTTCCCATTCCAATCCTCAGACCCTTCCTATAGCATGAGATGTGATATCTCAATGCTTCTAATATCAAACTTGAGACCCTACCTATAGCATGAGATGTGATAGCCAAGTCCTTCCCATTACAATCCTGAGACACTTCCTATAACATGAGATGTGATATCCAACTCCTTCCCATTCCAATCCTGAGACCCTTCCTATAGCATGAGATATGATATCTCAATACTTCTAATACCAAACGTGAGATCCTTCCGATAACATGAGATGTGATATCCAAATCCTTCCCCTTCCAAACCTGAGACCCTCCCTTTAGCATGAGATGTGATATCCAACTCCTTCCCATTCCAATCCTGAGACCCTTCTGATAGCATGAGATGTGATATCTCAATGCTTCTAATACCAAACCTGAGATCCTTCCTATAACATGAGATGTGATATCCAAATCCTTTCCCTTCCAAACCTGAGACCCTCCCTTTAGCATGAGATGTGATATCCAACTCCTTCCCATTCCATTCTCGAGACCCTTCTGATAGCATGAGATGTGATATCTCAATGCCTCTAATACCAAACCTGAGATCCTACCTCTAACATGAAATGTGATATCCAACTCTTTCCCCTTCCAAACCTGAGAGCCTTCCTATAGCATGAGATGTGATATCCAAGTCCTTCCCATTCCAATCCTGAGACCCTTCCTATAGCTTGAGATGTGATATCCAACTCCTTCCCATTCCAATTCTGAGACCCTTCCTATACTCTGAGACTTGATATCTCAATGCTTCTAATACCAAACCTGAGACCCGTAATATAACATGAGATGTGATATCCAAATCCTTCCCCTTCCAAACCTTAGACCCTTCCTTTATCATGAGATGTGATATCCAACTCCTTCCCATTCCAATCCTGAGAACCTTCCGATATCATGAAATGTGATATCTCAAAGCTTCTAATATCAAACTTGAGACCCTCCCTATAGCATGAGATGTGATATCCAAGTCCTTCCCATTCCAATCCTGAGACCCTTCCTATAGCATGAGATGTGATATCTCAATGCTTCTAATACCAAACCTGAGACCCTTCCTATTACATGAGATGGGAATATCCAACTCCTTCCCATTCCAATCCTGAGACCCTTCCGATAGCAGAGATGTGATATCTCAATGCTTATACCAAACCTGAGACCCTTCGTATGGCATGAGATGTGATATCCAACTCCTTGCCATTCAAATCCTGAGACCCTTCCTATAGCATGAGAAGGGATATCCAACTCCTTCCCAATCCAATCCTGAGACCCTTCCGATAGCAGAGACGTGATATCTCAATGCTTCTACCAAACCTGAGACCCTTCCTTTAGCATGAGATATGATATCCAAATCCTTCACATTCCAATCCTGAGACCCTTCCTATAGCATGAGATGTGATATCTCAATGCTTCTAATACCAAACCTGAGATCCTTCCTATAACATGAGATGTGATATCCAATTCCTTCCCATTCCAAACCTGAGACCCTTCCTATTGGATGAGTTGTGATATCCAACTCCTTCCCATTCCAACCCTGAGACCCTTCCTATAGCATGAGATGTGATGTCTCAATGATTCTAATACCAAACCTGAGATCCTTCCTATAACATGAGATGTGATATCCAACTCCTTCCATTCCAATCCTGAGACCCGTCCTATAGCATGAGATGTGATATCTCAATGCTTATACCAAACCTGAGACCCTTCCTATAGCATGAGATGTGATATCCAACTACTTCCCATTCCAATCCTGAGACCCTTCCTATAGCATGAGATGTGATATCTCAGTGCTTCTAATACCAAACCTGAGATCCTTCCTCTAACATGAAATGTGATATCCAACTCCTTCCCTTTCCAAACCTAAGAGCCTATCTATAGCATGAGATGTGATATCCAGGTCCTTCCTATTCCAATCCTTAGACCCTTCCTACAGCATGCAATATGATATCTCAATGATTCTAATAACAAACCTGAGACCCGTCCTATAGCATGAGATATGATATCCAAGTCCTTCCCATTCCAATCCTGAGACCCTTCCTATAACATGAAATGTGATATCCAACTCCTTCCCATTCCAACCTGAGACCCTTCCTATAGCATGAGATGGGATATCCAACTTCTTCAAAATCCAATACTGATACCCTTCCGATAGCATGAGATGTGATATCCCAATGCTTCTACCAAACCTGAGACCCATACTATGGCATGAGATGTGATATCAAACTCCTTCCCATTCCAATCCTGAGACCCTTCCTATAGCTTGAGGTGTGATATCCAACTCCTTCCCATTCCAATTCTGAGACCCTTCTTATACCATGAGACTTGATATCTCAATGCTTCTAATACCAAACCTGAGACCCGTCCTATAACATGAGATGTGATATCCAAATCCTTCCCCTTCCAAACCTTAGACCCTTCCTTTATCATGAGATGTGATATCCAACTCCTTCCCATTCCAATCCTGAGACCCTTCCGATATCATGAGATTTGTTATCTCAATGCTTCTAATATCAAACTTGAGACCCTCCCTATAGCATGAGATGTGACATCCAAGTCCTTCCCATTCCAATCCTGAGACCCTTCCTATAGCATGAGATGTGATATCTCTATGCTTCTAATACCAAACCTGAGATCCTTCCTATAACATGAGATGGTATATCCAACTCCTTCCCATTCCAATCCTGAGACCTTTCCGATAGCAGAGATGTGATATCTCAATGCTTATACCAAACCTGAGAATCTTCCTATGGCCTGAGATGTCATATACAACTCCTTCCCATTCCAATCCTGAGACCCTTCCTTTAGCATGATATGTGATATCTCAATGCTTATACCAAATCTGAGACCCTTCCTATAGCATGAGATGTGATATCCAATTCCTTCCCATTCCAATCCTGAGACCCTTCCTATAGCATGAGATGTGATATCTCAATGCTTATACCAAACCTGAGAGCCTACCTATAGCATGAGATGTGATATCCAAGTCCATCCCATTCCAATCCTTAGACCCTTCCTACAACATGCAATGTGATATCTCAATTATTCTAATACCAAACCAGAGACTCTTCCTATAACATGAGATGGGATATCCAACTCCTTCCCATTCCAATCCTGAGCCGCTTCCGATAGCAGAGATGTGATATCTCAATGCTTATACCAAACCTGAGACCCTTCCTATAACATGAGATGTGATATCCAACTCCTTCCCGTTCCAAACCTGAGACACTAACTATAGCATATGTGATATCCAACTCCTTCCCATTCCAAACATGAGACCCTTCCTATAGCAAGAAAGTAATATCCAACTCCTTCCCATTCCAATCCTGAGACCCTTCCTATAACATGAGATGTGATATCCAACTCCTTCCCATTCCAACCTGAGACACTTCCTATAGCATGAGAAGGGATATCCAACTCATTCCCAATCCAATCCTGAGACCCTTCCGATAGCAGAGATGTGATATCTCAATGCTTATACCAAACCTGAGACCCTTCCTATGGCATGAGATGTGATATCCAACTCCTTGCCATTCAAATCCTGAGACCCTTCCTATAGCATGAGAAGGGATATCCAACTCCTTCCCAATCCAATCCTGAGACCCTTCCGATAGCAGCGACGTGATATCTCAATGCTTCTACCAAACCTGAGACCCTTCCTTTAGCATGAGATGTGATATCCAAATCCTTCACATTCCAATCCTGAGACCCTTCCTATAGCATGAGATGTGATATCTCAATGCTTCTAATACCAAACCTGAGATCCTTCCTATAACATGAGATCTGATATCCAACTCCTTCCATTCCAATCCTGAGACCCTTCCTATAGCATGAGATGTGATATCTCAATGCTTATACCAAACCTGAGACCCTTCCTATAGCATGAGATGTGATATCCAACTCCTTCCCATTCCAATCCTGAGACCCTTCCTATAGCATGAGATGTGATATCTCAATGCTTCTAATACCAAACCTGAGATCCTTCCTCTAACATGAAATGTGAGATCCAACTCCTTCCCTTTCCAAACCTAAGAGCCTATCTATAGCATGAGATGTGATATCCAAGTCCTTCACATTCCAACCCTTAGACCCTTCCTACAGCATGCAATATGATATCTCAATGATTCCAATAACAAACCTGAGACCCGTCCTATAACATGAGATGGGATATCCAACTCCTTCCTATTCCAATCCTGAGACTCTTCTGATAGCATGAAATGTGATATCTCAATGCTTCTAATACCAAACCTGAGATCCTTCCGATAGCATGAGATGTGATATCTCAATGCTTCTAATACCAAACCTGAGATCCTTCCTATAACATGAGATGTGATATCCAAATCCTTCCCCTTCCAAACCTGAGACCCTCCCTTTAGCATGAGATGTGATATCCAACTGCTTCCCATTCCAATCCTGAGACCCTTCCTATAGCATGAGATGTGATATCTCAATGCTTCTAATACCAAACCTGAGATCCTTCCTCTAACATGAAATGTGATATCCAACTCCTTCCCTTTCCAAACCTAAGAGCCTATCTATACCATGAGATGTGATATCCAAGTCCTTCCCATTCCAACCCTTAGACCCTTCCTACAGCATGCAATATGATATCTCAATGATTCTAATAACAAACCTGAGACCCGTCCTATAACATGAGATGGGATATCCAACTCCTTCCCATTCCAATCCTGAGACACTTCTGATAGCAGAGATGTGATATCTCAATGCTTATACCAAACCTGAGACCCTTCCTATAACATGAGATGTGATATCCAAACCCTTCCCGTTCCAAACCTGAGACCCTTCCTTTAGCATGAGATGTGATATCCAGCACCTTCCCATTCCAATCCTGAGACACTTCCTATAGCATGAGATGTGATATCTCAATGCTTCTAATATCAAAACTGAGACCCTCCCTATAGCATGATATGTGATATCTAAGTCCTTCCCATTCCAATCCTGAGACCCTCCCTATAGCATGAGATGTGATATCCAACTCCTTCCCATTCCAATCCTGAGACCCTTCCTATAGCATGAGATATGATATCTCAATACTTCTAATACCAAACGTGAGATCCTTCCGATAACATGAGATGTGATATCCAAATCCTTCTCCTTCCAATCCTGAGACCCTCCCTTTAGCATGAGATGTGATATCCAACTCCTTCCTATTCCAATCCTGAGACTCTTCTGATAGCATGAGATGTGATATCTCAATGCTTCTAATACCAAACCTGAGATCCTTCCGATAGCATGAGATGTGATATCTCAATGCTTCTAATACCAAACCTGAGATCCTTCCTATAACATGAGATGTGATATCCAAATCCTTCCCCTTCCAAACCTGAGACCCTCCCTTTAGCATGAGATGTGATATCCAACTCCTTCCCATTCCATTCCTGAGACCCTTCTGATAGCATGAGATGTGATATCTCAATGCCTCTAATACCAAACCTGAGATCCTACCTCTAACATGAAATGTGATATCCAACTCTTTCCCCTTCCAAACCTGAGAGCCTTCCTATAGCATGAGATGTGATATCCAAGTCCTTCCCATTCCAATCCTGAGACCCTTCCTATAGCTTGAGATGTGATATCCAACTCCTTCCCATTCCAATTCTGAGACCCTTCCTATACTATGAGACTTGATATCTCAATGCTTCTAATACAAACGTGAGACCCGTAATATAACATGAGATGTGATATCCAAATCCTTCCCCTTCCAAACCTTAGACCCTTCCTTTATCATGAGATGTGATATCCAACTCCTTCCCATTCCAATCCTGAGACCCTTCCGATATCATGAGATGTGATATCTCAAAGCTTCTAATATCAAACTTGAGACCCTCCCTATAGCATGAGATGTGATATCCAAGTCCTTCCCATTCCAATCCTGAGACCCTTCCTATAGCATGAGATGTGATATCTCAATGCTTCTAATACCAAACCTGAGACCCTTCCTATAACATGAGATGGGAATATCCAACTCCTTCCCATTCCAATCCTGAGACCCTTCCGGTAGCAGAGATGTGATATCTCAATGCTTATACCAAACCTGAGATCCTTCCTATAACATGAGATGTGATATCCAACTCCTTCCCATTCCAATCCTGAGACACTTCCTATAGCATGAGATGTGATATCTCACTGCTTATACCAAACCTGAGACCCTTCCCATAGCATGAGATGTGATATCCAACTCCTTCCCATTCCAATCCTCAGACCCTTCCTATAGCATGAGATGTGATATCTCAATGCTTCTAATATCAAACTTGAGACCCTACCTATAGCATGAGATGTGATATCCAAGTCCTTCCCATTACAATCCTGAGACACTTCCTATAACATGAGATGTGATATCCAACTCCTTCCCATTCCAATCCTGAGACCCTTCCTATAGCATGAGATATGATATCTCAATACTTCTAATACCAAACGTGAGATCCTTCCGATAACATGAGATGTGATATCCAAATCCTTCCCCTTCCAAACCTGAGACCCTCCCTTTAGCATGAGATGTGATATCCAACTCCTTCCCATTCCAATCCTGAGACCCTTCTGATAGCATGAGATGTGATATCTCAATGCTTCTAATACCAAACCTGAGATCCTTCCTATAACATGAGATATGATATCCAAATCCTTTCCCTTCCAAACCTGAGACCCTCCCTTTAGCATGAGATGTGATATCCAACTCCTTCCCATTCCATTCCCGAGACCCTTCTGATAGCATGAGATGTGATATCTCAATGCCTCTAATACCAAACCTGAGATCCTACCTCTAACATGAAATGTGATATCCAACTCTTTCCCCTTCCAAACCTGAGAGCCTTCCTATAGCATGAGATGTGATATCCAAGTCCTTCCCATTCCAATCCTGAGACCCTTCCTATAGCTTGAGATGTGATATCCAACTCCTTCCCATTCCAATTCTGAGACCCTTCCTATACTCTGAGACTTGATATCTCAATGCTTCTAATACCAAACCTGAGACCCGTAATATAACATGAGATGTGATATCCAAATCCTTCCCCTTCCAAACCTTAGACCCTTCCTTTATCATGAGATGTGATATCCAACTCCTTCCCATTCCAATCCTGAGACCCTTCCGATATCATGAGATGTGATATCTCAAAGCTTCTAATATCAAACTTGAGACCCTCCCTATAGCATGAGATGTGATATCTCAATGCTTCTAATACCAAACCTGAGACCCTTCCTATTACATGAGATGGGAATATCCAACTCCTTCCCATTCCAATCCTGAGACCCTTCCGATAGCAGAGATGTGATATCTCAATGCTTATACCAAACCTGAGACCCTTCGTATGGCATGAGGTGTGATATCCAACTCCTTGCCATTCAAATCCTGAGACCCTTCCTATAGCATGAGAAGGGATATCCAACTCCTTCCCAATCCAATCCTGAGACCCTTCCGATAGCAGAGACGTGATATCTCAATGCTTCTACCAAACCTGAGACCCTTCCTATAGCATGAGATGTGATATCCAAATCCTTCACATTCCAATCCTGAGACCCTTCCTATAGCATGAGATGTGATATCTCAATGCTTCTAATACCAAACCTGAGATCCTTCCTATAACATGAGATGTGATATCCAATTCCTTCCCATTCCAAACCTGAGACCCTTCCTATTGGATGAGTTGTGATATCCAACTCCTTCCCATTCCAACCCTGAGACCCTTCCTATAGCATGAGATGTGATGTCTCAATGATTCTAATACCAAACCTGAGATCCTTCCTATAACATGAGATGTGATATCCAACTCCTTCCATTCCAATCCTGAGACCCGTCCTATAGCATGAGATGTGATATCTCAATGCTTATACCAAACCTGAGACCCTTCCTATAGCATGAGATGTGATATCCAACTACTTCCCATTCCAATCCTGAGACCCTTCCTATAGCATGAGATGTGATATCTCAGTGCTTCTAATACCAAACCTGAGATCCTTCCTCTAACATGAAATGTGATATCCAACTCCTTCCCTTTCCAAACCTAAGAGCCTATCTATAGCATGAGATGTGATATCCAGGTCCTTCCTATTCCAATCCTTAGACCCTTCCTACAGCATGCAATATGATATCTCAATGATTCTAATAACAAACCTGAGACCCGTCCTATAGCATGAGATATGATATCCAAGTCCTTCCCATTCCAATCCTGAGACCCTTCCTATAACATGAAATGTGATATCCAACTCCTTCCCATTCCAACCTGAGACCCTTCCTATAGCATGAGATGGGATATCCAACTTCTTCGAAATCCAATACTGATACCCTTCCGATAGCATGAGATGTGATATCCCAATGCTTCTACCAAACCTGAGACCCATACTATGGCATGAGATGTGATATCAAACTCCTTCCCATTCCAATCCTGAGACCCTTCCTATAGCTTGAGGTGTGATATCCAACTCCTTCCCATTCCAATTCTGAGACCCTTCTTATACCATGAGACTTGATATCTCAATGCTTCTAATACCAAACCTGAGACCCGTCCTATAACATGAGATGTGATATCCAAATCCTTCCCCTTCCAAACCTTAGAGCCTTCCTTTATCATGAGATGTGATATCCAACTCCTTCCCATTCCAATCCTGAGACCCTTCCGATATCATGAGATTTGTTATCTCAATGCTTCTAATATCAAACTTGAGACCCTCCCTATAGCATGAGATGTGACATCCAAGTCCTTCCCATTCCAATCCTGAGACCCTTCCTATAGCATGAGATGTGATATCTCTATGCTTCTAATACCAAACCTGAGATCCTTCCTATAACATGAGATGGGATATCCAACTCCTTCCCATTCCAATCCTGAGACCTTTCCGATAGCAGAGATGTGATATCTCAATGCTTATACCAAACCTGAGAACCTTCCTATGGCCTGAGATGTCATATACAACTCCTTCCCATTCCAATCCTGAGACCCTTCCTTTAGCATGATATGTGATATCTCAATGCTTATACCAAATCTGAGACCCTTCCTATAGCATGAGATGTGATATCCAATTCCTTCCCATTCCAATCCTGAGACCCTTCCTATAGCATGAGATGTGATATCTCAATGCTTATACCAAACCTGAGAGCCTACCTATAGCATGAGATGTGATATCCAAGTCCATCCCATTCCAATCCTTAGACCCTTCCTACAACATGCAATGTGATATCTCAATTATTCTAATACCAAACCAGAGACTCTTCCTATAACATGAGATGGGATATCCAACTCCTTCCCATTCCAATCCTGAGCCGCTTCCGATAGCAGAGATGTGATATCTCAATGCTTATACCAAACCTGAGACCCTTCCTATAGCATGAGATGTGATATCCAACTCCTTCCCGTTCCAAACCTGAGACACTAACTATAGCATATGTGATATCCAGCTCCTTCCCATTCCAAACATGAGACCCTTCCTATAGCAAGAAAGTAATATCCAACTCCTACCCATTCCAATCCTGAGACCCTTCCTATAGCAAGAGATGTGATATCCAAATCCTTCCCATTCCAACCTGAGACACTTCCTATAGCATGAGAAGGGATATCCAACTCCTTCCCAATCCAATCCTGAGACCCTTCCGATAGCAGAGATGTGATATCTCAATGCTTATACCAAACCTGAGACCCTTCCTATAGCATGAAAAGGGATATCCAACTCCTTCCCAATCCAATCCTGAGACCCTTCCGATAGCAGAGACGTGATATCTCAATGCTTCTACCAAACCTGAGACCCTTCCTTTAGCATGAGATGTGATATCCAAATCCTTCACATTCCAATCATGAGACCCTTCCTATAGCATGAGATTTGATATCTCAATGCTTCTAATACCAAACCTGAGATCCTTCCTATAACATGAGATGTGATATCCAATTACTTCCCATTCCAAACCTGAGACCCTTCCTATTGGATGAGATGTGATATCCAACTCCTTCCCATTCCAACCCTGAGACCCTTCCTATAGCATGAGATGTGATGTCTCAATGCTTCTAATACCAAACCTGAGATCCTTCCTATAACATGAGATGTGATATCCAACTCCTTCCATTCCAATCCTGAGACCCGTCCTATAGCCTGAGATGTGATATCTCAATGCTTATACCAAACCTGAGACCCTTCCTATAGCATGAGATGTGATATCCAACTCCTTCCCATTCCAATCCTGAGACCCTTCCTATAGCATGAGATGTGATATCTCAATGCTTCTAATACCAAACCTGAGATCCTTCCTCTAACATGAAATGTGATATCCAACCCCTTCCCTTTCCAAACCTAAGAGCCTATCTATAGCATGAGATGTGATATCCAAGTCCTTCACATTCCAACCCTTAGACCCTTCCTACAGCATGCAATATGATATCTCAATGATTCTAATAACAAACCTGAGACCCGTCCTATAACATGAGATGGGATATCCAACTCCTTCCCATGCCAATCCTGAGACACTTCCGATAGCAGAGATGTGATATCTCAATGTTTATACCAAACCTGAGACCCTTCCTATAACATGAGATGTGAAATTTAACTCCTTCCCGTTCCAAACCTGAGACCCTTCCTTTAGCATGAGATGTGATATCCTTCCCATTCCAATCCTGAGACACTTCCGATAGCATGAGATGTGATATCTCAATGCTTCTAATATCAAAACTGAGACCCTCCCTATAGCATGATATGTGATATCTAAGTCCTTCCCATTCCAATCCTGAGACCCTTCCTATAGCATGAGATGTGATATCTCAATGCTTCTACCAAACCTGAGACCCTTCCTTTAGCATGAGATGTGATATCCAACTCCTTCCCATTCCAATCCTGAGACCCTTCCTATAGCATGAGATGTGATATCTCAATACTTCTAATACCAAACCTGAGATCCTTCCGATAACATGAGATGTGATATCTCAATACTTCTAATACCAAACCTGAGATCCATCCTATAACATGAGATGTGATATCCAACTCCTTCCCTTTCCAAACCTAAGAGCCTATCTATAGCATGAGATGTGATATCCAGGTCCTTCCCATTCCAATCCTTAGACCCTTCCTACAGCATGCAATATGATATCTCAATGATTCTAATTACAAACCTGAGACCCGTCCTATAGCATGAGATATGATATCCAAGTCCTTCCCATTCCAATCCTGAGACCCTTCCTATAACATGAAATGTGATATCCAACTCCTTCCCATTCCAACCTGAGACCCTTCCTATAGCATGAGATGGGATATCCAACTTCTTCCAAATCCAATACTGATACCCTTCCGATAGCATGAGATATGATATCCCAATGCTTCTACCAAACCTGAGACCCATACTATGGCATGAGATGTGATATCAAACTCCTTCCCATTCCAATCCTGAGACCCTTCCTATAGCTTGAGGTGTGATATCCAACTCCTTCCCATTCCAATTCTGAGACCCTTCGTATACCATGAGACTTGATATCTCAATGCTTCTAATACCAAACCTGAGACCCGTCCTATAACATGAGATGTGATATCCAAATCCTTCCCCTTCCAAACCTTAGACCCTTCCTTTATCATGAGATGTGATATCCAACTCCTTCCCATTCCAATCCTGAGACCCTTCCGATATCATGAGATTTGTTATCTCAATGCTTCTAATATCAAACTTGAGACCCTCCCTATAGCATGAGATGTGACATCCAAGTCCTTCCCATTCCAATCCTGAGACCCTTCCTATAGCATGAGATGTGATATCTCTATGCTTCTAATACCAAACCTGAGACCCTTCCTATAACATGAGATGGGATATCCAACTCCTTCCCATTCCAATCCTGAGACCTTTCCGATAGCAGAGATGTGATATCTCAATGCTTATACCAAACCTGAGAACCTTCCTATGGCCTGAGATGTCATATACAACTCCTTCCCATTCCAATCCTGAGACCCTTCCTATAGCATGAGATGTGATATCTCAATGCTTATACCAAAACTGAGAGCCTACCTATAGCATGAGATGTGATATCCAAGTCCACCCCATTCCAATCCTTAGACCCTTCCTACAGCATGCGATGTGATATCTCAATGATTCTAATACCAAACCAGAGACTCTTCCTATAACATGAGATGGGATATCCAACTCCTTCCCATTCAAATCCTGAGCCGCTTCCGATAGCAGAGATGTGATATCTCAATGCTTATACCAAACCTGAGACCCTTCCTATAACATGAGATGTGATATCCAACTCCTTCCCGTTCCGAACCTGAGACACTAACTATAGCATATGTGATATCCAACTCCTTCCCATTCCAAACATGAGACCCTTCCTATAGCAAGAAAGTAATATCCAACTCCTACCCATTCCAATCCTGAGACCCTTCCTATAGCAAGAGATGTGATATCCAAATCCTTCCCATTCCAATCCTGAGACCCTTCCTATAACATGAGATGTGATATCCAACTCCTTCCCATTCCAACCTGAGACACTTCCTATAGCATGAGAAGGGATATCCAACTCCTTCCCAATCCAATCCTGAGACCCTTCCGATAGCAGAGATGTGATATCTCAATGCTTAAACCAAACCTGAGACCCTTCCTGTGGCATGAGATGTGATATCCAACTCCTTGCCATTCAAATCCTGAGACCCTTCCTATAGCATGAAAAGGGATATCCAACTCCTTCCCAATCCAATCCTGAGACCCTTCCGATAGCAGAGACGTGATATCTCAATGCTTCTACCAAACCTGAGACCCTTCCTTTAGCATGAGATGTGATATCCAAATCCTTCACATTCCAATCCTGAGACCCTTCCTATAGCATGAGATGTGATATCTCAATGCTTCTAATACCAAACCTGAGATCCTTCCTATAACATGAGATGTGATATCCAATTCCTTCCCATTCCAAACCTGAGACCCTTCCTATTGGATGAGTTGTGATATCCAACTCCTTCCCATTCCAACCCTGAGACCCTTCCTATAGCATGAGATGTGATGTCTCAATGATTCTAATACCAAACCTGAGATCCTTCCTATAACATGAGATGTGATATCCAACTCCTTCCATTACAATCCTGAGACCCGTCCTATAGCATGAGATGTGATATCTCAATGCTTATACCAAACCTGAGACCCTTCCTATAGCATGAGATGTGATATCCAACTCCTTCCCATTCCAACCTGAGACACTTCCTATAGCATGAGAAGGGATATCCAACTCCTTCCCAATCCAATCCTGAGACCCTTCCGATAGCAGAGATGTGATATCTCAATGCTTATACCAAACCTGAGACCCTTCCTATGGCATGAGATGTGATATCCAACTCCTTGCCATTCAAATCCTGAGACCCTTCCTATAGCATGAGAAGGGATATCCAACTCCTTCCCAATCCAATCCTGAGACCCTTCCGATAGCAGCGACGTGATATCTCAATGCTTCTACCAAACCTGAGACCCTTCCTTTAGCATGAGATGTGATATCCAAATCCTTCACATTCCAATCCTGAGACTCTTCCTTTAGCATGAGATGTGATATCTCAATGCTTATACCAAATCTGAGACCCTTCCTATAGCATGAGATGTGATATCCAATTCCTTCCCATTCCAATCCTGAGACCCTTCCTATAGCATGAGATGTGATATCTCAATGCTTATACCAAACCTGAGAGCCTACCTATAGCATGAGATGTGATATCCAAGTCCATCCCATTCCAATCCTTTGACCCTTCCTACAGCATGCGATGTGATATCTCAATGATTCTACCAAACCAGAGACTCTTCCTATAACATGAGATGGGATATCCAACTCCTTCCCATTCCAATCCTGAGCCGCTTCCGATAGCAGAGATGTGATATCTCAATGCTTATACCAAGCCTGAGACCCTTCCTATAACATGAGATGTGATATCCAACTCCTTCCCGTTCCAAACCTGAGACACTAACTATAGCATATGTGATATCCAACTCCTTCCCATTCCAAACATGAGACCCTTCCTATAGCAAGAAAGTAATATCCAACTCCTACCCATTCCAATCCTGAGACCCTTCCTATAGCAAGAGATGTGATATCCAAATCCTTCCCATTCCAATCCTGAGACCCTTCCTATAACATGAGATGTGATATCCAACTCCTTCCCATTCCAACCTGAGACACTTCCTATAGCATGAGAAGGGATATCCAACTCCTTCCCAATCCAATCCTGAGACCCTTCCGATAGCAGAGATGTGATATCTCAATGCTTATACCAAACCTGAGACCCTTCCTATAGCATGAAAAGGGATATCCAACTCCTTCCCAATCCAATCCTGAGACCCTTCCGATAGCAGAGATGTGATATCTCAATGCTTATACCAAACCTGAGACCCTTCCTATAACATGAGATGTGATATCCAAGTCCTTCCCATTCCAACCCTTAGACCCTTCCTACAGCATGCAATATGATATCTCAATGATTCTAATAACAAACCTGAGACCCGTCCTATAACATGAGATGGGATATCCAACTCCTTCCCATTCCAATCCTGAGACACTTCCGATAGCAGAGATGTGATATCTCAATGCTTATACCAAACCTGAGACCCTTCCTATAACATGAGATGTGATATCCAAATCCTTCCCGTTCCAAACCTGAGACCCTTCCTTTAGCATGAGATGTGATATCCAGCACCTTCCCATTCCAATCCTGAGACACTTCCTATAGCATGAGATGTGATATCTCAATGCTTCTAATATCAAAACTGAGACCCTCCCTATAGCATGATATGTGATATCTAAGTCCTTCCCATTCCAATCCTGAGACCCTCCCTATAGCATGAGATGTGATATCCAACTCCTTCCCATTCCAATCCTGAGACCCTTCCTATAGCATGAGATATGATATCTCAATACTTCTAATACCAAACGTGAGATCCTTCCGATAACATGAGATGTGATATCCAAATCCTTCCCCTTCCAATCCTGAGACCCTCCCTTTAGCATGAGATGTGATATCCAACTCCTTCCTATTCCAATCCTGAGACTCTTCTGATAGCATGAGATGTGATATCTCAATGCTTCTAATACCAAACCTGAGATCCTTCCGATAGCATGAGATGTGATATCTCAATGCTTCTAATACCAAACCTGAGATCCTTCCTATAACATGAGATGTGATATCCAAATCCTTCCCCTTCCAAACCTGAGACCCTCCCTTTAGCATGAGATGTGATATCCAACTCCTTCCCATTCCATTCCTAAGACCCTTCTGATAGCATGAGATGTGATATCTCAATGCCTCTAATACCAAACCTGAGATCCTACCTCTAACATGAAATGTGATATCCAACTATTTCCCCTTCCAAACCTGAGAGCCTTCCTATAGCATGAGATGTGATATCCAAGTCCTTCCCATTCCAATCCTGAGACCCTTCCTATAGCTTGAGATGTGATATCCAACTCCTTCCCATTCCAATTCTGAGACCCTTCCTATACTATGAGACTTGATATCTCAATGCTTCTAATACAAACGTGAGACCCGTAATATAACATGAGATGTGATATCCAAATCCTTCCCCTTCCAAACCTTAGACCCTTCCTTTATCATGAGATGTGATATCCAACTCCTTCCCATTCCAATCCTGAGACCCTTCCGATATCATGAGATGTGATATCTCAAAGCTTCTAATATCAAACTTGAGACCCTCCCTATAGTATGAGATGTGATATCCAAGTCCTTCCCATTCCAATCCTGAGACCCTTCCTATAGCTTGAGGTGTGATATCCAACTCCTTCCCATTCCAATTCTGAGACCCTTCTTATACCATGAGACTTGATATCTCAATGCTTCTAATACCAAACCTGAGACCCGTCCTATAACATGAGATGTGATATCCAAATCCTTCCCCTTCCAAACCTTAGACCCTTCCTTTATCATGAGATGTGATATCCAACTCCTTCCCATTCCAATCCTGAGACCCTTCCGATATCATGAGATTTGTTATCTCAATGCTTCTAATATCAAACTTGAGACCCTCCCTAAAGCATGAGATGTGACATCCAAGTCCTTCCCATTCCAATCCCGAGACCCTTCCTATAACATGAGATGTGATATCCAACTCCTTCCCATTCCAACCTGAGACACTTCCTATAGCATGAGAAGGGATATCTAACTCCTTCCCAATCCAATCCTGAGACCCTTCCGATAGCAGAGATGTGATATCTGAATGCTTATACCAAACCTGAGACCCTTCCTATGGCATGAGATGTGATATCCAACTCCTTGCCATTCAAATCCTGAGACCCTTCCTATAGCATGAGATGTGATATCTCTATGCTTCTAATACCAAACCTGAGACCCTTCCTATAACATGAGATGGGATATCCAACTCCTTCCCATTCCAATCCTGAGACCCTTCCGATAGCAGAGATGTGATATCTCAATGCTTATACCAAACCTGAGAACCTTCCTATGGCCTGAGATGTCATATACAACTCCTTCCCATTCCAATCCTGAGACCCTTCCTTTAGCATGAGATGTGATATCTCAATGCTTATACCAAATCTGAGACCCTTCCTATAGCATGAGATGTGATATCCAATTCCTTCCCATTCCAATCCTGAGACCCTTCCTATAGCATGAGATGTGATATCTCAATGCTTATACCAAATCTGAGACCCTTCCTATAGCATGAGATGTGATATCCAAGTCCATCCCATTCCAATCCTTAGACCCTTCCTACAGCATGCAATGTGATATCTCAATGATTCTAATACCAAACCAGAGACTCCTCCTATAACATGAGATGGGATATCCAACTCCTTCCCATTCCAATCCTGAGCCGCTTCCGATAGCAGAGATGTGATATCTCAATGCTTATACCAAACCTGAGACCCTTCCTATAACATGAGATGTGATATCCAACTCCTTCCGTTCCAAACCTGAGACACTAACTATAGCATATGTGATATCCAACTCCTTCCCATTCCAAACATGAGACCCTTCCTATAGCAAGAAAGTAATATCCAACTCCTACCCATTCCAATCCTGAGACCCTTCCTATAGCAAGAGATGTGATATCCAAATCCTTCCCATTCCAATCCTGAGACCCTTCCTATAACATGAGATGTGATATCCAACTCCTTCCCATTCCAACCTGAGACACTTCCTATAGCATGAGAAGGGATATCCAACTCCTTCCCAATCCAATCCTGAGACCCTCCCGATAGCAGAGATGTGATATCTCAATGCTTATACCAAACCTGAGACCCTTCCTATGGCATGAGATGTGATATCCAACTCCTTCCCAATCCAATCCTGAGACCCTTCCGATAGCAGAGACGTGATATCTCAATGCTTCTACCAAACCTGAGACCCTTCCTTTAGCATGAGATGTGATATCCAAATCCTTCACATTCCAATCCTGAGACCCTTCCTATAGCATGAGATGTGATATCTCAATGCTTCTAATACCAAACCTGAGATCCTTCCTATAACATGAGATGTGATATCCAATTCCTTCCCATTCCAAACCTGAGACCCTTCCTATTGGATGCGATGTGATATCCAACTCCTTCCCATTCCAACCCTGAGACCCTTCCTATAGCATGAGATGTGATGTCTCAATGCTTCTAATACCAAACCTGAGATCCTTCCTATAACATGAGATGTGATATCCAACTCCTTCCATTCAAATCCTGAGACCCGTCCTATAGCATGAGATGTGATATCTCAATGCTTATACCAAACCTGAGACCCTTCCTATAGCATGAGATGTGATATCCAACTGCTTCCCATTCCAATCCTGAGACCCTTCCTATAGCATGAGATGTGATATCTCAATGCTTCTAATACCAAACCTGAGATCCTTCCTCTAACATGAAATGTGATATCCAACTCCTTCCCTTTCCAAACCTAAGAGCCTATCTATAGCATGAGATGTGATATCCAAGTCCTTCCCATTCCAACCCTTAGACCCTTCCTACAGCATGCAATATGATATCTCAATGATTCTAATAACAAACCTGAGACCCGTCCTATAACATGAGATGGGATATCCAACTCCTTCCCATTCCAATCCTGAGACACTTCCGATAGCAGAGATGTGATATCTCAATGCTTATACCAAACCTGAGACCCTTCCTATAACATGAGATGTGATATCCAAATCATTCCCGTTCCAAACCTGAGACCCTTCCTTTAGCATGAGATGTGATATCCAGCACCTTCCCATTCCAATCCTGAGACACTTCCTATAGCATGAGATGTGATATCTCAATGCTTCTAATATCAAAACTGAGACCCTCCCTATAGCATGATATGTGATATCTAAGTCCTTCCCATTCCAATCCTGAGACCCTCCCTATAGCATGAGATGTGATATCCAACTCCTTCCCATTCCAATCCTGAGACCCTTCCTATAGCATGAGATATGATATCTCAATACTTCTAATACCAAACGTGAGATCCTTCCGATAACATGAGATGTGATATCCAAATCCTTCCCCTTCCAATCCTGAGACCCTCCCTTTAGCATGAGATGTGATATCGAACTCCTTCCTATTCCAATCCTGAGACTCTTCTGATAGCATGAGATGTGATATCTCAATGCTTCTAATACCAAACCTGAGATCCTTCCGATAGCATGAGATGTGATATCTCAATGCTTCTAATACCAAACCTGAGATCCTTCCTATAACATGAGATGTGATATCCAAATCCTTCCCCTTCCAAACCTGAGACCCTCCCTTTAGCATGAGATGTGATATCCAACTCCTTCCCATTCCATTCCTGAGACCCTTCTGATAGCATGAGATGTGATATCTCAATGCCTCTAATACCAAACCTGAGATCCTACCTCTAACATGAAATGTGATATCCAACTCTTTCCCCTTCCAAACCTGAGAGCCTTCCTATAGCATGAGATGTGATATCCAAGTCCTTCCCATTCCAATCCTGAGACCCTTCCTATAACTTGAGATGTGATATCCAACTCCTTCCCATTCCAATTCTGAGACCCTTCCTATACTATGAGACTTGATATCTCAATGCTTCTAATACAGACGTGAGACCCGTAATATAACATGAGATGTGATATCCAAATCCTTCCCCTTCCAAACCTTAGACCCTTCCTTTATCATGAGATGTGATATCCAACTCCTTCCCATTCCAATCCTGAGACCCTTCCGATATCATGAGATGTGATATCTCAAAGCTTCTAATATCAAACTTGAGACCCTCCCTATAGCATGAGATGTGATATCCAAGTCCTTCCCATTCCAATCCTGAGACCCTTCCTATAGCATGAGATGTGATATCTCAATGCTTCTAATACCAAACCTGAGACCCTTCCTATAACATGAGATGGGAATATCCAACTCCTTCCCATTCCAATCCTGAGACCCTTCCGATAGCAGAGATGTGATATCTCAATGCTTATACCAAACCTTAGATCCTTCCTATAACATGAGATGTGATATCCAACTCCTTCCCATTCCAATCCTGAGACACTTCCTATAGCATGAGATGTGATATCTCACTGCTTATACCAAACCTGAGACCCTTCCCATAGCATGAGATGTGATATCCAACTCCTTCCCATTCCAATCCTCAGACCCTTCCTATAGCATGAGATGTGATATCTCAATGCTTCTAATATCAAACTTGAGACCCTACCTATAGCATGAGATGTGATATCCAAGTCCTTCCCATTACAATCCTGAGACACTTCCTATAGCATGAGATGTGATATCCAACTCCTTCCCATTCCAATCCTGAGACCCTTCCTATAGCATGAGATATGATATCTCAATACTTCTAATACCAAGCGTGAGATCCTTCCGATAACATGAGATGTGATATCCAAATCCTTCCCCTTCCAAACCTGAGACCCTCCCTTTAGCATGAGATGTGATATCCAACTCCTTCCCATTCCAATCCTGAGACCCTTCTGATAGCATGAGATGTTATATCTCAATGCTTCTAATACCAAACCTGAGATCCTTCCGATAGCATGAGATGTGATATCTCAATGCTTCTAATACCAAACCTGAGATCCTTCCTATAACATGAGATGTGATATCCAAATCCTTCCCCTTCCAAACCTGAGACCCTCCCTTTAGCATGAGATGTGATATCCAACTCCTTCCCATTCCATTCCCGAGACCCTTCTGATAGCATGAGATGTGATATCTCAATGCCTCTAATACCAAACCTGAGATCCTACCTCTAACATGAAATGTGATATCCAACTCTTTCCCCTTCCAAACCTGGGAGCCTTCCTATAGCATGAGATGTGATATCCAAGTCCTTCCCATTCCAATCCTGAGACCCTTCCTATAGCTTGAGATGTGATATCCAACTCCTTCCCATTCCAATTCTGAGACCCTTCCTATACTCTGAGACTTGATATCTCAATGCTTCTAATACCAAACCTGAGACCCGTAATATAACATGAGATGTGATATCCAAATCCTTCCCCTTCCAAACCTTAGACCCTTCCTTTATCATGAGATGTGATATCCAACTCCTTCCCATTCCAATCCTGAGACCCTTCCGATATCATGAGATGTGATATCTCAAAGCTTCTAATATCAAACTTGAGACCCTCCCTATAGCATGAGATGTGATATCCAAGTCCTTCCCATTCCAATCCTGAGACCCTTCCTATAGCATGAGATGTGATATCTCAATGCTTCTAATACCAAACCTGAGACCCTTCCTATTACATGAGATGGGAATATCCAACTCCTTCCCATTCCAATCCTGAGACCCTTCCGATAGCAGAGATGTGATATCTCAATGCTTATACCAAACCTGAGACCCTTCGTATGGCATGAGATGTGATATCCAACTCCTTGCCATTCAAATCCTGAGACCCTTCCTATAGCATGAGAAGGGATATCCAACTCCTTCCCAATCCAATCCTGAGACCCTTCCGATAGCAGAGACGTGATATCTCAATGCTTCTACCAAACCTGAGACCCTTCCTTTAGCATGAGATGTGATATCCAAATCCTTCACATTCCAATCCTGAGACCCTTCCTATAGCATGAGATGTGATATCTCAATGCTTCTAATACCAAACCTGAGATCCTTCCTATAACATGAGATGTGATATCCAACTCCTTCCATTCCAATCCTGAGACCCGTCCTATAGCATGAGATGTGATATCGCAATGCTTATACCAAACCTGAGACCCTTCCTATAGCATGAGATGTGATATCCAACTACTTCCCATTCCAATCCTGAGACCCTTCCTATAGCATGAGATGTGATATCTCAATGCTTCTAATACCAAACCTGAGATCCTTCCTCTAACATGAAATGTGATATCCAACTCCTTCCCTTTCCAAACCTAAGAGCCTATCTATAGCATGAGATGTGATATCCAGGTCCTTCCTATTCCAATCCTTAGACCCTTCCTACAGCATGCAATATGATATCTCAATGATTCTAATACCAAACCTGAGATCATTCCTATGACATGAGATGTGATATCCAACTCCTTCCATTCCAATCCTGAGACCCTTCCTATAGCATGAGATGTGATATATCAATGCTTATACCAAACCTGAGACCCTTCCTATAGCATGAGATGTGATATCCAACTCCTTCCCATTCCAATCCTGAGACCCTTCCTATAGCATGAGATGTGATATCTCAATGCTTCTAATACCAAACCTGAGATCCTTCCTCTAACATGAAATGTGATATCCAACTCCTTCCCTTTCCAAACCTAAGAGCCTATCTATAGCATGAGATGTGATATCCAGGTCCTTCCTATTCCAATCCTTAGACCCTTCCTACAGCATGCAATATGATATCTCAATGATTCTAATACCAAACCTGAGATCATTCCTATGACATGAGATGTGATATCCAACTCCTTCCATTCCAATCCTGAGACCCTTCCTATAGCATGAGATGTGATATATCAATGCTTATACCAAACCTGAGACCCTTCCTATAGCATGAGATGTGATATCCAACTCCTTCCCATTCCAATCCTGAGACCCTTCCTATAGCATGAGATGTGATATCTCAATGCTTCTAATACCAAACCTGAGATCCTTCCTCTAACATGAAATGTGAGATCCAACTCCTTCCCTTTCCAAACCTAAGAGCCTATCTATAGCATGAGATGTGATATCCAAGTCCTTCACATTCCAACCCTTAGACCCTTCCTACAGTATGCAATATGATATCTCAATGATTCCAATAACAAACCTGAGACCCGTCCTATAACATGAGATGGGATATGCAACTCCTTCCCATTCCAATCCTGAGACACTTCCGATAGCAGAGATGTGATATCTCAATGTTTATACCAAACCTGAGACCCTTCCTATAACATGAGATGTGATATCCAACTCCTTCCCGTTCCAAACCTGAGACCCTTCCTTTAGCATGAGATGTGATATCCAGCTCCTTCCCATTCCAATCCTGAGACACTTCCGATAGCATGAGATGTGATATCTCAATGCTTCTAATATCAAAACTGAGACCCTCCCTATAGCATGATATGTGATATCTAAGTCCTTCCCATTCCAATCCTGAGACCCTTCCTATAGCATGAGATGTGATATCTCAATGCTTCTACCAAACCTGAGACCCTTCCTTTAGCATGAGATGTGATATCCAACTCCTTCCCATTCCAATCCTGAGACCCTTCCTATAGCATGAGATGTGATATCTCAATACTTCTAATACCAAACCTGAGATCCTTCCGATAACATGAGATGTGATATCTCAATACTTCTAATACCAAACCTGAGATCCATACTATAACATGAGATGTGATATCCAACTCCTTCCCTTTCCAAACCTGAGAGCCGTTCTATAGCATGAGATGTGATATCCAGGTCCTTCCCATTCCAATCCTTAGACCCTTCCTACAGCATGCAATATGATATCTCAATGCTTATACCAAACCTGAGATCCTTCCTCTAACATGAAATGTGATATCCAACTCCTTCCCTTTCCAAACCTAAGAGCCTATCTATAGCATGAGATGTGATATCCAGGTCCTTCCTATTCCAATCCTTAGACCCTTCCTACAGCATGCAATATGATATCTCAATGATTCTAATAACAAACCTGAGACCCGTCCTATAGCATGAGATATGATATCCAAGTCCTTCCCATTCCAATCCTGAGACCCTTCCTATAACATGAAATGTGATATCCAACTCCTTCCCATTCCAACCTGAGACCCTTCCTATAGCATGAGATGGGATATCCAACTTCTTCAAAATCCAATACTGATACCCTTCCGATAGCATGAGATGTGATATCCCAATGCTTCTACCAAACCTGAGACCCATACTATGGCATGAGATGTGATATCAAACTCCTTCCCATTCCAATCCTGAGACCCTTCCTATAGCTTGAGGTGTGATATCCAACTCCTTCCCATTCCAATTCTGAGACCCTTCTTATACCATGAGACTTGATATCTCAATGCTTCTAATACCAAACCTGAGACCCGTCCTATAACATGAGATGTGATATCCAAATCCTTCCCCTTCCAAACCTTAGACCCTTCCTTTATCATGAGATGTGGTATCCAACTCCTTCCCATTCCAATCCTGAGACCCTTCCGATATCATGAGATTTGTTATCTCAATGCTTCTAATATCAAACTTGAGATCCTCCCTATAGCATGAGATGTGACATCCAAGTCCTTCCCATTCCAATCCTGAGACCCTTCCTATAGCATGAGATGTGATATCTCTATGCTTCTAATACCAAACCTGAGACCCTTCCTATAACATGAGATGGGATATCCAACTCCTTCCCATTCCAATCCTGAGACCCTTCCGATAACAGAGATGTGATATCTCAATGCTTATACCAAACCTGAGACCCTTCCTATGGCCTGAGATGTCATACACAACTCCTTCCCATTCCAATCCTGACACCCTTCCTTTAGCATGAGATGTGATATCTCAATGCTTATACCAAATCTGAGACCCTTCCTATAGCATGAGATGTGATATCCAAATCCTTCCCATTCCAATCCTGAGACCCTTCCTATAGCATGAGATGTGATATCTCAATGCTTATACCAAACCTGAGAGCCTACCTATAGCATGAGATGTGATATCCAAGTCCATCCCATTCCAATCCTTAGACCCTTCCTACAGCATGCGATGTGATATCTCAATGATTCTAATACCAAACCAGAGACTCTTACTATAACATGAGATGTGATATCCAACTCCTTCCCATTCCAATCCTGAGCCGCTTCCGATAGCAGAGATGTGATATCTCAATGCTTATACCAAACCTGAGACCCTTCCTATAACATGAGATGTGATATCCAACTCCTTCCCGTTCCAAACCTGAGACACTAACTATAGCATATGTGATATCCAACTCCTTCCCATTCCAAACATGAGACCCTTCCTATAGCAAGAAAGTAATATCCAACTCCTACCCATTCCAATCCTGAGACCCTTCCTATAGCAAGAGATGTGATATCCAAATCCTTCCCATTCCAATCCTGAGACCCTTCCTATAACATGAGATGTGATATCCAACTCCTTCCCATTCCAACCTGAGACACTTCCTATAGCATGAGAAGGGATATCCAACTCCTTCCCAATCCAATCCTGAGACCCTTCCGATAGCAGAGATGTGATATCTCAATGCTTATACCAAACCTGAGACCCTTCCTATGGCATGAGATGTGATATCCAACTCCTTGCCATTCAAATCCTGAGACCCTTCCTATAGCATGAGAAGGGATATCCAACTCCTTCCCAATCCAATCCTGCGACCCTTCCGATAGCAGAGACGTGATATCTCAATGCTTCTACCAAACCTGAGACCCTTCCTTTAGCATGAGATGTGATATCCAAATCCTTCACATTCCAATCCTGAGACCCTTCCTATAGCATGAGATGTGATATCTCAATGCTTCTAATACCAAACCTGAGATCCTTCCTATAACATGAGATGTGATATCCAATTCCTTCCCATTCCAAACCTGAGACCCTTCCTATTGGATGAGATGTGATATCCAACTCCTTCCCATTCCAACCCTGAGACCCTTCCGATAGCATGAGATGTGATGTCTCAATGCTTCTAATACCAAACCTGAGATCCTTCCTATAACATGAGATGTGATATCCAACTCCTTCCATTCCAATCCTGAGACCCGTCCTATAGCATGAGATGTGATATCTCAATGCTTATACTAAACCTGAGACCCTTCCTATAGCATGAGATGTGATATCCAACTACTTCCCATTCCAATCCTGAGACCCTTCCTATAGCATGAGATGTGATATCTCAATGCTTCTAATACCAAACCTGAGATCCTTCCTCTAACATGAAATGTGATATCCAACTCCTTCCCTTTCCAAACCTAAGAGCCTATCTATAGCATGAGATGTGATATCCAAGTCCTTCCCATTCCAACCCTTAGACCCTTCCTACAGCATGCAATATGATATCTCAATGATTCTAATAACAAACCTGAGACCCGTCCTCTAACATGAGATGTGATATCCAACTCCTTCCCATTCCAATCCTGAGACACTTCCGATAGCAGAGATGTGATATCTCAATGCTTATACCAAACCTGAGACCCTTCCTATAACATGAGATGTGATATCCAAATCCTTCCCGTTCCAAACCTGAGACCCTTCCTTTAGCATGAGATGTGATATCCAGCTCCTTCCCATTCCAATCCTGAGACACTTCCGATAGCATGAGATGTGATATCTCAATGCTTCTAATATCAAAACTGAGACCCTCCCTATAGCATGATATGTGATATCTAAGTCCTTCCCATTCCAATCCTGAGACACTCCCTATAGCATGAGATGTGATATCCAACTCTTTCCCATTCCACTCCTGAGACCCTTCCTATAGCATGAGATATGATATCTCAATATTTCTAATACCAAACGTGAGATCCTTCCGATAACATGAGATGTGATATCCAAATCCTTCCCCTTCCAAACCTGAGACCCTCCCTTTAGCATGAGATGTGATATCCAACTCCTTCCCATTCCAATCCTGAGACCCTTCTGATAGCATGAGATGTGATATCTCAATGCTTCTAATACCAAACCTGAGATCCTTCCGATAGCATGAGATGTGATATCTCAATGCTTCTAATACCAAACCTGAGATCCTTCCTATAACATGAGATGTGATATCCAAATCATTCCCCTTCCAAACCTGAGACCCTCCCTTTAGCATGAGATGTGATATCCAACTCCTTCCCATTCCATTCCTGAGACCCTTCTGAAAGCATGAGATGTGATATCTCAATGCCTCTAATACCAAACCTGAGATCCTACCTCTAACATGAAATGTGATATCCAACTCTTTCCCCTTCCAAACCTGAGAGCCTTCCTATAGCATGAGACGTGATATCCAAGTCCTTCCCATTCCAATCCTGAGACCCTTCCTATAGCTTGAGATGTGATATCCAACTCCTTCCCATTCCAATTCTGAGACCCTTCCTATACTCTGAGACTTGATATCTCAATGCTTCTAATACCAAACCTGAGACCTGTAATATAACATGAGATGTGATATCCAAATCCTTCCCCTTCCAAACCTTAGACCCTTCCTTTATCATGAGATGTGATATCCAACTCCTTCCCATTCCAATCCTGAGACCCTTCCGATATCATGAGATGTGATATCTCAAAGCTTCTAATATCAAACTTGAGACCCTCCCTATAGCAGGGGATGTGATATCCAAGTCCTTCCCATTCCAATCCTGAGACCCTTCCTATAGCATGAGATGTGATATCTCAATGCTTCTAATACCAAACCAATGACCCTTCCTATAACATGAGATGGGAATATCCAACTCCTTCCCATTCCAATCCTGAGACCCTTCCGATAGCAGAGATGTGATATCTCAATGCTTATACCAAACCTGAGACCCTTCCTATGGCATGAGATGTGATATCCAACTCCTTGCCATTCAAATCCTGAGACCCTTCCTATAGCATGAGAAGGGATATCCAACTCCTTCCCAATCCAATCCTGAGACCCTTCCGATAGCAGAGACGTGATATCTCAATGCTTCTACCAAACCTGAGACCCTTCCTTTAGCATGAGATGTGATATCCAAATCCTCCACATTCCAATCCTGAGACCCTTCCTATAGCATGAGATGTGATATATCAATGCTTCTAATACCAAACCTGAGATCTTTCCTATAACATGAGATGTGATATCCAATTCCTTCCCATTCCAAACCTGAGACCCTTCCTATTGGATGAGATGTGATATCCAACTCCTTCCCATTCCAACCCTGAGACCCTTCCTATAGCATGAGATGTGATGTCTCAATGCTTCCAATACCAAACCTGAGATCCTTCCTATAACATGATATGTGATATCCAACTCCTTCCATTCCAATCCTGAGACCTGTCCTATAGCATGAGATGTGATATCTCAATGCTTATACCAAACCTGAGACCCTTCCTATAGCATGAGATGTGATATCCAACTACTTCCCATTCCAATCCTGAGACCCTTCATATAGCATGAGATGTGATATCTCAATGCTTCTAATACCAAACCTGAGATCCTTCCTCTAACATGAAATGTGATATCCAACTCCTTCCCTTTCCAAACCTAAGAGCCTATCTATAGCATGAGATGTGATATCCAAGTCCTTCCCATTCCAATCCTTAGACCCTTCCTACAGCATGCAATATGATATCTCAATGATTCTAATAACAAACCTGAGACCCGTCCTATAGCATGAGATATGATATCCAAGTCCTTCCCATTCCAATCCTGAGACCCTTCCTATATCATGAAATGTGATATCCAACTCCTTCCCATTCCAACCTGAGACCCTTCCTATAGCATGAGATGGGATATCCAACTTCTTCCAAATCCAATACTGATACCCTTCCGATAGCATGAGATGTGATATCCCAATGCTTCTACCAAACCTGAGACCCATACTATGGCATGAGATGTGATATCAAACTCCTTCCCATTCCAATCCTGAGACCCTTCCTATAGCTTGAGGTGTGATATCCAACTCCTTCCCATTCCAATTCTGAGACCCTTCTTATACCATGAGACTTGATATCTCAATGCATCTAATACCAAACCTGAGACCCGTCCTATAACATGAGATGTGATATCCAAATCCTTCCCCTTCCAAACCTTAGACCCTTCCTTTATCATGAGATGTGATATCCAACTCCTTCCCATTCCAATCCTGAGACCCTTCCGATATCATGAGATTTGTTATCTCAATGCTTCTAATATCAAACTTGAGACCCTCCCTATAGCATGAGATGTGACATCCAAGTCCTTCCCATTCCAATCCTGAGACCCTTCCTATAACATGAGATGTGATATCCAACTCCTTCCCATTCCAACCTGAGACACTTCCTATAGCATGAGAAGGGATATCTAACTCCTTCCCAATCCAATCCCGAGACCCTTCCGATAGCAGAGATGTGATATCTCAATGCTTATACCAAACCTGAGACCCTTCCTATGGCATGAGATGTGATATCCAACTCCTTGCCATTCAAATCCTGAGATCCTTCCTATAGCATGAGATGTGATATCTCTATGCTTCTAATACCAAACCTGAGACCCTTCCTATAACATGAGATGGGATATCCAACTGCTTCCCATTCCAATCCTGAGACCCTTCCGATAGCAGAGATGTGATATCTCAATGCTTATACCAAACCTGAGAACCTTCCTATGGCCTGAGATGTCATATACAACTCCTTCCCATTCCAATCCTGAGACCCTTCCTTTAGCATGAGATGTGATATCTCAATGCTTATACCAAATCTGAGACCCTTCCTATAGCATGAGATGTGATATCCAATTCCTTCCCATTCCAATCCTGAGACCCTTCCTATAGCATGAGATGTGATATCTCAATGCTTATACCAAACCTGAGAGCCTACCTATAGCATGAGATGTGATATCCAAGTCCATCCCATTCCAATCGTTAGACCTTTCCTACAGCATGCGATGTGATATCTCAATGATTCTAATACCAAACCAGAGACTCTTCCTATAACATGAGATGGGATATCCAACTCCTTCCCATTCCAATCCTGAGCCGCTTCCGATAGCAGAGATGTGATATCTCAATGCTTATACCAAACCTGAGAACCTTCCTATAACATGAGATGTGATATCCAACTCCTTCCCGTTCCAAACCTGAGACACTAACTATAGCATATGTGATATCCAACTCCTTCCCATTCCAAACATGAGACCCTTCCTATAGCAAGAAAGTAATATCCAACTCCTACCCATTCCAATCCTGAGACCCTTCCTATAGCAAGAGATGTGATATCTAAATCCTTCCCATTCCAATCCTGAGACCCTTCCTATAACATGAGATGTGATATCCAACTCCTTCCCATTCCAACCTGAGACACTTCCTATAGCATGAGAAGGGATATCCAACTCCTTCCCAATCCAATCCTGAGACCCTTCCGATAGCAGAGATGTGATATCTCAATGCTTATACCAAACCTGAGACCCTTCCTATGGCATGAGATGTGATATCCAACTCCTTCCCAATCCAATCCTGAGACTCTTCCGATAGCAGAGACGTGATATCTCAATGCTTCTACCAAACCTGAGACCCTTCCTTTAGCATGAGATGTGATATCCAAATTCTTCACATTCCAATCCTGAGACCCTTCCTATAGCATGAGATGTGATATCTCAATGCTTCTAATACCAAACCTGAGATCCTTCCTATAACATGAGATGTGATATCCAATTCCTTCCCATTCCAAACCTGAGACCCTTCCTATTGGATGAGATGTGATATCCAACTCCTTCCCATTCCAACCCTGAGACCCTTCCTATAGCATGAGATGTGATGTCTCAATGCTTCTAATACCAAACCTGAGATCCTTCCTATAACATGAGATGTGATATCCAACTCCTTCCATTCCAATCCTGAGACCCGTCCTATAGCATGAGATGTGATATCTCAATGCTTATACCAAACCTGAGACCCTTCCTATAGCATGAGATGTGATATCCAACTGCTTCCCATTCCAATCCTGAGACCCTTCCTATAGCATGAGATGTGATATCTCAATGCTTCTAATACCAAACCTGAGATCCTTCCTCTAACATGAAATGTGATATCCAACTCCTTCCCTTTCCAAACCTAAGAGCCTATCTATACCATGAGATGTGATATCCAAGTCCTTCCCATTCCAACCCTTAGACCCTTCCTACAGCATGCAATATGATATCTCAATGATTCTAATAACAAACCTGAGACCCGTCCTATAACATGAGATGGGATATCCAACTCCTTCCCATTCCAATCCTGAGACACTTCCGATAGCAGAGATGTGATATCTCAATGCTTATACCAAACCTGAGACCCTTCCTATAACATGAGATGTGATATCCAAATCCTTCCCGTTCCAAACCTGAGACCCTTCCTTTAGCATGAGATGTGATATCCAGCACCTTCCCATTCCAATCCTGAGACACTTCCTATAGCATGAGATGTGATATCTCAATGCTTCTAATATCAAAACTGAGACCCTCCCTATAGCATGAAATGTGATATCTAAGTCCTTCCCATTCCAATCCTGAGACCCTCCCTATAGCATGAGATGTGATATCCAACTCCTTCCCATTCCAATCCTGAGACCCTTCCTATAGCATGAGATATGATATCTCAATACTTCTAATACCAAACGTGAGATCCTTCCGATAACATGAGATGTGATATCCAAATCCTTCCCCTTCCAATCCTGAGACCCTCCCTTTAGCATGAGATGTGATATCCAACTCCTTCCTATTCCAATCCTGAGACTCTTCTGATAGCATGAGATGTGATATCTCAATGCTTCTAATACCAAACCTGAGATCCTTCCGATAGCATGAGATGTGATATCTCAATGCTTCTAATACCAAACCTGAGATCCTTCCTATAACATGAGATGTGATATCCAAATCCTTCCCCTTCCAAACCTGAGACCCTCCCTTTAGCATGAGATGTGATATCCAACTGCTTCCCATTCCAATCCTGAGACCCTTCCTATAGCATGAGATGTGATATCTCAATGCTTCTAATACCAAACCTGAGATCCTTCCTCTAACATGAAATGTGATATCCAACTCCTTCCCTTTCCAAACCTAAGAGCCTATCTATACCATGAGATGTGATATCCAAGTTCTTCCCATTCCAACCCTTAGACCCTTCCTACAGCATGCAATATGATATCTCAATGATTCTAATAACAAACCTGAGACCCGTCCTATAACATGAGATGGGATATCCAACTCCTTCCCATTCCAATCCTGAGACACTTCCGATAGCAGAGATGTGATATCTCAATGCTTATACCAAACCTGAGACCCTTCCTATAACATGAGATGTGATATCCAAATCCTTCCCGTTCCAAACCTGAGACCCTTCCTTTAGCATGAGATGTGATATCCAGCACCTTCCCATTCCAATCCTGAGACACTTCCTATAGCATGAGATGTGATATCTCAATGCTTCTAATATCAAAACTGAGACCCTCCCTATAGCATGATATGTGATATCTATGTCCTTCCCATTCCAATCCTGAGACCCTCCCTATAGCATGAGATGTGATATCCAACTCCTTCCCATTCCAATCCTGAGACCCTTCCTATAGCATGAGATATGATATCTCAATACTTCTAATACCAAACGTGAGATCCTTCCGATAACATGAGATGTGATATCCAAATCCTTCCCCTTCCAATCCTGAGACCCTCCCTTTAGCATGAGATGTGATATCCAACTCCTTCCTATTCCAATCCTCAGACTCTTCTGATAGCATGAGATGTGATATCTCAATGCTTCTAATACCAAACCTGAGATCCTTCCGATAGCATGAGATGTGATATCTCAATGCTTCTAATACCAAACCTGAGATCCTTCCTATAACATGAGATGTGATATCCAACTCCTTCCTATTCCAATCCTGAGACTCTTCTGATAGCATGAGATGTGATATCTCAATGCTTCTAATACCAAACCTGAGATCCTTCCGATAGCATGAGATGTGATATCTCAATGCTTCTAATACCAAACCTGAGATCCTTCCTATAACATGAGATGTGATATCCAAATCCTTCCCCTTCCAAACCTGAGACCCTCCCTTTAGCATGAGATGTGATATCCAACTCCTTCCCATTCCATTCCTGAGACCCTTCTGATAGCATGAGATGTGATATCTCAATGCCTCTAATACCAAACCTGAGATCCTACCTCTAACATGAAATGTGATATCCAACTCTTTCCCCTTCCAAACCTGAGAGCCTTCCTATAGCATGAGATGTGATATCCAAGTCCTTCCCATTCCAATCCTGAGACCCTTCCTATAGCTTGAGATGTGATGTCCAACTCCTTCCCATTCCAATTCTGAGACCCTTCCTATACTATGAGACTTGATATCTCAATGCTTCTAATACAAACGTGAGACCCGTAATATAACATGAGATGTGATATCCAAATCCTTCCCCTTCCAAACCTTAGACCCTTCCTTTATCATGAGATGTGATATCCAACTCCTTCCCATTCCAATCCTGAGACCCTTCCGATATCATGAGATGTGATATCTCAAAGCTTCTAATATCAAACTTGAGACCTTCCCTATAGCATGAGATGTGATATCCAAGTCCTTCCCATTCCAATCCTGAGACCCTTCCTATAGCATGAGATGTGATATCTCAATGCTTATACCAAACCTGAGATCCTTCCTATAACATGAGATGTGATATCCAACTCCTTCCCATTCCAATCCTGAGACACTTCCTATAGCATGAGATACGATATCTCACTGCTTATACCAAACCTGAGACCCTTCCCATAGCATGAGATGTGATATCCAACTCCTTCCCATTCCAATCCTCAGACCCTTCCTATAGCATGAGATGTGATATCTCAATGCTTCTAATATCAAACTTGAGACCCTACCTATAGCATGAGATGTGATAGCCAAGTCCTTCCCATTACAATCCTGAGACACTTCCTATAACATGAGATGTGATATCCAACTCCTTCCCATTCCAATCCTGAGACCCTTCCTATAGCATGAGATATGATATCTCAATACTTCTAATACCAAACGTGAGATCCTTCCGATAACATGAGATGTGATATCCAAATCCTTCCCCTTCCAAACCTGAGACCCTCCCTTTAGCATGAGATGTGATATCCAACTCCTTCCCATTCCAATCCTGAGACCCTTCTGATAGCATGAGATGTGATATCTCAATGCTTCTAATACCAAACCTGAGATCCTTCCTATAACATGAGATGTGATATCCAAATCCTTTCCCTTCCAAACCTGAGACCCTCCCTTTAGCATGAGATGTGATATCCAACTCCTTCCCATTCCATTCCCGAGACCCTTCTGATAGCATGAGATGTGATATCTCAATGCCTCTAATACCAAACCTGAGATCCTACCTCTAACATGAAATGTGATATCCAACTCTTTCCCCTTCCAAACCTGAGAGCCTTCCTATAGCATGAGATGTGATATCCAAGTCCTTCCCATTCCAATCCTGAGACCCTTCCTATAGCTTGAGATGTGATATCCAACTCCTTCCCATTCCAATTCTGAGACCCTTCCTATACTCTGAGACTTGTTATTTCAATGCTTCTAATACCAAACCTGAGACCCGTAATATAACATGAGATGTGATATCCAAATCCTTCCCCTTCCAAACCTTAGACCCTTCCTTTATCATGAGATGTGATATCCAACTCCTTCCCATTCCAATCCTGAGACCCTTCCGATATCATGAGATGTGATATCTCAAAGCTTCTAATATCAAACTTGAGACCCTCCCTATAGCATGAGATGTGATATCCAAGTCCTTCCCATTCCAATCCTGAGACCCTTCCTATAGCATGAGATGTGATATCTCAGTGCTTCTAATACCAAACCTGAGACCCTTCCTATTACATGAGATGGGAATATCCAACTCCTTCCCATTCCAATCCTGAGACCCTTCCGATAGCAGAGATGTGATATCTCAATGCTTCTACCAAACCTGAGACCCTTCCTTTAGCATGAGATATGATATCCAAATCCTTCACATTCCAATCCTGAGACCCTTCCTATAGCATGAGATGTGATATCTCAATGCTTCTAATACCAAACCTGAGATCCTTCCTATAACATGAGATGTGATATCCAATTCCTTCCCATTCCAAACCTGAGACCCTTCCTATTGGATGAGTTGTGATATCCAACTCCTTCCCATTCCAACCCTGAGACCCTTCCTATAGCATGAGATGTGATGTCTCAATGATTCTAATACCAAACCTGAGATCCTTCCTATAACATGAGATGTGATATCCAACTCCTTCCATTCCAATCCTGAGACCCGTCCTATAGCATGAGATGTGATATCTCAATGCTTATACCAAACCTGAGACCCTACCTATAGCATGAGATGTGATATCCAACTACTTCCCATTCCAATCCTGAGACCCTTCCTATAGCATGAGATGTGATATCTCAGTGCTTCTAATACCAAACCTGAGATCCTTCCTCTAACATGAAATGTGATATCCAACTCCTTCCCTTTCCAAACCTAAGAGCCTATCTATAGCATGAGATGTGATATCCAACTCCTTCCCATTCCATTCCCGAGACCCTTCTGATAGCATGAGATGTGATATCTCAATGCCTCTAATACCAAACCTGAGATCCTACCTCTAACATGAAATGTGATATCCAACTCTTTCCCCTTCCAAACCTGAGAGCCTTCCTATAGCATGAGATGTGATATCCAAGTCCTTCCCATTCCAATCCTGAGACCCTTCCTATAGCTTGAGATGTGATATCCAACTCCTTCCCATTCCAATTCTGAGACCCTTCCTATACTCTGAGACTTGATATCTAAATGCTTCTAATACCAAACCTGAGACCCGTAATATAACATGAGATGTGATATCCAAATCCTTCCCCTTCCAAACCTTAGACCCTTCCTTTATCATGAGATGTGATATCCAACTCCTTCCCATTCCAATCCTGAGACCCTTCCGATATCATGAGATGTGATATCTCAAAGCTTCTAATATCAAACTTGAGACCCTCCCTATAGCATGAGATGTGATATCCAAGTCCTTCCCATTCCAATCCTGAGACCCTTCCTATAGCATGAGATGTGATATCTCAGTGCTTCTAATACCAAACCTGAGACCCTTCCTATTACATGAGATGGGAATATCCAACTCCTTCCCATTCCAATCCTGAGACCCTTCCGATAGCAGAGATGTGATATCTCAATGCTTATACCAAACCTGAGACCCTTCGTATGGCATGAGATGTGATATCCAACTCCTTGCCATTCAAATCCTGAGACCCTTCCTATAGCATGAGAAGGGATATCCAACTCCTTCCCAATCCAATCCTGAGACCCTTCCGATAGCAGAGACGTGATATCTCAATGCTTCTACCAAACCTGAGACCCTTCCTTTAGCATGAGATATGATATCCAAATCCTTCACATTCCAATCCTGAGACCCTTCCTATAGCATGAGATGTGATATCTCAATGCTTCTAATACCAAACCTGAGATCCTTCCTATAACATGAGATGTGATATCCAATTCCTTCCCATTCCAAACCTGAGACCCTTCCTATTGGATGAGTTGTGATATCCAACTCCTTCCCATTCCAACCCTGAGACCCTTCCTATAGCATGAGATGTGATGTCTCAATGATTCTAATACCAAACCTGAGATCCTTCCTATAACATGAGATGTGATATCCAACTCCTTCCATTCCAATCCTGAGACCCGTCCTATAGCATGAGATGTGATATCTCAATGCTTATACCAAACCTGAGACCCTACCTATAGCATGAGATGTGATATCCAACTACTTCCCATTCCAATCCTGAGACCCTTCCTATAGCATGAGATGTGATATCTCAGTGCTTCTAATACCAAACCTGAGATCCTTCCTCTAACATGAAATGTGATATCCAACTCCTTCCCTTTCCAAACCTAAGAGCCTATCTATAGCATGAGATGTGATATCCAGGTCCTTCCTATTCCAATCCTTAGACCCTTCCTACAGCATGCAATATGATATCTCAATGATTCTAATAACAAACCTGAGACCCGTCCTATAGCATGAGATATGATATCCAAGTCCTTCCCATTCCAATCCTGAGACCCTTCCTATAACATGAAATGTGATATCCAACTCCTTCCCATTCCAACCTGAGACCCTTCCTATAGCATGAGATGGGATATCCAACTTCTTCAAAATCCAATACTGATACCCTTCCGATAGCATGAGATGTGATATCGCAATGCTTCTACCAAACCTGAGACCCATACTATGGCATGAGATGTGATATCAAACTCCTTCCCATTCCAATCCTGAGACCCTTCCTATAGCTTGAGGTGTGATATCCAACTCCTTCCCATTCCAATTCTGAGACCCTTCTTATACCATGAGACTTGATATCTCAATGCTTCTAATACCAAACCTGAGACCCGTCCTATAACATGAGATGTGATATCCAAATCCTTCCCCTTCCAAACCTTAGACCCTTCCTTTATCATGAGATGTGATATCCAACTCCTTCCCATTCCAATCCTGAGACCCTTCCGATATCATGAGATTTGTTATCTCAATGCTTCTAATATCAAACTTGAGACCCTCCCTATAGCATGAGATGTGACATCCAAGTCCTTCCCATTCCAATCCTGAGACCCTTCCTATAGCATGAGATGTGATATCTCTATGCTTCTAATACCAAACCTGAGATCCTTCCTATAACATGAGATGGGATATCCAACTCCTTCCCATTCCAATCCTGAGACCTTTCCGATAGCAGAGATGTGATATCTCAATGCTTATACCAAACCTGAGAACCTTCCTATGGCCTGAGATGTCATATACAACTCCTTCCCATTCCAATCCTGAGACCCTTCCTTTAGCATGATATGTGATATCTCAATGCTTATACCAAATCTGAGACCCTTCCTATAGCATGAGATGTGATATCCAATTCCTTCCCATTCCAATCCTGAGACCCTTCCTATAGCATGAGATGTGATATCTCAATGCTTATACCAAACCTGAGAGCCTACCTATAGCATGAGATGTGATATCCAAGTCCATCCCATTCCAATCCTTAGACCCTTCCTACAACATGCAATGTGATATCTCAATTATTCTAATACCAAACCAGAGACTCTTCCTATAACATGAGATGGGATATCCAACTCCTTCCCATTCCAATCCTGAGCCGCTTCCGATAGCAGAGATGTGATATCTCAATGCTTATACCAAACCTGAGACCCTTCCTATAACATGAGATGTGATATCCAACTCCTTCCCGTTCCAAACCTGAGACACTAACTATAGCATATGTGATATCCAACTCCTTCCCATTCCAAACATGAGACCCTTCCTATAGCAAGAAAGTAATATCCAACTCCTTCCCATTCCAATCCTGAGACCCTTCCTATAACATGAGATGTGATATCCAACTCCTTCCAATTCCAACCTGAGACACTTCCTATAGCATGAGAAGGGATATCCAACTCATTCCCAATCCAATCCTGAGACCCTTCCGATAGCAGAGATGTGATATCTCAATGCTTATACCAAACCTGAGACCCTTCCTATGGCATGAGATGTGATATCCAACTCCTTGCCATTCAAATCCTGAGACCCTTCCTATAGCATGAGAAGGGATATCCAACTCCTTCCCAATCCAATCCTGAGACCCTTCCGATAGCAGCGACGTGATATCTCAATGCTTCTACCAAACCTGAGACCCTTCCTTTAGCATGAGATGTGATATCCAAATCCTTCACATTCCAATCCTGAGACCCTTCCTATAGCATGAGATGTGATATCTCAATGCTTCTAATACCAAACCTGAGATCCTTCCTATAACATGAGATCTGATATCCAACTCCTTCCATTCCAATCCTGAGACCCTTCCTATAGCATGAGATGTGATATCTCAATGCTTATACCAAACCTGAGACCCTTCCTATAGCATGAGATGTGATATCCAACTCCTTCCCATTCCAATCCTGAGACCCTTCCTATAGCATGAGATGTGATATCTCAATGCTTCTAATACCAAACCTGAGATCCTTCCTCTAACATGAAATGTGAGATCCAACTCCTTCCCTTTCCAAACCTAAGAGCCTATCTATAGCATGAGATGTGATATCCAAGTCCTTCACATTCCAACCCTTAGACCCTTCCTACAGCATGCAATATGATATCTCAATGATTCCAATAACAAACCTGAGACCCGTCCTATAACATGAGATGGGATATCCAACTCCTTCCTATTCCAATCCTGAGACTCTTCTGATAGCATGAGATGTGATATCTCAATGCTTCTAATACCAAACCTGAGATCCTTCTGATAGCATGAGATGTGATATCTCAATGCTTCTAATACCAAACCTGAGATCCTTCCTATAACATGAGATGTGATATCCAAATCCTTCCCCTTCCAAACCTGAGACCCTCCCTTTAGCATGAGATGTGATATCCAACTGCTTCCCATTCCAATCCTGAGACCCTTCCTATAGCATGAGATGTGATATCTCAATGCTTCTAATACCAAACCTGAGATCCTTCCTCTAACATGAAATGTGATATCCAACTCCTTCCCTTTCCAAACCTAAGAGCCTATCTATACCATGAGATGTGATATCCAAGTCCTTCCCATTCCAACCCTTAGACCCTTCCTACAGCATGCAATATGATATCTCAATGATTCTAATAACAAACCTGAGACCCGTCCTATAACATGAGATGGGATATCCAACTCCTTCCCATTCCAATCCTGAGACACTTCCGATAGCAGAGATGTGATATCTCAATGCTTATACCAAACCTGAGACCCTTCCTATAACATGAGATGTGATATCCAAACCCTTCCCGTTCCAAACCTGAGACCCTTCCTTTAGCATGAGATGTGATATCCAGCACCTTCCCATTCCAATCCTGAGACACTTCCTATAGCATGAGATGTGATATCTCAATGCTTCTAATATCAAAACTGAGACCCTCCCTATAGCATGATATGTGATATCTAAGTCCTTCCCATTCCAATCCTGAGACCCTTCCTATAGCATGAGATATGATATCACAATACTTCTAATACCAAACGTGAGATCCTTCCGATAACATGAGATGTGATATCCAAATCCTTCCCCTTCCAATCCTGAGACCCTCCCTTTAGCATGAGATGTGATATCCAACTCCTTCCTATTCCAATCCTGAGACTCTTCTGATAGCATGAGATGTGATATCTCAATGCTTCTAATACCAAACCTGAGATCCTTCCGATAGCATGAGATGTGATATCTCAATGCTTCTAATACCAAACCTGAGATCCTTCCTATAACATGAGATGTGATATCCAACTCCTTCCATTCCAATCCTGAGACCCGTCCTATAGCATGAGATGTGATATCTCAATGCTTATACCAAACCTGAGACCCTACCTATAGCATGAGATGTGATATCCAACTACTTCCCATTCCAATCCTGAGACCCTTCCTATAGCATGAGATGTGATATCTCAGTGCTTCTAATACCAAACCTGAGATCCTTCCTCTAACATGAAATGTGATATCCAACTCCTTCCCTTTCCAAACCTAAGAGCCTATCTATAGCATGAGATGTGATATCCAACTCCTTCCCATTCCATTCCCGAGACCCTTCTGATAGCATGAGATGTGATATCTCAATGCCTCTAATACCAAACCTGAGATCCTACCTCTAACATGAAATGTGATATCCAACTCTTTCCCCTTCCAAACCTGAGAGCCTTCCTATAGCATGAGATGTGATATCCAAGTCCTTCCCATTCCAATCCTGAGACCCTTCCTATAGCTTGAGATGTGATATCCAACTCCTTCCCATTCCAATTCTGAGACCCTTCCTATACTCTGAGACTTGATATCTAAATGCTTCTAATACCAAACCTGAGACCCGTAATATAACATGAGATGTGATATCCAAATCCTTCCCCTTCCAAACCTTAGACCCTTCCTTTATCATGAGATGTGATATCCAACTCCTTCCCATTCCAATCCTGAGACCCTTCCGATATCATGAGATGTGATATCTCAAAGCTTCTAATATCAAACTTGAGACCCTCCCTATAGCATGAGATGTGATATCCAAGTCCTTCCCATTCCAATCCTGAGACCCTTCCTATAGCATGAGATGTGATATCTCAGTGCTTCTAATACCAAACCTGAGACCCTTCCTATTACATGAGATGGGAATATCCAACTCCTTCCCATTCCAATCCTGAGACCCTTCCGATAGCAGAGATGTGATATCTCAATGCTTATACCAAACCTGAGACCCTTCGTATGGCATGAGATGTGATATCCAACTCCTTGCCATTCAAATCCTGAGACCCTTCCTATAGCATGAGAAGGGATATCCAACTCCTTCCCAATCCAATCCTGAGACCCTTCCGATAGCAGAGACGTGATATCTCAATGCTTCTACCAAACCTGAGACCCTTCCTTTAGCATGAGATATGATATCCAAATCCTTCACATTCCAATCCTGAGACCCTTCCTATAGCATGAGATGTGATATCTCAATGCTTCTAATACCAAACCTGAGATCCTTCCTATAACATGAGATGTGATATCCAATTCCTTCCCATTCCAAACCTGAGACCCTTCCTATTGGATGAGTTGTGATATCCAACTCCTTCCCATTCCAACCCTGAGACCCTTCCTATAGCATGAGATGTGATGTCTCAATGATTCTAATACCAAACCTGAGATCCTTCCTATAACATGAGATGTGATATCCAACTCCTTCCATTCCAATCCTGAGACCCGTCCTATAGCATGAGATGTGATATCTCAATGCTTATACCAAACCTGAGACCCTACCTATAGCATGAGATGTGATATCCAACTACTTCCCATTCCAATCCTGAGACCCTTCCTATAGCATGAGATGTGATATCTCAGTGCTTCTAATACCAAACCTGAGATCCTTCCTCTAACATGAAATGTGATATCCAACTCCTTCCCTTTCCAAACCTAAGAGCCTATCTATAGCATGAGATGTGATATCCAGGTCCTTCCTATTCCAATCCTTAGACCCTTCCTACAGCATGCAATATGATATCTCAATGATTCTAATAACAAACCTGAGACCCGTCCTATAGCATGAGATATGATATCCAAGTCCTTCCCATTCCAATCCTGAGACCCTTCCTATAACATGAAATGTGATATCCAACTCCTTCCCATTCCAACCTGAGACCCTTCCTATAGCATGAGATGTGATATCTCAAAGCTTCTAATATCAAACTTGAGACCTTCCCTATAGCATGAGATGTGATATCCAAGTCCTTCCCATTCCAATCCTGAGACCCTTCCTATAGCATGAGATGTGATATCTCAATGCTTATACCAAACCTGAGATCCTTCCTATAACATGAGATGTGATATCCAACTCCTTCCCATTCCAATCCTGAGACACTTCCTATAGCATGAGATACGATATCTCACTGCTTATACCAAACCTGAGACCCTTCCCATAGCATGAGATGTGATATCCAACTCCTTCCCATTCCAATCCTCAGACCCTTCCTATAGCATGAGATGTGATATCTCAATGCTTCTAATATCAAACTTGAGACCCTACCTATAGCATGAGATGTGATAGCCAAGTCCTTCCCATTACAATCCTGAGACACTTCCTATAACATGAGATGTGATATCCAACTCCTTCCCATTCCAATCCTGAGACCCTTCCTATAGCATGAGATATGATATCTCAATACTTCTAATACCAAACGTGAGATCCTTCCGATAACATGAGATGTGATATCCAAATCCTTCCCCTTCCAAACCTGAGACCCTCCCTTTAGCATGAGATGTGATATCCAACTCCTTCCCATTCCAATCCTGAGACCCTTCTGATAGCATGAGATGTGATATCTCAATGCTTCTAATACCAAACCTGAGATCCTTCCTATAACATGAGATGTGATATCCAAATCCTTTCCCTTCCAAACCTGAGACCCTCCCTTTAGCATGAGATGTGATATCCAACTCCTTCCCATTCCATTCCCGAGACCCTTCTGATAGCATGAGATGTGATATCTCAATGCCTCTAATACCAAACCTGAGATCCTACCTCTAACATGAAATGTGATATCCAACTCTTTCCCCTTCCAAACCTGAGAGCCTTCCTATAGCATGAGATGTGATATCCAAGTCCTTCCCATTCCAATCCTGAGACCCTTCCTATAGCTTGAGATGTGATATCCAACTCCTTCCCATTCCAATTCTGAGACCCTTCCTATACTCTGAGACTTGATATCTCAATGCTTCTAATACCAAACCTGAGACCCGTAATATAACATGAGATGTGATATCCAAATCCTTCCCCTTCCAAACCTTAGACCCTTCCTTTATCATGAGATGTGATATCCAACTCCTTCCCATTCCAATCCTGAGACCCTTCCGATATCATGAGATGTGATATCTCAAAGCTTCTAATATCAAACTTGAGACCCTCCCTATAGCATGAGATGTGATATCCAAGTCCTTCCCATTCCAATCCTGAGACCCTTCCTATAGCATGAGATGTGATATCTCAGTGCTTCTAATACCAAACCTGAGACCCTTCCTATTACATGAGATGGGAATATCCAACTCCTTCCCATTCCAATCCTGAGACCCTTCCGATAGCAGAGATGTGATATCTCAATGCTTATACCAAACCTGAGACCCTTCGTATGGCATGAGATGTGATATCCAACTCCTTGCCATTCAAATCCTGAGACCCTTCCTATAGCATGAGAAGGGATATCCAACTCCTTCCCAATCCAATCCTGAGACCCTTCCGATAGCAGAGACGTGATATCTCAATGCTTCTACCAAACCTGAGACCCTTCCTTTAGCATGAGATATGATATCCAAATCCTTCACATTCCAATCCTGAGACCCTTCCTATAGCATGAGATGTGATATCTCAATGCTTCTAATACCAAACCTGAGATCCTTCCTATAACATGAGATGTGATATCCAATTCCTTCCCATTCCAAACCTGAGACCCTTCCTATTGGATGAGTTGTGATATCCAACTCCTTCCCATTCCAACCCTGAGACCCTTCCTATAGCATGAGATGTGATGTCTCAATGATTCTAATACCAAACCTGAGATCCTTCCTATAACATGAGATGTGATATCCAACTCCTTCCATTCCAATCCTGAGACCCGTCCTATAGCATGAGATGTGATATCTCAATGCTTATACCAAACCTGAGACCCTACCTATAGCATGAGATGTGATATCCAACTACTTCCCATTCCAATCCTGAGACCCTTCCTATAGCATGAGATGTGATATCTCAGTGCTTCTAATACCAAACCTGAGATCCTTCCTCTAACATGAAATGTGATATCCAACTCCTTCCCTTTCCAAACCTAAAAGCCTATCTATAGCATGAGATGTGATATCCAACTCCTTCCCATTCCATTCCCGAGACCCTTCTGATAGCATGAGATGTGATATCTCAATGCCTCTAATACCAAACCTGAGATCCTACCTCTAACATGAAATGTGATATCCAACTCTTTCCCCTTCCAAACCTGAGAGCCTTCCTATAGCATGAGATGTGATATCCAAGTCCTTCCCATTCCAATCCTGAGACCCTTCCTATAGCTTGAGATGTGATATCCAACTCCTTCCCATTCCAATTCTGAGACCCTTCCTATACTCTGAGACTTGATATCTAAATGCTTCTAATACCAAACCTGAGACCCGTAATATAACATGAGATGTGATATCCAAATCCTTCCCCTTCCAAACCTTAGACCCTTCCTTTATCATGAGATGTGATATTCAACTCCTTCCCATTCCAATCCTGAGACCCTTCCGATATCATGAGATGTGATATCTCAAAGCTTCTAATATCAAACTTGAGACCCTCCCTATAGCATGAGATGTGATATCCAAGTCCTTCCCATTCCAATCCTGAGACCCTTCCTATAGCATGAGATGTGATATCTCAGTGCTTCTAATACCAAACCTGAGACCCTTCCTATTACATGAGATGGGAATATCCAACTCCTTCCCATTCCAATCCTGAGACCCTTCCGATAGCAGAGATGTGATATCTCAATGCTTATACCAAACCTGAGACCCTTCGTATGGCATGAGATGTGATATCCAACTCCTTGCCATTCAAATCCTGAGACCCTTCCTATAGCATGAGAAGGGATATCCAACTCCTTCCCAATCCAATCCTGAGACCCTTCCGATAGCAGAGACGTGATATCTCAATGCTTCTACCAAACCTGAGACCCTTCCTTTAGCATGAGATATGATATCCAAATCCTTCACATTCCAATCCTGAGACCCTTCCTATAGCATGAGATGTGATATCTCAATGCTTCTAATACCAAACCTGAGATCCTTCCTATAACATGAGATGTGATATCCAATTCCTTCCCATTCCAAACCTGAGACCCTTCCTATTGGATGAGTTGTGATATCCAACTCCTTCCCATTCCAACCCTGAGACCCTTCCTATAGCATGAGATGTGATGTCTCAATGATTCTAATACCAAACCTGAGATCCTTCCTATAACATGAGATGTGATATCCAACTCCTTCCATTCCAATCCTGAGACCCGTCCTATAGCATGAGATGTGATATCTCAATGCTTATACCAAACCTGAGACCCTACCTATAGCATGAGATGTGATATCCAACTACTTCCCATTCCAATCCTGAGACCCTTCCTATAGCATGAGATGTGATATCTCAGTGCTTCTAATACCAAACCTGAGATCCTTCCTCTAACATGAAATGTGATATCCAACTCCTTCCCTTTCCAAACCTAAGAGCCTATCTATAGCATGAGATGTGATATCCAGGTCCTTCCTATTCCAATCCTTAGACCCTTCCTACATCATGCAATATGATATCTCAATGATTCTAATAACAAACCTGAGACCCGTCCTATAGCATGAGATATGATATCCAAGTCCTTCCCATTCCAATCCTGAGACCCTTCCTATAACATGAAATGTGATATCCAACTCCTTCCCATTCCAACCTGAGACCCTTCCTATAGCATGAGATGGGATATCCAACTTCTTCAAAATCCAATACTGATACCCTTCCGATAGCATGAGATGTGATATCGCAATGCTTCTACCAAACCTGAGACCCATACTATGGCATGAGATGTGATATCAAACTCCTTCCCATTCCAATCCTGAGACCCTTCCTATAGCTTGAGGTGTGATATCCAACTCCTTCCCATTCCAATTCTGAGACCCTTCTTATACCATGAGACTTGATATCTCAATGCTTCTAATACCAAACCTGAGACCCGTCCTATAACATGAGATGTGATATCCAAATCCTTCCCCTTCCAAACCTTAGACCCTTCCTTTATCATGAGATGTGATATCCAACTCCTTCCCATTCCAATCCTGAGACCCTTCCGATATCATGAGATTTGTTATCTCAATGCTTCTAATATCAAACTTGAGACCCTCCCTATAGCATGAGATGTGACATCCAAGTCCTTCCCATTCCAATCCTGAGACCCTTCCTATAGCATGAGATGTGATATCTCTATGCTTCTAATACCAAACCTGAGATCCTTCCTATAACATGAGATGGGATATCCAACTCCTTCCCATTCCAATCCTGAGACCTTTCCGATAGCAGAGATGTGATATCTCAATGCTTATACCAAACCTGAGAACCTTCCTATGGCCTGAGATGTCATATACAACTCCTTCCCATTCCAATCCTGAGACCCTTCCTTTAGCATGATATGTGATATCTCAATGCTTATACCAAATCTGAGACCCTTCCTATAGCATGAGATGTGATATCCAATTCCTTCCCATTCCAATCCTGAGACCCTTCCTATAGCATGAGATGTGATATCTCAATGCTTATACCAAACCTGAGAGCCTACCTATAGCATGAGATGTGATATCCAAGTCCATCCCATTCCAATCCTTAGACCCTTCCTACAACATGCAATGTGATATCTCAATTATTCTAATACCAAACCAGAGACTCTTCCTATAACATGAGATGGGATATCCAACTCCTTCCCATTCCAATCCTGAGCCGCTTCCGATAGCAGAGATGTGATATCTCAATGCTTATACCAAACCTGAGACCCTTCCTATAACATGAGATGTGATATCCAACTCCTTCCCGTTCCAAACCTGAGACACTAACTATAGCATATGTGATATCCAACTCCTTCCCATTCCAAACATGAGACCCTTCCTATAGCAAGAAAGTAATATCCAACTCCTTCCCATTCCAATCCTGAGACCCTTCCTTTAACATGAGATGTGATATCCAACTCCTTCCAATTCCAACCTGAGACACTTCCTATAGCATGAGAAGGGATATCCAACTCATTCCCAATCCAATCCTGAGACCCTTCCGATAGCAGAGATGTGATATCTCAATGCTTATACCAAACCTGAGACCCTTCCTATGGCATGAGATGTGATATCCAACTCCTTGCCATTCAAATCCTGAGACCCTTCCTATAGCATGAGAAGGGATATCCAACTCCTTCCCAATCCAATCCTGAGACCCTTCCGATAGCAGCGACGTGATATCTCAATGCTTCTACCAAACCTGAGACCCTTCCTTTAGCATGAGATGTGATATCCAAATCCTTCACATTCCAATCCTGAGACCCTTCCTATAGCATGAGATGTGATATCTCAATGCTTCTAATACCAAACCTGAGATCCTTCCTATAACATGAGATCTGATATCCAACTCCTTCCATTCCAATCCTGAGACCCTTCCTATAGCATGAGATGTGATATCTCAATGCTTATACCAAACCTGAGACCCTTCCTATAGCATGAGATGTGATATCCAACTCCTTCCCATTCCAATCCTGAGACCCTTCCTATAGCATGAGATGTGATATCTCAATGCTTCTAATACCAAACCTGAGATCCTTCCTCTAACATGAAATGTGAGATCCAACTCCTTCCCTTTCCAAACCTAAGAGCCTATCTATAGCATGAGATGTGATATCCAAGTCCTTCACATTCCAACCCTTAGACCCTTCCTACAGCATGCAATATGATATCTCAATGATTCCAATAACAAACCTGAGACCCGTCCTATAACATGAGATGGGATATCCAACTCCTTCCTATTCCAATCCTGAGACTCTTCTGATAGCATGAGATGTGATATCTCAATGCTTCTAATACCAAACCTGAGATCCTTCTGATAGCATGAGATGTGATATCTCAATGCTTCTAATACCAAACCTGAGATCCTTCCTATAACATGAGATGTGATATCCAAATCCTTCCCCTTCCAAACCTGAGACCCTCCCTTTAGCATGAGATGTGATATCCAACTGCTTCCCATTCCAATCCTGAGACCCTTCCTATAGCATGAGATGTGATATCTCAATGCTTCTAATACCAAACCTGAGATCCTTCCTCTAACATGAAATGTGATATCCAACTCCTTCCCTTTCCAAACCTAAGAGCCTATCTATACCATGAGATGTGATATCCAAGTCCTTCCCATTCCAACCCTTAGACCCTTCCTACAGCATGCAATATGATATCTCAATGATTCTAATAACAAACCTGAGACCCGTCCTATAACATGAGATGGGATATCCAACTCCTTCCCATTCCAATCCTGAGACACTTCCGATAGCAGAGATGTGATATCTCAATGCTTATACCAAACCTGAGACCCTTCCTATAACATGAGATGTGATATCCAAACCCTTCCCGTTCCAAACCTGAGACCCTTCCTTTAGCATGAGATGTGATATCCAGCACCTTCCCATTCCAATCCTGAGACACTTCCTATAGCATGAGATGTGATATCTCAATGCTTCTAATATCAAAACTGAGACCCTCCCTATAGCATGATATGTGATATCTAAGTCCTTCCCATTCCAATCCTGAGACCCTCCCTATAGCATGAGATGTGATATCCAACTCCTTCCCATTCCAATCCTGAGACCCTTCCTATAGCATGAGATATGATATCACAATACTTCTAATACCAAACGTGAGATCCTTCCGATAACATGAGATGTGATATCCAAATCCTTCCCCTTCCAATCCTGAGACCCTCCCTTTAGCATGAGATGTGATATCCAACTCCTTCCTATTCCAATCCTGAGACTCTTCTGATAGCATGAGATGTGATATCTCAATGCTTCTAATACCAAACCTGAGATCCTTCCGATAGCATGAGATGTGATATCTCAATGCTTCTAATACCAAACCTGAGATCCTTCCTATAACATGAGATGTGATATCCAACTCCTTCCATTCCAATCCTGAGACCCGTCCTATAGCATGAGATGTGATATCTCAATGCTTATACCAAACCTGAGACCCTACCTATAGCATGAGATGTGATATCCAACTACTTCCCATTCCAATCCTGAGACCCTTCCTATAGCATGAGATGTGATATCTCAGTGCTTCTAATACCAAACCTGAGATCCTTCCTCTAACATGAAATGTGATATCCAACTCCTTCCCTTTCCAAACCTAAGAGCCTATCTATAGCATGAGATGTGATATCCAACTCCTTCCCATTCCATTCCCGAGACCCTTCTGATAGCATGAGATGTGATATCTCAATGCCTCTAATACCAAACCTGAGATCCTACCTCTAACATGAAATGTGATATCCAACTCTTTCCCCTTCCAAACCTGAGAGCCTTCCTATAGCATGAGATGTGATATCCAAGTCCTTCCCATTCCAATCCTGAGACCCTTCCTATAGCTTGAGATGTGATATCCAACTCCTTCCCATTCCAATTCTGAGACCCTTCCTATACTCTGAGACTTGATATCTAAATGCTTCTAATACCAAACCTGAGACCCGTAATATAACATGAGATGTGATATCCAAATCCTTCCCCTTCCAAACCTTAGACCCTTCCTTTATCATGAGATGTGATATCCAACTCCTTCCCATTCCAATCCTGAGACCCTTCCGATATCATGAGATGTGATATCTCAAAGCTTCTAATATCAAACTTGAGACCCTCCCTATAGCATGAGATGTGATATCCAAGTCCTTCCCATTCCAATCCTGAGACCCTTCCTATAGCATGAGATGTGATATCTCAGTGCTTCTAATACCAAACCTGAGACCCTTCCTATTACATGAGATGGGAATATCCAACTCCTTCCCATTCCAATCCTGAGACCCTTCCGATAGCAGAGATGTGATATCTCAATGCTTATACCAAACCTGAGACCCTTCGTATGGCATGAGATGTGATATCCAACTCCTAGCCATTCAAATCCTGAGACCCTTCCTATAGCATGAGAAGGGATATCCAACTCCTTCCCAATCCAATCCTGAGACCCTTCCGATAGCAGAGACGTGATATCTCAATGCTTCTACCAAACCTGAGACCCTTCCTTTAGCATGAGATATGATATCCAAATCCTTCACATTCCAATCCTGAGACCCTTCCTATAGCATGAGATGTGATATCTCAATGCTTCTAATACCAAACCTGAGATCCTTCCTATAACATGAGATGTGATATCCAATTCCTTCCCATTCCAAACCTGAGACCCTTCCTATTGGATGAGTTGTGATATCCAACTCCTTCCCATTCCAACCCTGAGACCCTTCCTATAGCATGAGATGTGATGTCTCAATGATTCTAATACCAAACCTGAGATCCTTCCTATAACATGAGATGTGATATCCAACTCCTTCCATTCCAATCCTGAGACCCGTCCTATAGCATGAGATGTGATATCTCAATGCTTATACCAAACCTGAGACCCTACCTATAGCATGAGATGTGATATCCAACTACTTCCCATTCCAATCCTGAGACCCTTCCTATAGCATGAGATGTGATATCTCAGTGCTTCTAATACCAAACCTGAGATCCTTCCTCTAACATGAAATGTGATATCCAACTCCTTCCCTTTCCAAACCTAAGAGCCTATCTATAGCATGAGATGTGATATCCAGGTCCTTCCTATTCCAATCCTTAGACCCTTCCTACAGCATGCAATATGATATCTCAATGATTCTAATAACAAACCTGAGACCCGTCCTATAGCATGAGATATGATATCCAAGTCCTTCCCATTCCAATCCTGAGACCCTTCCTATAACATGAAATGTGATATCCAACTCCTTCCCATTCCAACCTGAGACCCTTCCTATAGCATGAGATGTGATATCTCAAAGCTTCTAATATCAAACTTGAGACCTTCCCTATAGCATGAGATGTGATATCCAAGTCCTTCCCATTCCAATCCTGAGACCCTTCCTATAGCATGAGATGTGATATCTCAATGCTTATACCAAACCTGAGATCCTTCCTATAACATGAGATGTGATATCCAACTCCTTCCCATTCCAATCCTGAGACACTTCCTATAGCATGAGATACGATATCTCACTGCTTATACCAAACCTGAGACCCTTCCCATAGCATGAGATGTGATATCCAACTCCTTCCCATTCCAATCCTCAGACCCTTCCTATAGCATGAGATGTGATATCTCAATGCTTCTAATATCAAACTTGAGACCCTACCTATAGCATGAGATGTGATAGCCAAGTCCTTCCCATTACAATCCTGAGACACTTCCTATAACATGAGATGTGATATCCAACTCCTTCCCATTCCAATCCTGAGACCCTTCCTATAGCATGAGATATGATATCTCAATACTTCTAATACCAAACGTGAGATCCTTCCGATAACATGAGATGTGATATCCAAATCCTTCCCCTTCCAAACCTGAGACCCTCCCTTTAGCATGAGATGTGATATCCAACTCCTTCCCATTCCAATCCTGAGACCCTTCTGATAGCATGAGATGTGATATCTCAATGCTTCTAATACCAAACCTGAGATCCTTCCTATAACATGAGATGTGATATCCAAATCCTTTCCCTTCCAAACCTGAGACCCTCCCTTTAGCATGAGATGTGATATCCAACTCCTTCCCATTCCATTCCCGAGACCCTTCTGATAGCATGAGATGTGATATCTCAATGCCTCTAATACCAAACCTGAGATCCTACCTCTAACATGAAATGTGATATCCAACTCTTTCCCCTTCCAAACCTGAGAGCCTTCCTATAGCATGAGATGTGATATCCAAGTCCTTCCCATTCCAATCCTGAGACCCTTCCTATAGCCTGAGATGTGATATCCAACTCCTTCCCATTCCAATTCTGAGACCCTTCCTATACTCTGAGACTTGATATCTCAATGCTTCTAATACCAAACCTGAGACCCGTAATATAACATGAGATGTGATATCCAAATCCTTCCCCTTCCAAACCTTAGACCCTTCCTTTATCATGAGATGTGATATCCAACTCCTTCCCATTCCAATCCTGAGACCCTTCCGATATCATGAGATGTGATATCTCAAAGCTTCTAATATCAAACTTGAGACCCTCCCTATAGCATGAGATGTGATATCCAAGTCCTTCCCATTCCAATCCTGAGACCCTTCCTATAGCATGAGATGTGATATCTCAGTGCTTCTAATACCAAACCTGAGACCCTTCCTATTACATGAGATGGGAATATCCAACTCCTTCCCATTCCAATCCTGAGACCCTTCCGATAGCAGAGATGTGATATCTCAATGCTTATACCAAACCTGAGACCCTTCGTATGGCATGAGATGTGATATCCAACTCCTTGCCATTCAAATCCTGAGACCCTTCCTATAGCATGAGAAGGGATATCCAACTCCTTCCCAATCCAATCCTGAGACCCTTCCGATAGCAGAGACGTGATATCTCAATGCTTCTACCAAACCTGAGACCCTTCCTTTAGCATGAGATATGATATCCAAATCCTTCACATTCCAATCCTGAGACCCTTCCTATAGCATGAGATGTGATATCTCAATGCTTCTAATACCAAACCTGAGATCCTTCCTATAACATGAGATGTGATATCCAATTCCTTCCCATTCCAAACCTGAGACCCTTCCTATTGGATGAGTTGTGATATCCAACTCCTTCCCATTCCAACCCTGAGACCCTTCCTATAGCATGAGATGTGATGTCTCAATGATTCTAATACCAAACCTGAGATCCTTCCTATAACATGAGATGTGATATCCAACTCCTTCCATTCCAATCCTGAGACCCGTCCTATAGCATGAGATGTGATATCTCAATGCTTATACCAAACCTGAGACCCTACCTATAGCATGAGATGTGATATCCAACTACTTCCCATTCCAATCCTGAGACCCTTCCTATAGCATGAGATGTGATATCTCAGTGCTTCTAATACCAAACCTGAGATCCTTCCTCTAACATGAAATGTGATATCCAACTCCTTCCCTTTCCAAACCTAAGAGCCTATCTATAGCATGAGATGTGATATCCAACTCCTTCCCATTCCATTCCCGAGACCCTTCTGATAGCATGAGATGTGATATCTCAATGCCTCTAATACCAAACCTGAGATCCTACCTCTAACATGAAATGTGATATCCAACTCTTTCCCCTTCCAAACCTGAGAGCCTTCCTATAGCATGAGATGTGATATCCAAGTCCTTCCCATTCCAATCCTGAGACCCTTCCTATAGCTTGAGATGTGATATCCAACTCCTTCCCATTCCAATTCTGAGACCCTTCCTATACTCTGAGACTTGATATCTAAATGCTTCTAATACCAAACCTGAGACCCGTAATATAACATGAGATGTGATATCCAAATCCTTCCCCTTCCAAACCTTAGACCCTTCCTTTATCATGAGATGTGATATCCAACTCCTTCCCATTCCAATCCTGAGACCCTTCCGATATCATGAGATGTGATATCTCAAAGCTTCTAATATCAAACTTGAGACCCTCCCTATAGCATGAGATGTGATATCCAAGTCCTTCCCATTCCAATCCTGAGACCCTTCCTATAGCATGAGATGTGATATCTCAGTGCTTCTAATACCAAACCTGAGACCCTTCCTATTACATGAGATGGGAATATCCAACTCCTTCCCATTCCAATCCTGAGACCCTTCCGATAGCAGAGATGTGATATCTCAATGCTTATACCAAACCTGAGACCCTTCGTATGGCATGAGATGTGATATCCAACTCCTTGCCATTCAAATCCTGAGACCCTTCCTATAGCATGAGAAGGGATATCCAACTCCTTCCCAATCCAATCCTGAGACCCTTCCGATAGCAGAGACGTGATATCTCAATGCTTCTACCAAACCTGAGACCCTTCCTTTAGCATGAGATATGATATCCAAATCCTTCACATTCCAATCCTGAGACCCTTCCTATAGCATGAGATGTGATATCTCAATGCTTCTAATACCAAACCTGAGATCCTTCCTATAACATGAGATGTGATATCCAATTCCTTCCCATTCCAAACCTGAGACCCTTCCTATTGGATGAGTTGTGATATCCAACTCCTTCCCATTCCAACCCTGAGACCCTTCCTATAGCATGAGATGTGATGTCTCAATGATTCTAATACCAAACCTGAGATCCTTCCTATAACATGAGATGTGATATCCAACTCCTTCCATTCCAATCCTGAGACCCGTCCTATAGCATGAGATGTGATATCTCAATGCTTATACCAAACCTGAGACCCTACCTATAGCATGAGATGTGATATCCAACTACTTCCCATTCCAATCCTGAGACCCTTCCTATAGCATGAGATGGGATATCCAACTTCTTCAAAATCCAATACTGATACCCTTCCGATAGCATGAGATGTGATATCGCAATGCTTCTACCAAACCTGAGACCCATACTATGGCATGAGATGTGATATCAAACTCCTTCCCATTCCAATCCTGAGACCCTTCCTATAGCTTGAGGTGTGATATCCAACTCCTTCCCATTCCAATTCTGAGACCCTTCTTATACCATGAGACTTGATATCTCAATGCTTCTAATACCAAACCTGAGACCCGTCCTATAACATGAGATGTGATATCCAAATCCTTCCCCTTCCAAACCTTAGACCCTTCCTTTATCATGAGATGTGATATCCAACTCCTTCCCATTCCAATCCTGAGACCCTTCCGATATCATGAGATTTGTTATCTCAATGCTTCTAATATCAAACTTGAGACCCTCCCTATAGCATGAGATGTGACATCCAAGTCCTTCCCATTCCAATCCTGAGACTCTTCCTATAGCATGAGATGTGATATCTCTATGCTTCTAATACCAAACCTGAGATCCTTCCTATAACATGAGATGGGATATCCAACTCCTTCCCATTCCAATCCTGAGACCTTTCCGATAGCAGAGATGTGATATCTCAATGCTTATACCAAACCTGAGAACCTTCCTATGGCCTGAGATGTCATATACAACTCCTTCCCATTCCAATCCTGAGACCCTTCCTTTAGCATGATATGTGATATCTCAATGCTTATACCAAATCTGAGACCCTTCCTATAGCATGAGATGTGATATCCAATTCCTTCCCATTCCAATCCTGAGACCCTTCCTATAGCATGAGATGTGATATCTCAATGCTTATACCAAACCTGAGAGCCTACCTATAGCATGAGATGTGATATCCAAGTCCATCCCATTCCAATCCTTAGACCCTTCCTACAACATGCAATGTGATATCTCAATTATTCTAATACCAAACCAGAGACTCTTCCTATAACATGAGATGGGATATCCAACTCCTTCCCATTCCAATCCTGAGCCGCTTCCGATAGCAGAGATGTGATATCTCAATGCTTATACCAAACCTGAGACCCTTCCTATAACATGAGATGTGATATCCAACTCCTTCCCGTTCCAAACCTGAGACACTAACTATAGCATATGTGATATCCAACTCCTTCCCATTCCAAACATGAGACCCTTCCTATAGCAAGAAAGTAATATCCAACTCCTTCCCATTCCAATCCTGAGACCCTTCCTATAACATGAGATGTGATATCCAACTCCTTCCAATTCCAACCTGAGACACTTCCTATAGCATGAGAAGGGATATCCAACTCATTCCCAATCCAATCCTGAGACCCTTCCGATAGCAGAGATGTGATATCTCAATGCTTATACCAAACCTGAGACCCTTCCTATGGCATGAGATGTGATATCCAACTCCTTGCCATTCAAATCCTGAGACCCTTCCTATAGCATGAGAAGGGATATCCAACTCCTTCCCAATCCAATCCTGAGACCCTTCCGATAGCAGCGACGTGATATCTCAATGCTTCTACCAAACCTGAGACCCTTCCTTTAGCATGAGATGTGATATCCAAATCCTTCACATTCCAATCCTGAGACCCTTCCTATAGCATGAGATGTGATATCTCAATGCTTCTAATACCAAACCTGAGATCCTTCCTATAACATGAGATCTGATATCCAACTCCTTCCATTCCAATCCTGAGACACTTCCTATAGCATGAGATGTGATATCTTAATGCTTATACCAAACCTGAGACCCTTCCTATAGCATGAGATGTGATATCCAACTCCTTCCCATTCCAATCCTGAGACCCTTCCTATAGCATGAGATGTGATATCTCAATGCTTCTAATACCAAACCTGAGATCCTTCCTCTAACATGAAATGTGAGATCCAACTCCTTCCCTTTCCAAACCTAAGAGCCTATCTATAGCATGAGATGTGATATCCAAGTCCTTCACATTCCAACCCTTAGACCCTTCCTACAGCATGCAATATGATATCTCAATGATTCCAATAACAAACCTGAGACCCGTCCTATAACATGAGATGGGATATCCAACTCCTTCCTATTCCAATCCTGAGACTCTTCTGATAGCATGAGATGTGATATCTCAATGCTTCTAATACCAAACCTGAGATCCTTCTGATAGCATGAGATGTGATATCTCAATGCTTCTAATACCAAACCTGAGATCCTTCCTATAACATGAGATGTGATATCCAAATCCTTCCCCTTCCAAACCTGAGACCCTCCCTTTAGCATGAGATGTGATATCCAACTGCTTCCCATTCCAATCCTGAGACCCTTCCTATAGCATGAGATGTGATATCTCAATGCTTCTAATACCAAACCTGAGATCCTTCCTCTAACATGAAATGTGATATCCAACTCCTTCCCTTTCCAAACCTAAGAGCCTATCTATACCATGAGATGTGATATCCAAGTCCTTCCCATTCCAACCCTTAGACCCTTCCTACAGCATGCAATATGATATCTCAATGATTCTAATAACAAACCTGAGACCCGTCCTATAACATGAGATGGGATATCCAACTCCTTCCCATTCCAATCCTGAGACACTTCCGATAGCAGAGATGTGATATCTCAATGCTTATACCAAACCTGAGACCCTTCCTATAACATGAGATGTGATATCCAAACCCTTCCCGTTCCAAACCTGAGACCCTTCCTTTAGCATGAGATGTGATATCCAGCACCTTCCCATTCCAATCCTGAGACACTTCCTATAGCATGAGATGTGATATCTCAATGCTTCTAATATCAAAACTGAGACCCTCCCTATAGCATGATATGTGATATCTAAGTCCTTCCCATTCCAATCCTGAGACCCTCCCTATAGCATGAGATGTGATATCCAACTCCTTCCCATTCCAATCCTGAGACCCTTCCTATAGCATGAGATATGATATCACAATACTTCTAATACCAAACGTGAGATCCTTCCGATAACATGAGATGTGATATCCAAATCCTTCCCCTTCCAATCCTGAGACCCTCCCTTTAGCATGAGATGTGATATCCAACTCCTTCCTATTCCAATCCTGAGACTCTTCTGATAGCATGAGATGTGATATCTCAATGCTTCTAATACCAAACCTGAGATCCTTCCGATAGCATGAGATGTGATATCTCAATGCTTCTAATACCAAACCTGAGATCCTTCCTATAACATGAGATGTGATATCCAACTCCTTCCATTCCAATCCTGAGACCCGTCCTATAGCATGAGATGTGATATCTCAATGCTTATACCAAACCTGAGACCCTACCTATAGCATGAGATGTGATATCCAACTACTTCCCATTCCAATCCTGAGACCCTTCCTATAGCATGAGATGTGATATCTCAGTGCTTCTAATACCAAACCTGAGATCCTTCCTCTAACATGAAATGTGATATCCAACTCCTTCCCTTTCCAAACCTAAGAGCCTATCTATAGCATGAGATGTGATATCCAACTCCTTCCCATTCCATTCCCGAGACCCTTCTGATAGCATGAGATGTGATATCTCAATGCCTCTAATACCAAACCTGAGATCCTACCTCTAACATGAAATGTGATATCCAACTCTTTCCCCTTCCAAACCTGAGAGCCTTCCTATAGCATGAGATGTGATATCCAAGTCCTTCCCATTCCAATCCTGAGACCCTTCCTATAGCTTGAGATGTGATATCCAACTCCTTCCCATTCCAATTCTGAGACCCTTCCTATACTCTGAGACTTGATATCTAAATGCTTCTAATACCAAACCTGAGACCCGTAATATAACATGAGATGTGATATCCAAATCCTTCCCCTTCCAAACCTTAGACCCTTCCTTTATCATGAGATGTGATATCCAACTCCTTCCCATTCCAATCCTGAGACCCTTCCGATATCATGAGATGTGATATCTCAAAGCTTCTAATATCAAACTTGAGACCCTCCCTATAGCATGAGATGTGATATCCAAGTCCTTCCCATTCCAATCCTGAGACCCTTCCTATAGCATGAGATGTGATATCTCAGTGCTTCTAATACCAAACCTGAGACCCTTCCTATTACATGAGATGGGAATATCCAACTCCTTCCCATTCCAATCCTGAGACCCTTCCGATAGCAGAGATGTGATATCTCAATGCTTATACCAAACCTGAGACCCTTCGTATGGCATGAGATGTGATATCCAACTCCTTGCCATTCAAATCCTGAGACCCTTCCTATAGCATGAGAAGGGATATCCAACTCCTTCCCAATCCAATCCTGAGACCCTTCCGATAGCAGAGACGTGATATCTCAATGCTTCTACCAAACCTGAGACCCTTCCTTTAGCATGAGATATGATATCCAAATCCTTCACATTCCAATCCTGAGACCCTTCCTATAGCATGAGATGTGATATCTCAATGCTTCTAATACCAAACCTGAGATCCTTCCTATAACATGAGATGTGATATCCAATTCCTTCCCATTCCAAACCTGAGACCCTTCCTATTGGATGAGTTGTGATATCCAACTCCTTCCCATTCCAACCCTGAGACCCTTCCTATAGCATGAGATGTGATGTCTCAATGATTCTAATACCAAACCTGAGATCCTTCCTATAACATGAGATGTGATATCCAACTCCTTCCATTCCAATCCTGAGACCCGTCCTATAGCATGAGATGTGATATCTCAATGCTTATACCAAACCTGAGACCCTACCTATAGCATGAGATGTGATATCCAACTACTTCCCATTCCAATCCTGAGACCCTTCCTATAGCATGAGATGTGATATCTCAGTGCTTCTAATACCAAACCTGAGATCCTTCCTCTAACATGAAATGTGATATCCAACTCCTTCCCTTTCCAAACCTAAGAGCCTATCTATAGCATGAGATGTGATATCCAGGTCCTTCCTATTCCAATCCTTAGACCCTTCCTACAGCATGCAATATGATATCTCAATGATTCTAATAACAAACCTGAGACCCGTCCTATAGCATGAGATATGATATCCAAGTCCTTCCCATTCCAATCCTGAGACCCTTCCTATAACATGAAATGTGATATCCAACTCCTTCCCATTCCAACCTGAGACCCTTCCTATAGCATGAGATGGGATATCCAACTTCTTCAAAATCCAATACTGATACCCTTCCGATAGCATGAGATGTGATATCGCAATGCTTCTACCAAACCTGAGACCCATACTATGGCATGAGATGTGATATCAAACTCCTTCCCATTCCAATCCTGAGACCCTTCCTATAGCTTGAGGTGTGATATCCAACTCCTTCCCATTCCAATTCTGAGACCCTTCTTATACCATGAGACTTGATATCTCAATGCTTCTAATACCAAACCTGAGACCCGTCCTATAACATGAGATGTGATATCCAAATCCTTCCCCTTCCAAACCTTAGACCCTTCCTTTATCATGAGATGTGATATCCAACTCCTTCCCATTCCAATCCTGAGACCCTTCCGATATCATGAGATTTGTTATCTCAATGCTTCTAATATCAAACTTGAGACCCTCCCTATAGCATGAGATGTGACATCCAAGTCCTTCCCATTCCAATCCTGAGACCCTTCCTATAGCATGAGATGTGATATCTCTATGCTTCTAATACCAAACCTGAGATCCTTCCTATAACATGAGATGGGATATCCAACTCCTTCCCATTCCAATCCTGAGACCTTTCCGATAGCAGAGATGTGATATCTCAATGCTTATACCAAACCTGAGAACCTTCCTATGGCCTGAGATGTCATATACAACTCCTTCCCATTCCAATCCTGAGACCCTTCCTTTAGCATGATATGTGATATCTCAATGCTTATACCAAATCTGAGACCCTTCCTATAGCATGAGATGTGATATCCAATTCCTTCCCATTCCAATCCTGAGACCCTTCCTATAGCATGAGATGTGATATCTCAATGCTTATACCAAACCTGAGAGCCTACCTATAGCATGAGATGTGATATCCAAGTCCATCCCATTCCAATCCTTAGACCCTTCCTACAACATGCAATGTGATATCTCAATTATTCTAATACCAAACCAGAGACTCTTCCTATAACATGAGATGGGATATCCAACTCCTTCCCATTCCAATCCTGAGCCGCTTCCGATAGCAGAGATGTGATATCTCAATGCTTATACCAAACCTGAGACCCTTCCTATAACATGAGATGTGATATCCAACTCCTTCCCGTTCCAAACCTGAGACACTAACTATAGCATATGTGATATCCAACTCCTTCCCATTCCAAACATGAGACCCTTCCTATAGCAAGAAAGTAATATCCAACTCCTTCCCATTCCAATTCTGAGACCCTTCTTATACCATGAGACTTGATATCTCAATGCTTCTAATACCAAACCTGAGACCCGTCCTATAACATGAGATGTGATATCCAAATCCTTCCCCTTCCAAACCTTAGACCCTTCCTTTATCATGAGATGTGATATCCAACTCCTTCCCATTCCAATCCTGAGACCCTTCCGATATCATGAGATTTGTTATCTCAATGCTTCTAATATCAAACTTGAGACCCTCCCTATAGCATGAGATGTGACATCCAAGTCCTTCCCATTCCAATCCTGAGACCCTTCCTATAGCATGAGATGTGATATCTCTATGCTTCTAATACCAAACCTGAGATCCTTCCTATAACATGAGATGGGATATCCAACTCCTTCCCATTCCAATCCTGAGACCTTTCCGATAGCAGAGATGTGATATCTCAATGCTTATACCAAACCTGAGAACCTTCCTATGGCCTGAGATGTCATATACAACTCCTTCCCATTCCAATCCTGAGACCCTTCCTTTAGCATGATATGTGATATCTCAATGCTTATACCAAATCTGAGACCCTTCCTATAGCATGAGATGTGATATCCAATTCCTTCCCATTCCAATCCTGAGACCCTTCCTATAGCATGAGATGTGATATCTCAATGCTTATACCAAACCTGAGAGCCTACCTATAGCATGAGATGTGATATCCAAGTCCATCCCATTCCAATCCTTAGACCCTTCCTACAACATGCAATGTGATATCTCAATTATTCTAATACCAAACCAGAGACTCTTCCTATAACATGAGATGGGATATCCAACTCCTTCCCATTCCAATCCTGAGCCGCTTCCGATAGCAGAGATGTGATATCTCAATGCTTATACCAAACCTGAGACCCTTCCTATAACATGAGATGTGATATCCAACTCCTTCCCGTTCCAAACCTGAGACACTAACTATAGCATATGTGATATCCAACTCCTTCCCATTCCAAACATGAGACCCTTCCTATAGCAAGAAAGTAATATCCAACTCCTTCCCATTCCAATCCTGAGACCCTTCCTATAACATGAGATGTGATATCCAACTCCTTCCAATTCCAACCTGAGACACTTCCTATAGCATGAGAAGGGATATCCAACTCATTCCCAATCCAATCCTGAGACCCTTCCGATAGCAGAGATGTGATATCTCAATGCTTATACCAAACCTGAGACCCTTCCTATGGCATGAGATGTGATATCCAACTCCTTGCCATTCAAATCCTGAGACCCTTCCTATAGCATGAGAAGGGATATCCAACTCCTTCCCAATCCAATCCTGAGACCCTTCCGATAGCAGCGACGTGATATCTCAATGCTTCTACCAAACCTGAGACCCTTCCTTTAGCATGAGATGTGATATCCAAATCCTTCACATTCCAATCCTGAGACCCTTCCTATAGCATGAGATGTGATATCTCAATGCTTCTAATACCAAACCTGAGATCCTTCCTATAACATGAGATCTGATATCCAACTCCTTCCATTCCAATCCTGAGACCCTTCCTATAGCATGAGATGTGATATCTCAATGCTTATACCAAACCTGAGACCCTTCCTATAGCATGAGATGTGATATCCAACTCCTTCCCATTCCAATCCTGAGACCCTTCCTATAGCATGAGATGTGATATCTCAATGCTTCTAATACCAAACCTGAGATCCTTCCTCTAACATGAAATGTGAGATCCAACTCCTTCCCTTTCCAAACCTAAGAGCCTATCTATAGCATGAGATGTGATATCCAAGTCCTTCACATTCTAACCCTTAGACCCTTCCTACAGCATGCAATATGATATCTCAATGATTCCAATAACAAACCTGAGACCCGTCCTATAACATGAGATGGGATATCCAACTCCTTCCTATTCCAATCCTGAGACTCTTCTGATAGCATGAGATGTGATATCTCAATGCTTCTAATACCAAACCTGAGATCCTTCCGATAGCATGAGATGTGATATCTCAATGCTTCTAATACCAAACCTGAGATCCTTCCTATAACATGAGATGTGATATCCAAATCCTTCCCCTTCCAAACCTGAGACCCTCCCTTTAGCATGAGATGTGATATCCAACTGCTTCCCATTCCAATCCTGAGACCCTTCCTATAGCATGAGATGTGATATCTCAATGCTTCTAATACCAAACCTGAGATCCTTCCTCTAACATGAAATGTGATATCCAACTCCTTCCCTTTCCAAACCTAAGAGCCTATCTATACCATGAGATGTGATATCCAAGTCCTTCCCATTCCAACCCTTAGACCCTTCCTACAGCATGCAATATGATATCTCAATGATTCTAATAACAAACCTGAGACCCGTCCTATAACATGAGATGGGATATCCAACTCCTTCCCATTCCAATCCTGAGACACTTCCGATAGCAGAGATGTGATATCTCAATGCTTATACCAAACCTGAGACCCTTCCTATAACATGAGATGTGATATCCAAACCCTTCCCGTTCCAAACCTGAGACCCTTCCTTTAGCATGAGATGTGATATCCAGCACCTTCCCATTCCAATCCTGAGACACTTCCAATAGCATGAGATGTGATATCTCAATGCTTCTAATATCAAAACTGAGACCCTCCCTATAGCATGATATGTGATATCTAAGTCCTTCCCATTCCAATCCTGAGACCCTCCCTATAGCATGAGATGTGATATCCAACTCCTTCCCATTCCAATCCTGAGACCCTTCCTATAGCATGAGATATGATATCACAATACTTCTAATACCAAACGTGAGATCCTTCCGATAACATGAGATGTGATATCCAAATCCTTCCCCTTCCAATCCTGAGACCCTCCCTTTAGCATGAGATGTGATATCCAACTCCTTCCTATTCCAATCCTGAGACTCTTCTGATAGCATGAGATGTGATATCTCAATGCTTCTAATACCAAACCTGAGATCCTTCCGATAGCATGAGATGTGATATCTCAATGCTTCTAATACCAAACCTGAGATCCTTCCTATAACATGAGATGTGATATCCAAATCCTTCCCCTTCCAAACCTGAGACCCTCCCTTTAGCATGAGATGTGATATCCAACTCCTTCCCATTCCATTCCTGAGACCCTTCTGATAGCATGAGATGTGATATCTCAATGCCTCTAATACCAAACCTGAGATCCTACCTCTAACATGAAATGTGATATCCAACTCTTTCCCCTTCCAAACCTGAGAGCCTTCCTATAGCATGAGATGTGATATCCAAGTCCTTCCCATTCCAATCCTGAGACCCTTCCTATAGCTTGAGATGTGATATCCAACTCCTTCCCATTCCAATTCTGAGACCCTTCCTATACTATGAGACTTGATATCTCAATGCTTCTAATACAAACGTGAGACCCGTAATATAACATGAGATGTGATATCCAAATCCTTCCCCTTCCAAACCTTAGACCCTTCCTTTATCATGAGATGTGATATCCAACTCCTTCCCATTCCAATCCTGAGACCCTTCCGATATCATGAGATGTGATATCTCAAAGCTTCTAATATCAAACTTGAGACCCTCCCTATAGCATGAGATGTGATATCCAAGTCCTTCCCATTCCAATCCTGAGACCCTTCCTATAGCATGAGATGTGATATCTCAATGCTTCTAATACCAAACCTGAGACCCTTCCTATAACATGAGATGGGAATATCCAACTCCTTCCCATTCCAATCCTGAGACCCTTCCGGTAGCAGAGATGTGATATCTCAATGCTTATACCAAACCTGAGATCCTTCCTATAACATGAGATGTGATATCCAACTCCTTCCCATTCCAATCCTGAGACACTTCCTATAGCATGAGATGTGATATCTCACTGCTTATACCAAACCTGAGACCCTTCCCATAGCATGAGATGTGATATCCAACTCCTTCCAATTCCAATCCTCAGACCCTTCCTATAGCATGAGATGTGATATCTCAATGCTTCTAATATCAAACTTGAGACCCTACCTATAGCATGAGATGTGATATCCAAGTCCTTCCCATTACAATCCTGAGACACTTCCTATAACATGAGATGTGATATCCAACTCCTTCCCATTCCAATCCTGAGACCCTTCCTATAGCATGAGATATGATATCTCAATACTTCTAATACCAAACGTGAGATCCTTCCGATAACATGAGATGTGATATCCAAATCCTTCCCCTTCCAAACCTGAGACCCTCCCTTTAGCATGAGATGTGATATCCAACTCCTTCCCATTCCAATCCTGAGACCCTTCTGATAGCATGAGATGTGATATCTCAATGCTTCTAATACCAAACCTGAGATCCTTCCTATAACATGAGATATGATATCCAAATCCTTTCCCTTCCAAACCTGAGACCCTCCCTTTAGCATGAGATGTGATATCCAACTCCTTCCCATTCCATTCCCGAGACCCTTCTGATAGCATGAGATGTGATATCTCAATGCCTCTAATACCAAACCTGAGATCCTACCTCTAACATGAAATGTGATATCCAACTCTTTCCCCTTCCAAACCTGAGAGCCTTCCTATAGCATGAGATGTGATATCCAAGTCCTTCCCATTCCAATCCTGAGACCCTTCCTATAGCTTGAGATGTGATATCCAACTCCTTCCCATTCCAATTCTGAGACCCTTCCTATACTCTGAGACTTGATATCTCAATGCTTCTAATACCAAACCTGAGACCCGTAATATAACATGAGATGTGATATCCAAATCCTTCCCCTTCCAAACCTTAGACCCTTCCTTTATCATGAGATGTGATATCCAACTCCTTCCCATTCCAATCCTGAGACCCTTCTGATATCATGAGATGTGATATCTCAAAGCTTCTAATATCAAACTTGAGACCCTCCCTATAGCATGAGATGTGATATCCAAGTCCTTCCCATTCCAATCCTGAGACCCTTCCTATAGCATGAGATGTGATATCTCAATGCTTCTAATACCAAACCTGAGACCCTTCCTATTACATGAGATGGGAATATCCAACTCCTTCCCATTCCAATCCTGAGACCCTTCCGATAGCAGAGATGTGATATCTCAATGCTTATACCAAACCTGAGACCCTTCGTATGGCATGAGGTGTGATATCCAACTCCTTGCCATTCAAATCCTGAGACCCTTCCTATAGCATGAGAAGGGATATCCAACTCCTTCCCAATCCAATCCTGAGACCCTTCCGATAGCAGAGACGTGATATCTCAATGCTTCTACCAAACCTGAGACCCTTCCTATAGCATGAGATGTGATATCCAAATCCTTCACATTCCAATCCTGAGACCCTTCCTATAGCATGAGATGTGATATCTCAATGCTTCTAATACCAAACCTGAGATCCTTCCTATAACATGAGATGTGATATCCAATTCCTTCCCATTCCAAACCTGAGACCCTTCCTATTGTGATATCCAACTCCTTCCCATTCCAACCCTGAGACCCTTCCTATAGCATGAGATGTGATGTCTCAATGATTCTAATACCAAACCTGAGATCCTTCCTATAACATGAGATGTGATATCCAACTCCTTCCATTCCAATCCTGAGACCCGTCCTATAGCATGAGATGTGATATCTCAATGCTTATACCAAACCTGAGACCCTTCCTATAGCATGAGATGTGATATCCAACTACTTCCCATTCCAATCCTGAGACCCTTCCTATAGCATGAGATGTGATATCTCAGTGCTTCTAATACCAAACCTGAGATCCTTCCTCTAACATGAAATGTGATATCCAACTCCTTCCCTTTCCAAACCTAAGAGCCTATCTATAGCATGAGATGTGATATCCAGGTCCTTCCTATTCCAATCCTTAGACCCTTCCTACAGCATGCAATATGATATCTCAATGATTCTAATAACAAACCTGAGACCCGTCCTATAGCATGAGATATGATATCCAAGTCCTTCCCATTCCAATCCTGAGACCCTTCCTATAACATGAAATGTGATATCCAACTCCTTCCCATTCCAACCTGAGACCCTTCCTATAGCATGAGATGGGATATCCAACTTCTTCGAAATCCAATACTGATACCCTTCCGATAGCATGAGATGTGATATCCCAATGCTTCTACCAAACCTGAAACCCATACTATGGCATGAGATGTGATATCAAACTCCTTCCCATTCCAATCCTGAGACCCTTCCTATAGCTTGAGGTGTGATATCCAACTCCTTCCCATTCCAATTCTGAGACCCTTCTTATACCATGAGACTTGATATCTCAATGCTTCTAATACCAAACCTGAGACCCGTCCTATAACATGAGATGTGATATCCAAATCCTTCCCCTCCAAACCTTAGACCCTTCCTTTATCATGAGATGTGATATCCAACTCCTTCCCATTCCAATCCTGAGACCCTTCCGATATCATGAGATTTGTTATCTCAATGCTTCTAATATCAAACTTGAGACCCTCCCTATAGCATGAGATGTGACATCCAAGTCCTTCCCATTCCAATCCTGAGACCCTTCCTATAGCATGAGATGTGATATCTCTATGCTTCTAATACCAAACCTGAGATCCTTCCTATAACATGAGATGGGATATCCAACTCCTTCCCATTCCAATCCTGAGACCTTTCCGATAGCAGAGATGTGATATCTCAATGCTTATACCAAACCTGAGAACCTTCCTATGGCCTGAGATGTCATATACAACTCCTTCCCATTCCAATCCTGAGACCCTTCCTTTAGCATGATATGTGATATCTCAATGCTTATACCAAATCTGAGACCCTTCCTATAGCATGAGATGTGATATCCAATTCCTTCCCATTCCAATCCTGAGACCCTTCCTATAGCATGAGATGTGATATCTCAATGCTTATACCAAACCTGAGAGCCTACCTATAGCATGAGATGTGATATCCAAGTCCATCCCATTCCAATCCTTAGACCCTTCCTACAACATGCAATGTGATATCTCAATTATTCTAATACCAAACCAGAGACTCTTCCTATAACATGAGATGGGATATTCAACTCCTTCCCATTCCAATCCTGAGCCGCTTCCGATAGCAGAGATGTGATATCTCAATGCTTATACCAAACCTGAGACCCTTCCTATAACATGAGATGTGATATCCAAATCCTTCCCGTTCCAAACCTGAGACACTAACTATAGCATATGTGATATCCAACTCCTTCCCATTCCAAACATGAGACCCTTCCTATAGCAAGAAAGTAATATCCAACTCCTACCCATTCCAATCCTGAGACCCTTCCTATAGCAAGAGATGTGATATCCAAATCCTTCCCATTCCAATCCTGAGACCCTTCCTATAACATGAGATGTGATATCCAACTCCTTCCCATTCCAACCTGAGACACTTCCTATAGCATGAGAAGGGATATCCAACTCCTTCCCAATCCAATCCTGAGACCCTTCCGATAGCAGAGATGTGATATCTCAATGCTTATACCAAACCTGAGACCCTTCCTATAGCATGAAAAGGGATATCCAACTCCTTCCCAATCCAATCCTAAGACCCTTCCGATAGCAGAGACGTGATATCTCAATGCTTCTACCAAACCTGAGACCCTTCCTTTAGCATGAGATGTGATATCCAAATCCTTCACATTCCAATCCTGAGACCCTTCCTATAGCATGAGATTTGATATCTCAATGCTTCTAATACCAAACCTGAGATCCTTCCTATAACATGAGATGTGATATCCAATTACTTCCCATTCCAAACCTGAGACCCTTCCTATTGGATGAGATGTGATATCCAACTCCTTCCCATTCCAACCCTGAGACCCTTCCTATAGCATGAGATGTGATGTCTCAATGCTTCTAATACCAAACCTGAGATCCTTCCTATAACATGAGATGTGATATCCAACTCCTTCCATTCCAATCCTGAGACCCGTCCTATAGCATGAGATGTGATATCTCAATGCTTATACCAAACCTGAGACCCTTCCTATAGCATGAGATGTGATATCCAACTCCTTCCCATTCCAATCCTGAGACCCTTCCTATAGCATGAGATGTGATATCTCAATGCTTCTAATACCAAACCTGAGATCCTTCCTCTAACATGAAATGTGATATCCAACTCCTTCCCTTTCCAAACCTAAGAGCCTATCTATAGCATGAGATGTGATATCCAAGTCCTTCACATTCCAACCCTTAGACCCTTCCTACAGCATGCAATATGATATCTCAATGATTCTAATAACAAACCTGAGACCCGTCCTATAACATGAGATGGGATATCCAACTCCTTCCCATGCCAATCCTGAGACACTTCCGATAGCAGAGATGTGATATCTCAATGTTTATACCAAACCTGAGACCCTTCCTATAACATGAGATGTGAAATTTAACTCCTTCCCGTTCCAAACCTGAGACCCTTCCTTTAGCATGAGATGTGATATCCTTCCCATTCCAATCCTGAGACACTTCCGATAGCATGAGATGTGATATCTCAATGCTTCTACCAAACCTGAGACCCTTCCTTTAGCATGAGATGTGATATCCAACTCCTTCCCATTCCAATCCTGAGACCCTTCCTATAGCATGAGATGTGATATCTCAATACTTCTAATACCAAACCTGAGATCCTTCCGATAACATGAGATGTGATATCTCAATACTTCTAATACCAAACCTGAGATCCATCCTATAACATGAGATGTGATATCCAACTCCTTCCCTTTCCAAACCTAAGAGCCTATCTATAGCATGAGATGTGATATCCAGGTCCTTCCCATTCCAATCCTTAGACCCTTCCTACAGCATGCAATATGATATCTCAATGATTCTAATAACAAACCTGAGACCCGTCCTATAGCATGAGATATGATATCCAAGTCCTTCCCATTCCAATCCTGAGACCCTTCCTATAACATGAAATGTGATATCCAACTCCTTCCCATTCCAACCTGAGACCCTTCCTATAGCATGAGATGGGATATCCAACTTCTTCCAAATCCAATACTGATACCCTTTCGATAGCATGAGATGTGATATCCCAATGCTTCTACCAAACCTGAGACCCATACTATGGCATGAGATGTGATATCAAACTCCTTCCCATTCCAATCCTGAGACCCTTCCTATAGCTTGAGGTGTGATATCCAACTCCTTCCCATTCCAATTCTGAGACCCTTCGTATACCATGAGACTTGATATCTCAATGCTTCTAATACCAAACCTGAGACCCGTCCTATAACATGAGATGTGATATCCAAATCCTTCCCCTTCCAAACCTTAGACCCTTCCTTTATCATGAGATGTGATATCCAACTCCTTCCCATTCCAATCCTGAGACCCTTCCGATATCATGAGATTTGTTATCTCAATGCTTCTAATATCAAACTTGAGACCCTCCCTATAGCATGAGATGTGACATCCAAGTCCTTCCCATTCCAATCCTGAGACCCTTCCTATAGCATGAGATGTGATATCTCTATGCTTCTAATACCAAACCTGAGACCCTTCCTATAACATGAGATGGGATATCCAACTCCTTCCCATTCCAATCCTGAGACCTTTCCGATAGCAGAGATGTGATATCTCAATGCTTATACCAAACCTGAGAACCTTCCTATGGCCTGAGATGTCATATACAACTCCTTCCCATTCCAATCCTGAGACCCTTCCTTTAGCATGAGATGTGATATCTCAATGCTTATACCAAATCTGAGACCCTTCCTATAGCATGAGATGTGATATCCAATTCCTTCCCATTCCAATCCTGAGACCCTTCCTATAGCATGAGATGTGATATCTCAATGCTTATACCAAAACTGAGAGCCTACCTATAGCATGAGATGTGATATCCAAGTCCACCCCATTCCAATCCTTAGACCCTTCCTACAGCATGCGATGTGATATCTCAATGATTCTAATACCAAACCAGAGACTCTTCCTATAACATGAGATGGGATATCCAACTCCTTCCCATTCAAATCCTGAGCCGCTTCCGATAGCAGAGATGTGATATCTCAATGCTTATACCAAACCTGAGACCCTTCCTATAACATGAGATGTGATATCCAACTCCTTCCCGTTCCGAACCTGAGACACTAACTATAGCATATGTGATATCCAACTCCTTCCCATTCCAAACATGAGACCCTTCCTATAGCAAGAAAGTAATATCCAACTCCTACCCATTCCAATCCTGAGACCCTTCCTATAGCAAGAGATGTGATATCCAAATCCTTCCCATTCCAATCCTGAGACCCTTCCTATAACATGAGATGTGATATCCAACTCCTTCCCATTCCAACCTGAGACACTTCCTATAGCATGAGAAGGGATATCCAACTCCTTCCCAATCCAATCCTGAGACCCTTCCGATAGCAGAGATGTGATATCTCAATGCTTAAACCAAACCTGAGACCCTTCCTGTGGCATGAGATGTGATATCCAACTCCTTGCCATTCAAATCCTGAGACCCTTCCTATAGCATGAAAAGGGATATCCAACTCCTTCCCAATCCAATCCTGAGACCCTTCCGATAGCAGAGACGTGATATCTCAATGCTTCTACCAAACCTGAGACCCTTCCTTTAGCATGAGATGTGATATCCAAATCCTTCACATTCCAATCCTGAGACCCTTCCTATAGCATGAGATGTGATATCTCAATGCTTCTAATACCAAACCTGAGATCCTTCCTATAACATGAGATGTGATATCCAATTCCTTCCCATTCCAAACCTGAGACCCTTCCTATTGGATGAGTTGTGATATCCAACTCCTTCCCATTCCAACCCTGAGACCCTTCCTATAGCATGAGATGTGATGTCTCAATGATTCTAATACCAAACCTGAGATCCTTCCTATAACATGAGATGTGATATCCAACTCCTTCCATTACAATCCTGAGACCCGTCCTATAGCATGAGATGTGATATCTCAATGCTTATACCAAACCTGAGACCCTTCCTATAGCATGAGATGTGATATCCAACTCCTTCCCATTCCAACCTGAGACACTTCCTATAGCATGAGAAGGGATATCCAACTCCTTCCCAATCCAATCCTGAGACCCTTCCGATAGCAGAGATGTGATATCTCAATGCTTATACCAAACCTGAGACCCTTCCTATGGCATGAGATGTGATATCCAACTCCTTGCCATTCAAATCCTGAGACCCTTCCTATAGCATGAGAAGGGATATCCAACTCCTTCCCAATCCAATCCTGAGACCCTTCCGATAGCAGCGACGTGATATCTCAATGCTTCTACCAAACCTGAGACCCTTCCTTTAGCATGAGATGTGATATCCAAATCCTTCACATTCCAATCCTGAGACTCTTCCTTTAGCATGAGATGTGATATCTCAATGCTTATACCAAATCTGAGACCCTTCCTATAGCATGAGATGTGATATCCAATTCCTTCCCATTCCAATCCTGAGACCCTTCCTATAGCATGAGATGTGATATCTCAATGCTTATACCAAACCTGAGAGCCTACCTATAGCATGAGATGTGATATCCAAGTCCATCCCATTCCAATCCTTTGACCCTTCCTACAGCATGCGTTGTGATATCTCAATGATTCTACCAAACCAGAGACTCTTCCAATAACATGAGATGGGATATCCAACTCCTTCCCATTCCAATCCTGAGCCGCTTCCGATAGCAGAGATGTGATATCTCAATGCTTATACCAAGCCTGAGACCCTTCCTATAACATGAGATGTGATATCCAACTCCTTCCCGTTCCAAACCTGAGACACTAACTATAGCATATGTGATATCCAACTCCTTCCCATTCCAAACATGAGACCCCTCCTATAGCAAGAAAGTAATATCCAACTCCTACCCATTCCAATCCTGAGACCCTTCCTATAGCAAGAGATGTGATATCCAAATCCTTCCCATTCCAATCCTGAGACCCTTCCTATAACATGAGATGTGATATCCAACTCCTTCCCATTCCAACCTGAGACACTTCCTATAGCATGAGAAGGGATATCCAACTCCTTCCCAATCCAATCCTGAGACCCTTCCGATAGCAGAGATGTGATATCTCAATGCTTATACCAAACCTGAGACCCTTCCTATGGCATGAGATGTGATATCCAACTCCTTCCCAATCCAATCCTGAGACCCTTCCGATAGCAGAGACGTGATATCTCAATGCTTCTACCAAACCTGAGACCCTTCCTTTAGCATGAGATGTGATATCCAAATCCTTCACATTCCAATCCTGAGACCCTTCCTATAGCATGAGATGTGATATTTCAATGCTTCTAATACCAAACCTGAGATCCTTCCTATAACATGAGATGTGATATCCAATTCCTTCCCATTCCAAACCTGAGACCCTTCCTATTGGATGAGATGTGATATCCAACTCCTTCCCATTCCAACCCTGAGACCCTTCCTATAGCATGAGATGTGATGTCTCAATGCTTCTAATACCAAACCTGAGATCCTTCCTATAACATGAGATGTGATATCCAACTCCTTCCATTCCAATCCTGAGACCCGTCCTATAGCATGAGATGTGATATCTCAATGCTTATACCAAACCTGAGACCCTTCCTATAGCATGAGATGTGATATCCAACTGCTTCCCATTCCAATCCTGAGACCCTTCCTATAGCATGAGATGTGATATCTCAATGCTTCTAATACCAAACCTGAGATCCTTCCTCTAACATGAAATGTGATATCCAACTCCTTCCCTTTCCAAACCTAAGAGCCTATCTATAGCATGAGATGTGATATCCAAGTCCTTCCCATTCCAACCCTTAGACCCTTCCTACAGCATGCAATATGATATCTCAATGATTCTAATAACAAACCTGAGACCCGTCCTATAACATGAGATGGGATATCCAACTCCTTCCCATTCCAATCCTGAGACACTTCCGATAGCAGAGATGTGATATCTCAATGCTTATACCAAACCTGAGACCCTTCCTATAACATGAGATGTGATATCCAAATCCTTCCCGTTCCAAACCTGAGACCCTTCCTTTAGCATGAGATGTGATATCCAGCACCTTCCCATTCCAATCCTGAGACACTTCCTATAGCATGAGATGTGATATCTCAATGCTTCTAATATCAAAACTGAGACCCTCCCTATAGCATGATATGTGATATCTAAGTCCTTCCCATTCCAATCCTGAGACCCTCCCTATAGCATGAGATGTGATATCCAACTCCTTCCCATTCCAATCCTGAGACCCTTCCTATAGCATGAGATATGATATCTCAATACTTCTAATACCAAACGTGAGATCCTTCCGATAACATGAGATGTGATATCCAAATCCTTCCCCTTCCAATCCTGAGACCCTCCCTTTAGCATGAGATGTGATATCCAACTCCTTCCTATTCCAATCCTGAGACTCTTCTGATAGCATGAGATGTGATATCTCAATGCTTCTAATACCAAACTTGAGATCCTTCCGATAGCATGAGATGTGATATCTCAATGCTTCTAATACCAAACCTGAGATCCTTCCTATAACATGAGATGTGATATCCAAATCCTTCCCCTTCCAAACCTGAGACCCTCCCTTTAGCATGAGATGTGATATCCAACTCCTTCCCATTCCATTCCTAAGACCCTTCTGATAGCATGAGATGTGATATCTCAATGCCTCTAATACCAAACCTGAGATCCTACCTCTAACATGAAATGTGATATCCAACTATTTCCCCTTCCAAACCTGAGAGCCTTCCTATAGCATGAGATGTGATATCCAAGTCCTTCCCATTCCAATCCTGAGACCCTTCCTATAGCTTGAGATGTGATATCCAACTCCTTCCCATTCCAATTCTGAGACCCTTCCTATACTATGAGACTTGATATCTCAATGCTTCTAATACAAACGTGAGACCCGTAATATAACATGAGATGTGATATCCAAATCCTTCCCCTTCCAAACCTTAGACCCTTCCTTTATCATGAGATGTGATATCCAACTCCTTCCCATTCCAATCCTGAGACCCTTCCGATATCATGAGATGTGATATCTCAAAGCTTCTAATATCAAACTTGAGACCCTCCCTATAGCATGAGATGTGATATCCAAGTCCTTCCCATTCCAATCCTGAGACCCTTCCTATAGCTTGAGGTGTGATATCCAACTCCTTCCCATTCCAATTCTGAGACCCTTCTTATACCATGAGACTTGATATCTCAATGCTTCTAATACCAAACCTGAGACCCGTCCTATAACATGAGATGTGATATCCAAATCCTTCCCCTTCCAAACCTTAGACCCTTCCTTTATCATGAGATGTGATATCCAACTCCTTCCCATTCCAATCCTGAGACCCTTCCGATATCATGAGATTTGTTATCTCAATGCTTCTAATATCAAACTTGAGACCCTCCCTAAAGCATGAGATGTGACATCCAAGTCCTTCCCATTCCAATCCCGAGACCCTTCCTATAACATGAGATGTGATATCCAACTCCTTCCCATTCCAACCTGAGACACTTCCTATAGCATGAGAAGGGATATCTAACTCCTTCCCAATCCAATCCTGAGACCCTTCCGATAGCAGAGATGTGATATCTGAATGCTTATACCAAACCTGAGACCCTTCCTATGGCATGAGATGTGATATCCAACTCCTTGCCATTCAAATCCTGAGACCCTTCCTATAGCATGAGATGTGATATCTCTATGCTTCTAATACCAAACCTGAGACCCTTCCTATAACATGAGATGGGATATCCAACTCCTTCCCATTCCAATCCTGAGACCCTTCCGATAGCAGAGATGTGATATCTCAATGCTTATACCAAACCTGAGAACCTTCCTATGGCCTGAGATGTCATATACAACTCCTTCCCATTCCAATCCTGAGACCCTTCCTTTAGCATGAGATGTGATATCTCAATGCTTATACCAAATCTGAGACCCTTCCTATAGCATGAGATGTGATATCCAATTCCTTCCCATTCCAATCCTGAGACCCTTCCTATAGCATGAGATGTGATATCTCAATGCTTATACCAAACCTGAGAGCCTACCTATAGCATGAGATGTGATATCCAAGTCCATCCCATTCCAATCCTTAGACCCTTCCTACAGCATGCAATGTGATATCTCAATGATTCTAATACCAAACCAGAGACTCTTCCTATAACATGAGATGGGATATCCAACTCCTTCCCATTCCAATCCTGAGCCGCTTCCGATAGCAGAGATGTGATATCTCAATGCTTATACCAAACCTGAGACCCTTCCTATAGCAAGAGATGTGATATCCAAATCCTTCCCATTCCAATCCTGAGACCCTTCCTATAACATGAGATGTGATATCCAACTCCTTCCCATTCCAACCTGAGACACTTCCTATAGCATGAGAAGGGATATCCAACTCCTTCCCAATCCAATCCTGAGACCCTTCCGATAGCAGAGATGTGATATCTCAATGCTTATACCAAACCTGAGACCCTTCCTATGGCATGAGATGTGATATCCAACTCCTTCCCAATCCAATCCTGAGACCCTTCCGATAGCAGAGACGTGATATCTCAATGCTTCTACCAAACCTGAGACCCTTCCTTTAGCATGAGATGTGATATCCAAATCCTTCACATTCCAATCCTGAGACCCTTCCTATAGCATGAGATGTGATATCTCAATGCTTCTAATACCAAACCTGAGATCCTTCCTATAACATGAGATGTGATATCCAATTCCTTCCCATTCCAAACCTGAGACCCTTCCTATTGGATGAGATGTGATATCCAACTCCTTCCCATTCCAACCCTGAGACCCTTCCTATAGCATGAGATGTGATGTCTCAATGCTTCTAATACCAAACCTGAGATCCTTCCTATAACATGAGATGTGATATCCAACTCCTTCCATTCCAATCCTGAGACCCGTCCTATAGCATGAGATGTGATATCTCAATGCTTATACCAAACCTGAGACCCTTCCTATAGCATGAGATGTGATATCCAACTGCTTCCCATTCCAATCCTGAGACCCTTCCTATAGCATGAGATGTGATATCTCAATGCTTCTAATACCAAACCTGAGATCCTTCCTCTAACATGAAATGTGATATCCAACTCCTTCCCCTTCCAAACCTAAGAGCCTATCTATAGCATGAGATGTGATATCCAAGTCCTTCCCATTCCAACCCTTAGACCCTTCCTACAGCATGCAATATGATATCTCAATGATTCTAATAACAAACCTGAGACCCGTCCTATAACATGAGATGGGATATCCAACTCCTTCCCATTCCAATCCTGAGACACTTCCGATAGCAGAGATGTGATATCTCAATGCTTATACCAAACCTGAGACCCTTCCTATAACATGAGATGTGATATCCAAATCCTTCCCGTTCCAAACCTGAGACCCTTCCTTTAGCATGAGATGTGATATCCAGCACCTTCCCATTCCAATCCTGAGACACTTCCTATAGCATGAGATGTGATATCTCAATGCTTCTAATATCAAAACTGAGACCCTCCCTATAGCATGATATGTGATATCTAAGTCCTTCCCATTCCAATCCTGAGACCCTCCCTATAGCATGAGATGTGATATCCAACTCCTTCCCATTCCAATCCTGAGACCCTTCCTATAGCATGAGATATGATATCTCAATACTTCTAATACCAAACGTGAGATCCTTCCGATAACATGAGATGTGATATCCAAATCCTTCCCCTTCCAATCCTGAGACCCTCCCTTTAGCATGAGATGTGATATCCAACTCCTTCCTATTCCAATCCTGAGACTCTTCTGATAGCATGAGATGTGATATCTCAATGCTTCTAATACCAAACTTGAGATCCTTCCGATAGCATGAGATGTGATATCTCAATGCTTCTAATACCAAACCTGAGATCCTTCCTATAACATGAGATGTGATATCCAAATCCTTCCCCTTCCAAACCTGAGACCCTCCCTTTAGCATGAGATGTGATATCCAACTCCTTCCCATTCCATTCCTAAGACCCTTCTGATAGCATGAGATGTGATATCTCAATGCCTCTAATACCAAACCTGAGATCCTACCTCTAACATGAAATGTGATATCCAACTATTTCCCCTTCCAAACCTGAGAGCCTTCCTATAGCATGAGATGTGATATCCAAGTCCTTCCCATTCCAATCCTGAGACCCTTCCTATAGCTTGAGATGTGATATCCAACTCCTTCCCATTCCAATTCTGAGACCCTTCCTATACTATGAGACTTGATATCTCAATGCTTCTAATACAAACGTGAGACCCGTAATATAACATGAGATGTGATATCCAAATCCTTCCCCTTCCAAACCTTAGACCCTTCCTTTATCATGAGATGTGATATCCAACTCCTTCCCATTCCAATCCTGAGACCCTTCCGATATCATGAGATGTGATATCTCAAAGCTTCTAATATCAAACTTGAGACCCTCCCTATAGCATGAGATGTGATATCCAAGTCCTTCCCATTCCAATCCTGAGACCCTTCCTATAGCTTGAGGTGTGATATCCAACTCCTTCCCATTCCAATTCTGAGACCCTTCTTATACCATGAGACTTGATATCTCAATGCTTCTAATACCAAACCTGAGACCCGTCCTATAACATGAGATGTGATATCCAAATCCTTCCCCTTCCAAACCTTAGACCCTTCCTTTATCATGAGATGTGATATCCAACTCCTTCCCATTCCAATCCTGAGACCCTTCCGATATCATGAGATTTGTTATCTCAATGCTTCTAATATCAAACTTGAGACCCTCCCTAAAGCATGAGATGTGACATCCAAGTCCTTCCCATTCCAATCCCGAGACCCTTCCTATAACATGAGATGTGATATCCAACTCCTTCCCATTCCAACCTGAGACACTTCCTATAGCATGAGAAGGGATATCTAACTCCTTCCCAATCCAATCCTGAGACCCTTCCGATAGCAGAGATGTGATATCTGAATGCTTATACCAAACCTGAGACCCTTCCTATGGCATGAGATGTGATATCCAACTCCTTGCCATTCAAATCCTGAGACCCTTCCTATAGCATGAGATGTGATATCTCTATGCTTCTAATACCAAACCTGAGACCCTTCCTATAACATGAGATGGGATATCCAACTCCTTCCCATTCCAATCCTGAGACCCTTCCGATAGCAGAGATGTGATATCTCAATGCTTATACCAAACCTGAGAACCTTCCTATGGCCTGAGATGTCATATACAACTCCTTCCCATTCCAATCCTGAGACCCTTCCTTTAGCATGAGATGTGATATCTCAATGCTTATACCAAATCTGAGACCCTTCCTATAGCATGAGATGTGATATCCAATTCCTTCCCATTCCAATCCTGAGACCCTTCCTATAGCATGAGATGTGATATCTCAATGCTTATACCAAACCTGAGAGCCTACCTATAGCATGAGATGTGATATCCAAGTCCATCCCATTCCAATCCTTAGACCCTTCCTACAGCATGCAATGTGATATCTCAATGATTCTAATACCAAACCAGAGACTCTTCCTATAACATGAGATGGGATATCCAACTCCTTCCCATTCCAATCCTGAGACCCTTCTGATAGCATGAGATGTGATATCTCAATGCCTCTAATACCAAACCTGAGATCCTACCTCTAACATGAAATGTGATATCCAACTATTTCCCCTTCCAAACCTGAGAGCCTTCCTATAGCATGAGATGTGATATCCAAGTCCTTCCCATTCCAATCCTGAGACCCTTCCTATAGCTTGAGATGTGATATCCAACTCCTTCCCATTCCAATTCTGAGACCCTTCCTATACTATGAGACTTGATATCTCAATGCTTCTAATACAAACGTGAGACCCGTAATATAACATGAGATGTGATATCCAAATCCTTCCCCTTCCAAACCTTAGACCCTTCCTTTATCATGAGATGTGATATCCAACTCCTTCCCATTCCAATCCTGAGACCCTTCCGATATCATGAGATGTGATATCTCAAAGCTTCTAATATCAAACTTGAGACCCTCCCTATAGCATGAGATGTGATATCCAAGTCCTTCCCATTCCAATCCTGAGACCCTTCCTATAGCTTGAGGTGTGATATCCAACTCCTTCCCATTCCAATTCTGAGACCCTTCTTATACCATGAGACTTGATATCTCAATGCTTCTAATACCAAACCTGAGACCCGTCCTATAACATGAGATGTGATATCCAAAACCTTCCCCTTCCAAACCTTAGACCCTTCCTTTATCATGAGATGTGATATCCAACTCCTTCCCATTCCAATCCTGAGACCCTTCCGATATCATGAGATTTGTTATCTCAATGCTTCTAATATCAAACTTGAGACCCTCCCTAAAGCATGAGATGTGACATCCAAGTCCTTCCCATTCCAATCCCGAGACCCTTCCTATAACATGAGATGTGATATCCAACTCCTTCCCATTCCAACCTGAGACACTTCCTATAGCATGAGAAGGGATATCTAACTCCTTCCCAATCCAATCCTGAGACCCTTCCGATAGCAGAGATGTGATATCTGAATGCTTATACCAAACCTGAGACCCTTCCTATGGCATGAGATGTGATATCCAACTCCTTGCCATTCAAATCCTGAGACCCTTCCTATAGCATGAGATGTGATATCTCTATGCTTCTAATACCAAACCTGAGACCCTTCCTATAACATGAGATGGGATATCCAACTCCTTCCCATTCCAATCCTGAGACCCTTCCGATAGCAGAGATGTGATATCTCAATGCTTATACCAAACCTGAGAACCTTCCTATGGCCTGAGATGTCATATACAACTCCTTCCCATTCCAATCCTGAGACCCTTCCTTTAGCATGAGATGTGATATCTCAATGCTTATACCAAATCTGAGACCCTTCCTATAGCATGAGATGTGATATCCAATTCCTTCCCATTCCAATCCTGAGACCCTTCCTATAGCATGAGATGTGATATCTCAATGCTTATACCAAACCTGAGAGCCTACCTATAGCATGAGATGTGATATCCAAGTCCATCCCATTCCAATCCTTAGACCCTTCCTACAGCATGCAATGTGATATCTCAATGATTCTAATACCAAACCAGAGACTCTTCCTATAACATGAGATGGGATATCCAACTCCTTCCCATTCCAATCCTGAGCCGCTTCCGATAGCAGAGATGTGATATCTCAATGCTTATACCAAACCTGAGACCCTTCCTATAGCAAGAGATGTGATATCCAAATCCTTCCCATTCCAATCCTGAGACCCTTCCTATAACATGAGATGTGATATCCAACTCCTTCCCATTCCAACCTGAGACACTTCCTATAGCATGAGAAGGGATATCCAACTCCTTCCCAATCCAATCCTGAGACCCTTCCGATAGCAGAGATGTGATATCTCAATGCTTATACCAAACCTGAGACCCTTCCTATGGCATGAGATGTGATATCCAACTCCTTCCCAATCCAATCCTGAGACCCTTCCGATAGCAGAGACGTGATATCTCAATGCTTCTACCAAACCTGAGACCCTTCCTTTAGCATGAGATGTGATATCCAAATCCTTCACATTCCAATCCTGAGACCCTTCCTATAGCATGAGATGTGATATCTCAATGCTTCTAATACCAAACCTGAGATCCTTCCTATAACATGAGATGTGATATCCAATTCCTTCCCATTCCAAACCTGAGACCCTTCCTATTGGATGAGATGTGATATCCAACTCCTTCCCATTCCAACCCTGAGACCCTTCCTATAGCATGAGATGTGATGTCTCAATGCTTCTAATACCAAACCTGAGATCCTTCCTATAACATGAGATGTGATATCCAACTCCTTCCATTCCAATCCTGAGACCCGTCCTATAGCATGAGATGTGATATCTCAATGCTTATACCAAACCTGAGACCCTTCCTATAGCATGAGATGTGATATCCAACTGCTTCCCATTCCAATCCTGAGACCCTTCCTATAGCATGAGATGTGATATCTCAATGCTTCTAATACCAAACCTGAGATCCTTCCTCTAACATGAAATGTGATATCCAACTCCTTCCCCTTCCAAACCTAAGAGCCTATCTATAGCATGAGATGTGATATCCAAGTCCTTCCCATTCCAACCCTTAGACCCTTCCTACAGCATGCAATATGATATCTCAATGATTCTAATAACAAACCTGAGACCCGTCCTATAACATGAGATGGGATATCCAACTCCTTCCCATTCCAATCCTGAGACACTTCCGATAGCAGAGATGTGATATCTCAATGCTTATACCAAACCTGAGACCCTTCCTATAACATGAGATGTGATATCCAAATCCTTCCCGTTCCAAACCTGAGACCCTTCCTTTAGCATGAGATGTGATATCCAGCACCTTCCCATTCCAATCCTGAGACACTTCCTATAGCATGAGATGTGATATCTCAATGCTTCTAATATCAAAACTGAGACCCTCCCTATAGCATGATATGTGATATCTAAGTCCTTCCCATTCCAATCCTGAGACCCTCCCTATAGCATGAGATGTGATATCCAACTCCTTCCCATTCCAATCCTGAGACCCTTCCTATAGCATGAGATATGATATCTCAATACTTCTAATACCAAACGTGAGATCCTTCCGATAACATGAGATGTGATATCCAAATCCTTCCCCTTCCAATCCTGAGACCCTCCCTTTAGCATGAGATGTGATATCCAACTCCTTCCTATTCCAATCCTGAGACTCTTCTGATAGCATGAGATGTGATATCTCAATGCTTCTAATACCAAACTTGAGATCCTTCCGATAGCATGAGATGTGATATCTCAATGCTTCTAATACCAAACCTGAGATCCTTCCTATAACATGAGATGTGATATCCAAATCCTTCCCCTTCCAAACCTGAGACCCTCCCTTTAGCATGAGATGTGATATCCAACTCCTTCCCATTCCATTCCTAAGACCCTTCTGATAGCATGAGATGTGATATCTCAATGCCTCTAATACCAAACCTGAGATCCTACCTCTAACATGAAATGTGATATCCAACTATTTCCCCTTCCAAACCTGAGAGCCTTCCTATAGCATGAGATGTGATATCCAAGTCCTTCCCATTCCAATCCTGAGACCCTTCCTATAGCTTGAGATGTGATATCCAACTCCTTCCCATTCCAATTCTGAGACCCTTCCTATACTATGAGACTTGATATCTCAATGCTTCTAATACAAACGTGAGACCCGTAATATAACATGAGATGTGATATCCAAATCCTTCCCCTTCCAAACCTTAGACCCTTCCTTTATCATGAGATGTGATATCCAACTCCTTCCCATTCCAATCCTGAGACCCTTCCGATATCATGAGATGTGATATCTCAAAGCTTCTAATATCAAACTTGAGACCCTCCCTATAGCATGAGATGTGATATCCAAGTCCTTCCCATTCCAATCCTGAGACCCTTCCTATAGCTTGAGGTGTGATATCCAACTCCTTCCCATTCCAATTCTGAGACCCTTCTTATACCATGAGACTTGATATCTCAATGCTTCTAATACCAAACCTGAGACCCGTCCTATAACATGAGATGTGATATCCAAATCCTTCCCCTTCCAAACCTTAGACCCTTCCTTTATCATGAGATGTGATATCCAACTCCTTCCCATTCCAATCCTGAGACCCTTCCGATATCATGAGATTTGTTATCTCAATGCTTCTAATATCAAACTTGAGACCCTCCCTAAAGCATGAGATGTGACATCCAAGTCCTTCCCATTCCAATCCCGAGACCCTTCCTATAACATGAGATGTGATATCCAACTCCTTCCCATTCCAACCTGAGACACTTCCTATAGCATGAGAAGGGATATCTAACTCCTTCCCAATCCAATCCTGAGACCCTTCCGATAGCAGAGATGTGATATCTGAATGCTTATACCAAACCTGAGACCCTTCCTATGGCATGAGATGTGATATCCAACTCCTTGCCATTCAAATCCTGAGACCCTTCCTATAGCATGAGATGTGATATCTCTATGCTTCTAATACCAAACCTGAGACCCTTCCTATAACATGAGATGGGATATCCAACTCCTTCCCATTCCAATCCTGAGACCCTTCCGATAGCAGAGATGTGATATCTCAATGCTTATACCAAACCTGAGAACCTTCCTATGGCCTGAGATGTCATATACAACTCCTTCCCATTCCAATCCTGAGACCCTTCCTTTAGCATGAGATGTGATATCTCAATGCTTATACCAAATCTGAGACCCTTCCTATAGCATGAGATGTGATATCCAATTCCTTCCCATTCCAATCCTGAGACCCTTCCTATAGCATGAGATGTGATATCTCAATGCTTATACCAAACCTGAGAGCCTACCTATAGCATGAGATGTGATATCCAAGTCCATCCCATTCCAATCCTTAGACCCTTCCTACAGCATGCAATGTGATATCTCAATGATTCTAATACCAAACCAGAGACTCTTCCTATAACATGAGATGGGATATCCAACTCCTTCCCATTCCAATCCTGAGCCGCTTCCGATAGCAGAGATGTGATATCTCAATGCTTATACCAAACCTGAGACCCTTCCTATAGCAAGAGATGTGATATCCAAATCCTTCCCATTCCAATCCTGAGACCCTTCCTATAACATGAGATGTGATATCCAACTCCTTCCCATTCCAACCTGAGACACTTCCTATAGCATGAGAAGGGATATCCAACTCCTTCCCAATCCAATCCTGAGACCCTTCCGATAGCAGAGATGTGATATCTCAATGCTTATACCAAACCTGAGACCCTTCCTATGGCATGAGATGTGATATCCAACTCCTTCCCAATCCAATCCTGAGACCCTTCCGATAGCAGAGACGTGATATCTCAATGCTTCTACCAAACCTGAGACCCTTCCTTTAGCATGAGATGTGATATCCAAATCCTTCACATTCCAATCCTGAGACCCTTCCTATAGCATGAGATGTGATATCTCAATGCTTCTAATACCAAACCTGAGATCCTTCCTATAACATGAGATGTGATATCCAATTCCTTCCCATTCCAAACCTGAGACCCTTCCTATTGGATGAGATGTGATATCCAACTCCTTCCCATTCCAACCCTGAGACCCTTCCTATAGCATGAGATGTGATGTCTCAATGCTTCTAATACCAAACCTGAGATCCTTCCTATAACATGAGATGTGATATCCAACTCCTTCCATTCCAATCCTGAGACCCGTCCTATAGCATGAGATGTGATATCTCAATGCTTATACCAAACCTGAGACCCTTCCTATAGCATGAGATGTGATATCCAACTGCTTCCCATTCCAATCCTGAGACCCTTCCTATAGCATGAGATGTGATATCTCAATGCTTCTAATACCAAACCTGAGATCCTTCCTCTAACATGAAATGTGATATCCAACTCCTTCCCCTTCCAAACCTAAGAGCCTATCTATAGCATGAGATGTGATATCCAAGTCCTTCCCATTCCAACCCTTAGACCCTTCCTACAGCATGCAATATGATATCTCAATGATTCTAATAACAAACCTGAGACCCGTCCTATAACATGAGATGGGATATCCAACTCCTTCCCATTCCAATCCTGAGACACTTCCGATAGCAGAGATGTGATATCTCAATGCTTATACCAAACCTGAGACCCTTCCTATAACATGAGATGTGATATCCAAATCCTTCCCGTTCCAAACCTGAGACCCTTCCTTTAGCATGAGATGTGATATCCAGCACCTTCCCATTCCAATCCTGAGACACTTCCTATAGCATGAGATGTGATATCTCAATGCTTCTAATATCAAAACTGAGACCCTCCCTATAGCATGATATGTGATATCTAAGTCCTTCCCATTCCAATCCTGAGACCCTCCCTATAGCATGAGATGTGATATCCAACTCCTTCCCATTCCAATCCTGAGACCCTTCCTATAGCATGAGATATGATATCTCAATACTTCTAATACCAAACGTGAGATCCTTCCGATAACATGAGATGTGATATCCAAATCCTTCCCCTTCCAATCCTGAGACCCTCCCTTTAGCATGAGATGTGATATCCAACTCCTTCCTATTCCAATCCTGAGACTCTTCTGATAGCATGAGATGTGATATCTCAATGCTTCTAATACCAAACTTGAGATCCTTCCGATAGCATGAGATGTGATATCTCAATGCTTCTAATACCAAACCTGAGATCCTTCCTATAACATGAGATGTGATATCCAAATCCTTCCCCTTCCAAACCTGAGACCCTCCCTTTAGCATGAGATGTGATATCCAACTCCTTCCCATTCCATTCCTAAGACCCTTCTGATAGCATGAGATGTGATATCTCAATGCCTCTAATACCAAACCTGAGATCCTACCTCTAACATGAAATGTGATATCCAACTATTTCCCCTTCCAAACCTGAGAGCCTTCCTATAGCATGAGATGTGATATCCAAGTCCTTCCCATTCCAATCCTGAGACCCTTCCTATAGCTTGAGATGTGATATCCAACTCCTTCCCATTCCAATTCTGAGACCCTTCCTATACTATGAGACTTGATATCTCAATGCTTCTAATACAAACGTGAGACCCGTAATATAACATGAGATGTGATATCCAAATCCTTCCCCTTCCAAACCTTAGACCCTTCCTTTATCATGAGATGTGATATACAACTCCTTCCCATTCCAGTCCTGAGACCCTTCCGATATCATGAGATGTGATATCTCAAAGCTTCTAATATCAAACTTGAGACCCTCCCTATAGCATGAGATGTGATATCCAAGTCCTTCCCATTCCAATCCTGAGACCCTTCCTATAGCTTGAGGTGTGATATCCAACTCCTTCCCATTCCAATTCTGAGACCCTTCTTATACCATGAGACTTGATATCTCAATGCTTCTAATACCAAACCTGAGACCCGTCCTATAACATGAGATTTGATATCCAAATCCTTCCCCTTCCAAACCTTAGACCCTTCCTTTATCATGAGATGTGATATCCAACTCCTTCCCATTCCAATCCTGAGACCCTTCCGATATCATGAGATTTGTTATCTCAATGCTTCTAATATCAAACTTGAGACCCTCCCTAAAGCATGAGATGTGACATCCAAGTCCTTCCCATTCCAATCCCGAGACCCTTCCTATAACATGAGATGTGATATCCAACTCCTTCCCATTCCAACCTGAGACACTTCCTATAGCATGAGAAGGGATATCTAACTCCTTCCCAATCCAATCCTGAGACCCTTCCGATAGCAGAGATGTGATATCTGAATGCTTATACCAAACCTGAGACCCTTCCTATGGCATGAGATGTGATATCCAACTCCTTGCCATTCAAATCCTGAGACCCTTCCTATAGCATGAGATGTGATATCTCTATGCTTCTAATACCAAACCTGAGACCCTTCCTATAACATGAGATGGGATATCCAACTCCTTCCCATTCCAATCCTGAGACCCTTCCGATAGCAGAGATGTGATATCTCAATGCTTATACCAAACCTGAGAACCTTCCTATGGCCTGAGATGTCATATACAACTCCTTCCCATTCCAATCCTGAGACCCTTCCTTTAGCATGAGATGTGATATCTCAATGCTTATACCAAATCTGAGACCCTTCCTATAGCATGAGATGTGATATCCAATTCCTTCCCATTCCAATCCTGAGACCCTTCCTATAGCATGAGATGTGATATCTCAATGCTTATACCAAACCTGAGAGCCTACCTATAGCATGAGATGTGATATCCAAGTCCATCCCATTCCAATCCTTAGACCCTTCCTACAGCATGCAATGTGATATCTCAATGATTCTAATACCAAACCAGAGACTCTTCCTATAACATGAGATGGGATATCCAACTCCTTCCCATTCCAATCCTGAGCCGCTTCCGATAGCAGAGATGTGATATCTCAATGCTTATACCAAACCTGAGACCCTTCCTATAACATGAGATGTGATATCCAACTCCTTCCGTTCCAAACCTGAGACACTAACTATAGCATATGTGATATCCACCTCCTTCCCATTCCAAACATGAGACCCTTCCTATAGCAAGAAAGTAATATCCAACTCCTTCCCATTCCATTCCTAAGACCCTTCTGATAGCATGAGATGTGATATCTCAATGCCTCTAATACCAAACCTGAGATCCTACCTCTAACATGAAATGTGATATCCAACTATTTCCCCTTCCAAACCTGAGAGCCTTCCTATAGCATGAGATGTGATATCCAAGTCCTTCCCATTCCAATCCTGAGACCCTTCCTATAGCTTGAGATGTGATATCCAACTCCTTCCCATTCCAATTCTGAGACCCTTCCTATACTATGAGACTTGATATCTCAATGCTTCTAATACAAACGTGAGACCCGTAATATAACATGAGATGTGATATCCAAATCCTTCCCCTTCCAAACCTTAGACCCTTCCTTTATCATGAGATGTGATATACAACTCCTTCCCATTCCAATCCTGAGACCCTTCCGATATCATGAGATGTGATATCTCAAAGCTTCTAATATCAAACTTGAGACCCTCCCTATAGCATGAGATGTGATATCCAAGTCCTTCCCATTCCAATCCTGAGACCCTTCCTATAGCTTGAGGTGTGATATCCAACTCCTTCCCATTCCAATTCTGAGACCCTTCTTATACCATGAGACTTGATATCTCAATGCTTCTAATACCAAACCTGAGACCCGTCCTATAACATGAGATTTGATATCCAAATCCTTCCCCTTCCAAACCTTAGACCCTTCCTTTATCATGAGATGTGATATCCAACTCCTTCCCATTCCAATCCTGAGACCCTTCCGATATCATGAGATTTGTTATCTCAATGCTTCTAATATCAAACTTGAGACCCTCCCTAAAGCATGAGATGTGACATCCAAGTCCTTCCCATTCCAATCCCGAGACCCTTCCTATAACATGAGATGTGATATCCAACTCCTTCCCATTCCAACCTGAGACACTTCCTATAGCATGAGAAGGGATATCTAACTCCTTCCCAATCCAATCCTGAGACCCTTCCGATAGCAGAGATGTGATATCTGAATGCTTATACCAAACCTGAGACCCTTCCTATGGCATGAGATGTGATATCCAACTCCTTGCCATTCAAATCCTGAGACCCTTCCTATAGCATGAGATGTGATATCTCTATGCTTCTAATACCAAACCTGAGACCCTTCCTATAACATGAGATGGGATATCCAACTCCTTCCCATTCCAATCCTGAGACCCTTCCGATAGCAGAGATGTGATATCTCAATGCTTATACCAAACCTGAGAACCTTCCTATGGCCTGAGATGTCATATACAACTCCTTCCCATTCCAATCCTGAGACCCTTCCTTTAGCATGAGATGTGATATCTCAATGCTTATACCAAATCTGAGACCCTTCCTATAGCATGAGATGTGATATCCAATTCCTTCCCATTCCAATCCTGAGACCCTTCCTATAGCATGAGATGTGATATCTCAATGCTTATACCAAACCTGAGAGCCTACCTATAGCATGAGATGTGATATCCAAGTCCATCCCATTCCAATCCTTAGACCCTTCCTACAGCATGCAATGTGATATCTCAATGATTCTAATACCAAACCAGAGACTCTTCCTATAACATGAGATGGGATATCCAACTCCTTCCCATTCCAATCCTGAGCCGCTTCCGATAGCAGAGATGTGATATCTCAATGCTTATACCAAACCTGAGACCCTTCCTATAACATGAGATGTGATATCCAACTCCTTCCGTTCCAAACCTGAGACACTAACTATAGCATATGTGATATCCACCTCCTTCCCATTCCAAACATGAGACCCTTCCTATAGCAAGAAAGTAATATCCAACTCCTACCCATTCCAATCCTGAGACCCTTCCTATAGCAAGAGATGTGATATCCAAATCCTTCCCATTCCAATCCTGAGACCCTTCCTATAACATGAGATGTGATATCCAACTCCTTCCCATTCCAACCTGAGACACTTCCTATAGCATGAGAAGGGATATCCAACTCCTTCCCAATCCAATCCTGAGACCCTCCCGATAGCAGAGATGTGATATCTCAATGCTTATACCAAACCTGAGACCCTTCCTATGGCATGAGATGTGATATCCAACTCCTTCCCAATCCAATCCTGAGACCCTTCCGATAGCAGAGACGTGATATCTCAATGCTTCTACCAAACCTGAGACCCTTCCTTTAGCATGAGATGTGATATCCAAATCCTTCACATTCCAATCCTGAGACCCTTCCTATAGCATGAGATGTGATATCTCAATGCTTCTAATACCAAACCTGAGATCCTTCCTATAACATGAGATGTGATATCCAATTCCTTCCCATTCCAAACCTGAGACCCTTCCTATTGGATGCGATGTGATATCCAACTCCTTCCCATTCCAACCCTGAGACCCTTCCTATAGCATGAGATGTGATGTCTCAATGCTTCTAATACCAAACCTGAGATCCTTCCTATAACATGAGATGTGATATCCAACTCCTTCCATTCAAATCCTGAGACCCGTCCTATAGCATGAGATGTGATATCTCAATGCTTATACCAAACCTGAGACCCTTCCTATAGCATGAGATGTGATATCCAACTGCTTCCCATTCCAATCCTGAGACCCTTCCTATAGCATGAGATGTGATATCTCAATGCTTCTAATACCAAACCTGAGATCCTTCCTCTAACATGAAATGTGATATCCAACTCCTTCCCTTTCCAAACCTAAGAGCCTATCTATAGCATGAGATGTGATATCCAAGTCCTTCCCATTCCAACCCTTAGACCCTTCCTACAGCATGCAATATGATATCTCAATGATTCTAATAACAAACCTGAGACCCGTCCTATAACATGAGATGGGATATCCAACTCCTTCCCATTCCAATCCTGAGACACTTCCGATAGCAGAGATGTGATATCTCAATGCTTATACCAAACCTGAGACCCTTCCTATAACATGAGATGTGATATCCAAATCCTTCCCGTTCCAAACCTGAGACCCTTCCTTTAGCATGAGATGTGATATCCAGCACCTTCCCATTCCAATCCTGAGACACTTCCTATAGCATGAGATGTGATATCTCAATGCTTCTAATATCAAAACTGAGACCCTCCCTATAGCATGATATGTGATATCTAAGTCCTTCCCATTCCAATCCTGAGACCCTCCCTATAGCATGAGATGTGATATCCAACTCCTTCCCATTCCAATCCTGAGACCCTTCCTATAGCATGAGATATGATATCTCAATACTTCTAATACCAAACGTGAGATCCTTCCGATAACATGAGATGTGATATCCAAATCCTTCCCCTTCCAATCCTGAGACCCTCCCTTTAGCATGAGATGTGATATCGAACTCCTTCCTATTCCAATCCTGAGACTCTTCTGATAGCATGAGATGTGATATCTCAATGCTTCTAATACCAAACCTGAGATCCTTCCGATAGCATGAGATGTGATATCTCAATGCTTCTAATACCAAACCTGAGATCCTTCCTATAACATGAGATGTGATATCCAAATCCTTCCCCTTCCAAACCTGAGACCCTCCCTTTAGCATGAGATGTGATATCCAACTCCTTCCCATTCCATTCCTGAGACCCTTCTGATAGCATGAGATGTGATATCTCAATGCCTCTAATACCAAACCTGAGATCCTACCTCTAACATGAAATGTGATATCCAACTCTTTCCCCTTCCAAACCTGAGAGCCTTCCTATAGCATGAGATGTGATATCCAAGTCCTTCCCATTCCAATCCTGAGACCCTTCCTATAACTTGAGATGTGATATCCAACTCCTTCCCATTCCAATTCTGAGACCCTTCCTATACTATGAGACTTGATATCTCAATGCTTCTAATACAGACGTGAGACCCGTAATATAACATGAGATGTGATATCCAAATCCTTCCCCTTCCAAACCTTAGACCCTTCCTTTATCATGAGATGTGATATCCAACTCCTTCCCATTCCAATCCTGAGACCCTTCCGATATCATGAGATGTGATATCTCAAAGCTTCTAATATCAAACTTGAGACCCTCCCTATAGCATGAGATGTGATATCCAAGTCCTTCCCATTCCAATCCTGAGACCCTTCCTATAGCATGAGATGTGATATCTCAATGCTTCTAATACCAAACCTGAGACCCTTCCTATAACATGAGATGGGAATATCCAACTCCTTCCCATTCCAATCCTGAGACCCTTCCGATAGCAGAGATGTGATATCTCAATGCTTATACCAAACCTGAGATCCTTCCTATAACATGAGATGTGATATCCAACTCCTTCCCATTCCAATCCTGAGACACTTCCTATAGCATGAGATGTGATATCTCACTGCTTATACCAAACCTGAGACCCTTCCCATAGCATGAGATGTGATATCCAACTCCTTCCCATTCCAATCCTCAGACCCTTCCTATAGCATGAGATGTGATATCTCAATGCTTCTAATATCAAACTTGAGACCCTACCTATAGCATGAGATGTGATATCCAAGTCCTTCCCATTACAATCCTGAGACACTTCCTATAGCATGAGATGTGATATCCAACTCCTTCCCATTCCAATCCTGAGACCCTTCCTATAGCATGAGATCTGATATCTCAATACTTCTAATACCAAACGTGAGATCCTTCCGATAACATGAGATGTGATATCCAAATCCTTCCCCTTCCAAACCTGAGACCCTCCCTTTAGCATGAGATGTGATATCCAACTCCTTCCCATTCCAATCCTGAGACCCTTCTGATAGCATGAGATGTGATATCTCAATGCTTCTAATACCAAACCTGAGATCCTTCCGATAGCATGAGATGTGATATCTCAATGCTTCTAATACCAAACCTGAGATCCTTCCTATAACATGAGATGTGATATCCAAATCCTTCCCCTTCCAAACCTGAGACCCTCCCTTTAGCATGAGATGTGATATCCAACTCCTTCCCATTCCATTCCCGAGACCCTTCTGATAGCATGAGATGTGATATCTCAATGCCTCTAATACCAAACCTGAGATCCTACCTCTAACATGAAATGTGATATCCAACTCTTTCCCCTTCCAAACCTGAGAGCCTTCCTATAGCATGAGATGTGATATCCAAGTCCTTCCCATTCCAATCCTGAGACCCTTCCTATAGCTTGAGATGTGATATCCAACTCCTTCCCATTCCAATTCTGAGACCCTTCCTATACTCTGAGACTTGATATCTCAATGCTTCTAATACCAAACCTGAGACCCGTAATATAACATGAGATGTGATATCCAAATCCTTCCCCTTCCAAACCTTAGACCCTTCCTTTATCATGAGATGTGATATCCAACTCCTTCCCATTCCAATCCTGAGACCCTTCCGATATCATGAGATGTGATATCTCAAAGCTTCTAATATCAAACTTGAGACCCTCCCTATAGCATGAGATGTGATATCCAAGTCCTTCCCATTCCAATCCTGAGACCCTTCCTATAGCATGAGATGTGATATCTCAATGCTTCTAATACCAAACCTGAGACCCTTCCTATTACATGAGATGGGAATATCCAACTCCTTCCCATTCCAATCCTGAGACCCTTCCGATAGCAGAGATGTGATATCTCAATGCTTATACCAAACCTGAGACCCTTTGTATGGCATGAGATGTGATATCCAACTCCTTGCCATTCAAATCCTGAGACCCTTCCTATAGCATGAGAAGGGATATCCAACTCCTTCCCAATCCAATCCTGAGACCCTTCCGATAGCAGAGACGTGATATCTCAATGCTTCTACCAAACCTGAGACCCTTCCTTTAGCATGAGATGTGATATCCAAATCCTTCACATTCCAATCCTGAGACCCTTCCTATAGCATGAGATGTGATATCTCAATGCTTCTAATACCAAACCTGAGATCCTTCCTATAACATGAGATGTGATATCCAATTCCTTCCCATTCCAAACCTGAGACCCTTCCTATTGGATGAGTTGTGATATCCAACTCCTTCCCATTCCAACCCTGAGACCCTTCCTATAGCATGAGATGTGATGTCTCAATGATTCTAATACCAAACCTGAGATCCTTCCTATAACATGAGATGTGATATCCAACTCCTTCCATTCCAATCCTGAGACCCGTCCTATAGCATGAGATGTGATATCGCAATGCTTATACCAAACCTGAGACCCTTCCTATAGCATGAGATGTGATATCCAACTCCTTCCCATTCCAATCCTGAGACCCTTCCTATAGCATGAGATGTGATATCCAACTCCTTCCCTTTCCAAACCTAAGAGCCTATCTATAGCATGAGATGTGATATCCAGGTCCTTCCTATTCCAATCCTTAGACCCTTCCTACAGCATGCAATATGATATCTCAATGATTCTAATACCAAACCTGAGATCCTTCCTATGACATGAGATGTGATATCCAACTCCTTCCATTCCAATCCTGAGACCCTTCCTATAGCATGAGATGTGATATATCAATGCTTATACCAAACCTGAGACCCTTCCTATAGCATGAGATGTGATATCCAACTCCTTCCCATTCCAATCCTGAGACCCTTCCTATAGCATGAGATGTGATATCTCAATGCTTCTAATACCAAACCTGAGATCCTTCCTCTAACATGAAATGTGAGATCCAACTCCTTCCCTTTCCAAACCTAAGAGCCTATCTATAGCATGAGATGTGATATCCAAGTCCTTCACATTCCAACCCTTAGACCCTTCCTACAGTATGCAATATGATATCTCAATGATTCCAATAACAAACCTGAGACCCGTCCTATAACATGAGATGGGATATCCAACTCCTTCCCATTCCAATCCTGAGACACTTCCGATAGCAGAGATGTGATATCTCAATGTTTATACCAAACCTGAGACCCTTCCTATAACATGAGATGTGATATCCAACTCCTTCCCGTTCCAAACCTGAGACCCTTCCTTTAGCATGAGATGTGATATCCAGCTCCTTCCCATTCCAATCCTGAGACACTTCCGATAGCATGAGATGTGATATCTCAATGCTTCTAATATCAAAACTGAGACCCTCCCTATAGCATGATATGTGATATCTAAGTCCTTCCCATTCCAATCCTGAGACCCTTCCTATAGCATGAGATGTGATATCTCAATGCTTCTACCAAACCTGAGACCCTTCCTTTAGCATGAGATGTGATATCCAACTCCTTCCCATTCCAATCCTGAGACCCTTCCTATAGCATGAGATGTGATATCTCAATACTTCTAATACCAAACCTGAGATCCTTCCGATAACATGAGATGTGATATCTCAATACTTCTAATACCAAACCTGAGATCCATACTATAACATGAGATGTGATATCCAACTCCTTCCCTTTCCAAACCTGAGAGCCGTTCTATAGCATGAGATGTGATATCCAGGTCCTTCCCATTCCAATCCTTAGACCCTTCCTACAGCATGCAATATGATATCTCAATGCTTATACCAAACCTGAGAACCTTCCTATGGCCTGAGATGTCATGGCCTGAGATGTCATATACAACTCCTTCCCATTCCAATCCTGAGACCCTTCCTTTAGCATGAGATGTGATATCTCAATGCTTATACCAAATCTGAGACCCTTCCTATAGCATGAGATGTGATATCCAATTCCTTCCCATTCCAATCCTGAGACCCTTCCTATAGCATGAGATGTGATATCTCAATGCTTATACCAAACCTGAGAGCCTACCTATAACATGAGATGTGATATCCAAGTCCATCCCATTCCAATCCTTAGACCCTTCCTACAGCATGCGATGTGATATCTCAATGATTCTAATACCAAACCAGAGACTCTTCCTATAACATGAGATGGGATATCCAACTCCTTCCCATTCCAATCCTGAGCCGCTTCCGATAGCAGAGATGTGATATCTCAATGCTTATACCAAACCTGAGACCCTTCCTATAACATGAGATGTGATATCCAACTCCTTCCCGTTCCAAACCTGAGACACTAACTATAGCATATGTGATATCCAACTCCTTCCCATTCCAAACATGAGACCCTTCCTATAGCAAGAAAGTAATATCCAACTCCTACCCATTCCAATCCTGAGACCCTTCCTATAGCAAGAGATGTGATATCCAAATCCTTCCCATTCCAATCCTGAGACCCTTCCTATAACATGAGATGTGATATCCAACTCCTTGCCATTCCAACCTGAGACACTTCCTATAGCATGAGAAGGGATATCCAACTCCTTCCCAATCCAATCCTGAGACCCTTCCGATAGCAGAGATGTGATATCTCAATGCTTATACCAAACCTGAGACCCTTCCTATGGCATGAGATGTGATATCCAACTCCTTGCCATTCAAATCCTGAGACCCTTCCTATAGCATGAGAAGGGATATCCAACTCCTTCCCAATCCAATCCTGAGACCCTTCCGATAGCAGCGACGTGATATCTCAATGCTTCTACCAAACCTGAGACCCTTCCTTTAGCATGAGATGTGATATCCAAATCCTTCACATTCCAGTCCTGAGACCCTTCCTATAGCATGAGATGTGATATCTCAATGCTTCTAATACCAAACCTGAGATCCTTCCTATAACATGAGATGTGATATCCAATTCCTTCCCATTCCAAACCTGAGACCCTTCCTATTGGATGAGATGTGATATCCAACTCCTTCCCATTCCAACCCTGAGACCCTTCCTATAGCATGAGATGTGATGTCTCAATGCTTATACCAAACCTGAGACCCTTCCTATAGCATGAGATGTGATATCCAACTGCTTCCCATTCCAATCCTGAGACCCTTCCTATAGCATGAGATGTGATATCTCAATGCTTCTAATACCAAACCTGAGATCCTTCCTCTAACATGAAATGTGATATCCAACTCCTTCCCTTTCCAAACCTAAGAGCCTATCTATAGCATGAGATGTGATATCCAAGTCCTTCACATTCCAACCCTTAGACCCTTCCTACAGCATGCAATATGATATCTCAATGATTCTAATAACAAACCTGAGACCCGTCCTATAACATGAGATGGGATATCCAACTCCTTCCCATTCCAATCCTGAGACACTTCCGATAGCAGAGATGTGATATCTCAATGCTTATACCAAACCTGAGACCCTTCCTATAACATGAGATGTGATATCCAAATCCTTCCCGTTCCAAACCTGAGACCCTTCCTTTAGCATGAGATGTGATATCCAGCTCCTTCCCATTCCAATCCTGAGACACTTCCGATAGCATGAGATGTGATATCTCAATGCTTCTAATATCAAAACTGAGACCCTCCCTATAGCATGATATGTGATATCTAAGTCCTTCCCATTCCAATCCTGAGACCCTCCCTATAGCATGAGATGTGATATCCAACTCCTTCCCATTCCAATCCTGAGACCCTTCCTATAGCATGAGATATGATATCTCAATACTTCTAATACCAAACGTGAGATCCTTCCGATAACATGAGATGTGATATCCAAATCCTTCCCCTTCCAAACCTGAGACCCTCCCTTTAGCATGAAATGTGATATCCAACTCCTTCCTATTCCAATCCTGAGACTCTTCTGATGGCATGAGATGTGATATCTCAATGCTTCTAATACCAAACCTGAGATCCTTCCGATAGCATGAGATGTGATATCTCAATGCTTCTAATACCAAACCTGAGATCCTTCCTATAACATGAGATGTGATATCCAACTCCTTCCCATTCCAATCCTGAGACACTTCCTATAGCATGAGATGTGATATCTCACTGCTTATACCAAACCTGAGACCCTTCCCATAGCAGGAGATGTGATATCCAACTCCTTCCCATTCCAACCTGAGACACTTCCTATAGCATGAGAAGGGATATCCAACTCCTTCCCAATCCAAGCCTGAGACCCTTCCGATAGCAGAGATGTGATATCTCAATGCTTATACCAAACCTGAGACCCTTCCTATGGCATGAGATGTGATATCCAACTCCTTGCCATTCAAATCCTGAGACCCTTCCTATAGCATGAGAAGGGATATCCAACTCCTTCCCAATCCAATCCTGAGACCCTTCCGATAGCAGCGACGTGATATCTCAATGCTTCTACCAAACCTGAGACCCTTCCTTTAGCATGAGATGTGATATCCAAATCCTTCACATTCCAATCCTGAGACCCTTCCTATAGCATGAGATGTGATATCTCAATGCTTCTAATACCAAACCTGAGATCCTTCCTATAACATGAGATGTGATATCCAATTCCTTCCCATTCCAAACCTGAGACCCTTCCTATTGGATGAGATGTGATATCCAACTCCTTCCCATTCCAACCCTGAGACCCTTCCTATAGCATGAGATGTGATGTCTCAATGCGTCTAATACCAAACCTGAGATCCTTCCTATAACATGAGATGTGATATCCAACTCCTTCCATTCCAATCCTGAGACCCGTCCTATAGCATGAGATGTGATATCTCAATGCTTATACCAAACCTGAGACCCTTCCTATAGCATGAGATGTGATATCCAACTGCTTCCCATTCCAATCCTGAGACCCTTCCTATAGCATGAGATGTGATATCTCAATGCTTCTAATACCAAACCTGAGATCCTTCCTCTAACATGAAATGTGATATCCAACTCCTTCCCTTTCCAAACCTAAGAGCCTATCTATAGCATGAGATGTGATATCCAAGTCCTTCACATTCCAACCCTTAGACCCTTCCTACAGCATGCAATATGATATCTCAATGATTCTAATAACAAACCTGAGACCCGTCCTATAACATGAGATGGGATATCCAACTCCTTCCCATTCCAATCCTGAGACACTTCCGATAGCAGAGATGTGATATCTCAATGCTTATACCAAACCTGAGACCCTTCCTATAACATGAGATGTGATATCCAAATCCTTCCCGTTCCAAACCTGAGACCCTTCCTTTAGCATGAGATGTGATATCCAGCTCCTTCCCATTCCAATCCTGAGACACTTCCGATAGCATGAGATGTGATATCTCAATGCTTCTAATATCAAAACTGAGACCCTCCCTATAGCATATGTGATATCTAAGTCCTTCCCATTCCAATCCTGAGACCCTCCCTATAGCATGAGATGTGATATCCAACTCCTTCCCATTCCAATCCTGAGACCCTTCCTATAGCATGAGATATGATATCTCAATACTTCTAATACCAAACGTGAGATCCTTCCGATAACATGAGATGTGATATCCAAATCCTTCCCCTTCCAAACCTGAGACCCTCCCTTTAGCATGAAATGTGATATCCAACTCCTTCCTATTCCAATCCTGAGACTCTTCTGATAGCATGAGATGTGATATCTCAATGCTTCTAATACCAAACCTGAGATCCTTCCGATAGCATGAGATGTGATATCTCAATGCTTCTAATACCAAACCTGAGATCCTTCCTATAACATGAGATGTGATATCCAAATCCTTCCCCTTCCAAACCTGAGACCCTCCCTTTAGCATGAGATGTGATATCTAACTCCTTCCCATTCCATTCCTGAGACCCTTCTGATAGCATGAGATGTGATATCTCAATGCCTCTAATACCAAACCTGAGATCCTACCTCTAACATGAAATGAGATATCCAACTCTTTCCCCTTCCAAACCTGAGAGCCTTCCTATAGCATGAGATGTGATATCCAAGTCCTTCCCATTCCAATACTGAGACCCTTCCTATAGCTTGAGATGTGATATCCAACTCCTTCCCATTCCAATTCTGAGACCCTTCCTATAGCATGAGATGTGATATCTCAATGCTTATACCAAACCTGAGAGCCTACCTATAGCATGAGATGTGATATCCAAGTCCATCCCATTCCAATCCTTAGACCCTTCCTACAGCATGCGATGTGATATCTCAATGATTCTAATACCAAACCAGAGACTCTTCCTATAACATGAGATGGGATATCCAACTCCTTCCCATTCCAATTCTGAGACCCTTCCTATACTATGAGACTTGATATCTCAATGCTTCTAATACCAAACCTGAGACCCGTAATATAACATGAGATGTGATATCCAAATCCTTCCCCTTCCAAACCTTAGACCCTTCCTTTTTCATGAGATGTGATATCCAAGTCCTTCCCATTCCAATCCTGAGACCCTTCCTATAGCATGAGATGTGATATCTCAATGCTTCTAATACCAAACCTGAGACCCTTCCTATAACATGAGATGGGAATATCCAACTCCTTCCCATTCCAATCTTGAGACCCTTCCGATAGCAGAGATGTGATATCTCAATGCTTATACCAAACCTGAGATCCTTCCTATAACATGAGATGTGATATCCAACTCCTTCCCATTCCAACCTGAGACCCTTCCTAGAGCATGAGATGGGATATCCAACTCCTTCCAAATCCAATCCTGATAGCCTTCCTATAGCATGAGATGTGATATCTCAATGCTTCTAATACCAAACCTGAGACCCTTCCTATAACATGAGATGGGAATATCCAACTCCTTCCCATTCCAATCTTGAGACCCTTCCGATAGCAGAGATGTGATATCCCAATGCTTCTACCAAACCTGAGACCCATACTATGGCATGAGATGTGATATCAAACTCCTTCCCATTCTAATCCTGAGACCCTTCCTATAGCTTGAGATGTGATATCCAACTCCTTCCCATTCCAATTCTGAGACCCTTCCTATACCATGAGACTTGAAATCTCAATGCTTCTAATACCAAACCTGAGACCCGTCCTATAACATGAGATGTGATATCCAAATCCTTCCCCTTCCAAACCTTAGACCCTTCTTTTATCATGAGATGTGATATCCAACTCCTTCCCATTCCAATCTTGAGACCCTTCCGATATCATGAAATGTGATATCTCAATGCTTCTAATATCAAACTTGAGACCCTCCTTATAGCATGAGATGTGATATCCAAGTCCTTCCCATTCCAATCCTGAGACCCTTCCTATAGCATGAGATGTGATATCTCAATGCTTCTAATACCAAACCTGAGATCCTTCCTATAACATGAGATGGGAATATCCAATGTGATATCCAACTCCTTCCCATTCCAATCCTGAGACCCTTCCTATAGCATGAGATGTGATATCCAACACCTTCCCATTCCAATCCTGAGACCCTTCCTATAGCCTGAGATGTGATATCTCAATGTTTATACCATACCTGAGACCCTTCCTATAACATGAGATGTGATATCCAACTCCTTCCCATTCCAAACCTGAGACCCTTCCTTTAGCATGAGATGTGATATCCAGCTCCTTCCCATGTCAATCCTGAGACACTTCCGATAGCATGAGATGTGATATCTCAATGCTTCTAATATCTAAACTGAGACCCTCCCTATAGCATGATATGTGATATCTAAGTCCTTCCCATTCCAATCCTGAGACCCTTCCTATAGCATGAGATGTGATATCTCAATGCTTATCCTTGATTCCTGTAGTAAATTGATTTCCTTTGCAGGCCGACTCCTGTCACGAATGCCTTGTCTGCTGCATTCTCTCCTGGCCATTCTCTCACCGTGGCTATTTGCCTACCCCCTTCCTCTCTCAGTGGATGGACTTCTCCATCCTAGCCTCCTACCACTCAACTACGCCTAATTGGAGAATTCAACATGAACCTGTATGCTTCCTGACCTGGACTTTTACGAGATCTGCAACTCTTCATGTCGCTGGCCCTACACACTTCAGGGAATATTCAGGATTTTCGGATCTCAGACCTCCCCCTCTGTAACCCTCTCAACAATCCTCTCCCGTGATGATCGAGTTCTCATCTTCGAAGAAGGCTAACTGCCAGCTGTTCCTCCTCAGAGGAGTTCTCCCTTTCTGTCCCTGCTCCCTGCACCGTTTCGCGTTGCAAACACTCGCTTCCCTGCTCTCTTGTTTAGACGCTTTTCCTTCTCAGAGGCCTTCTTGCTTTCTGCCCTTTTCGCGTTGCAAGTACTCGCTTCCCAGCTCTCTGGTTTAGACGCGTGTTCCCTGCCTTCTCTCCTCTTCCCGCTGCCTTCAAATCAAAAAATGAGCTCCAAAAGATACACAGTGCTCAGAATGCTCTATAACACCCATTATTCAACATATAGCCGTAACCCGCTAGACGTATTGATACGTGCTGTAAACTAGCAAAAACAGCTAGAAAATGTACTTTCCTCGCGTTTTTGTAAATGCTAATTCTGATGGGTTCCCATGTATACTGTCCGTGCGTTTGTTGTCGAATGCTGAAGTTTTTAACCACTGTTCTCCCATACAAGGGGGGGGGGGGGGTCAACGTCTACTGCTGTTCATAGGCTGAATGTATACGGCTGAAATCTTCAAGGCATTATCAGCTTTCCTGACTGTTTTGGAACGTGTATTTGCCATCTGTTAATGCAGTCGCCCTGTGTTCATAGTCCCTTCTACTTTACAGGCTGCACTCCCCTGGTGATCACATTCTCCTCTCCAGAGCAGGCTGACTACCAGCTGCTCCTCCTCATAGGCGTTCATCCTTTCTGTCCCTGCACCGTTTCGCGTTGCATGTACTCGCTTCCCAGCTCTCTGGTTTAGATGCGTGTTCCCTGCCTTCTCTCCTCTTCCTACAGCCTTCCAATGAGCTCCACAAGATAGTGTTCAGAATGCTTTATAACACCCATTATTCAACATATAGCTGTAACCCGCTAGACGTATTGAAACGTGCTAAAAACGAGCAGAAACAGCTAGAACATGTACTTTCCTCGCGTTTTGGTAAATGCTAATTCTGGTGGATTCCCATTTTGTACTCTGTTCGTGCGTTTGTTCAGTCGAATCCTGGTCTTTTGAACCACTCTTCTCCCATACAAGGGAGGGTCAAAATGTGTTGTTCACAGGCTGAATTTATACTGCTGAAATGCTCGCTTCCCTGCTCTCTGGTTTAGACGTGTGTACCCTGCATTTACCAAAACGCGAGGGAAGTACATTTTCTAGCTGTTTTTGCTAGTTTTTAGCACGTTTCAATACGTCTATCGGGTTACAGCTATATGTTGAATAATGGGTGTTATAAAGCATTCTGAACACTGTATCTTGTGGAGCAAATTGGAAGGCTGTAGCAAGAGGAGAGAAGGCAGGGAACACGCATCTCAACCAGAGAGCTGGGAAGCGAGTACATGCAACGCGAAACGGTGCAGGGAGCAGGGACAGAAAGGATGAACACCTATGAGGAGGAGCAGCTGGTAGTTAGCCTGCATAGGAGAGAAGAATGTGATCACTAGGGGAGTGCAGCCTGTAAACTAGAAGGAACGATGAACAAAGGGCGACTGCATTAACAGATGGCAAATACACGTTCCAAAACAGTCAGGAAAGCTGATAATGCCTTGAAGATTTCAGCCGTATACATTCAGCCTGTGAACAGCAGATGTTGACCCCCCCCACCCTAGTATGGGAGACCAGTGGTTAAAAACGTCAGGATTCGACACAAACGCACGGACACAGTACATACAACATGGGAACCCACCAGAATTCGCATTTACAAAAACGCGAGGGAAGTACATTTCTAGCTATTTTTGCTAGTTTTTAGCACGTTTCAATACGTCTAGCGGGTTACAGCTATATGTTGAATAATGGGGTTATAAAGCATTCTGAACACTATCTAGTGGAGCTCATTGGAAGGCTGTAGGAAGAGGAGAGAAGGCAGGGAACACGCATCTAAACCAGAGAGCAGGGAAGCGAGCATTTCAGCAGTATAAATTCAGCCTGTGAACAACACATTTTGACCCTCCTTTGTATGGGAGAAGAGTGGTTCAAAAGACCAGGATTCGACTGAACAAACGCACGAACAGAGTACAAAATGGTAATCCACCAGAATTCGCATTTAGCAAAACGCGAGAAAAGTACATTTTCGAGCTGTTTCTGCTCGTTTTTAGCACCTTTCAATACGTCTAGCGGGTTACAGCTATATGTTGAATAATGGGGTTATAAAGCATTCTGAACACTATCTTGTGGAGCTCATTGGAAGGCTGTAGGAAGAGGAGAGAAGGCAGGGAACACGCATCTAAACCAGAGAGCTGGGAAGCGAGTACATGCAACGCGGAACGGTGCAGGGAGCAGGGACAGAAAGGATGAACGCCTATGAGGAGGAGCAGCTGGTAGTCAACCTGCTCTGGAGAGGAGAATGTGATCACCAGGGGAGTGCAGCCTGTGAAGTAGAAGGGACGATGAACACAGGGCGACTGCATTAACAGATGGCAAATACACGTTCCAAAACAGTCAGGAAAGCTGATAATGCCTTGAAGATTTCAGCCGTATACATTCAGCCTGTGAACAGCAGTAGACGTTGACCCCCCCCTTGTATGGGAGAACAGTGGTTAAAAACTTCAGGATTCAACAACAAACGCACGGACAGTACATACATGGGAACCCATCAGAATTAGCATTTACAAAAACGCGAGGAAAGTACATTTTCTAGCTGTTTTTGCTAGTTTACAGCACGTTTCAATACGTCTAGCAGGTTACGGCTATATGTTGAATAATGGGTGTTATAGAGCATTCTGAGCACTGTGTATCTTTTGGAGCTCATTTTTTGATTTGAAGACAGCGGGAAGAGGAGAGAAGGCAGGGAACACGTGTCTAAACCAGAGCTGGGAAGCGAGTACTTGCAACGCGAAAAGGGCAGAAAGGAAGAAGGCCTCTGAGAAGGAAAAGCGTCTAAGCCAGAGAGCAGGAAAGCGAGTGTTTGCATCGCGAAACTGTGCAGGGAGCAGGGACAGAAAGGGAGAACTCCTCTGAGGAGGAATAGCTGGCAGTTAGCCTTCTTTGGAGATGAGAACTTGATCACCACGGGAGAGGATTGTTGAGAGGGTTACAGAGGGGGAGGTCTGAGATCAGAAAATCCTGAGTATTCCCTGCAGTGTGTAGGGCCAGCGACATGAAGAGTTGCAGATCTCGTAAAAGTCCAGGTCAGGAAGCATACAGGTTCATGTTGAATTCTCCAAGTAGGCGGAGTTGAGTGGTAGGAGGCTAGGATGGAGAAGTCCATCCACTGAGAGAGGAAGGGGGTAGGCAAATAGCCACGGTGAGCGAATGGCCAGGAGAGAATGCATGCAGACAAGGCATTCGTGACAGGAGTCGGCCTGCAAAGGAAATCAATTTACTACAGGAATCAAGGATAAGCATTGAGATAGCACATCTCATGCTATAGGGTCTCAGGATTGGAATGGGAAGGATTTAGATATCACATATGCTATAGGGAGGGTCTCAGTTTTGATATTAGAAGCATTAAGATATCACATCTCATGCTATCGGAAGTTTCTCAGGATTGGAATGGGAAGGAGCTGGATATCACATCTCATGCTAAAGGAAGGGTCTCAGGTTTGGAACGGGAAGGAGTTGGATATCACATCTCATGTTATAGGAAGGGTCTCAGGTTTGGTATAAACATTGAGATATCACATCTCTGCTATCGGAAGTGTCTCAGGATTGGAATGGGAAGGAGTTGGATATCCCATCTCATGTTATAGGACGGGTCTCAGGTTTTTTTATTAAAATTATTGAGATATCATATTAAATGCTGTAGGAAGGGTCTAAGGATTGGAATGGAAGGAGTTGGATATCACATCTCGTGTTATAGGAAGGGTCTCAGGTTTGGTATAAACATTGAGATATCACATCTCTGCTATCGGAAGTGTCTCAGGATTGGAATGGGAAGGAGTTGGATATCCCATCTCATGTTATAGGACGGGTCTCAGGTTTTTTATTAAAATCATTGAGATATCATATTGCATGCTGTAGGAAGGGTCTAAGGATTGGAATGGGAAGGAGTTGGATATTCCCATCTCATGTTATAGGAAGGGTCTCAGGTTTGGTATTAGAAGCATTGAGATATCACATCTCATGCTATAGGAAGGGTCTCAGGATTGGAATGGGAAGGACTTGGATATCACATCTCATGCTATAGGGAGGGTCTCAAGTTTGATAGAAGCATTGAGATATCACATTTCATGATATCGGAAGGGTCTCAAGATTGGAATGGGAAGGAGTTGGATATCACATCTCATGATAAAGGAAGTGTCTAAGGTTTGGAAGGGGAAGGATTTGGATATCACATCTCATGTTATAGGACGGGTCTCAGGTTTGGTATTAGAAGCATTGAGATATCAAGTCTCATGGTATAGGAAGGGTCTCAGAATTTGAATGGGAAGGAGTTGGATATCACATTTCAAGCTATAGGAAGGGTCTCAGGATTAGAATGGGAAGGAGTTTGATATCACATCTCATGCCATAATATGGGTCTCAGGTTTGGTAGAAGCATTGGGTTATCACATCTCATGCTATCGGAAGGGTATCGGGATTGGATTTGGAAGGAGTTGGATATCCCATCTCATGCTATAGGAAGGGTCTCAGGTTGGAATGGGAAGGAGTTGGATATCAAATCTCATGTTATAGGAAGGGTCTCAGGATTGGAATGGGAAGGACTTGGATATCACATCTCATGCTATAGGAAGGCTCTCAGGTTTGCAAGGGGAAAGAGTTGGATATCACATTTCATGTTAGAGGTAGGATCTCAGGTTTGGTATTAGAAGCATTGAGATATCACATCTCATGCTATCAGAAGGATCTCAGGTTTGGTATAGAAGCATTGAGATATCATATCTTATGCTATCAGAAGAGTCTCAGGATTGGAATGGGAAGGAGTTGGATATCAAATCTCATGGTAAAGGGAGGGTCTCGGGTTTGGAAGATAAGGATTTGGATATCACATCTCATGTTATAGGAAGGATCTCAGGTTTGGTATTAGAAGTATTGAGATATCACATCTCATGCTATCGGAAGGATCTCAGGTTTGGTATAGAAGCATTGAGATATCATATCTTATGCTATCAGAAGGGTCTCAGGATTGGAATGGGAAGGAGTTGGATATCACATCTCATGCTATAGGGAGGGTCTCACGTTTGATAGAAGCATTGAGATATCACATTTCATGATATCGGAAGGGTCTCAAGATTGGAATGGGAAGGAGTTGGATATCACATCTCATGATAAAGGAAGGGTCTAAGGTTTGGAAGGGGAAGGATTTGGATATCACATCTCATGTTATAGGACGGGTCTCAGGTTTGGTATTAGAAGCATTGAGATATCAAGTCTCATGGTATAGGAAGGGTCTCAGAATTGGAATGGGAAGGAGTTGGATATCACATTTCAAGCTATAGGAAGGGTCTCAGGATTAGAATGGGAAGGAGTCTGATATCACATCTCATGCCATAATATGGGTCTCAGGTTTGGTAGAAGCATTGGGTTATCACATCTCATGCTATCGGAAGGGTATCGGGATTGGATTTGGAAGGAGTTAGATATCCCATCTCATGCTATAGGAAGGGTCTCAGGTTGGAATGGGAAGGAGTTGGATATCACATCTCATGTTATAGGAAGGGTCTCAGGATTGGAATGGGAAGGACTTGGATATCACATCTCATGCTATAGGAAGGCTCTCAGGTTTGCAAGGGGAAAGAGTTGGATATCACATTTCATGTTAGAGGTAGGATCTCAGGTTTGGTATTAGAAGCATTGAGATATCACATCTCATGCTATCAGAAGGAACTCAGGTTTGGTATAGAAGCATTGAGATATCATATCTTATGCTATCAGAAGAGTCTCAGGATTGGAATGGGAAGGAGTTGGATATCACATCTCATGGTAAAAGGAGGGTCTCAGGTTTGGAAGATAAGGATTTGGATATCACATCTCATGTTATAGGAAGGATCTCAGGTTTGGTATTAGAAGTATTGAGATATCACATCTCATGCTATCGGAAGGATCTCAGGTTTGGTATAGAAGCATTGAGATATCATATCTTATGCTATCAGAAGGGTCTCAGGATTGGAATGGGAAGGAGTTGGATATCACATCTCATGCTAAAGGGAGGGTCTCAGGTTTGGAAGGGGAAGGATTTGGATATCACATCTCATGTTATAGGATGGATCTCAGGTTTGGTATTAGAAGTATTGAGATATCACATCTCATGTTATCGGAAGGATCTCAGGTTTGGTATTAGAAGTATTTAGATATCACATCTCATGCTATAGGAAGGGTCTCAGGATTGGAATGGGAAGGACTTAGATATCACATATCATGCTATAGGGAGGGTCTCAGTTTTGATATTAGAAGCATTGAGATATCACATCTCATGCTATCGGAAGTGTCTCAGGATTGGAATGGGAAGGAGCTGGATATCACATCTCATGCTAAAGGAAGGGTCTCAGGTTTGGAACGGGAAGGAGTTGGATATCACATCTCATGTTATAGGAAGGGTCTCAGGTTTGGTATAAACATTGAGATATCACATCTCTGCTATCGGAAGTGTCTCAGGATTGGAATGGGAAGGAGTTGGATATCCCATCTCATGTTATAGGACGGGTCTCAGGTTTGTTATTGGAATCATTGAGATATCATATTGCATACTGTAGGAAGGGTCTAAGGGTTGGAATGTGAAGGACTTGGATATCACATCTCATGCTATAGATAGGCTCTTAGGTTTGGAAAGGGAAGGAGTTGGATCTCACATTTCATGTTAGAGGAAGGATCTCAGGTTTGGTATTAGAAGCATTGAGATATCACATCTCATGCTATAGGAAGGGTCTCAGGATTGGAATGGGAAGGAGTTGGATATCACATCTCATGCTATAGGAAGGGTCTCAGGTTTGGTATAAGCATTGATATATCACATCTCATGCTATAGGAAGGGTCTCAGGATTGGAATGGAAGGAGTTGGATATCACATCTCATGTCATAGGAAGGATCTCAGGTTTGGTATTAGAATCATTGAGATATCATATTGCATGCTGTAGGAAGGGTCTAAGGATTGGAATAGGAAGGACCTGGATATCACATCTCATGCTATAGATAGGCTCTTAGGTTTGGAAAGGGAAGGAGTTGGATATCACATCTCATGCTATAGGAAGGGTCTCAGGATTGGAATGGGAAGGAGTTGGATATCACATCTCATGCTATAGGAAGGGTCTCAGGTTTGGTATAAGCATTGCGATATCACATCTCATGCTATAGGACGGGTCTCAGGATTGGAATGGAAGGAGTTGGATATCACATCTCATGTTATAGGAAGGATCTCAGGTTTGGTATTAGAATCATTGAGACATCACATCTCATGCTATAGGAAGGGTCTCAGGGTTGGAATGGGAAGGAGTTGGATATCACAACTCATCCAATAGGAAGGGTCTCAGGTTTGGAATGGGAAGGAATTGGATATCACATCTCATGTTATAGGAAGGATCTCAGGTTTGGTATTAGAAGCATTGAGATATCACATCTCATGCTATAGGAAGGGTCTCAGGATTGGAATGTGAAGGATTTGGATATCACATCTCATGCTAAAGGAAGGGTCTCAGGTTTGGTAGAAGCATTGAGATATCACGTCTCTGCTATCGGAAGGGTCTCAGGATTGGATTGGGAAGGAGTTGGATATCCCTTCTCATGCTATAGGAAGGGTCTCAGGATTTGAATGGCAAGGAGTTGGATATCACATCTCATGCCATACGAAGGGTCTCAGGTTTGGTATAAGCATTGAGATATCACATCTCTGCTATCGGAAGGGTCTCAGGATTGGAATGGGAAGGAGTTGGATATTCCCATCTCATGTAATAGGAAGGGTCTCAGGTTTGGTATTAGAAGCATTGAGATATCACATCTCATGCTATAGGAAGGGTCTGAGGATTGGAATGGGAAGGAGTTGGATATCACATCTCCTGCTATGGGAAGGGTCTCAGGTTTGGTATAAGCAGTGAGATATCACATCTCATGCTATCGGAAGGGTCTCAAGATTGGAATGGGAAGGAGTTGGATATTCCCATCTCATGTTATAGGAAGGGTCTCAGGTTTGGTATTAGAAGCATTGAGATATCACATCTCATGCTATAGGAAGGGTCTCAGGATTGGAATGGGAAGGACTTGGATATCACATCTCATGCTATAGGGAGGGTCTCAAGTTTGATATTAGAAGCTTTGATATCACATCTCATGATATCGGAAGGGTCTCAGGATTGGAATGGGAAGGAGTTGGATATCACATCTCATGATAAAGGAAGGGTCTAAGGTTTGGAAGGGGAAGGATTTGGATATCACATCTCATGTTATATTACGGGTCTCAGGTTTGGTATTAGAAGCATTGAGATATCAAGTCTCATAGTATAGGAAGGGTCTCAGAATTGGAATGGGAAGGAATTGGATATCCCATCTCATGTTATAGGAAGAGTCTCTGGTTTGGTATTAGAATCATTGAGATATCACATCGCATGCTGTAGGAAGGGTCTAAGGATTGGAATGGGATGGACTTGGATATCACATCCCATGCTATAGGTAGGCTCTCAGGTTTGGTATAAGCATTGAGATATCACATCTCATGCTATAGGAAGGGTCTCAGAATTGGAATGGGAAGGAGTTGGATATCACATCTCAAGCTGTAGGAAGGGTCTCAGTATTGGAATGGGAAGGACTTGGATATCACATCTCATGCTATAGGAAGGCTCTCAGGTTTGGAAGGGGAAAGAGTTGGATATCTCATTTCATGTTAGAGGTAGGATCTCAGGTTTGGTATTAGAGGCATTGAGATATCACATCTCATGCTATCAGAAGGGTCTCAAGAATGGAATGGGAAGGAGTTAGATATCACATCTCATGCTAAAGGGAGGGTCTCAGGTTTGAAAGGGGAAGGATTTGGATATCACATCTCATGTTATAGGAAGGATCTCAGGTTTGGTATTAGAAGCATTGAGATATCACATCTCATGCTATCAGAAGAGTCTCAGGATTGGAATAGGAAGGAGTTGGATATCACATTTCATGCTAAAGGGAGGGTCTCAGGTTTGGAAGGGGAAGGATTTGGATATCACATCTCATGTTATCGGAAGGATCTCACGTTTGGTATTAGAAGTATTGAGATATCATATCTCATGCTATAGGAAGGGTCTCAGGATTGGAATGGGAAGGAGTTGGATATCACATCTCATGCTATAGGGAGGGTCTCAGGATTGGAATGGGAAGGACTTAGATATCACATATCATGCTATAGGGAGGGTCTCAGTTTTGATATTAGAAGCATTGAGATATCACATCTCATGCTATCGGAAGTGTCTCAGGATTGGAATGGGAAGGAGCCGGATATCACATCTCATGCTAAAGGAAGGGTCTCAGGTTTGGAACGGGAAGGATTTGGATATCACATCTCATGTTATAGGAAGGGTCTCAGGTTTGGTATAAGCATTGAGATATCACATCTCTGCTATCGGAAGTGTCTCAGGATTGGAATGGGAAGGAGTTGGATATCCCATCTCATGTTATAGGACGGGTCTCAGGTTTGTTATTAGAATCATTGAGATATCATATTGCATGCTGTAGGAAGGGTCTAAGGGTTGGAATGTGAAGGACTTGGATATCACATCTCATGCTATAGATAGGCTCTTAGGTTTGGAAAGGGAAGGAGTTGGATATCACATTTCATGTTAGAGGAAGGATCTCAGGTTTGGTATTAGAAGCATTGAGATATCACATCTCATGCTATAGGAAGGGTCTCAGGATTGGAATGGGAAGCAGTTGGATATCACATCTCATGCTATAGGAAGGGTCTCAGGTTTGGTATAAGCATTGAGATATCACATCTCATGCTATAGGACGGGTCTCAGGATTGGAATGGAAGGAGTTGGATATCACATCTCATGTTATAGGAAGGATCTCAGGTTTGGTATTAGACGCATTGAGACATCACATCTCATGCTATAGGAAGGGTCTCAGGGTTGGAATGGGAAGGAGTTGGATATCACATCTCATCCAATAGGAAGGGTCTCAGGTTTGGAATGGGAAGGAATTGGATATCACATCTCATGTTATAGGAAGGATCTCAGGTTTGGTATTAGAAGCATTGAGATATCACATCTCATGCTATAGGAAGGGTCTCAGGATTGGAATGTGAAGGATTTGGATATAACATCTCATGCTAAAGGAAGGGTCTCAGGTTTGGTAGAAGCATTGAGATATCACGTCGCTGCTATCGGAAGGGTCTCAGGATTGGATTGGGAAGGAGTTGGATATCCCTTCTCATGCTATAGGAAGGGTCTCAGGATTTGAATGGCAAGGAGTTGGATATCACATCTCATGCCATAGGAAGGGTCTCAGGTTTGGTATAAGCATTGAGATATCACATCTCTGCTATCGGAAGGGTCTCAGGATTGGATTGGGAAGGAGTTGGATATCCCTTCTCATGCTTTAGGAAGTGTCTCAGGTTGGAATGGGAAGGAGTTGGATATCACATCTCATGTTATAGGAAGGGTCTCAGGATTGGAATGGGAAGGATTTGGATATCACATCTCTTGCTATAGGAAGGGTCTCAGGATTGGAATGGGTAGGAGTTGGATATTACTTTCTTGCTATAGGAAGGGTCTCATGTTTGGAATGGGAAGGAGTTGGGTATCACATATGCTATAGTTAGTGTCTCAGGTTTGGAACGGGAAGGAGTTGGATATCACATCTCATGTTATAGGAAGGGTCTCAGGTTTGGTATAAGCATTGAGATATCACATCTCTGCTATCGGAAGCGGCTCAGGATTGGAATGGGAAGGAGTTGGATATCCCATCTCATGTTATAGGAAGAGTCTCTGGTTTGGTATTAGAATCATTGAGATATCACATCGCATGCTGTAGGAAGGGTCTAAGGATTGGAATGGGATGGACTTGGATATCACATCTCATGTTATAGGTAGGCTCTCAGGTTTGGTATAAGCATTGAGATATCACATCTCATGCTATAGGGAGGGTCTCAGGATTGGAATGGGAAGGAATTGGATATCACATCTCATGCTATAGGAAGGGTCTCAGATGTGGTATAAGCATTGAGATATCACATCTCATGCTAAAGGAAGGGTCTCAGGATTGGAATGGGAAGGAGTTGTATATGACATCTCAGGCCATGACATCTCAGGCCATATGAAGGTTCTCAGGTTTGGTATAAGCATTGAGATATCATATTGCATGCTGTAGGAAGGGTCTAAGGATTGGAATGGGAAGGACCTGGATATCACATCTCATGCTATAGAACGGCTCTCAGGTTTGGAAAGGGAAGGAGTTGGATATCACATCTCATGTTATAGGATGGATCTCAGGTTTGGTATTAGAAGTATTGAGATATCACATCTCATGTTATCGGAAGGATCTCAGGTTTGGTATTAGAAGTATTGAGATATCACATCTCATGCTATAGGAAGGGTCTCAGGATTGGAATGGGAAGGAGTTGGATATCACATCTCATGCTAAAGGAAGGGTCTCAGGTTTGGTAGAAGCATTGAGATATCACATCTCATGCTATAGGAAGGGTCTCAGGATTGGAATGGGAAGGACTTAGATATCACATATCATGCTATAGGGAGGGTCTCTGTTTTGATATTAGAAGCATTGAGATATCACATCTCATGCTATCGGAAGTGTCTCAGGATTGGAATGGGAAGGAGCTGGATATCACATCTCATGCTAAAGGAAGGGTCTCAGGTTTGGAACGGGAAGGAGTTGGATATCACATCTCATGTTATAGGAAGGGTCTCAGGTTTGGTATAAACATTGAGATATCACATCTCTGCTATCGGAAGTGTCTCAGGATTGGAATGGGAAGGAGTTGGATATCCCATCTCATGTTATAGGACGGGTCTCAGGTTTGTTATTGGAATCATTGAGATATCATATTGCATGCTGTAGGAAGGGTCTAAGGGTTGGAATGTGAAGGACTTGGATATCACATCTCATGCTATAGATAGGCTCTTAGGTTTGGAAAGGGAAGGAGTTGGATCTCACATTTCATGTTAGAGGAAGGATCTCAGGTTTGGTATTAGAAGCATTGAGATATCACATCTCATGCTATAGGAAGGGTCTCAGGATTGGAATGGGAAGGAGTTGGATATCACATCTCATGCTATAGGAAGAGTCTCAGGTTTGGTATAAGCATTGAGATATCACATCTCATGCTATAGGAAGGGTCTCAGGATTGGAATGGAAGGAGTTGGATATCACATCTCATGTTATAGGAAGGATCTCAGGTTTGGTATTAGAAGCATTGAGACATCACATCTCATGCTATAGGAAGGGTCTCAGGATTGGAATGGGAAGGAGTTGGATATCAAATCTCATGCTATAGGAAGGGTCTCAGGATTGGAATGGGAAGGAGTTGAATATAACATCTCATGCCGTAGGAAGGGTCTCAGGTTTGGTATAAACATTGAGATATCACATCTCTGCTATCAAAAGGGTCTCAGGATTGGAATGGGAAGGAGTTGGATATCCCATCTCATGTTATAGGAAGAGTCTCAAGTTTGGTATTAGAAGCATTGAGATATCACATCTCATGCTATAGGAAGTGTCTTAGGATTGGAATGGGAAGGACTTGGATATCACATCTCATGCTATAGGTAGGGTCTCAAGTTTGACATTAGAAGCATTGAGATATCACATCTCATGCTATAGGAAGGGTCTGAGGATTGGAATGGGAAGGAGTTGGATATCACATCTCCTGCTATGGAAAGGGTCTCAGGTTTGGTATAAGCAGTGAGATATCACATCTCATGCTATAGGAAGTGTCTCAGGATTGGAATGGGAAGGAGTTGGATATCACATCTCATGTTATATGAAGGATCTCAGGTTTGGTATAAGCATTGAGATATCACATCTCTGCTATCGGAAGGGTCTCAAGATTGGAATGGGAAGGAGTTGGATATTCCCATCTCATGTTATAGGAAGGGTCTCAGGTTTGGTATTAGAAGCATTGAGATATCACATCTCATGCTATAGGAAGGGTCTCAGGATTGGAATGGGAAGGACTTGGATATCACATCTCATGCTATAGGGAGGGTCTCAAGTTTGATATTAGAAGCTTTGAGATATCACATCTCATGATATCGGAAGGGTCTCAGGATTGGAATGGGAAGGAGTTGGATATCACATCTCATGATAAAGGAAGGGTCTAAGGTTTGGAAGGGGAAGGATTTGGATATCACATCTCATGTTATATTACGGGTCTCAGGTTTGGTATTAGAAGCATTGAGATATCAAGTCTCATAGTATAGGAAGGGTCTCAGAATTGGAATGGGAAGGAGTTGGATATCCCATCTCATGTTATAGGAAGAGTCTCTGGTTTGGTATTAGAATCATTGAGATATCACATCGCATGCTGTAGGAAGGGTCTAAGGATTGGAATGGGATGGACTTGGATATCACATCTCATGCTATAGGTAGGCTCTCAGGTTTGGTATAAGCATTGAGATATCACATCTCATGCTATAGGAAGGGTCTCAGAATTGGAATGGGAAGGAGTTGGATATCACATCTCAAGCTATAGGAAGGGTCTCAGTATTGGAATGGGAAGGACTTGGATATCACATCTCATGCTATAGGAAGGCTCTCAGGTTTGGAAGGGGAAAGAGTTGGATATCTCATTTCATGTTAGAGGTAGGATCTCAGGTTTGGTATTAGAGGCATTGAGATATCACATCTCATGCTATCAGAAGGGTCTCAGGAATGGAATGGGAAGGATTTGGATATCACATCTCATGTTATAGGAAGGATCTCAGGTTTGGTATTAGAAGCATTGAGATATCACATCTCATGCTATCGGAAGGATCTCAGGTTTGGTATTAGAGGCATTGAGATATCACATCTCATGCTAAAGGGAGGGTCTCAGGTTTGGAAGGGGAAGGATTTGGATATCACATCTCATGTTATAGGAAGGATCTCAGGTTTGGTATTAGAAGCATTGAGATATCACATCTCATGCTATCGGAAGGATCTCAGGTTTGGTATTAGAAGCATTGAGATATCACATCTCATGCCATCAGAAGAGTCTCAGGATTGGAATAGGAAGGAGTTGGATATCACATTTCATGCTAAAGGGAGGGTCTCAGGTTTGGAAGGGGAAGGATTTGGATATCACATCTCATGTTATCGGAAGGATCTCACGTTTGGTATTAGAAGTATTGAGATATCATATCTCATGCTATAGGAAGGGTCTCAGGATTGGAATGGGAAGGAGTTGGATATCACATCTCATGCTATAGGGAGGGTCTCAGGATTGGAATGGGAAGGACTTAGATATCACATATCATGCTATAGGGAGGGTCTCAGTTTTGATATTAGAAGCATTGAGATATCACATCTCATGCTATCGGAAGTGTCTCAAGATTGGAATGGGAAGGAGCTGGATATCACATCTCATGCTAAAGGAAGGGTCTCAGGTTTGGAACGGGAAGGATTTGGATATCACATCTCATGTTATAGGAAGGGTCTCAGGTTTGGTATAAGCATTGAGATATCACATCTCTGCTATCGGAAGGGTCTCAGGATTGGATTGGGAAGGAGTTGGATATCCCTTCTCATGCTATAGGAAGGGTCTCAGGATTTGAATGGCAAGGAGTTGGATATCACATCTCATGCCATAGGAAGGGTCTCAGGTTTGGTATAAGCATTGAGATATCACATCTCTGCTATCGGAAGGGTCTCAGGCTTGGATTGGGAAGGAGTTGGATATCCCTTCTCATGCTATAGGAAGTGTCTCAGGTTGGAATGGGAAGGAGTTGGATATCACATCTCCTGCTATGGGAAGGGTCTCAGGTTTGGTATAAGCAGTGAGATATCACATCTCATGCTATAGGAAGTGTCTCAGGATTGGAATGGGAAGGAGTTGGATATCACATCTCATGTTATAGGAAGGATCTCAGGTTTGGTATAAGCATTGAGATATCACATCTCTGCTATCGGAAGGGTCTCAAGATTGGAATGGGAAGGAGTTGGATATCACATCTCAAGCTATAGGAAGGGTCTCAGGATTGGAATGGGAAGGACTTCGATATCACATCTCATGCTATAGGGAGGGTCTCAAGTTTGATATTAGAAGCTTTGAGATATCACATCTCATGATATCGGAAGGGTCTCAGGATTGGAATGGGAAGGAGTTGGATATCACATCTCATGATAAAGGAAGGGTCTAAGGTTTGGAAGGGGAAGGATTTGGATATCACATCTCATGTTATATTACGGGTCTCAGGTTTGGTATTAGAAGCATTGAGATATCAAGTCTCATAGTATAGGAAGGGTTTCAGAATTGGAATGGGAAGGAGTTGGATATCCCATCTCATGTTATAGGAAGAGTCTCTGGTTTGGTATTATAATCATTGAGATATCACATCGCATGCTGTAGGAAGGGTCTAAGGATTGGAATGGGATGGACTTGGATATCACATCTCATGCTATAGGTAGGCTCTCAGGTTTGGTATAAGCATTGAGATATCACATCTCATGCTATAGGAAGGGTCTCAGAATTGGAATGGGAAGGAGTTGGATATCACATCTCAAGCTATAGGAAGGGTCTCAGTATTGGAATGGGAAGGACTTGGATATCACATCTCATGCTCTCAGGTTTGGAAGGGGAAAGAGTTGGATATCTCATTTCATGTTAGAGGTAGGATCTCAGGTTTGGTATTAGAGGCATTGAGATATCACATCTCATGCTATCAGAAGGGTCTCAGGAATGGAATGGGAAGGATTTGGATATCACATCTCATGTTATAGGAAGGATCTCAGGTTTGGTATTAGAAGCATTGAGATATCACATCTCATGCTATCGGAAGGATCTCAGGTTTGGTATTAGAGGCATTGAGATATCACATCTCATGCTAAAGGGAGGGTCTCAGGTTTGGAAGGGGAAGGATTTGGATATCACATCTCATGTTATAGGAAGGATCTCAGGTTTGGTATTAGAAGCATTGAGATATCACATCTCATGCTATCGGAAGGATCTCAGGTTTGGTATTAGAAGCATTGAGATATCACATCTCATGCCATCAGAAGAGTCTCAGGATTGGAATAGGAAGGAGTTGGATATCACATTTCATGCTAAAGGGAGGGTCTCAGGTTTGGAAGGGGAAAGATTTGGATATCACATCTCATGTTATCGGAAGGATCTCACGTTTGGTATTAGAAGTATTGAGATATCATATCTCATGCTATAGGAAGGGTCTCAGGATTGGAATGGGAAGGAGTTGGATATCACATCTCATGCTATAGGGAGGGTCTCAGGATTGGAATGGGAAGGACTTAGATATCACATATCATGCTATAGGGAGGGTCTCAGTTTTGATATTAGAAGCATTGAGATATCACATCTCATGCTATCGGAAGTGTCTCAGGATTGGAATGGGAAGGAGCTGGATATCACATCTCATGCTAAAGGAAGGGTCTCAGGTTTGGAACGGGAAGGATTTGGATATCACATCTCATGTTATAGGAAGGGTCTCAGGTTTGGTATAAGCATTGAGATATCACATCTCTGCTATCGGAAGTGTCTCAGGATTGGAATGGGAAGGAGTTGGATATCCCATCTCATGTTATAGGACGGGTCTCAGGTTTGTTATTAGAATCATTGAGATATCATATTGCATGCTGTAGGAAGGGTCTAAGGGTTGGAATGTGAAGGACTTGGATATCACATCTCATGCTATAGATAGGCTCTTAGGTTTGGAAAGGGAAGGAGTTGGATATCACATTTCATGTTAGAGGAAGGATCTCAGGTTTGGTATTAGAAGCATTGAGATATCACATCTCATGCTATAGGAAGGGTCTCAGGATTGGAATGGGAAGCAGTTGGATATCACATCTCATGCTATAGGAAGGGTCTCAGTTTTGGTATAAGCATTGAGACATCACATCACATGCTATAGGAAGGGTCTCAGGGTTGGAATGGGAAGGAGTTGGATATCACATCTCATCCAATAGGAAGGGTCTCAGGTTTGGAATGGGAAGGAATTGGATATCACATCTCATGTTATAGGAAGGATCTCAGGTTTGGTATTAGAAGCATTGAGATATCACATCTCATGCTATAGGAAGGGTCTCAGGATTGGAATGTGAAGGATTTGGATATCACATCTCATGCTAAAGGAAGGGTCTCAGGTTTGGTAGAAGCATGGAGATATCACGTCGCTGCTATCGGAAGGGTCTCAGGATTGGATTGGGAAGGAGTTGGATATCCCTTCTCATGCTATAGGAAGGGTCTCAGGATTTGAATGGCAAGGAGTTGGATATCACATCTCATGCCATAGGAAGGGTCTCAGGTTTGGTATAAGCATTGAGATATCACATCTCTGCTATCGGAAGGGTCTCAGGATTGGATTGGGAAGGAGTTGGATATCCCTTCTCATGCTATAGGAAGTGTCTCAGGTTGGAATGGGAAGGAGTTGGATATCACATCTCATGTTATAGGAAGGGTCTCAGGATTGGAATGGGAAGGATTTGGATATCACATCTCTTGCTATAGGAAGGGTCTCAGGATTGGAATGGGTAGGAGTTGGATATTACTTTCTTGCTATAGGAAGGGTCTCATGTTTGGAATGGGAAGGAGTTGGATATCACATATGCTATAGTTAGTGTCTCAGGTTTGGAACGGGAAGGAGTTGGATATCACATCTCATGTTATAGGAAGGGTCTCAGGTTTGGTATAAGCATTGAGATATCACATCTCTGCTATCGGAAGCGGCTCAGGATTGGAATGGGAAGGAGTTGGATATCCCATCTCATGTTATAGGAAGAGTCTCTGGTTTGGTATTAGAATCATTGAGATATCACATCGCATGCTGTAGGAAGGGTCTAAGGATTGGAATGGGATGGACTTGGATATCACATCTCATGTTATAGGTAGGCTCTCAGGTTTGGTATAAGCATTGAGATATCACATCTCATGCTATAGGAAGGGTCTCAGGATTGGAATGGGAAGGAATTGGATATCACATCTCATGCTATAGGAAGGGTCTCAGATTTGGTATAAGCATTGAGATATCACATCTCATGCTAAAGGAAGGGTCTCAGGATTGGAATGGGAAGGAGTTGTATATGACATCTCAGGCCATGACATCTCAGGCCATAGGAAGGTTCTCAGGTTTGGTATAAGCATTGAGATATCACATCTCATGCTATAGGGAGGGTCTCAGGATTGGAATGGGAAGGAATTGGATATCACATCTCATGCTATAGGAAGGGTCTCAGATTTGGTATAAGCATTGAGATATCACATCTCATGCTAAAGGAAGGGTCTCAGGATTGGAATGGGAAGGAGTTGTATATGACATCTCAGGCCATGACATCTCAGGCCATATGAAGGTTCTCAGGTTTGGTATAAGCATTGAGATATCATATTGCATGCTGTAGGAAGGGTCTAAGGATTGGAATGGGAAGGACCTGGATATCACATCTCATGCTATAGAACGGCTCTCAGGTTTGGAAAGGGAAGGAGTTGGATATCACATCTCATGTTATAGGATGGATCTCAGGTTTGGTATTAGAAGTATTGAGATATCACATCTCATGTTATCGGAAGGATCTCAGGTTTGGTATTAGAAGTATTGAGATATCACATCTCATGCTATAGGAAGGGTCTCAGGATTGGAATGGGAAGGAGTTGGATATCACATCTCATGCTAAAGGAAGGGCCTCAGGTTTGGTAGAAGCATTGAGATATCACATCTCATGCTATAGGAAGGGTCTCAGGATTGGAATGGGAAGGACTTAGATATCACATATCATGCTATAGGGAGGGTCTCTGTTTTGATATTAGAAGCATTGAGATATCACATCTCATGCTATCGGAAGTGTCTCAGGATTGGAATGGGAAGGAGCTGGATATCACATCTCATGCTAAAGGAAGGGTCTCAGGTTTGGAACGGGAAGGAGTTGGATATCACATCTCATGTTATAGGAAGGGTCTCAGGTTTGGTATAAACATTGAGATATCACATCTCTGCTATCGGAAGTGTCTCAGGATTGGAATGGGAAGGAGTTGGATATCCCATCTCATGTTATAGGACGGGTCTCAGGTTTGTTATTGGAATCATTGAGATATCATATTGCATGCTGTAGGAAGGGTCTAAGGGTTGGAATGTGAAGGACTTGGATATCACATCTCATGCTATAGATAGGCTCTTAGGTTTGGAAAGGGAAGGAGTTGGATCTCACATTTCATGTTAGAGGAAGGATCTCAGGTTTGGTATTAGAAGCATTGAGATATCACATCTCATGCTATAGGAAGGGTCTCAGGATTGGAATGGGAAGGAGTTGGATATCACATCTCATGCTATAGGAAGAGTCTCAGGTTTGGTATAAGCATTGAGATATCACATCTCATGCTATAGGAAGGGTCTCAGGATTGGAATGGAAGGAGTTGGATATCACATCTCATGTTATAGGAAGGATCTCAGGTTTGGTATTAGAAGCATTGAGACATCACATCTCATGCTATAGGAAGGGTCTCAGGATTGGAATGGGAAGGAGTTGGATATCAAATCTCATGCTATAGGAAGGGTCTCAGGATTGGAATGGGAAGGAGTTGAATATAACATCTCATGCCGTAGGAAGGGTCTCAGGTTTGGTATAAACATTGAGATATCACATCTCTGCTATCAAAAGGGTCTCAGGATTGGAATGGGAAGGAGTTGGATATCCCATCTCATGTTATAGGAAGAGTCTCAAGTTTGGTATTAGAAGCATTGAGATATCACATCTCATGCTATAGGAAGTGTCTTAGGATTGGAATGGGAAGGACTTGGATATCACATCTCATGCTATAGGTAGGGTCTCAAGTTTGACATTAGAAGCATTGAGATATCACATCTCATGCTATAGGAAGGGTCTGAGGATTGGAATGGGAAGGAGTTGGATATCACATCTCCTGCTATGGAAAGGGTCTCAGGTTTGGTATAAGCAGTGAGATATCACATCTCATGCTATAGGAAGTGTCTCAGGATTGGAATGGGAAGGAGTTGGATATCACATCTCATGTTATATGAAGGATCTCAGGTTTGGTATAAGCATTGAGATATCACATCTCTGCTATCGGAAGGGTCTCAAGATTGGAATGGGAAGGAGTTGGATATTCCCATCTCATGTTATAGGAAGGGTCTCAGGTTTGGTATTAGAAGCATTGAGATATCACATCTCATGCTATAGGAAGGGTCTCAGGATTGGAATGGGAAGGACTTGGATATCACATCTCATGCTATAGGGAGGGTCTCAAGTTTGATATTAGAAGCTTTGAGATATCACATCTCATGATATCGGAAGGGTCTCAGGATTGGAATGGGAAGGAGTTGGATATCACATCTCATGATAAAGGAAGGGTCTAAGGTTTGGAAGGGGAAGGATTTGGATATCACATCTCATGTTATATTACGGGTCTCAGGTTTGGTATTAGAAGCATTGAGATATCAAGTCTCATAGTATAGGAAGGGTCTCAGAATTGGAATGGGAAGGAGTTGGATATCCCATCTCATGTTATAGGAAGAGTCTCTGGTTTGGTATTAGAATCATTGAGATATCACATCGCATGCTGTAGGAAGGGTCTAAGGATTGGAATGGGATGGACTTGGATATCACATCTCATGCTATAGGTAGGCTCTCAGGTTTGGTATAAGCATTGAGATATCACATCTCATGCTATAGGAAGGGTCTCAGAATTGGAATGGGAAGGAGTTGGATATCACATCTCAAGCTATAGGAAGGGTCTCAGTATTGGAATGGGAAGGACTTGGATATCACATCTCATGCTATAGGAAGGCTCTCAGGTTTGGAAGGGGAAAGAGTTGGATATCTCATTTCATGTTAGAGGTAGGATCTCAGGTTTGGTATTAGAGGCATTGAGATATCACATCTCATGCTATCAGAAGGGTCTCAGGAATGGAATGGGAAGGATTTGGATATCACATCTCATGTTATAGGAAGGATCTCAGGTTTGGTATTAGAAGCATTGAGATATCACATCTCATGCTATCGGAAGGATCTCAGGTTTGGTATTAGAGGCATTGAGATATCACATCTCATGCTAAAGGGAGGGTCTCAGGTTTGGAAGGGGAAGGATTTGGATATCACATCTCATGTTATAGGAAGGATCTCAGGTTTGGTATTAGAAGCATTGAGATATCACATCTCATGCTATCGGAAGGATCTCAGGTTTGGTATTAGAAGCATTGAGATATCACATCTCATGCCATCAGAAGAGTCTCAGGATTGGAATAGGAAGGAGTTGGATATCACATTTCATGCTAAAGGGAGGGTCTCAGGTTTGGAAGGGGAAGGATTTGGATATCACATCTCATGTTATCGGAAGGATCTCACGTTTGGTATTAGAAGTATTGAGATATCATATCTCATGCTATAGGAAGGGTCTCAGGATTGGAATGGGAAGGAGTTGGATATCACATCTCATGCTATAGGGAGGGTCTCAGGATTGGAATGGGAAGGACTTAGATATCACATATCATGCTATAGGGAGGGTCTCAGTTTTGATATTAGAAGCATTGAGATATCACATCTCATGCTATCGGAAGTGTCTCAAGATTGGAATGGGAAGGAGCTGGATATCACATCTCATGCTAAAGGAAGGGTCTCAGGTTTGGAACGGGAAGGATTTGGATATCACATCTCATGTTATAGGAAGGGTCTCAGGTTTGGTATAAGCATTGAGATATCACATCTCTGCTATCGGAAGGGTCTCAGGATTGGATTGGGAAGGAGTTGGATATCCCTTCTCATGCTATAGGAAGGGTCTCAGGATTTGAATGGCAAGGAGTTGGATATCACATCTCATGCCATAGGAAGGGTCTCAGGTTTGGTATAAGCATTGAGATATCACATCTCTGCTATCGGAAGGGTCTCAGGCTTGGATTGGGAAGGAGTTGGATATCCCTTCTCATGCTATAGGAAGTGTCTCAGGTTGGAATGGGAAGGAGTTGGATATCACATCTCCTGCTATGGGAAGGGTCTCAGGTTTGGTATAAGCAGTGAGATATCACATCTCATGCTATAGGAAGTGTCTCAGGATTGGAATGGGAAGGAGTTGGATATCACATCTCATGTTATAGGAAGGATCTCAGGTTTGGTATAAGCATTGAGATATCACATCTCTGCTATCGGAAGGGTCTCAAGATTGGAATGGGAAGGAGTTGGATATCACATCTCAAGCTATAGGAAGGGTCTCAGGATTGGAATGGGAAGGACTTCGATATCACATCTCATGCTATAGGGAGGGTCTCAAGTTTGATATTAGAAGCTTTGAGATATCACATCTCATGATATCGGAAGGGTCTCAGGATTGGAATGGGAAGGAGTTGGATATCACATCTCATGATAAAGGAAGGGTCTAAGGTTTGGAAGGGGAAGGATTTGGATATCACATCTCATGTTATATTACGGGTCTCAGGTTTGGTATTAGAAGCATTGAGATATCAAGTCTCATAGTATAGGAAGGGTTTCAGAATTGGAATGGGAAGGAGTTGGATATCCCATCTCATGTTATAGGAAGAGTCTCTGGTTTGGTATTATAATCATTGAGATATCACATCGCATGCTGTAGGAAGGGTCTAAGGATTGGAATGGGATGGACTTGGATATCACATCTCATGCTATAGGTAGGCTCTCAGGTTTGGTATAAGCATTGAGATATCACATCTCATGCTATAGGAAGGGTCTCAGAATTGGAATGGGAAGGAGTTGGATATCACATCTCAAGCTATAGGAAGGGTCTCAGTATTGGAATGGGAAGGACTTGGATATCACATCTCATGCTCTCAGGTTTGGAAGGGGAAAGAGTTGGATATCTCATTTCATGTTAGAGGTAGGATCTCAGGTTTGGTATTAGAGGCATTGAGATATCACATCTCATGCTATCAGAAGGGTCTCAGGAATGGAATGGGAAGGATTTGGATATCACATCTCATGTTATAGGAAGGATCTCAGGTTTGGTATTAGAAGCATTGAGATATCACATCTCATGCTATCGGAAGGATCTCAGGTTTGGTATTAGAGGCATTGAGATATCACATCTCATGCTAAAGGGAGGGTCTCAGGTTTGGAAGGGGAAGGATTTGGATATCACATCTCATGTTATAGGAAGGATCTCAGGTTTGGTATTAGAAGCATTGAGATATCACATCTCATGCTATCGGAAGGATCTCAGGTTTGGTATTAGAAGCATTGAGATATCACATCTCATGCCATCAGAAGAGTCTCAGGATTGGAATAGGAAGGAGTTGGATATCACATTTCATGCTAAAGGGAGGGTCTCAGGTTTGGAAGGGGAAAGATTTGGATATCACATCTCATGTTATCGGAAGGATCTCACGTTTGGTATTAGAAGTATTGAGATATCATATCTCATGCTATAGGAAGGGTCTCAGGATTGGAATGGGAAGGAGTTGGATATCACATCTCATGCTATAGGGAGGGTCTCAGGATTGGAATGGGAAGGACTTAGATATCACATATCATGCTATAGGGAGGGTCTCAGTTTTGATATTAGAAGCATTGAGATATCACATCTCATGCTATCGGAAGTGTCTCAGGATTGGAATGGGAAGGAGCTGGATATCACATCTCATGCTAAAGGAAGGGTCTCAGGTTTGGAACGGGAAGGATTTGGATATCACATCTCATGTTATAGGAAGGGTCTCAGGTTTGGTATAAGCATTGAGATATCACATCTCTGCTATCGGAAGTGTCTCAGGATTGGAATGGGAAGGAGTTGGATATCCCATCTCATGTTATAGGACGGGTCTCAGGTTTGTTATTAGAATCATTGAGATATCATATTGCATGCTGTAGGAAGGGTCTAAGGGTTGGAATGTGAAGGACTTGGATATCACATCTCATGCTATAGATAGGCTCTTAGGTTTGGAAAGGGAAGGAGTTGGATATCACATTTCATGTTAGAGGAAGGATCTCAGGTTTGGTATTAGAAGCATTGAGATATCACATCTCATGCTATAGGAAGGGTCTCAGGATTGGAATGGGAAGCAGTTGGATATCACATCTCATGCTATAGGAAGGGTCTCAGTTTTGGTATAAGCATTGAGACATCACATCACATGCTATAGGAAGGGTCTCAGGGTTGGAATGGGAAGGAGTTGGATATCACATCTCATCCAATAGGAAGGGTCTCAGGTTTGGAATGGGAAGGAATTGGATATCACATCTCATGTTATAGGAAGGATCTCAGGTTTGGTATTAGAAGCATTGAGATATCACATCTCATGCTATAGGAAGGGTCTCAGGATTGGAATGTGAAGGATTTGGATATCACATCTCATGCTAAAGGAAGGGTCTCAGGTTTGGTAGAAGCATGGAGATATCACGTCGCTGCTATCGGAAGGGTCTCAGGATTGGATTGGGAAGGAGTTGGATATCCCTTCTCATGCTATAGGAAGGGTCTCAGGATTTGAATGGCAAGGAGTTGGATATCACATCTCATGCCATAGGAAGGGTCTCAGGTTTGGTATAAGCATTGAGATATCACATCTCTGCTATCGGAAGGGTCTCAGGATTGGATTGGGAAGGAGTTGGATATCCCTTCTCATGCTATAGGAAGTGTCTCAGGTTGGAATGGGAAGGAGTTGGATATCACATCTCATGTTATAGGAAGGGTCTCAGGATTGGAATGGGAAGGATTTGGATATCACATCTCTTGCTATAGGAAGGGTCTCAGGATTGGAATGGGTAGGAGTTGGATATTACTTTCTTGCTATAGGAAGGGTCTCATGTTTGGAATGGGAAGGAGTTGGATATCACATATGCTATAGTTAGTGTCTCAGGTTTGGAACGGGAAGGAGTTGGATATCACATCTCATGTTATAGGAAGGGTCTCAGGTTTGGTATAAGCATTGAGATATCACATCTCTGCTATCGGAAGCGGCTCAGGATTGGAATGGGAAGGAGTTGGATATCCCATCTCATGTTATAGGAAGAGTCTCTGGTTTGGTATTAGAATCATTGAGATATCACATCGCATGCTGTAGGAAGGGTCTAAGGATTGGAATGGGATGGACTTGGATATCACATCTCATGTTATAGGTAGGCTCTCAGGTTTGGTATAAGCATTGAGATATCACATCTCATGCTATAGGAAGGGTCTCAGGATTGGAATGGGAAGGAATTGGATATCACATCTCATGCTATAGGAAGGGTCTCAGATTTGGTATAAGCATTGAGATATCACATCTCATGCTAAAGGAAGGGTCTCAGGATTGGAATGGGAAGGAGTTGTATATGACATCTCAGGCCATGACATCTCAGGCCATAGGAAGGTTCTCAGGTTTGGTATAAGCATTGAGATATCACATCTCATGCTATAGGGAGGGTCTCAGGATTGGAATGGGAAGGAATTGGATATCACATCTCATGCTATAGGAAGGGTCTCAGATTTGGTATAAGCATTGAGATATCACATCTCATGCTAAAGGAAGGGTCTCAGGATTGGAATGGGAAGGAGTTGTATATGACATCTCAGGCCATGACATCTCAGGCCATATGAAGGTTCTCAGGTTTGGTATAAGCATTGAGATATCATATTGCATGCTGTAGGAAGGGTCTAAGGATTGGAATGGGAAGGACCTGGATATCACATCTCATGCTATAGAACGGCTCTCAGGTTTGGAAAGGGAAGGAGTTGGATATCACATCTCATGTTATAGGATGGATCTCAGGTTTGGTATTAGAAGTATTGAGATATCACATCTCATGTTATCGGAAGGATCTCAGGTTTGGTATTAGAAGTATTGAGATATCACATCTCATGCTATAGGAAGGGTCTCAGGATTGGAATGGGAAGGAGTTGGATATCACATCTCATGCTAAAGGAAGGGCCTCAGGTTTGGTAGAAGCATTGAGATATCACATCTCATGCTATAGGAAGGGTCTCAGGATTGGAATGGGAAGGACTTAGATATCACATATCATGCTATAGGGAGGGTCTCTGTTTTGATATTAGAAGCATTGAGATATCACATCTCATGCTATCGGAAGTGTCTCAGGATTGGAATGGGAAGGAGCTGGATATCACATCTCATGCTAAAGGAAGGGTCTCAGGTTTGGAACGGGAAGGAGTTGGATATCACATCTCATGTTATAGGAAGGGTCTCAGGTTTGGTATAAACATTGAGATATCACATCTCTGCTATCGGAAGTGTCTCAGGATTGGAATGGGAAGGAGTTGGATATCCCATCTCATGTTATAGGACGGGTCTCAGGTTTGTTATTGGAATCATTGAGATATCATATTGCATGCTGTAGGAAGGGTCTAAGGGTTGGAATGTGAAGGACTTGGATATCACATCTCATGCTATAGATAGGCTCTTAGGTTTGGAAAGGGAAGGAGTTGGATCTCACATTTCATGTTAGAGGAAGGATCTCAGGTTTGGTATTAGAAGCATTGAGATATCACATCTCATGCTATAGGAAGGGTCTCAGGATTGGAATGGGAAGGAGTTGGATATCACATCTCATGCTATAGGAAGAGTCTCAGGTTTGGTATAAGCATTGAGATATCACATCTCATGCTATAGGAAGGGTCTCAGGATTGGAATGGAAGGAGTTGGATATCACATCTCATGTTATAGGAAGGATCTCAGGTTTGGTATTAGAAGCATTGAGACATCACATCTCATGCTATAGGAAGGGTCTCAGGATTGGAATGGGAAGGAGTTGGATATCAAATCTCATGCTATAGGAAGGGTCTCAGGATTGGAATGGGAAGGAGTTGAATATAACATCTCATGCCGTAGGAAGGGTCTCAGGTTTGGTATAAACATTGAGATATCACATCTCTGCTATCAAAAGGGTCTCAGGATTGGAATGGGAAGGAGTTGGATATCCCATCTCATGTTATAGGAAGAGTCTCAAGTTTGGTATTAGAAGCATTGAGATATCACATCTCATGCTATAGGAAGTGTCTTAGGATTGGAATGGGAAGGACTTGGATATCACATCTCATGCTATAGGTAGGGTCTCAAGTTTGACATTAGAAGCATTGAGATATCACATCTCATGCTATAGGAAGGGTCTGAGGATTGGAATGGGAAGGAGTTGGATATCACATCTCCTGCTATGGAAAGGGTCTCAGGTTTGGTATAAGCAGTGAGATATCACATCTCATGCTATAGGAAGTGTCTCAGGATTGGAATGGGAAGGAGTTGGATATCACATCTCATGTTATATGAAGGATCTCAGGTTTGGTATAAGCATTGAGATATCACATCTCTGCTATCGGAAGGGTCTCAAGATTGGAATGGGAAGGAGTTGGATATTCCCATCTCATGTTATAGGAAGGGTCTCAGGTTTGGTATTAGAAGCATTGAGATATCACATCTCATGCTATAGGAAGGGTCTCAGGATTGGAATGGGAAGGACTTGGATATCACATCTCATGCTATAGGGAGGGTCTCAAGTTTGATATTAGAAGCTTTGAGATATCACATCTCATGATATCGGAAGGGTCTCAGGATTGGAATGGGAAGGAGTTGGATATCACATCTCATGATAAAGGAAGGGTCTAAGGTTTGGAAGGGGAAGGATTTGGATATCACATCTCATGTTATATTACGGGTCTCAGGTTTGGTATTAGAAGCATTGAGATATCAAGTCTCATAGTATAGGAAGGGTCTCAGAATTGGAATGGGAAGGAGTTGGATATCCCATCTCATGTTATAGGAAGAGTCTCTGGTTTGGTATTAGAATCATTGAGATATCACATCGCATGCTGTAGGAAGGGTCTAAGGATTGGAATGGGATGGACTTGGATATCACATCTCATGCTATAGGTAGGCTCTCAGGTTTGGTATAAGCATTGAGATATCACATCTCATGCTATAGGAAGGGTCTCAGAATTGGAATGGGAAGGAGTTGGATATCACATCTCAAGCTATAGGAAGGGTCTCAGTATTGGAATGGGAAGGACTTGGATATCACATCTCATGCTATAGGAAGGCTCTCAGGTTTGGAAGGGGAAAGAGTTGGATATCTCATTTCATGTTAGAGGTAGGATCTCAGGTTTGGTATTAGAGGCATTGAGATATCACATCTCATGCTATCAGAAGGGTCTCAGGAATGGAATGGGAAGGATTTGGATATCACATCTCATGTTATAGGAAGGATCTCAGGTTTGGTATTAGAAGCATTGAGATATCACATCTCATGCTATCGGAAGGATCTCAGGTTTGGTATTAGAGGCATTGAGATATCACATCTCATGCTAAAGGGAGGGTCTCAGGTTTGGAAGGGGAAGGATTTGGATATCACATCTCATGTTATAGGAAGGATCTCAGGTTTGGTATTAGAAGCATTGAGATATCACATCTCATGCTATCGGAAGGATCTCAGGTTTGGTATTAGAAGCATTGAGATATCACATCTCATGCCATCAGAAGAGTCTCAGGATTGGAATAGGAAGGAGTTGGATATCACATTTCATGCTAAAGGGAGGGTCTCAGGTTTGGAAGGGGAAGGATTTGGATATCACATCTCATGTTATCGGAAGGATCTCACGTTTGGTATTAGAAGTATTGAGATATCATATCTCATGCTATAGGAAGGGTCTCAGGATTGGAATGGGAAGGAGTTGGATATCACATCTCATGCTATAGGGAGGGTCTCAGGATTGGAATGGGAAGGACTTAGATATCACATATCATGCTATAGGGAGGGTCTCAGTTTTGATATTAGAAGCATTGAGATATCACATCTCATGCTATCGGAAGTGTCTCAAGATTGGAATGGGAAGGAGCTGGATATCACATCTCATGCTAAAGGAAGGGTCTCAGGTTTGGAACGGGAAGGATTTGGATATCACATCTCATGTTATAGGAAGGGTCTCAGGTTTGGTATAAGCATTGAGATATCACATCTCTGCTATCGGAAGGGTCTCAGGATTGGATTGGGAAGGAGTTGGATATCCCTTCTCATGCTATAGGAAGGGTCTCAGGATTTGAATGGCAAGGAGTTGGATATCACATCTCATGCCATAGGAAGGGTCTCAGGTTTGGTATAAGCATTGAGATATCACATCTCTGCTATCGGAAGGGTCTCAGGCTTGGATTGGGAAGGAGTTGGATATCCCTTCTCATGCTATAGGAAGTGTCTCAGGTTGGAATGGGAAGGAGTTGGATATCACATCTCCTGCTATGGGAAGGGTCTCAGGTTTGGTATAAGCAGTGAGATATCACATCTCATGCTATAGGAAGTGTCTCAGGATTGGAATGGGAAGGAGTTGGATATCACATCTCATGTTATAGGAAGGATCTCAGGTTTGGTATAAGCATTGAGATATCACATCTCTGCTATCGGAAGGGTCTCAAGATTGGAATGGGAAGGAGTTGGATATCACATCTCAAGCTATAGGAAGGGTCTCAGGATTGGAATGGGAAGGACTTGGATATCACATCTCATGCTATAGGGAGGGTCTCAAGTTTGATATTAGAAGCTTTGAGATATCACATCTCATGATATCGGAAGGGTCTCAGGATTGGAATGGGAAGGAGTTGGATATCACATCTCATGATAAAGGAAGGGTCTAAGGTTTGGAAGGGGAAGGATTTGGATATCACATCTCATGTTATATTACGGGTCTCAGGTTTGGTATTAGAAGCATTGAGATATCAAGTCTCATAGTATAGGAAGGGTTTCAGAATTGGAATGGGAAGGAGTTGGATATCCCATCTCATGTTATAGGAAGAGTCTCTGGTTTGGTATTATAATCATTGAGATATCACATCGCATGCTGTAGGAAGGGTCTAAGGATTGGAATGGGATGGACTTGGATATCACATCTCATGCTATAGGTAGGCTCTCAGGTTTGGTATAAGCATTGAGATATCACATCTCATGCTATAGGAAGGGTCTCAGAATTGGAATGGGAAGGAGTTGGATATCACATCTCAAGCTATAGGAAGGGTCTCAGTATTGGAATGGGAAGGACTTGGATATCACATCTCATGCTATAGGAAGGCTCTCAGGTTTGGAAGGGGAAAGAGTTGGATATCTCATTTCATGTTAGAGGTAGGATCTCAGGTTTGGTATTAGAGGCATTGAGATATCACATCTCATGCTATCAGAAGGGTCTCAGGAATGGAATGGGAAGGATTTGGATATCACATCTCATGTTATAGGAAGGATCTCAGGTTTGGTATTAGAAGCATTGAGATATCACATCTCATGCTATCGGAAGGATCTCAGGTTTGGTATTAGAGGCATTGAGATATCACATCTCATGCTAAAGGGAGGGTCTCAGGTTTGGAAGGGGAAGGATTTGGATATCACATCTCATGTTATAGGAAGGATCTCAGGTTTGGTATTAGAAGCATTGAGATATCACATCTCATGCTATCGGAAGGATCTCAGGTTTGGTATTAGAAGCATTGAGATATCACATCTCATGCCATCAGAAGAGTCTCAGGATTGGAATAGGAAGGAGTTGGATATCACATTTCATGCTAAAGGGAGGGTCTCAGGTTTGGAAGGGGAAAGATTTGGATATCACATCTCATGTTATCGGAAGGATCTCACGTTTGGTATTAGAAGTATTGAGATATCATATCTCATGCTATAGGAAGGGTCTCAGGATTGGAATGGGAAGGAGTTGGATATCACATCTCATGCTATAGGGAGGGTCTCAGGATTGGAATGGGAAGGACTTAGATATCACATATCATGCTATAGGGAGGGTCTCAGTTTTGATATTAGAAGCATTGAGATATCACATCTCATGCTATCGGAAGTGTCTCAGGATTGGAATGGGAAGGAGCTGGATATCACATCTCATGCTAAAGGAAGGGTCTCAGGTTTGGAACGGGAAGGATTTGGATATCACATCTCATGTTATAGGAAGGGTCTCAGGTTTGGTATAAGCATTGAGATATCACATCTCTGCTATCGGAAGTGTCTCAGGATTGGAATGGGAAGGAGTTGGATATCCCATCTCATGTTATAGGACGGGTCTCAGGTTTGTTATTAGAATCATTGAGATATCATATTGCATGCTGTAGGAAGGGTCTAAGGGTTGGAATGTGAAGGACTTGGATATCACATCTCATGCTATAGATAGGCTCTTAGGTTTGGAAAGGGAAGGAGTTGGATATCACATTTCATGTTAGAGGAAGGATCTCAGGTTTGGTATTAGAAGCATTGAGATATCACATCTCATGCTATAGGAAGGGTCTCAGGATTGGAATGGGAAGCAGTTGGATATCACATCTCATGCTATAGGAAGGGTCTCAGGTTTGGTATAAGCATTGAGACATCACATCACATGCTATAGGAAGGGTCTCAGGGTTGGAATGGGAAGGAGTTGGATATCACATCTCATCCAATAGGAAGGGTCTCAGGTTTGGAATGGGAAGGAATTGGATATCACATCTCATGTTATAGGAAGGATCTCAGGTTTGGTATTAGAAGCATTGAGATATCACATCTCATGCTATAGGAAGGGTCTCAGGATTGGAATGTGAAGGATTTGGATATCACATCTCATGCTAAAGGAAGGGTCTCAGGTTTGGTAGAAGCATGGAGATATCACGTCGCTGCTATCGGAAGGGTCTCAGGATTGGATTGGGAAGGAGTTGGATATCCCTTCTCATGCTATAGGAAGGGTCTCAGGATTTGAATGGCAAGGAGTTGGATATCACATCTCATGCCATAGGAAGGGTCTCAGGTTTGGTATAAGCATTGAGATATCACATCTCTGCTATCGGAAGGGTCTCAGGATTGGATTGGGAAGGAGTTGGATATCCCTTCTCATGCTATAGGAAGTGTCTCAGGTTGGAATGGGAAGGAGTTGGATATCACATCTCATGTTATAGGAAGGGTCTCAGGATTGGAATGGGAAGGATTTGGATATCACATCTCTTGCTATAGGAAGGGTCTCAGGATTGGAATGGGTAGGAGTTGGATATTACTTTCTTGCTATAGGAAGGGTCTCATGTTTGGAATGGGAAGGAGTTGGATATCACATATGCTATAGTTAGTGTCTCAGGTTTGGAACGGGAAGGAGTTGGATATCACATCTCATGTTATAGGAAGGGTCTCAGGTTTGGTATAAGCATTGAGATATCACATCTCTGCTATCGGAAGCGGCTCAGGATTGGAATGGGAAGGAGTTGGATATCCCATCTCATGTTATAGGAAGAGTCTCTGGTTTGGTATTAGAATCATTGAGATATCACATCGCATGCTGTAGGAAGGGTCTAAGGATTGGAATGGGATGGACTTGGATATCACATCTCATGTTATAGGTAGGCTCTCAGGTTTGGTATAAGCATTGAGATATCACATCTCATGCTATAGGAAGGGTCTCAGGATTGGAATGGGAAGGAATTGGATATCACATCTCATGCTATAGGAAGGGTCTCAGATTTGGTATAAGCATTGAGATATCACATCTCATGCTAAAGGAAGGGTCTCAGGATTGGAATGGGAAGGAGTTGTATATGACATCTCAGGCCATGACATCTCAGGCCATAGGAAGGTTCTCAGGTTTGGTATAAGCATTGAGATATGATATTGCATGCTGTAGGAAGGGTCTAAGGATTGGAATGGGAAGGACCTGGATATCACATCTCATGCTATAGAACGGCTCTCAGGTTTGGAAAGGGAAGGAGTTGGATATCACATCTCATGTTATAGTATGGATCTCAGGTTTGGTATTAGAAGTATTGAGATATCACATCTCATGTTATCGGAAGGATCTCAGGTTTGGTATTAGAAGTATTGAGATATCACATCTCATGCTATAGGAAGGGTCTCAGGATTGGAATGGGAAGGAGTTGGATATCACATCTCATGCTAAAGGAAGGGTCTCAGGTTTGGTAGAAGCATTGAGATATCACATCTCATGCTATAGGAAGGGTCTCAGGATTGGAATGGGAAGGACTTAGATATCACATATCATGCTATAGGGAGGGTCTCAGTTTTGATATTAGAAGCATTGAGATATCACATCTCATGCTATCGGAAGTGTCTCAGGATTGGAATGGGAAGGAGCTGGATATCACATCTCATGCTAAAGGAAGGGTCTCAGGTTTGGAACGGGAAGGAGTTGGATATCACATCTCATGTTATAGGAAGGGTCTCAGGTTTGGTATAAACATTGAGATATCACATCTCTGCTATCGGAAGTGTCTCAGGATTGGAATGGGAAGGAGTTGGATATCCCATCTCATGTTATAGGACGGGTCTCAGGTTTGTTATTGGAATCATTGAGATATCATATTGCATACTGTAGGAAGGGTATAAGGGTTGGAATGTGAAGGACTTGGATATCACATCTCATGATATAGATAGGCTCTTAGGTTTGGAAAGGGAAGGAGTTGGATCTCACATTTCATGTTAGAGGAAGGATCTCAGGTTTGGTATTAGAAGCATTGAGATATCACATCTCATGCTATAGGAAGGGTCTCAGGATTGGAATGGGAAGGAGTTGGATATCACATCTCATGCTATAGGAAGGGTCTCAGGTTTGGTATAAGCATTGATATATCACATCTCATGCTATAGGAAGGGTCTCAGGATTGGAATGGAAGGAGTTGGATATCACATCTCATGTCATAGGAAGGATCTCAGGTTTGGTATTAGAATCATTGAGATATCATATTGCATGCTGTAGGAAGGGTCTAAGGATTGGAATAGGAAGGACCTGGATATCACATCTCATGCTATAGATAGGCTCTTAGGTTTGGAAAGGGAAGGAGTTGGATATCACATTTCATGTTAGAGGAAGGATCTCAGGTTTGGTATTAGAAGCATTGAGATATCACATCTCATGCTATAGGAAGGGTCTCAGGATTGGAATGGGAAGTAGTTGGATATCACATCTCATGCTATAGGAAGGGTCTCAGGTTTGGTATAAGCATTGCGATATCACATCTCATGCTATAGGACGGGTCTCAGGATTGGAATGGAAGGAGTTGGATATCACATCTCATGTTATAGGAAGGATCTCAGGTTTGGTATTAGAATCATTGAGACATCACATCTCATGCTATAGGAAGGGTCTCAGGGTTGGAATGGGAAGGAGTTGGATATCACAACTCATCCAATAGGAAGGGTCTCAGGTTTGGAATGGGAAGGAATTGGATATCACATCTCATGTTATAGGAAGGATCTCAGGTTTGGTATTAGAAGCATTGAGATATCACATCTCATGCTATAGGAAGGGTCTCAGGATTGGAATGTGAAGGATTTGGATATCACATCTCATGCTAAAGGAAGGGTCTCAGGTTTGGTAGAAGCATTGAGATATCACGTCTTTGCTATCGGAAGGGTCTCAGGATTGGATTGGGAAGGAGTTGGATATCCCTTCTCATGCTATAGGAAGGGTCTCAGGATTTGAATGGCAAGGAGTTGGATATCACATCTCATGCCATACGAAGGGTCTCAGGTTTGGTATAAGCATTGAGATATCACATCTCTGCTATCGGAAGGGTCTCAGGATTGGAATGGGAAGGAGTTGGATATTCCCATCTCATGTAATAGGAAGGGTCTCAGGTTTGGTATTAGAAGCATTGAGATATCACATCTCATGCTATAGGAAGGGTCTCAGGATTGGAATGGGAAGGACTTGGATATCACATCTCATGCTATAGGGAGGGTCTCAAGTTTGATATTAGAAGCTTTGAGATATCACATCTCATGATATCGGAAGGGTCTCAGGATTGGAATGGGAAGGAGTTGGATATCACATCTCATGATAAAGGAAGGGTCTAAGGTTTGGAAGGGGAAGGATTTGGATATCACATCTCATGTTATATTACGGGTCTCAGGTTTGGTATTAGAAGCATTGAGATATCAAGTCTCAGAGTATAGGAAGGGTCTCAGAATTGGAATGGGAAGGATTTGGATATCACATCTCAAGCTATAGGAAGGGTCTCAGGATTGGAATGGGAAGGACTTGGATATCACATCTCATGCTATAGGAAGGCTCTCAGGTTTGGAAGGGGAAAGAGTTGGATATCACATTTCATGTTAGAGGTAGGATCTCAGGTTTGGTATTAGAGGCATTGAGATATCACATCTCATGCTATCAGAAGGGTCTCGGGAATGGAATGGGAAGGAGTTGGATATCACATCTCATGCTAAAGGGAGGGTCTCAGGTTTGGAAGGGGAAGGATTTGGATATCACATCTCATGTTATAGGAAGGATCACAGGTTTGGTATTAGAAGCATTGAGATATCACATCTCATGCTATCGGAAGGATCTCAGGTTTGGTATTAGAAGCATTGAGATATCACATCTCATGCTATCAGAAGGGTCTCAGGATTGGAATGGGAAGGAGTTGGATATCACATCTCATGCTAAAGGGAGGGTCTCAGGTTTGGAAGGGGAAGGATTTGGATATCACATCTCATGTTATCGGAAGGATCTCACGTTTGGTATTAGAAGTATTGAGATATCATATCTCATGCTATAGGAAGGGTCTCAGGATTGGAATGGGAAGGAGTTGGATATCACATCTCATGCTATAGGAAGTGTCTCAGGATTGTAATGGGAAGGAGTTGGATATCACATCTCATGCTATGGGAAGGGTCTCAGGTTTGGTATAAGCAGTGAGATATCACATCTCATGCTATAGGAAGTGTCTCAGGATTGGAATGGGAAGGAGTTGGATATCACATCTCATGTTATAGGAAGGATCTCAGGTTTGGTATAAGCATTGAGATATCACATCTCTGCTATCGGAAGGGTCTCAGGATTGGAATGGGAAGGAGTTGGATATTCCCATCTCATGTTATAGGAAGGGTCTCAGGTTTGGTATTAGAAGCATTGAGATATCACATCTCATGCTATAGGAAGGGTCTCAGGATTGGAATGGGAAGGACTTGGATATCACATCTCATGCTATAGGGAGGGTCTCAAGTTTGATATTAGAAGCTTTGAGATATCACATCTCATGATATCGGAAGGGTCTCAGGATTGGAATGGGAAGGAGTTGGATATCACATCTCATGATAAAGGAAGGGTCTCAGGATTGGAATGGGAAGGACTTGGATATCACATCTCATGCTATAGGAAGGCTCTCAGGTTTGGAAGGGGAAAGAGTTGGATATCACATTTCATGTTAGAGGTAGGATCTCAGGTTTGGTATTAGAGGCATTGAGATATCACATCTCATGCTATCAGAAGGGTCTCAGGAATGGAATGGGAAGGAGTTGGATATCACATCTCATGCTAAAGGGAGGGTCTCAGGTTTGGAAGGGGAAGGATTTGGATATCACATCTCATGTTATAGGAAGGATCTCAGGTTTGGTATTAGAAGCATTGAGATATCACATCTCATGCTATCGGAAGGATCTCAGGTTTGGTATTAGAAGCATTGAGATATCACATCTCATGCTAAAGGAAGGGTCTCAGGATTGGAATGGGAAGGAGTTGTATATGACATCTCAGGCCATAGGAAGGTTCTCAGGTTTGGTATAAGCATTGAGATATCACATCTCTGCTATCGGAAAGGTCTCAGGATTGGAATGGGAAGGAGTTGGATATCCCATCTCATGTTATAGGAAGGGTCTCAGGTTTGGTATTAGAAGCATAGAGATATCACATCTCATGCTATAGGAAGGGTCTCAGGATTGGAATGGGAAGGACTTGGATGTCACATCTCATGCTATAGGGAGGGTCTCAAGTTTGATATTAGAAGCATTGAGATAACAAATCTCATGATATCGGAAGGGTCTCAGGATTGGAATGGGAAGGAGTTGGATATCACATCTCATGATAAAGGAAGGGTCTAAGGTTTGGAAGGGGAAGGATTTGGATATCACATCTCATGTTATAGGACGGGTCTCAGGTTTGGTATTAGAAGCATTGAGATATCAAGTCTCATGGTATACGAAGGGTCTCAGAATTGGAATGGGAAGGAGTTGGATATCACACCTCAAGCTATAGGAAGGGTCTCAGGATTGGAATGGGAAGGAGTTTGATATCACATCTCATGCCATAGTATGGGTCTCAGGTTTGGTAGAAGCATTGGGATATCACATCTCATGCTATCGGAAGGGTATCAGTATTGGATTTGGAAGAAGTTGGATATCCCATCTCATGCTATAGGAAGGGTCTCAGGTTGGAATGGGAAGGAGTTGGATATCACATTTCATGTTATAGGAAGGGTCTCAGGATTGGAATGGGAAGGACTTGGATATCATATCTCATGCTATAGGACGGGTCTCAGGTTTGTCATTAGAATCATTGAGATATCATATTGCATGCTGTAGGAAGGGTCTAAGGATTGGAATGGGAAGGACCTGGATATCACATCTCATGCTATAGATAGGCTCTTAGGTTTGGAAAGGGAAGGAGTTGGATATCACATCTCATGTTATAGGATGGATCTCAGGTTTGGTATTAGAAGTATTGAGATATCACATCTCATGTTATCGGAAGGATCTCAGGTTTGGTATTAGAAGTATTGAGATATCACATCTCATGCTATAGGAAGGGTCTCAGGATTGGAATGGGAAGGAGTTGGATATCACATCTCATGCTAAAGGAAGGGTCTCAGGTTTGGTAGAAGCATTGAGATATCACATCTCATGCTATAGGAAGGGTCTCAGGATTGGAATGGGAAGGACTTAGATATCACATATCATGCTATAGGGAGGGTCTCAGTTTTGATATTAGAAGCATTGAGATATCACATCTCATGCTATCGGAAGTGTCTCAGGATTGGAATGGGAAGGATATCACATCTCATGCTAAAGGAAGGGTCTCAGGTTTGGAACGGGAAGGAGTTAAATTTCACATCTCATGTTATAGGAAGGGTCTCAGGTTTGGTATAAACATTGAGATATCACATCTCTGCTATCGGAAGTGTCTCAGGATTGGCATGGGAAGGAGTTGGATATCCCATCTCATGTTATAGGACGGGTCTCAGTTTTGTTATTAGAATCATTGAGATATCATATTGCATGCTGTAGGAAGGGTCTAAGGGTTGGAATGTGAAGGACTTGGATATCACATCTCATGCTATAGATAGGCTCTTAGGTTTGGAAAGGGAAGGAGTTGGATATCACATTTCATGTTAGAGGAAGGATCTCAGGTTTGGTATTAGAAGCATTGAGATATCACATCTCATGCTATAGGAAGGGTCTCAGGATTGGAATGGGAAGGAGTTGGATATCACATCTCATGCTATAGGAAGGGTCTCAGGTTTGGTATAAGCATTGAGATATCACATCTCATGCTATAGGACGGGTCTCAGGATTGGAATGGAAGGAGTTGGATATCACATCTCATGTTATAGGAAGGATCTCAGGTTTGGTATTAGAAGCATTGAGACATCACATCTCATGCTATAGGAAGGGTCTCAGGGTTGGAATGGGAAGGAGTTGGATATCACATCTCATCCAATAGGAAGGGTCTCAGGTTTGGAATGGGAAGTAATTGGATATCACATCTCATGTTATAGGAAGGATCTCAGGTTTGGTATTAGAAGCATTGAGATATCAAATCTCATGCTATAGGAAGGGTCTCAGGATTGGAATGTGAAGGATTTGGATATCACATCTCATGCTAAAGGAAGGGTCTCAGGTTTGGTAGAAGCATTGAGATATCAAGTCTCTGCTATCGGAAGGGTCTCAGGATTGGATTGGGAAGGAGTTGGATATCCCTTTTCATGCTATAGGAAGGGTCTCAGGTTTGGTATAAGCATTGAGATATCACATCTCTGCTATCGGAAGGGTCTCAGGATTGGATTGGGAAGGAGTTGGATATCCCTTCTCATGCTATAGGAAGTGTCTCAGGTTGGAATGGGAAGGAGTTGGATATCACATCTCATGTTATAGGAAGGGTCTCAGGATTGGAATGGGAAGGATTTGGATATCACATCTCTTGCTATAGGAAGGGTCTCAGGATTGGAATGGGTAGGAGCTGGATATTACTTTCTTGCTATAGGAAGGGTCTCATGTTTGGAATGGGAAGGAGTTGGATATCACATATGCTATAGTTAGTGTCTCAGGTTTGGAACGGGAAGGAGTTGGATATCACATCTCATGTTATAGGAAGGGTCTCAGGTTTGGTATAAGCATTGAGATATCACATCTCTGCTATCGGAAGCGGCTCAGGATTGGAATGGGAAGGAGTTGGATATCCCATCTCATGTTATAGGAAGAGTCTCTGGTTTGGTATTAGAATAATTGAGATATCACATTGCATGTTGTAGGAAGGGTCTAAGGATTGGAATGGGATGGACTTGGATATCACATCTCATGCTATAGGTAGGCTCTCAGGTTTGGTATAAGCATTGAGATATCACATCTCATGCTATAGGAAGGGTCTCAGGATTGGAATGGGAAGGAATTGGATATCACATCTCATGCTATAGGAAGGGTCTCAGATTTGGTATAAGCATTGAGATATCACATATCATGCTAAAGGAAGGGTCTCAGGATTGTAATGGGAAGGAGTTGTATATGACATCTCAGGCCATAGGAAGGTTCTCAGGTTTGGTATAAGCATTGAGATATCACATCTCTGCTATCGGAAAGGTCTCAGGATTGGAATGGGAAGGAGTTGGATATCCCATCTCATGTTATAGGAAGGATCTCAGGTTTGGTATTAGAAGCATAGAGATATCACATCTCATGCTAGAGGAAGGGTCTCAGGATTGGAATGGGAAGGACTTGGATGTCACATCTCATGCTATAGGGAGGGTCTCAAGTTTGATATTAGAAGCATTGAGATAACAAATCTCATGATATCGGAAGGGTCTCAGGATTGGAATGGGAAGGAGTTGGATATCACATCTCATGATAAAGGAAGGGTCTAAGGTTTGGAAGGGGAAGGATTTGGATATCACATCTCATGTTATAGGACGGGTCTCAGGTTTGGTATTAGAAGCATTGAGATATCAAGTCTCATGGTATAAGAAGGGTCTCAGAATTGGAATGGGAAGGAGTTGGATATCACACCTCAAGCTATAGGAAGGGTCTCAGGATTGGAATGGGAAGGAGTTTGATATCACATCTCATGCCATAGTATGGGTCTCAGGTTTGGTAGAAGCATTGGGATATCACATCTCATGCTATCGGAAGGGTATCAGTATTGGATTTCGAAGAAGTTGGATATCCCATCTCATGCTATAGGAAGGGTCTCAGGTTGGAATGGGAAGGAGTTGGATATCACATTTCATGTTATAGGAAGGGTCTCAGGATTGGAATGGGAAGGACTTGGATATCATATCTCATGCTATAGGACGGGTCTCAGGTTTGTTATTAGAATCATTGAGATATCATATTGCATGCTGTAGGAAGGGTCTAAGGATTGGAATAGGAAGGACCTGGATATCACATCTCATGCTATAGATAGGCTCTTAGGTTTGGAAAGGGAAGGAGTTGGATATCACATTTCATGTTAGAGGAAGGATCTCAGGTTTGGTATTAGAAGCACTGAGATATCACATCTCATGCTATAGGAAGGGTCTCAGGATTGGAATGGGAAGTAGTTGGATATCACATCTCATGCTATAGGAAGGGTCTCAGGTTTGGTATAAGCATTGAGATATCACATCTCATGCTATAGGACGGGTCTCAGGATTGGAATGGAAGGAGTTGGATATCACATCTCATGTTATAGGAAGGATCTCAGGTTTGGTATTAGAATCATTGAGACATCACATCTCATGCTATAGGAAGGGTCTCAGGGTTGGAATGGGAAGGAGTTGGATATCACAACTCATCCAATAGGAAGGGTCTCAGGTTTGGAATGGGAAGGAATTGGATATCACATCTCATGTTATAGGAAGGATCTCAGGTTGGTATTAGAAGCATTGAGATATCACATCTCATGCTATAGGAAGGGTCTCAGGATTGGAATGTGGAGGATTTGGATATCACATCTCATGCTAAAGGAAGGGTCTCAGGTTTGGTAGAAGCATTGAGATATCACGTCTCTGCTATCGGAAGGGTCTCAGGATTCAATTGGGAAGGAGTTGGATATCCCTTCTCATGCTATAGGAAGGGTCTCAGGATTTGAATGGCAAGGAGTTGGATATCACATCTCATGCCATACGAAGGGTCTCAGGTTTGGTATTAGAAGCATTGAGATATCACATCTCATGCTATAGGAAGGGTCTCAGGATTGGAATGGGAAGGACTTGGATATCACATCTCATGCTATAGGGAGGGTCTCAAGTTTGATATTAGAAGCTTTGAGATATCACATCTCATGATATCGGAAGGGTCTCAGGATTGGAATGGGAAGGAGTTGGATATCACATCTCATGATAAAGGAAGGGTCTAAGGTTTGGAAGGGGAAGGATTTGGATATCACATCTCATGTTATATTACGGGTCTCAGGTTTGGTATTAGAAGCATTGAGATATCAAGTCTCAGAGTATAGGAAGGGTCTCAGAATTGGAATGGGAAGGAGTTGGATATCACATCTCAAGCTATAGGAAGGGGCTCAGGATTGGAATGGGAAGGACTTGGATATCACATCTCATGCTATAGGAAGGCTCTCAGGTTTGGAAGGGGAAAGAGTTGGATATCACATTTCATGTTAGAGGTAGGATCTCAGGTTTGGTATTAGAGGCATTGAGATATCACATCTCATGCTATCAGAAGGGTCTCGGGAATGGAATGGGAAGGAGTTGGATATCACATCTCATGCTAAAGGGAGGGTCTCAGGTTTGGAAGGGAAAGGATTTGGATATCACATCTCATGTTATAGGAAGGATCTCAGGTTTGGTATTAGAAGCATTGAGATATCACATCTCATGCTATAGGAAGGGTCTCAGGATTGGAATGTGAAGGATTTGGATATCACATCTCATGCTAAAGGAAGGGTCTCAGGTTTGGTAGAAGCATTGAGATATCACGTCTTTGCTATCGGAAGGGTCTCAGGATTGGATTGGGAAGGAGTTGGATATCCCTTCTCATGCTATAGGAAGGGTCTCAGGATTTGAATGGCAAGGAGTTGGATATCACATCTCATGCCATACGAAGGGTCTCAGGTTTGGTATAAGCATTGAGATATCACATCTCTGCTATCGGAAGGGTCTCAGGATTGGAATGGGAAGGAGTTGGATATTCCCATCTCATGTAATAGGAAGGGTCTCAGGTTTGGTATTAGAAGCATTGAGATATCACATCTCATGCTATACGAAGGGTCTCAGGATTGGAATGGGAAGGACTTGGATATCACATCTCATGCTATAGGGAGGGTCTCAAGTTTGATATTAGAAGCTTTGAGATATCACATCTCATGATATCGGAAGGGTCTCAGGATTGGAATGGGAAGGAGTTGGATATCACATCTCATGATAAAGGAAGGGTCTAAGGTTTGGAAGGGGAAGGATTTGGATATCACATCTCATGTTATATTACGGGTCTCAGGTTTGGTATTAGAAGCATTGAGATATCAAGTCTCAGAGTATAGGAAGGGTCTCAGAATTGGAATGGGAAGGATTTGGATATCACATCTCAAGCTATAGGAAGGGTCTCAGGATTGGAATGGGAAGGACTTGGATATCACATCTCATGCTATAGGAAGGCTCTCAGGTTTGGAAGGGGAAAGAGTTGGATATCACATTTCATGTTAGAGGTAGGATCTCAGGTTTGGTATTAGAGGCATTGAGATATCACATCTCATGCTATCAGAAGGGTCTCGGGAATGGAATGGGAAGGAGTTGGATATCACATCTCATGCTAAAGGGAGGGTCTCAGGTTTGGAAGGGGAAGGATTTGGATATCACATCTCATGTTATAGGAAGGATCACAGGTTTGGTATTAGAAGCATTGAGATATCACATCTCATGCTATCGGAAGGATCTCAGGTTTGGTATTAGAAGCATTGAGATATCACATCTCATGCTATCAGAAGGGTCTCAGGATTGGAATGGGAAGGAGTTGGATATCACATCTCATGCTAAAGGGAGGGTCTCAGGTTTGGAAGGGGAAGGATTTGGATATCACATCTCATGTTATCGGAAGGATCTCACGTTTGGTATTAGAAGTATTGAGATATCATATCTCATGCTATAGGAAGGGTCTCAGGATTGGAATGGGAAGGAGTTGGATATCACATCTCATGCTATAGGAAGTGTCTCAGGATTGTAATGGGAAGGACTTGGATATCACATCTCATGCTATAGGTAGGGTCTCAAGTTTGATATTAGAAGCATTGAGATATCACATCTCATGCTATAGGAAGGGTCTGAGGATTGGAATGGGAAGGAGTTGGATATAACATCTCATGCTATGGGAAGGGTCTCAGGTTTGGTATAAGCAGTGAGATATCACATCTCATGCTATAGGAAGTGTCTCAGGATTGGAATGGGAAGGAGTTGGATATCACATCTCATGTTATAGGAAGGATCTCAGGTTTGGTATAAGCATTGAGATATCACATCTCTGCTATCGGAAGGGTCTCAGGATTGGAATGGGAAGGAGTTGGATATTCCCATCTCATGTTATAGGAAGGGTCTCAGGTTTGGTATTAGAAGCATTGAGATATCACATCTCATGCTATAGGAAGGGTCTCAGGGTTGGAATGGGAAGGACTTGGATATCACATCTCATGCTATAGGGAGGGTCTCAAGTTTGATATTAGAAGCTTTGAGATATCACATCTCATGATATCGGAAGGGTCTCAGGATTGGAATGGGAAGGAGTTGGATATCACATCTCATGATAAAGGAAGGGTCTCAGGATTGGAATGGGAAGGACTTGGATATCACATCTCATGCTATAGGAAGGCTCTCAGGTTTGGAAGGGGAAAGAGTTGGATATCACATTTCATGTTAGAGGTAGGATCTCAGGTTTGGTATTAGAGGCATTGAGATATCACATCTCATGCTATAGGAAGGGTCTCAGGAATGGAATGGGAAGCAGTTGGATATCACATCTCATGCTAAAGGGAGGGTCTCAGGTTTGGAAGGGGAAGGATTTGGATATCACATCTCATGTTATAGGAAGGCTCTCAGGTTTGGTATTAGAAGCATTGAGATATCACATCTCATGCTATCGGAAGGATCTCAGGTTTGGTATTAGAAGCATTGAGATATCACATCTCATGCTATCAGAAGAGTCTCAGGATTGGAATAGTTGGATATCCCATCTCATGTTATAGGACGGGTCTCAGGTTTGTTATTGGAATCATTGAGATATCATATTGCATGCTGTAGGAAGGGTCTAAGGGTTGGAATGTGAAGGACTTGGATATCACATCTCATGCTATAGATAGGCTCTTAGGTTTGGAAAGGGAAGGAGTTGGATCTCACATTTCATGTTAGAGGAAGGATCTCAGGTTTGGTATTAGAAGCATTGAGATATCACATCTCATGCTATAGGAAGGGTCTCAGGATTGGAATGGGAAGGAGTTGGATATCACATCTCATGCTATAGGAAGGGTCTCAGGTTTGGTATAAGCATTGAGATATCACATCTCATGCTATAGGAAGGGTCTCAGGATTGGAATGGAAGGAGTTGGATATCAGATCTCATGTTATAGGAAGGATCTCAGGTTTGGTATTAGAAGCATTGAGATATCACATCTCATGCTATAGGAAGGGTCTCAGGATTGGAATGTGAAGGATTTGGATATCACATCTCATGCTAAAGGAAGGGTCTCAGGTTTGGTAGAAGCATTGAGATATCACGTCGCTGCTATCGGAAGGGTCTCAGGATTGGATTGGGAAGGAGTTGGATATCCCTTCTCATGCTATAGGAAGGGTCTCAGGATTTGAATGCAAGGAGTTGGATATCACATCTCATGCCATAGGAAGGGTCTCAGGTTTGGTATAAGCATTGAGATATCACATCTCTGCTATCGGAAGGGTCTCAGGATTGGATTGGGAATGAGTTGGATATCCCTTCTCATGCTATAGGAAGTGTCTCAGGTTGGAATGGGAAGGAGTTGGATATCACATCTCATGTTATAGGAAGGGTCTCAGGATTGGAATGGGAAGGAGTTGGATATTACTTTCTTGCTATAGGAAGGGTCTCATGTTTGGAATGGGAAGGAGTTGGATATCACATATGCTATAGTTAGTGTCTCAGGTTTGGAACGGGAAGGAGTTGGATATCACATCTCATGTTATAGGAAGGGTCTCAGGTTTGGTATAAGCATTGAGATATCACATCTCTGCTATCGGAAGCGGCTCATGATTGGAATGGGAAGGAGTTGGATATCCCATCTCATGTTATAGGAAGAGTCTCTGGTTTGGTATTAGAATAATTGAGATATCACATTGCATGTTGTAGGAAGGGTCTAAGGATTGGAATGGGATGGACTTGGATATCACATCTCATGCTATAGGTAGGCTCTCAGGTTTGGTATAAGCATTGAGATATCACATCTCATGCTATAGGAAGGGTCTCAGGATTGGAATGGGAAGGAATTGGATATCACATCTCATGCTATAGAAAGGGTCTCAGATTTGGTATAAGCATTGAGATATCACATATCATGCTAAAGGAAGGGTCTCAGGATTGGAATGGGAAGGAGTTGTATATGACATCTCAGGCCATAGGAAGGTTCTCAGGTTTGGTATAAGCATTGAGATATCACATCTCTGCTATCGGAAAGGTCTCAGGATTGGAATGGGAAGGAGTTGGATATCCCATCTCATGTTATAGGAAGGATCTCAGGTTTGGTACTAGAAGCATAGAGATATCACATCTCATGCTATAGGAAGGGTCTCAGGATTGGAATGGGAAGGACTTGGATGTCACATCTCATGCTATAGGGAGGGTCTCAAGTTTGATATTAGAAGCATTGAGATAACAAATCTCATGATATCGGAAGGGTCTCAGGATTGGAATGGGAAGGAGTTGGATATCACATCTCATGATAAAGGAAGGGTCTAAGGTTTGGAAGGGGAAGGATTTGGATATCACATCTCTTGTTATAGGACGGGTCTCAGGTTTGGTATTAGAAGCATTGAGATATCAAGTCTCATGGTATAAGAAGGGTCTCAGAATTGGAATGGGAAGGAGTTGGATATCACACCTCAAGCTATAGGAAGGGTCTCAGGATTGGAATGGGAAGGAGTTTGATATCACATCTCATGCCATAGTATGGGTCTCAGGTTTGGTAGAAGCATTGGGATATCACATCTCATGCTATCGGAAGGGTATCAGTATTGGATTTTGAAGAAGTTGGATATCCCATCTCATGCTATAGGAAGGGTCTCAGGTTGGAATGGGAAGGAGTTGGATATCACATTTCATGTTATAGGAAGGGTCTCAGGATTGGAATGGGAAGGACTTGGATATCATATCTCATGCTATAGGACGGGTCTCAGGTTTGTTATTAGAATCATTGAGATATCATATTGCATGCTGTAGGAAGGGTCTAAGGATTGGAATAGGAAGGACCTGGATATCACATCTCATGCTATAGATAGGCTCTTAGGTTTGGAAAGGGAAGGAGTTGGATATCACATTTCATGTTAGAGGAAGGATCTCGGGTTTGGTATTAGAAGCACTGAGATATCACATCTCATGCTATAGGAAGGGTCTCAGGATTGGAATGGGAAGTAGTTGGATATCACATCTCATGCTATAGGAAGGGTCTCAGGTTTGGTATAAGCATTGAGATATCACATCTCATGCTATAGGACGGGTCTCAGGATTGGAATGGAAGGAGTTGGATATCACATCTCATGTTATAGGAAGGATCTCAGGTTTGGTATTAGAATCATTGAGACATCACATCTCATGCTATAGGAAGGGTCTCAGGGTTGGAATGGGAAGGAGTTGGATATCACAACTCATCCAATAGGAAGGGTCTCAGGTTTGGAATGGGAAGGAATTGGATATCACATCTCATGTTATAGGAAGGATCTCAGGTTTGGTATTAGAAGCATTGAGATATCACATCTCATGCTATAGGAAGGGTCTCAGGATTGGAATGTGAAGGATTTGGATATCATATCTCATGCTAAAGGAAGGGTCTCAGGTTTGGTAGAAGCATTGAGATATCACGTCTCTGCTATCGGAAGGGTCTCAGGATTGGATTGGGAAGGAGTTGGATATCCCTTCTCATGCTATAGGAAGGGTCTCAGGATTTGAATGGCAAGGAGTTGGATATCACATCTCATGCCATACGAAGGGTCTCAGGTTTGGTATAAGCATTGAGATATCACATCTCTGCTATCGGAAGGGTCTCAGGATTGGAATGGGAAGGAGTTGGATATTCCCATCTCATGTAATAGGAAGGGTCTCAGGTTTGGTATTAGAAGCATTGAGATATCACATCTCATGCTATAGGAAGGGTCTCAGGATTGGAATGGGAAGGACTTGGATATCACATCTCATGCTATAGGGAGGGTCTCAAGTTTGATATTAGAAGCTTTGAGATATCACATCTCATGATATCGGAAGGGTCTCAGGATTGGAATGGGAAGGAGTTGGATATCACATCTCATGATAAAGGAAGGGTCTAAGGTTTGGAAGGGGAAGGATTTGGATATCACATCTCATGTTATATTACGGGTCTCAGGTTTGGTATTAGAAGCATTGAGATATCAAGTCTCAGAGTATAGGAAGGGTCTCAGAATTGGAATGGGAAGGAGTTGGATATCACATCTCAAGCTATAGGAAGGGTCTCAGGATTGGAATGGGAAGGACTTGGATATCACATCTCATGCTATAGGAAGGCTCTCAGGTTTGGAAGGGGAAAGAGTTGGATATCACATTTCATGTTAGAGGTAGGATCTCAGGTTTGGTATTAGAGGCATTGAGATATCACATCTCATGCTATCAGAAGGGTCTCGGGAATGGAATGGGAAGGAGTTGGATATCACATCTCATGCTAAAGGGAGGGTCTCAGGTTTGGAAGGGAAAGGATTTGGATATCACATCTCATGTTATAGGAAGGATCTCAGGTTTGGTATTAGAAGCATTGAGATATCACATCTCATGCTATCAGAAGGGTCTCAGGATTGGAATGGGAAGGAGTTGGATATCACATCTCATGCTAAAGGGAGGGTCTCAGGTTTGGAAGGGGAAGGATTTGGATATCACATCTCATGTTATAGGAAGGATCTCACGTTTGGTATTAGAAGTATTGAGATATCATATCTCATGCTATAGGAAGGGTCTCAGGATTGGAATGGGAAGGAGTTGGATATCACATCTCATGTTATAGGAAGTGTCTCAGGATTGTAATGGGAAGGACTTGGATATCACATCTCATGCTATAGGTAGGGTCTCAAGTTTGATATTAGAAGCATTGAGATATCACATCTCATGCTATAGGAAGGGTCTGAGGATTGGAATGGGAAGGAGTTGGATATCACATCTCATGCTATGGGAAGGGTCTCAGGTTTGGTATAAGCAGTGAGATATCGTATCTCATGCTATAGGAAGTGTCTCAGGATTGGAATGGGAAGGAGTTGGATATCACATCTCATGTTATAGGAAGGATCTCAGGTTTGGTATAAGCATTGAGATATCACATCTCTGCTACCGGAAGGGTCTCAGGATTGGAATGGGAAGGAGTTGGATATTCCCATCTCATGTTATAGGAAGGGTCTCAGGTTTGGTATTAGAAGCATTGAGATATCTCATCTCATGCTATAGGAAGGGTCTCAGGATTGGAATGGGAAGGACTTGGATATCACATCTCATGCTATAGGGAAGGTCTCAAGTTTGATATTAGAAGCTTTGAGATATCACATCTCATGATATCGGAAGGGTCTCAGGATTGGAATGGGAAGGAGTTGGATATCACATCTCATGATAAAGGAAGGGTCTAAGGTTTGGAAGGGGAAGGATTTGGATATCACATCTCATGTTATATTACGGGTCTCACGTTTGTATTAGAAGCATTGAGATATCAAGTCTCATAGTATAGGAAGGGTCTCAGAATTGGAATGGGAAGGAGTTGGATATCACATCTCAAGCTATAGGAAGGGTCTCAGGATTGGAATGGGAAGGACTTGGATATCACATCTCATGCTATAGGAAGGCTCTCGGGTTTGGAAGGGGAAAGAGTTGGATATCACATTTCATGTTAGAGGTAGGATCTCAGGTTTGGTATTAGAGGCATTGAGATATCACATCTCATGCTATCAGAAGGGTCTCAGGAATGGAATGGGAAGGAGTTGGATATCACATCTCATGCTAAAGGGAGGGTCTCAGGTTTGGAAGGGGAAGGATTTGGATATCACATCTCATGTTATAGGAAGGATCTCAGGTTTGGTATTAGAAGCATTGAGATATCACATCTCATGCTATCGGAAGGATCTCAGGTTTGGTATTAGAAGCATTGAGATATCACATCTCATGCTATCAGAAGAGTCTCAGGATTGGAATAGGAAGGAGTTGGATATCACATCTCATGCTAAAGGGAGGGTCTCAGGATTGGAAGGGGAAGGATTTGGATATCACATCTCATGTTATCGGAAGGATCTCACGTTTGGTATTAGAAGTATTGAGATATCATATCTCATGCTATAGGAAGGGTCTCAGGATTGGAATGGGAAGGAGTTGGATATCACATCTCATGCTATAGGGAGGGTCTCAGGATTGGAATGGGAAGGACATAGATATCACATATCATGCTATAGGGAGGGTCTCAGTTTTGATATTAGAAGCATTGAGATATCACATCTCATGCTATAGGAAGTGTCTCAGGATTGGAATGGGAAGGTGCTGGATATCACATCTCATGCTAAAGGAAGGGTCTCAGGTTTGGAACGGGAAGGATTTGGATATCACATCTCATGTTATAGGAAGGGTCTCAGGTTTGGTATAAGCATTGAGATATCACATCTCTGCTATCGGAAGTGTCTCAGGATTGGAATGGGAAGGAGTTGGATATCCCATCTCATGTTATAGGACGGGTCTCAGGTTTGTTATTAGAATCATTGAGATATCATATTGCATGCTGTAGGAAGGGTCTAAGGGTTGGAATGGGAAGGACTTGGATATCACATCTCATGGTATAGATAGGCTCTTAGGTTTGGAAAGGGAAGAAGTTGGATATCACATTTCATGTTAGAGGAAGGATCTCAGGTTTGGTATTAGAAGCATTCAGATATCACATCTCATGCTATAGGAAGGGTCTCAGGATTGGAATGGGAAGCAGTTGGATATCATATCTCATGCTAAAGGGAGGGTCTCAGGTTTGGAAGGGGAAGGATTTGGATATCACATCTCATGTTATAGGAAGGATCTCAGGTTTGGTATTAGAAGCATTGAGATATCACATCTCATGCTATCGGAAGGATCTCAGGTTTGGTATTAGAAGCATTGAGATATCACATCTCATGCTATCAGAAGAGTCTCAGGATTGGAATAGGAAGGAGTTGGATATCACATCTCATGCTAAAGGGAGGGTCTCAGGATTGGAAGGGGAAGGATTTGGATATCACATCTCATGTTATCGGAAGGATCTCACGTTTGGTATTAGAAGTATTGAGATATCATATCTCATGCTATAGGAAGGGTCTCAGGATTGGAATGGGAAGGAGTTGGATATCACATCTCATGCTATAGGGAGGGTCTCAGGATTGGAATGGGAAGGACTTAGATATCACATTTCATGCTATAGGGAGGGTCTCAGTTTTGATATTAGAAGCATTGAGATATCACATCTCATGCTATAGGAAGTGTCTCAGGATTGGAATGGGAAGGTGCTGGATATCACATCTCATGCTAAAGGAAGGGTCTCAGGTTTGGAACGGGAAGGATTTGGATATCACATCTCATGTTATAGGAAGGGTCTCAGGTTTGGTATAAGCATTGAGATATCACATCTCTGCTATCGGAAGTGTCTCAGGATTGGAATGGGAAGGAGTTGGATATCCCATCTCATGTTATAGGACGGGTCTCAGGTTTGTTATTAGAATCATTGAGATATCATATTGCATGCTGTAGGAAGGGTCTAAGGGTTGGAATGGGAAGGACTTGGATATCACATCTCATGGTATAGATAGGCTCTTAGGTTTGGAAAGGGAAGGAGTTGGATATCACATTTCATGTTAGAGGAAGGATCTCAGGTTTGGTATTAGAAGCATTGAGATATCACATCTCATGCTATAGGAAGGGTCTCAGGATTGGAATGGGAAGCAGTTGGATATCACATCTCATGCTATAGGAAGGGTCTCAGGTTTGGTATAAGCATTGAGATATCACATCTCATGCTATAGGACGGGTCTCAGGATTGGAATGGAAGGAGTTGGATATCACATCTCATGTTATAGGAAGGATCTCAGGTTTGGTATTAGAAGCATTGAGACATCACATCTCATGCTATAGGAAGGGTCTCAGGGTTGGAATGGGAAGGAGTTGGATATCACATCTCATCCAATAGGAAGGGTCTCAGGTTTGGAATGGGAAGGAATTGGATATCACATCTCATGTTATAGGAAGGATCTCAGGTTTGGTATTAGAAGCATTGAGATATCACATCTCATGCTATAGGAAGGGTCTCAGGATTGGAATGTGAAGGATTTGGATATCACATCTCATGCTAAAGGAAGGGTCTCAGGTTTGGTAGAAGCATTGAGATATCACGTCTCTGCTATCGGAAGAGTCTCAGGATTGGATTGGGAAGGAGTTGGATATCACATCTCATGCCATAGGAAGGGTCTCAGGTTTGGTATAAGCATTGAGATATCACATCTCTGCTATCGGAAGGGTCTCAGGATTGGATTGGGAAGGAGTTGGATATCCCTTCTCATGCTATAGGAAGTGTCTCAGGTTGGAATGGGAAGGAGTTGGATATCACATCTCATGTTATAGGAAGGGTCTCAGGATTGGAATGGGAAGGATTTGGATATCACATCTCTTGCTATAGGAAGGGTCTCAGGATTGGAATGGGTAGGAGTTGGATATTACTTTCTTGCTATAGGAAGGGTCTCATGTTTGGAATGGGAAGGAGTTGGATATCACATATGCTATAGTTAGTGTCTCAGGTTTGGAACGGGAAGGAGTTGGATATCACATCTCATGTTATAGGAAGGGTCTCAGGTTTGGTATAAGCATTGAGATATCACATCTCTGCTATCGGAAGCGGCTCAGGATTGGAATGGGAAGGAGTTGGATATCCCATCTCATGTTATAGGAAGAGTCTCTGGTTTGGTATTAGAATCATTGAGATATCACATCGCATGCTGTAGGAAAGGTCTAACGATTGGAATGGGATGGACTTGGATATCACATCTCATGCTATAGGTAGGCTCTCAGGTTTGGTATAAGCATTGAGATATCACATCTCATGCTATAGGAAGGGTCTCAGGATTGGAATGGGAAGGAATTGGATATCACATCTCATGCTATAGGAAGGGTCTCAGATTTGGTATAAGCATTGAGATATCACATCTCATGCTAAAGGAAGGGTCTCAGGATTGGAATGGGAAGGAGTTGTATATGACATCTCAGGCCATAGGAAGGTTCTCAGGTTTGGTATAAGCATTGAGATATCACATCTCTGCTATCGGAAGGGTCTCAGGATTGGAATGGGAAGCAGTTGGATATCCCATCTCATGTTATAGGAAGGGTCTCAGGTTTGGTATTAGAAGCATAGAGATATCACATCTCATGCTATAGGAAGGATCTCAGGATTTGAATGGCAAGGAGTTGGATATCACATCTCATGCCATCGGAAGGGTCTCAGGTTTGGTATAAGCATTGAGATATCACATCTCTGCTATCGGAAGGGTCTCGGGATTGGATTGGGAAGGAGTTAGATATCCCTTCTCATGCTATAGGAAGTGTCTCAGGTTGGAATGGGAAGGAGTTGGATATCACATCTCATGTTATAGGAAGGGTCTCAGGATTGGAATGGGAAGGACTTGGATGTCACATCTCATGCTATAGGGAGGGTCTCAAGTTTGATATTAGAAGCATTGAGATAACAAATCTCATGATATCGGAAGGGTCTCAGGATTGGAATGGGAAGGAGTTGGATATCACATCTCATGATAAAGGAAGGGTCTAAGGTTTGGAAGGGGAAGGATTTGGATATCACATCTCTTGTTATAGGACGGGTCTCAGGTTTGGTATTAGAAGCATTGAGATATCAAGTCTCATGGTATAAGAAGGGTCTCAGAATTGGAATGGGAAGGAGTTGGATATCACACCTCAAGCTATAGGAAGGGTCTCAGGATTGGAATGGGAAGGAGTTTGATATCACATCTCATGCCATAGTATGGGTCTCAGGTTTGGTAGAAGCATTGGGATATCACATCTCATGCTATCGGAAGGGTATCAGTATTGGATTTTGAAGAAGTTGGATATCCCATCTCATGCTATAGGAAGGGTCTCAGGTTGGAATGGGAAGGAGTTGGATATCACATTTCATGTTATAGGAAGGGTCTCAGGATTGGAATGGGAAGGACTTGGATATCATATCTCATGCTATAGGACGGGTCTCAGGTTTGTTATTAGAATCATTGAGATATCATATTGCATGCTGTAGGAAGGGTCTAAGGATTGGAATAGGAAGGACCTGGATATCACATCTCATGCTATAGATAGGCTCTTAGGTTTGGAAAGGGAAGGAGTTGGATATCACATTTCATGTTAGAGGAAGGATCTCAGGTTTGGTATTAGAAGCACTGAGATATCACATCTCATGCTATAGGAAGGGTCTCAGGATTGGAATGGGAAGTAGTTGGATATCACATCTCATGCTATAGGAAGGGTCTCAGGTTTGGTATAAGCATTGAGATATCACATCTCATGCTATAGGACGGGTCTCAGGATTGGAATGGAAGGAGTTGGATATCACATCTCATGTTATAGGAAGGATCTCAGGTTTGGTATTAGAATCATTGAGACATCACATCTCATGCTATAGGAAGGGTCTCAGGGTTGGAATGGGAAGGAGTTGGATATCACAACTCATCCAATAGGAAGGGTCTCAGGTTTGGAATGGGAAGGAATTGGATATCACATCTCATGTTATAGGAAGGATCTCAGGTTTGGTATTAGAAGCATTGAGATATCACATCTCATGCTATAGGAAGGGTCTCAGGATTGGAATGTGAAGGATTTGGATATCATATCTCATGCTAAAGGAAGGGTCTCAGGTTTGGTAGAAGCATTGAGATATCACGTCTCTGCTATCGGAAGGGTCTCAGGATTGGATTGGGAAGGAGTTGGATATCCCTTCTCATGCTATAGGAAGGGTCTCAGGATTTGAATGGCAAGGAGTTGGATATCACATCTCATGCCATACGAAGGGTCTCAGGTTTGGTATAAGCATTGAGATATCACATCTCTGCTATCGGAAGGGTCTCAGGATTGGAATGGGAAGGAGTTGGATATTCCCATCTCATGTAATAGGAAGGGTCTCAGGTTTGGTATTAGAAGCATTGAGATATCACATCTCATGCTATAGGAAGGGTCTCAGGATTGGAATGGGAAGGACTTGGATATCACATCTCATGCTATAGGGAGGGTCTCAAGTTTGATATTAGAAGCTTTGAGATATCACATCTCATGATATCGGAAGGGTCTCAGGATTGGAATGGGAAGGAGTTGGATATCACATCTCATGATAAAGGAAGGGTCTAAGGTTTGGAAGGGGAAGGATTTGGATATCACATCTCATGTTATATTACGGGTCTCAGGTTTGGTATTAGAAGCATTGAGATATCAAGTCAGAGTATAGGAAGGGTCTCAGAATTGGAATGGGAAGGAGTTGGATATCACATCTCAAGCTATAGGAAGGGTCTCAGGATTGGAATGGGAAGGACTTGGATATCACATCTCATGCTATAGGAAGGCTCTCAGGTTTGGAAGGGGAAAGAGTTGGATATCACATTTCATGTTAGAGGTAGGATCTCAGGTTTGGTATTAGAGGCATTGAGATATCACATCTCATGCTATCAGAAGGGTCTCGGGAATGGAATGGGAAGGAGTTGGATATCACATCTCATGCTAAAGGGAGGGTCTCAGGTTTGGAAGGGAAAGGATTTGGATATCACATCTCATGTTATAGGAAGGATCTCAGGTTTGGTATTAGAAGCATTGAGATATCACATCTCATGCTATCAGAAGGGTCTCAGGATTGGAATGGGAAGGAGTTGGATATCACATCTCATGCTAAAGGGAGGGTCTCAGGTTTGGAAGGGGAAGGATTTGGATATCACATCTCATGTTATCGGAAGGATCTCACGTTTGGTATTAGAAGTATTGAGATATCATATCTCATGCTATAGGAAGGGTCTCAGGATTGGAATGGGAAGGAGTTGGATATCACATCTCATGTTATAGGAAGTGTCTCAGGATTGTAATGGGAAGGACTTGGATATCACATCTCATGCTATAGGTAGGGTCTCAAGTTTGATATTAGAAGCATTGAGATATCACATCTCATGCTATAGGAAGGGTCTGAGGATTGGAATGGGAAGGAGTTGGATATCACATCTCATGCTATGGGAAGGGTCTCAGGTTTGGTATAAGCAGTGAGATATCGTATCTCATGCTATAGGAAGTGTCTCAGGATTGGAATGGGAAGGAGTTGGATATCACATCTCATGTTATAGGAAGGATCTCAGGTTTGGTATAAGCATTGAGATATCACATCTCTGCTACCGGAAGGGTCTCAGGATTGGAATGGGAAGGAGTTGGATATTCCCATCTCATGTTATAGGAAGGGTCTCAGGTTTGGTATTAGAAGCATTGAGATATCTCATCTCATGCTATAGGAAGGGTCTCAGGATTGGAATGGGAAGGACTTGGATATCACATCTCATGCTATAGGGAAGGTCTCAAGTTTGATATTAGAAGCTTTGAGATATCACATCTCATGATATCAGAAGGGTCTCAGGATTGGAATGGGAAGGAGTTGGATATCACATCTCATGATAAAGGAAGGGTCTAAGGTTTGGAAGGGGAAGGATTTGGATATCACATCTCATGTTATATTACGGGTCTCACGTTTGTATTAGAAGCATTGAGATATCAAGTCTCATAGTATAGGAAGGGTCTCAGAATTGGAATGGGAAGGAGTTGGATATCACATCTCAAGCTATAGGAAGGGTCTCAGGATTGGAATGGGAAGGACTTGGATATCACATCTCATGCTATAGGAAGGCTCTCGGGTTTGGAAGGGGAAAGAGTTGGATATCACATTTCATGTTAGAGGTAGGATCTCAGGTTTGGTATTAGAGGCATTGAGATATCACATCTCATGCTATCAGAAGGGTCTCAGGAATGGAATGGGAAGGAGTTGGATATCACATCTCATGCTAAAGGGAGGGTCTCAGGTTTGGAAGGGGAAGGATTTGGATATCACATCTCATGTTATAGGAAGGATCTCAGGTTTGGTATTAGAAGCATTGAGATATCACATCTCATGCTATCGGAAGGATCTCAGGTTTGGTATTAGAAGCATTGAGATATCACATCTCATGCTATCAGAAGAGTCTCAGGATTGGAATAGGAAGGAGTTGGATATCACATCTCATGCTAAAGGGAGGGTCTCAGGATTGGAAGGGGAAGGATTTGGATATCACATCTCATGTTATCGGAAGGATCTCACGTTTGGTATTAGAAGTATTGAGATATCATATCTCATGCTATAGGAAGGGTCTCAGGATTGGAATGGGAAGGAGTTGGATATCACATCTCATGCTATAGGGAGGGTCTCAGGATTGGAATGGGAAGGACATAGATATCACATATCATGCTATAGGGAGGGTCTCAGTTTTGATATTAGAAGCATTGAGATATCACATCTCATGCTATAGGAAGTGTCTCAGGATTGGAATGGGAAGGTGCTGGATATCACATCTCATGCTAAAGGAAGGGTCTCAGGTTTGGAACGGGAAGGATTTGGATATCACATCTCATGTTATAGGAAGGGTCTCAGGTTTGGTATAAGCATTGAGATATCACATCTCTGCTATCGGAAGTGTCTCAGGATTGGAATGGGAAGGAGTTGGATATCCCATCTCATGTTATAGGACGGGTCTCAGGTTTGTTATTAGAATCATTGAGATATCATATTGCATGCTGTAGGAAGGGTCTAAGGGTTGGAATGGGAAGGACTTGGATATCACATCTCATGGTATAGATAGGCTCTTAGGTTTGGAAAGGGAAGAAGTTGGATATCACATTTCATGTTAGAGGAAGGATCTCAGGTTTGGTATTAGAAGCATTCAGATATCACATCTCATGCTATAGGAAGGGTCTCAGGATTGGAATGGGAAGCAGTTGGATATCATATCTCATGCTAAAGGGAGGGTCTCAGGTTTGGAAGGGGAAGGATTTGGATATCACATCTCATGTTATAGGAAGGATCTCAGGTTTGGTATTAGAAGCATTGAGATATCACATCTCATGCTATCGGAAGGATCTCAGGTTTGGTATTAGAAGCATTGAGATATCACATCTCATGCTATCAGAAGAGTCTCAGGATTGGAATAGGAAGGAGTTGGATATCACATCTCATGCTAAAGGGAGGGTCTCAGGATTGGAAGGGGAAGGATTTGGATATCACATCTCATGTTATCGGAAGGATCTCACGTTTGGTATTAGAAGTATTGAGATATCATATCTCATGCTATAGGAAGGGTCTCAGGATTGGAATGGGAAGGAGTTGGATATCACATCTCATGCTATAGGGAGGGTCTCAGGATTGGAATGGGAAGGACTTAGATATCACATTTCATGCTATAGGGAGGGTCTCAGTTTTGATATTAGAAGCATTGAGATATCACATCTCATGCTATAGGAAGTGTCTCAGGATTGGAATGGGAAGGTGCTGGATATCACATCTCATGCTAAAGGAAGGGTCTCAGGTTTGGAACGGGAAGGATTTGGATATCACATCTCATGTTATAGGAAGGGTCTCAGGTTTGGTATAAGCATTGAGATATCACATCTCTGCTATCGGAAGTGTCTCAGGATTGGAATGGGAAGGAGTTGGATATCCCATCTCATGTTATAGGACGGGTCTCGGGTTTGTTATTAGAATCATTGAGATATCATATTGCATGCTGTAGGAAGGGTCTAAGGGTTGGAATGGGAAGGACTTGGATATCACATCTCATGGTATAGATAGGCTCTTAGGTTTGGAAAGGGAAGGAGTTGGATATCACATTTCATGTTAGAGGAAGGATCTCAGGTTTGGTATTAGAAGCATTGAGATATCACATCTCATGCTATAGGAAGGGTCTCAGGATTGGAATGGGAAGCAGTTGGATATCACATCTCATGCTATAGGAAGGGTCTCAGGTTTGGTATAAGCATTGAGATATCACATCTCATGCTATAGGACGGGTCTCAGGATTGGAATGGAAGGAGTTGGATATCACATCTCATGTTATAGGAAGGATCTCAGGTTTGGTATTAGAAGCATTGAGACATCACATCTCATGCTATAGGAAGGGTCTCAGGGTTGGAATGGGAAGGAGTTGGATATCACATCTCATCCAATAGGAAGGGTCTCAGGTTTGGAATGGGAAGGAATTGGATATCACATCTCATGTTATAGGAAGGATCTCAGGTTTGGTATTAGAAGCATTGAGATATCACATCTCATGCTATAGGAAGGGTCTCAGGATTGGAATGTGAAGGATTTGGATATCACATCTCATGCTAAAGGAAGGGTCTCAGGTTTGGTAGAAGCATTGAGATATCACGTCTCTGCTATCGGAAGAGTCTCAGGATTGGATTGGGAAGGAGTTGGATATCACATCTCATGCCATAGGAAGGGTCTCAGGTTTGGTATAAGCATTGAGATATCACATCTCTGCTATCGGAAGGGTCTCAGGATTGGATTGGGAAGGAGTTGGATATCCCTTCTCATGCTATAGGAAGTGTCTCAGGTTGGAATGGGAAGGAGTTGGATATCACATCTCATGTTATAGGAAGGGTCTCAGGATTGGAATGGGAAGGATTTGGATATCACATCTCTTGCTATAGGAAGGGTCTCAGGATTGGAATGGGTAGGAGTTGGATATTACTTTCTTGCTATAGGAAGGGTCTCATGTTTGGAATGGGAAGGAGTTGGATATCACATATGCTATAGTTAGTGTCTCAGGTTTGGAACGGGAAGGAGTTGGATATCACATCTCATGTTATAGGAAGGGTCTCAGGTTTGGTATAAGCATTGAGATATCACATCTCTGCTATCGGAAGCGGCTCAGGATTGGAATGGGAAGGAGTTGGATATCCCATCTCATGTTATAGGAAGAGTCTCTGGTTTGGTATTAGAATCATTGAGATATCACATCGCATGCTGTAGGAAAGGTCTAACGATTGGAATGGGATGGACTTGGATATCACATCTCATGCTATAGGTAGGCTCTGAGGTTTGGTATAAGCATTGAGATATCACATCTCATGCTATAGGAAGGGTCTCAGGATTGGAATGGGAAGGAATTGGATATCACATCTCATGCTATAGGAAGGGTCTCAGATTTGGTATAAGCATTGAGATATCACATCTCATGCTAAAGGAAGGGTCTCAGGATTGGAATGGGAAGGAGTTGTATATGACATCTCAGGCCATAGGAAGGTTCTCAGGTTTGGTATAAGCATTGAGATATCACATCTCTGCTATCGGAAGGGTCTCAGGATTGGAATGTGAAGCAGTTGGATATCCCATCTCATGTTATAGGAAGGGTCTCAGGTTTGGTATTAGAAGCATAGAGATATCACATCTCATGCTATAGGAAGGATCTCAGGATTTGAATGGCAAGGAGTTGGATATCACATCTCATGCCATAGGAAGGGTCTCAGGTTTGGTATAAGCATTGAGATATCACATCTCTGCTATCGGAAGGGTCTCGGGATTGGATTGGGAAGGAGTTAGATATCCCTTCTCATGCTATAGGAAGTGTCTCAGGTTGGAATGGGAAGGAGTTGGATATCACATCTCATGTTATAGGAAGGGTCTCAGGATTGGAATGGGAAGGACTTGGATGTCACATCTCATGCTATAGGGAGGGTCTCAAGTTTGATATTAGAAGCATTGAGATAACAAATCTCATGATATCGGAAGGGTCTCAGGATTGGAATGGGAAGGAGTTGGATATCACATCTCATGATAAAGGAAGGGTCTAAGGTTTGGAAGGGGAAGGATTTGGATATCACATCTCATGTTATAGGACGGGTCTCAGGTTTGGTATTAGATGCATTGAGATATCAAGTCTCATGGTATAAGAAGGGTCTCAGAATTGGAATGGGAAGGAGTTGGATATCACACCTCAAGCTATAGGAAGGGTCTCAGGATTGGAATGGGAAGGAGTTTGATATCACATCTCATGCCATAGTATGGGTCTCAGGTTTGGTAGAAGCATTGGGATATCACATCTCATGCTATCGGAAGGGTATCAGTATTGGATTTGGAAGAAGTTGGATATCCCATCTCATGCTATAGGAAGGGTCTCAGGTTGGAATGGGAAGGAGTTGGATATCACATTTCATGATATAGGAAGGGTCTCAGGATTGGAATGGGAAGGACTTGGATATCATATCTCATGCTATAGGACGGGTCTCAGGTTTGTTATTAGAATCATTGAGATATCATATTGCATGCTGTAGGAAGGGTCTAAGGATTGGAATGGGAAGGACTTGGATATCACATCTCATGCTATAGATAGGCTCTTAGGTTTGGAAAGGGAAGGAGTTGGATATCACATTTCATGTTAGAGGAAGGATCTCAGGTTTGGTATTAGAAGCATTGAGATATCACATCTCATGCTATATGAAGGGTCTCAGGATTGGAATGGGAAGTAGTTGGATATCACATCTCATGCTATAGGAAGGGTCTCAGGTTTGGTATAAGCATTGAGATATCACATCTCATGCTATAGGACAGGTCTCAGGATTGGAATGGAAGGAGTTGGATATCACATATCATGTTATAGGAAGGATCTCAGGTTTGGTATTGGAAGCATTGAGACATCACATCTCATGCTATAGGAAGGGTCTCAGGGTTGGAATGGGAAGGAGTTGGATATCACATCTCATCCAATAGGAAGGGTCTCAGGTTTGGAATGGGAAGGAATTGGATATCACATCTCATGTTATAGGAAAGATCTCAGGTTTGGTATTAGAAGCATTGAGATATCACATCTCATGCTATAGGAAGGGTCTCAGGATTGGAATGTGGAGGATTTGGATATCACATCTCATGCTAAAGGAAGGGTCTCAGGTTTGGTAGAAGCATTGAGATATCACGTCTCTGCTATCGGAAGGGTCTCAGGATTGGATTGGGAAGGAGTTGGATATCCCTTCTCATGCTATAGGAAGGGTCTCAGGATTTGAATGGCAAGGAGTTGGATATCACATCTCATGCCATAGGAAGGGTCTCAGGTTTGGTATAAGCATTGAGATATCACATCTCTGCTATCGGAAGGGTCTCAGGATTGGAATGGGAAGGAGTTGGATATTCCCATCTCATGTTATAGGAAGGGTCATTGGTTTGGTATTAGAAGCATTGAGATATCACATCTCATGCTATAGGAAGGGTCTCAGGATTGGAATGGGAAGGACTTGGATATCACATCCCCTGCTATAGGGAGGGTCTCAAGTTTGATATTAGAAGCTTTGAGATATCACATCTCATGATATCGGAAGGGTCTCAGGATTGGAATGGGAAGGAGTTGGATATCACATCTCATGATAAAGGAAGGGTCTAAGGTTTGGAAGGGGAAGGATTTGGATATCACATCTCATGTTATATTACGGGTCTCAGGTTTGGTATTAGAAGCATTGAGATATCAAGTCTCAGAGTATAGGAAGGGTCTCAGAATTGGAATGGGAAGGAGTTGGATATCACATCTCAAGCTATAGGAAGGGTCTCAGGATTGGAATGGGAAGGACTTGGATATCACATCTCATGCTATAGGAAGGCTCTCAGGTTTGGAAGGGGAAAGAGTTGGATATCACATTTCATGTTAGAGGTAGGATCTCAGGTTTGGTATTAGAGGCATTGAGATATCACATCTCATGCTTTCAGAAGGGTCTCAGGAATGGAATGGGAAGGAGTTGGATATCACATCTCATGCTAAAGGGAGGGTCTCAGGTTTGGAAGGGGAATGATTTGGATATCACATCTCATGTTATAGGAAGGATCTCAGGTTTGGTATTAGAAGCATTGAGATATCACATCTCATGCTATCGGAAGGATCTCAGGTTTGGTATTAGAAGCATTGAGATATCACATTTCATGCTATCAGAAGGGTCTCAGGATTGGAATGGGAATGAGTTGGATATCACATCTCATGCTAAAGGGAGGGTCTCAGGTTTGGAAGGGGAAGGATTTGGATATCACATCTCATGTTATCGGAAGGATCTCACGTTTGGTATTAGAAATATTGAGATATCATATCTCATGCTATAGGAAGGGTCTCAGGAGTGGAATGGGAAAGAGTTGGATATCACATCTCATGCTATAGGGAGTGTCTCAGGATTGGAATGGGAAGGACTTAGATATCACATATCATGCTATAGGGAGGGTCTCAGTTTTGATATTAGAAGCATTGAGATATCACATCTCATGCTATCGGAAGTGTCTCAGGATTGGAATGGGAAGGAGCTGGATATCACATCTCATGCTAAAGGAAGGGTCTCAGGTTTGGAACGGGAAGGATTTGGATATCACATCTCATGTTATAGGAAGGGTCTCAGGTTTGGTATAAGCATTGAGATATCACATCTCTGCTATCGGAAGTGTCTCAGGATTGGAATGGGAAGGAGTTGGATATCACATCTCATGTTATAGGACGGGTCTCAGGTTTGTTATTAGAATCATTGAGATATCATATTGCATGCTGTAGGAAGGGTCTAAGGGTTGGAATGGGAAGGACTTGGATATCACATCTCATGCTATAGATAGGCTCTTAGGTTTGGAAAGGGAAGGAGTTGGATATCACATTTCATGTTAGAGGAAGGATCTCAGGTTTGGTATTAGAAGCATTGAGATATCACATCTCATGCTATAGGAAGGGTCTCAGGATTGGAATGGGAAGTAGTTGGATATCACATCTCATGCTATAGGAAGGGTCTCAGGTTTAGTATAAGCATTGAGATATCACATCTCATGCTATAGGACGGGTCTCAGGATTGGAATGGAAGGAGTTGGATATAACATCTCATGTTATGGGAAGGATCTCAGGTTTGGTATTAGAAGCATTGAGACATCACATCTCATGCTATAGGAAGGGTCTCAGGGTTGGAATGGGAAGGAGTTGGATATCACATCTCATCCAATAGGAAGGGTCTCAGGTTTGGAATGGGAAGGAATTGGATATCACATCTCATGTTATAGGAAGGATCTCAGGTTTGGTATTAGAAGCATTGAGATATCACATCTCATGCTATAGGAAGGGTCTCAGGATTGGAATGTGAAGGATTTGGATATCACATCTCATGCTAAAGGAAGGGTCTCAGGTTTGGTAGAAGCATTGAGATATCACGTCTCTGCTATCGGAAGGGTCGCAGGATTGGATTGGGAAGGAGTTGGATATCCCTTCTCATGCTATAGAAAGGGTCTCAGGATTTGAATGGCAAGGAGTTGGATATCACATCTCATGCCATAGGAAGGGTCTCAGGTTTGGTATAAGCATTGAGATATCACATCTCTGCTATCGGAAGGGTCTCAGGATTGGATTGGGAAGGAGTTGGATATCCCTTCTCATGCTATAGGAAGTGTCTCAGGTTGGAATGGGAAGGAGTTGGATATCACATCTCATGTTATAGGAAGGGTCTCAGGATTGGAATGGGAAGGATTTGGATATCACATCTCTTGCTATAGGAAGGGTCTCAGGATTGGAATGGGTAGGAGTTGGATATTACTTTCTTGCTATAGGAAGGGTCTCATGTTTGGAATGGGAAGGAGTTGGATATCACATATGCTATAGTTAGTGTCTCAGGTTTGGAACGGGAAGGAGTTGGATATCACATCTCATGTTATAGGAAGGGTCTCAGGTTTGGTATAAGCATTGAGATATCACATCTCTGCTATCGGAAGCGGCTCAGGATTGGAATGGGAAGGAGTTGGATATCACATCTCATGTTATAGTAAGAGTCTCTGGTTTGGTATTAGAATTATTGAGATATCACATCGCATGCTGTAGGAAGGGTCTAAGGATTGGAATGGGATGGACTTGGATATCACATCTCATGCTATAGGTAGGCTCTCAGGTTTGGTATAAGCATTGAGATATCACATCTCATGCTATAGGAAGGGTCTCAGGATTGGAATGGGAAGGATTTGGATATCACATCTCATGCTATAGGAAGGGTCTCAGATTTGGTATAAGCATTGAGATATCACATCTCATGCTAAAGGAAGGGTCTCAGGATTGGAATGGGAAGGAGTTGTGTATGACATCTCAGGCCATAGGAAGGGTCTCAGGTTTGGTATAAGCATTGAGATATCACATCTCTGCTATCGGAAGGGTCTCAGGATTGGAATGGGAAGGAGTTGGATATCCCATCTCATGTTATAGGAAGGGTCTCAGGTTTGGTATTAGAAGCATAGAGATATCACATCTCATGCTATAGGAAGGGTCTCAGGATTGGAATGGGAAGGACTTGGATGTCACATCTCATGCTATAGGGAGGATCTCAAGTTTGATATTAGAAGCATTGAGATAACAAATCTCATGATATCGGAAGGGTCTCAGGATTGGAATGGGAAGGAGTTGGATACCACATCTCATGATAAAGGAAGGGTCTAAGGTTTGGAAGGGGAAGGATTTGGATATCACATCTCATGTTATAGGACGGGTCTCAGGTTTGGTATTAGAAGCATTGAGATATCAAGTCTCATGGTATAAGAAGGGTCTCAGAATTGGAATGGGAAGGAGTTGGATATCACACCTCAAGCTATAGGAAGGGTCTCAGGATTGGAATGGGAAGGAGTTTGATATCACATCTCATGCCATAGTATGGGTCTCAGGTTTGGTAGAAGCATTGGGATATCACATCTCATGCTATCGGAAGGGTATCAGTATTGGATTTTGAAGAAGTTGGATATCCCATCTCATGCTATAGGAAGGGTCTCAGGTTGGAATGGGAAGGAGTTGGATATCACATTTCATGTTATAGGAAGGGTCTCAGGATTGGAATGGGAAGGACTTGGATATCATATCTCATGCTATAGGACGGATCTCAGGTTTGTTATTAGAATCATTGAGATATCATATTGCATGCTGTAGGAAGGGTCTAAGGATTGGAATAGGAAGGACCTGGATATCACATCTCATGCTATAGATAGGCTCTTAGGTTTGGAAAGGGAAGGAGTTGGATATCACATTTCATGTTAGAGGAAGGATCTCAGGTTTGGTATTAGAAGCATTGAGATATCACATCTCATGCTATAGGAAGGGTCTCAGGATTGGAATGGGAAGTAGTTGGATATCACATCTCATGCTATAGGAAGGGTCTCAGGTTTCGTATAAGCATTGCGATATCACATCTCATGCTATAGGACGGGTCTCAGGATTGGAATGGAAGGAGTTGGATATCACATCTCATGTTATAGGAAGGATCTCAGGTTTGGTATTAGAATCATTGAGACATCACATCTCATGCTATAGGAAGGGTCTCAGGGTTGGAATGGGAAGGAGTTGGATATCACAACTCATCCAATAGGAAGGGTCTCAGGTTTGGAATGGGAAGGAATTGGATTTCACATCTCATGTTATAGGAAGGATCTCAGGTTTGGTATTAGAAGCATTGAGATTTCACATCCCATGCTATAGGAAGGGTCTCAGGATTGGAATGGGAAGGATTTGGATATCACATCTCTTGCTATAGGAAGGGTCTCAGGATTGGAATGGGTAGGAGTTGGATATCCCTTCTCATGCTATAGGAAGTGTCTCAGGTTGGAATGGGAAGGAGTTGGATATCACATCTCATGTTATAGGAAGGGTCTCAGGATTGGAATGGGAAGGATTTGGATATCACATCTCTTGCTATAGGAAGGGTCTCAGGATTGGAATGGGTAGGAGTTGGATATTACTTTCTTGCTATAGGAAGGGTCTCATGTTTGGAATGGGAAGGAGTTGGATATCACATATGCTATAGTTAGTGTCTCAGGTTTGGAACGGTAAGGAGTTGGATATCACATCTCATGTTATAGGAAGGGTCTCAGGTTTGGTATAAGCATTGAGATATCACATCTCTGCTATCGGAAGCGGCTCAGGATTGGAATGGGAAGGAGTTGGATATCACATCTCATGTTATAGTAAGAGTCTCTGGTTTGGTATTAGAATTATTGAGATATCACATCGCATGCTGTAGGAAGGGTCTAAGGATTGGAATGGGATGGACTTGGATATCACATCTCATGCTATAGGTAGGCTCTCAGGTTTGGTATAAGCATTGAGATATCACATCTCATGCTATAGGAAGGGTCTCAGGATTGGAATGGGAAGGATTTGGATATCACATCTCATGCTATAGGAAGGGTCTCAGATTTGGTATAAGCATTGAGATATCACATCCCATGCTAAAGGAAGGGTCTCAGGATTGGAATGGGAAGGAGTTGTGTATGACATCTCAGGCCATAGGAAGGGTCTCAGGTTTGGTATAAGCATTGAGATATCACATCTCTGCTATCGGAAGGGTCTCAGGATTGGAATGGGAAGGAGTTGGATATCCCATCTCATGTTATAGGAAGGGTCTCAGGTTTGGTATTAGAAGCATAGAGATATCACATCTCATGCTATAGGAAGGGTCTCAGGATTGGAATGGGAAGGACTTGGATGTCACATCTCATGCTATAGGGAGGATCTCAAGTTTGATATTAGAAGCATTGAGATAACAAATCTCATGATATCGGAAGGGTCTCAGGATTGGAATGGGAAGGAGTTGGATACCACATCTCATGATAAAGGAAGGGTCTAAGGTTTGGAAGGGGAAGGATTTGGATATCACATCTCATGTTATAGGACGGGTCTCAGGTTTGGTATTAGAAGCATTGAGATATCACATCTCATGCTATAGGAAGGGTCTCAGGATTGGAATGGGAAGTAGTTGGATATCACATCTCATGCTATAGGAAGGGTCTCAGGTTTCGTATAAGCATTGCGATATCACATCTCATGCTATAGGACGGGTCTCAGGATTGGAATGGAAGGAGTTGGATATCACATCTCATGTTATAGGAAGGATCTCAGGTTTGGTATTAGAATCATTGAGACATCACATCTCATGCTATAGGAAGGGTCTCAGGGTTGGAATGGGAAGGAGTTGGATATCACAACTCATCCAATAGGAAGGGTCTCAGGTTTGGAATGGGAAGGAATTGGATTTCACATCTCATGTTATAGGAAGGATCTCAGGTTTGGTATTAGAAGCATTGAGATTTCACATCCCATGCTATAGGAAGGGTCTCAGGATTGGAATGTGAAGGATTTGGATATCACATCTCATGCTAAAGGAAGGGTCTCAGGTTTGGTAGAAGCATTGAGATATCACGTCTCTGCTATCGGAAGGGTCTCAGGATTGGATTGGGAAGGAGTTGGATATCCCTTCTCATGCTATAGGAAGGGTCTCAGGATTTGAATGGCAAGGAGTTGGATATCACATCTCATGCCATACGAAGGGTCTCAGGTTTGGTATAAGCATTGAGATATCACATCTCTGCTATCGGAAGGGTCTCAGGATTGGAATGGGAAGGAGTTGGATATTCCCATCTCATGTAATAGGAAGGGTCTCAGGTTTGGTATTAGAAGCATTGAGATATCACATCTCATGCTATAGGAAGGGTCTCAGGATTGGAATGGGAAGGACTTGGATATCACATCTCATGCTATAGGGAGGGTCTCAAGTTTGATATTAGAAGCTTTGAGATATCACATCTCATGATATCGGAAGGGTCTCAGGATTGGAATGGGAAGGAGTTGGATATCACATCTCATGATAAAGGAAGGGTCTAAGGTTTGGAAGGGGAAGGATTTGGATATCACATCTCATGTTATATTACGGGTCTCAGGTTTGGTATTAGAAGCATTGAGATATCAAGTCTCAGAGTATAGGAAGGGTCTCAGAATTGGAATGGGAAGGAGTTGGATATCACATCTCAAGCAATAGGAAGTTTATCAGGATTGGAATGGGAAGGACTTGGATATCAGATCTCATGCTATAGGAAGGCTCTCAGGTTTGGAAGGGGAAAGAGTTGGATATCACATTTCATGTTAGAGGTAGGATCTCAGGTTTGGTATTAGAGGCATTGAGATATCACATCTCATGCTATCAGAAGGGTCTCGGGAATGGAATGGGAAGGAGTTGGATATCACATCTCATGCTAAAGGGAGGGTCTCAGGTTTGGAAGGGGAAGGATTTGGATATCACATCTCATGTTATAGGAAGGATCTCAGGTTTGGTATTAGAAGCATTGAGATATCACATCTCATACTATCGGAAGGATCTCAGGTTTGGTATTAGAAGCATTGGGATATCACATCTCATGCTATCAGAAGGGTCTCAGGATTGGAATGGGAAGGAGTTGGATATCACATCTCATGCTAAAGGGAGGGTCTCAGGTTTGGAAGGGGAAGGATTTGGATATCACATCTCATGTTATCGGAAGGATCTCACGTTTGGTATTAGAAGTATTGAGATATCATATCTCATGCTATAGGAAGGGTCTCAGGATTGGAATGGGAAGGAGTTGGATATCACATCTCATGCTATAGGAAGTGTCTCAGGATTGTAATGGGAAGGACTTGGATATCACATCTCATGCTATAGGTAGGGTCTCAAGTTTGATATTAGAAGCATTGAGATATCACATCTCATGCTATAGGAAGGGTCTGAGGATTGGAATGGGAAGGAGTTGGATATCACATCTCATGCTATGGGAAGGGTCTCAGGTTTGGTATAAGCAGTGAGATATCACATCTCATGCTATAGGAAGTGTCTCAGGATTGGAATGGGAAGGAGTTGGATATCACATCTCATGTTATAGGAAGGATCTCAGGTTTGGTATAAGCATTGAGATATCACATCTCTGCTATCGGAAGGGTCTCAGGATTGGAATGGGAAGGAGTTGGATATTCCCATCTCATGTTATAGGAAGGGTCTCAGGTTTGGTATTAGAAGCATTGAGATATCACATCTCATGCTATAGGAAGGGTCTCAGGATTGGAATGGGAAGGACTTGGATATCACATCTCATGCTATAGGGAGGGTCTCAAGTTTGATATTAGAAGCTTTGAGATATCACATCTCATGATATCGGAAGGGTCTCAGGATTGGAATGGGAAGGAGTTGGATATCACATCTCATGATAAAGGAAGGGTCTAAGGTTTGGAAGGGGAAGGATTTGGATATCACATCTCATGTTATATTACGGGTCTCACGTTTGTATTAGAAGCATTGAGATATCAAGTCTCATAGTATAGGAAGGGTCTCAGAATTGGAATGGGAAGGAGTTGGATATCACATCTCAAGTTATAGGAAGGGTCTCAGGATTGGAATGGGAAGGACTTGGATATCACATCTCATGCTATAGGAAGGCTCTCAGGTTTGGAAGGGGAAAGAGTTGGATATCACATTTCATGTTAGAGGTAGGATCTCAGGTTTGGTATTAGAGGCATTGAGATATCACATCTCATGCTATCAGAAGGGTCTCAGGAATGGAATGGGAAGGAGTTGGATATCACATCTCATGCTAAAGGGAGGGTCTCAGGTTTGGAAGGGGAAGGATTTGGATATCACATCTCATGTTATAGGAAGGATCTCAGGTTTGGTATTAGAAGCATTGAGATATCACATCTCATGCTATCGGAAGGATCTCAGGTTTGGTATTAGAAGCATTGAGATATCACATCTCATGCTATCAGAAGAGTCTCAGGATTGGAATAGGAAGGAGTTGGATATCACATCTCATGCTAAAGGGAGGGTCTCAGGATTGGAAGGGGAAGGATTTGGATATCACATCTCATGTTATCGGAAGGATCGCACGTTTGGTATTAGAAGTATTGAGATATCATATCTCATGCTATAGGAAGGGTCTCAGGATTGGAATGGGAAGGAGTTGGATATCACATCTCATGCTATAGGGAGGGTCTCAGGATTGGAATGGGAAGGACTTAGATATCACATATCATGCTATAGGGAGGGTCTCAGTTTTGATATTAGAAGCATTGAGATATCACATCTCATGCTATAGGAAGTGTCTCAGGATTGGAATGGGAAGGTGCTGGATATCACATCTCATGCTAAAGGAAGGGTCTCAGGTTTGGAACGGGAAGGATTTGGATATCATATCTCATGTTATAGGAAGGGTCTCAGGTTTGGTATAAGCATTGAGATATCACATCTCTGCTATCGGAAGTGTCTCAGGATTGGAATGGGAAGGAGTTGGATATCCCATCTCATGTTATAGGACGGGTCTCAGGTTTGTTATTAGAATCATTGAGATATCACATCTCATGCTATAGGAAGGGTCTCAGGATTGGAATGGGAAGCAGTTGGATATCACATCTCATGCTATAGGAAGGGTCTCAGGTTTGGTATAAGCATTGAGATATCACATCTCATGCTATAGGACGGGTCTCAGGATTGGAATGGAAGGAGTTGGATGTCACATCTCATGTTATAGGAAGGATCTCAGGTTTGGTATTAGAAGCATTGAGACATCACATCTCATGCTATAGGAAGGGTCTCAGGGTTGGAATGGGAAGGAGTTGGATATCACATCGCATCCAATAGGAAGGGTCTCAGGTTTGGAATGGGAAGGAATTGGATATCACATCTCATGTTATAGGAAGGATCTCTGGTTTGGTATTAGAAGCATTGAGATATCACATCTCATGCTATAGGAAGGGTCTCAGGATTGGAATGTGAAGGATTTGAATATCACATCTCATGCTAAAGGAAGGGTCTCAGGTTTGGTAGAAGCATTGAGATATCACGTCTCTGCTATCGGAAGGGTCTCAGGATTGGATTGGGAAGGAGTTGGATATCACATCTCATGCCATAGGAAGGGTCTCAGGTTTGGTATAAGCATTGAGATATCACATCTCTGCTATCGGAAGGGTCTCAGGATTGGATTGGGAAGGAGTTGGATATCCCTTCTCATGCTATAGGAAGTGTCTCAGGTTGGAATGGGAAGGAGTTGGATATCACATCTCATGTTATAGGAAGGGTCTCAGGATTGGAATGGGAAGGATTTGGATATCACATCTCTTGCTATAGGAAGGGTCTCAGGATTGGAATGGGTAGGAGTTGGATATTACTTTCTTGCTATAGGAAGTGTCTCATGTTTGGAATGGGAAGGAGTTGGATATCACATATGCTATAGTTAGTGTCTCAGGTTTGGAACGGGAAGGAGTTGGATATCACATCTCATGTTATAGGAAGGGTCTCAGGTTTGGTATAAGCATTGAGATATCACATCTCTGCTATCGGAAGCGGCTCAGGATTGGAATGGGAAGGAGTTGGATATCCCATCTCATGTTATAGGAAGAGTCTCTGGTTTGGTATTAGAATCATTGAGATATCACATTGCATGCTGTAGGAAGGGTCTAAGGATTGGAATGGGATGGACTTGGATATCACATCTCATGCTATAGGTAGGCTCTCAGGTTTGGTATAAGCATTGAGATATCACATCTCATGCTATAGGAAGGGTCTCAGGATTGGAATGGGAAGGAATTGGATATCACATCTCATGCTATAGGAAGGGTCTCAGATTTGGTATAAGCATTGAGATATCACATCTCATGCTAAAGGAAGGGTCTCAGGATTGGAATGGGAAGGAGTTGTATATGACATCTCAGGCCATAGGAAGGTTCTCAGGTTTGGTATAAGCATTGAGATATCACATCTCTGCTATCGGAAGGGTCTCAGGATTGGAATGGGAAGGAGTTGGATTTCCCATCTTATGTTATAGGAAGGGTCTCAGGTTTGGTATTAGAAGCATAGAGATATCACATCTCATGCTATAGGAAGGGTCTCAGGATTTGAATGGCAAGGAGTTGGATATCACATCTCATGCCATAGGAAGGGTCTCAGGTTTGGTATAAGCATTCAGATATCACATCTCTGCTATCGGAAGGGTCTCAGGATTGGATTGGGAAGGAGTTAGATATCCCTTCTCATGCTATAGGAAGTGTCTCAGGTTGGAATGGGAAGGAGTTGGATATCACATCTCATGTTATAGGAAGGGTCTCAGGATTGGAATGGGAAGGACTTGGATGTCACATCTCATGCTATAGGGAGGGTCTCAAGTTTGATATTAGAAGCATTGAGATAACAAATCTCATGATATCGGAAGGGTCTCAGGATTGGAATGGGAAGGAGTTGGATATCACATCTCATGATAAAGGAAGGGTCTAAGGTTTGGAAGGGGAAGGATTTGGATATCACATCTCATGTTATAGGACGGGTCTCAGGTTTGGTATTAGAAGCATTGAGATATCAAGTCTCATGGTATAAGAAGGGTCTCAGAATTGGAATGGGAAGGAGTTGGATATCACACCTCAAGCTATAGGAAGGGTCTCAGGATTGGAATGGGAAGGACTTGGATATCACATCTCATGCTATAGGGAGGGTCTCAAGTTTGATATCAGAAGCTTTGAGATATCACATCTCATGATATCGGAAGGGTCTCAGGATTGGAATGGGAAGGAGTTGGATATCACATCTCATGATAAAGGAAGGGTCTAAGGTTTGGAAGGGGAAGGATTTGGATATCACATCTCATGTTATATTACGGGTCTCACGTTTGTATTAGAAGCATTGAGATATCAAGTCTCATAGTATAGGAAGGGTCTCAGAATTGGAATGGGAAGGAGTTGGATATCACATCTCAAGTTATAGGAAGGGTCTCAGGATTGGAATGGGAAGGACTTGGATATCACATCTCATGCTATAGGAAGGCTCTCAGGTTTGGAAGGGGAAAGAGTTGGATATCACATTTCATGTTAGAGGTAGGATCTCAGGTTTGGTATTAGAGGCATTGAGATATCACATCTCATGCTATCAGAAGGGTCTCAGGAATGGAATGGGAAGGAGTTGGATATCACATCTCATGCTAAAGGGAGGGTCTCAGGTTTGGAAGGGGAAGGATTTGGATATCACATCTCATGTTATAGGAAGGATCTCAGGTTTGGTATTAGAAGCATTGAGATATCACATCTCATGCTATCGGAAGGATCTCAGGTTTGGTATTAGAAGCATTGAGATATCACATCTCATGCTATCAGAAGAGTCTCAGGATTGGAATAGGAAGGAGTTGGATATCACATCTCATGCTAAAGGGAGGGTCTCAGGATTGGAAGGGGAAGGATTTGGATATCACATCTCATGTTATCGGAAGGATCGCACGTTTGGTATTAGAAGTATTGAGATATCATATCTCATGCTATAGGAAGGGTCTCAGGATTGGAATGGGAAGGAGTTGGATATCACATCTCATGCTATAGGGAGGGTCTCAGGATTGGAATGGGAAGGACTTAGATATCACATATCATGCTATAGGGAGGGTCTCAGTTTTGATATTAGAAGCATTGAGATATCACATCTCATGCTATAGGAAGTGTCTCAGGATTGGAATGGGAAGGTGCTGGATATCACATCTCATGCTAAAGGAAGGGTCTCAGGTTTGGAACGGGAAGGATTTGGATATCATATCTCATGTTATAGGAAGGGTCTCAGGTTTGGTATAAGCATTGAGATATCACATCTCTGCTATCGGAAGTGTCTCAGGATTGGAATGGGAAGGAGTTGGATATCCCATCTCATGTTATAGGACGGGTCTCAGGTTTGTTATTAGAATCATTGAGATATCACATCTCATGCTATAGGAAGGGTCTCAGGATTGGAATGGGAAGCAGTTGGATATCACATCTCATGCTATAGGAAGGGTCTCAGGTTTGGTATAAGCATTGAGATATCACATCTCATGCTATAGGACGGGTCTCAGGATTGGAATGGAAGGAGTTGGATGTCACATCTCATGTTATAGGAAGGATCTCAGGTTTGGTATTAGAAGCATTGAGACATCACATCTCATGCTATAGGAAGGGTCTCAGGGTTGGAATGGGAAGGAGTTGGATATCACATCGCATCCAATAGGAAGGGTCTCAGGTTTGGAATGGGAAGGAATTGGATATCACATCTCATGTTATAGGAAGGATCTCTGGTTTGGTATTAGAAGCATTGAGATATCACATCTCATGCTATAGGAAGGGTCTCAGGATTGGAATGTGAAGGATTTGAATATCACATCTCATGCTAAAGGAAGGGTCTCAGGTTTGGTAGAAGCATTGAGATATCACGTCTCTGCTATCGGAAGGGTCTCAGGATTGGATTGGGAAGGAGTTGGATATCACATCTCATGCCATAGGAAGGGTCTCAGGTTTGGTATAAGCATTGAGATATCACATCTCTGCTATCGGAAGGGTCTCAGGATTGGATTGGGAAGGAGTTGGATATCCCTTCTCATGCTATAGGAAGTGTCTCAGGTTGGAATGGGAAGGAGTTGGATATCACATCTCATGTTATAGGAAGGGTCTCAGGATTGGAATGGGAAGGATTTGGATATCACATCTCTTGCTATAGGAAGGGTCTCAGGATTGGAATGGGTAGGAGTTGGATATTACTTTCTTGCTATAGGAAGTGTCTCATGTTTGGAATGGGAAGGAGTTGGATATCACATATGCTATAGTTAGTGTCTCAGGTTTGGAACGGGAAGGAGTTGGATATCACATCTCATGTTATAGGAAGGGTCTCAGGTTTGGTATAAGCATTGAGATATCACATCTCTGCTATCGGAAGCGGCTCAGGATTGGAATGGGAAGGAGTTGGATATCCCATCTCATGTTATAGGAAGAGTCTCTGGTTTGGTATTAGAATCATTGAGATATCACATTGCATGCTGTAGGAAGGGTCTAAGGATTGGAATGGGATGGACTTGGATATCACATCTCATGCTATAGGTAGGCTCTCAGGTTTGGTATAAGCATTGAGATATCACATCTCATGCTATAGGAAGGGTCTCAGGATTGGAATGGGAAGGAATTGGATATCACATCTCATGCTATAGGAAGGGTCTCAGATTTGGTATAAGCATTGAGATATCACATCTCATGCTAAAGGAAGGGTCTCAGGATTGGAATGGGAAGGAGTTGTATATGACATCTCAGGCCATAGGAAGGTTCTCAGGTTTGGTATAAGCATTGAGATATCACATCTCTGCTATCGGAAGGGTCTCAGGATTGGAATGGGAAGGAGTTGGATTTCCCATCTTATGTTATAGGAAGGGTCTCAGGTTTGGTATTAGAAGCATAGAGATATCACATCTCATGCTATAGGAAGGGTCTCAGGATTTGAATGGCAAGGAGTTGGATATCACATCTCATGCCATAGGAAGGGTCTCAGGTTTGGTATAAGCATTCAGATATCACATCTCTGCTATCGGAAGGGTCTCAGGATTGGATTGGGAAGGAGTTAGATATCCCTTCTCATGCTATAGGAAGTGTCTCAGGTTGGAATGGGAAGGAGTTGGATATCACATCTCATGTTATAGGAAGGGTCTCAGGATTGGAATGGGAAGGACTTGGATGTCACATCTCATGCTATAGGGAGGGTCTCAAGTTTGATATTAGAAGCATTGAGATAACAAATCTCATGATATCGGAAGGGTCTCAGGATTGGAATGGGAAGGAGTTGGATATCACATCTCATGATAAAGGAAGGGTCTAAGGTTTGGAAGGGGAAGGATTTGGATATCACATCTCATGTTATAGGACGGGTCTCAGGTTTGGTATTAGAAGCATTGAGATATCAAGTCTCATGGTATAAGAAGGGTCTCAGAATTGGAATGGGAAGGAGTTGGATATCACACCTCAAGCTATAGGAAGGGTCTCAGGATTGGAATGGGAAGGACTTGGATATCACATCTCATGCTATAGGGAGGGTCTCAAGTTTGATATCAGAAGCTTTGAGATATCACATCTCATGATATCGGAAGGGTCTCAGGATTGGAATGGGAAGGAGTTGGATATCACATCTCATGATAAAGGAAGGGTCTAAGGTTTGGAAGGGGAAGCATTTGGATATCACATCTCATGTTATATTACGGGTCTCACGTTTGTATTAGAAGCATTGAGATATCAAGTCTCATAGTATAGGAAGAGTCTCAGAATTGGAATGGGAAGGAGTTGGATATCACATCTCAAGCTATAGGAAGGGTCTCAGGATTGGAATGGGGAGGACTTGGATATCACATCTCATGCTATAGGAAGGCTCTCAGGTTTGGAAGGGGAAATAGTTGGATATCACATTTCATGTTAGAGGTAGGATCTCAGGTTTGGTATTAGAGGCATTGAGATATCACATCTCATGCTATCAGAAGGGTCTCAGGAATGGAATGGGAAGGAGTTGGATATCACATCTCATGCTAAAGGGAGGGTCTCAGGTTTGGAAGGGGAAGGATTTGGATATCACATCTCATGTTATAGGAAGGATCTCAGGTTTGGTATTAGAAGCATTGAGATATCACATCTCATGCTATCGGAAGGATCTCAGGTTTGGTATTAGAAGCATTGAGATATCACATCTCATGCTATCAGAAGAGTCTCAGGATTGGAATAGGAAGGAGTTGGATATCACATCTCATGCTAAAGGGAGGGTCTCAGGATTGGAAGGGGAAGGATTTGGATATCACATCTCATGTTATCGGAAGGATCTCACGTTTGGTATTAGAAGTATTGAGATATCATATCTCATGCTATAGGAAGGGTCTCAGGATTGGAATGGGAAGGAGTTGGATATCACATCTCATGCTATAGGGAGGGTCTCAGGATTGGAATGGGAAGGACTTAGATATCACATATCATGCTATAGGGAGGGTCTCAGTTTTGATATTAGAAGCATTGAGATATCACATCTCATGCTATAGGAAGTGTCTCAGGATTGGAATGGGAAGGTGCTGGATATCACATCTCATGCTAAAGGAAGGGTCTCAGGTTTGGAACGGGAAGGATTTGGATATCACATCTCAGGTTATAGGAAGGGTCTCAGGTTTGGTATAAGCATTGAGATATCACATCTCTGCTATCGGAAGTGTCTCAGGATTGGAATGGGAAGGAGTTGGACATCCCATCTCATGTTATAGGACGGGTCTCAGGTTTGTTATTAGAATCATTGAGATATCATATTGCATGCTGTAGGAAGGGTCTAAGGGTTGGAATGGGAAGGACTTGGATATCACATCTCATGCTATAGATAGGCTCTTAGGTTTGGAAAGGGAAGGAGTTGGATATCACATTTCATGTTAGAGGAAGGATCTCAGGTTTGGTATTAGAAGCATTGAGATATCACATCTCATGCTATAGGAAGGGTCTCAGGATTGGAATGGGAAGCAGTTGGATATCACATCTCATGCTATAGGAAGGGTCTCAGGTTTGGTATAAGCATTGAGATATCACATCTCATGCTATAGGACGGGTCTCAGGATTGGAATGGAAGGAGTTGGATATCACATCTCATGTTATAGGAAGGATCTCAGGTTTGGTATTAGAAGCATTGAGACATCACATCTCATGCTATAGGAAGGGTCTCAGGGTTGGAATGGGAAGGAGTTGGATATCACATCTCATCCAATAGGAAGGGTCTCAGGTTTGGAATGGGAAGGAATTGGATATCACATCTCATGTTATAGGAAGGATCTCAGGTTTGGTATTAGAAGCATTGAGATATCACATCTCATGCTATAGGAAGGGTCTCAGGATTGGAATGTGAAGGATTTGGATATCACATCTCATGCTAAAGGAAGGGTCTCAGGTTTGGTAGAAGCATTGAGATATCACGTCTCTGCTATCGGAAGGGTCTCAGGATTGGATTGGGAAGGAGTTGGATATCACATCTCATGCCATAGGAAGGGTCTCAGGTTTGGTATAAGCATTGAGATATCACATCTCTGCTATCGGAAGGGTCTCAGGATTGGATTGGGAAGGAGTTGGATATCCCTTCTTATGCTATAGGAAGTGTCTCAGGTTGGAATGGGAAGGAGTTGGATATCACATCTCATGTTATAGGAAGGGTCTCAGGATTGGAATGGGAAGGATTTGGATATCACATCTCTTGCTATAGGAAGGGTCTCAGGATTGGAATGGGTAGGAGTTGGATATTACTTTCTTGCTATAGGAAGGGTCTCATGTTTGGAATGGGAAGGAGTTGGATATCACATATGCTATAGTTAGTGTCTCAGGTTTGGAACGGGAAGGAGTTGGATATCACATCTCATGTTATAGGAAGGGTCTCAGGTTTGGTATAAGCATTGAGATATCACATCTCTGCTATCGGAAGCGGCTCAGGATTGGAATGGGAAGGAGTTGGATATCCCATCTCATGTTATAGGAAGAGTCTCTGGTTTGGTAGAATCATTGAGATAATACATCGCATGCTGTAGGAAGGGTCAAAGGATTGGAATGGGATGGACTTGGATATCACATCTCATGCTATAGGTAGGCTCTCAGGTTTGGTATAAGCATTGAGATATCACATCTCATGCTATAGGAAGGGTCTCAGGATTGGAATGGGAAGGAATTGGATATCACATCTCATGCTATAGGATAACATGTGATGTGATATCCAAATTCTTCCCCTTCCAAACCTGAGACCCTCCCTTTAGCATGAGATGTGATATCCAACTCCTTCCCATTCCAATCCTGAGACCCTTATGATAGCATGAGATGTGATATCTCAATGCCTCTAATACCAAACCTGAGATCCTTCCTATAACATGAGATGTGATATCCAAATCCTTCCCCTTCCAAACCTGAGACCCTCCCTTTAGCATGAGATGTGATATCCAACTCCTTCCCATTCCAATCCTGAGACCCTTCTGATAGCATGAGATGTGATATCTCAATGCCTCTAATACCAAACCTGATATCCTACCTCTAACATGAAATGTGATATCCAACTCCTTCCCTTTCCAAACCCTAGACCCTGCCTATAGCATGAGATGTGATATCCAAGTCCTTCCCATTCCAATCCTGAGACCCTTCCTATAGCATGTGATGTGATATCTCAATGGTTATACCAAACCTGAGACCCTTCCTATGGCATGAGATGTCATATACAACTCCTTCCCATTCCAATCCTGAGACCCTTCCTATAGCATGTGATGTGATATCTCAATGCTTATACCAAACCTGAGACCCTTCCTATAGCTTGAGATGTGATATCCAACTCCTTCCCATTCCAATCCTGAGACCCTTCCTATAGCATGAGATGTGATATCTCAATACTTCTAATACCAAACCTGAGATCCTTCCGATAACATGAGATGTGATATCCAAATCCTTCCCCTTCCAAACCTGAGACCCTCCCTTTAGCATGAGATGTGATATCCAACTCCTTCCCATTCCAATCCTGAGACCCTTCTGATAGCATGAGATGTGATATCTCAATGCTTCTAATACCAAACCTGAGATCCTTCCGATAGCATGAGATGTGATATCTCAATGCTTCTAATACCAAACCTGAGCTCCTTCTTATAACATAAGATGTGATATCCAAATCCTTCCCCTTCCAAACCTGAGACCCTCCCTTTAGCATGAGATGTGATATCCAACTCCTTCCCATTCCAATCCTGAGACCCTTCTGATAGCATGAGATGTGATATCTCAATGCCTCTAATACCAAACCTGAGATCCTACCTCTAACATGAAATGTGATATCCAACTCTTTCCCCTTCCAAACCTGTTCCTTACCCTTCTCATCTACTTGCGATAGTACAGCTCCTATCCCAGTGTCAGAGGCGTCCGTCTGCACGATAAAAGGTCTTTGATAATCAGGGGCCCTGAGGACAGGGGCCTGGCACAAGGAGTCTTTTAAGCCATTGAAGGCCTTCTCACACTCGTCGGTCCAAGTTACCTTCTTGGGTTTCTTCAGAGTTGTGAGGGCAGTCAGAGGGGCAGCTATGGTGCCATAGTCTGCCACAAAATTGCGGTAATACCCCGTGAGTCCTAAGAAGGCTCTCACTTGGGTTTGTGTAGTGGGGGTAGGCCAGTCTTGTACTGCTTGTACTTTACTGGGTAGAGGCTGTATCCTCCCTCCACCTACTTCATGTCCAAGGTAAAACACTGAGCCTTGTCCAATCTGGCATTTACTAGCCTTTATGGTCAAGTGTGCTTTCTGAAGAGCCTGGAGCACAATCCCGAGGTGTTTCACATGGTCAGGTGGCACTGAAAACTGCTATATCGTCCAGATATGCAAGACAGAATTCGTCCAACCCATTCAAAACATGATGCACAAGCCTCTGGAAAGTGGCAGGTGCATTCTTCAACCCGAACGGCATTACCCGGAATTGGTAAAGGCCGTCTGGAGTAGAAAACGCTGTCTTCTCCTTGGCATGTTCTGCTAAAGCTATTTGCCAATAGCCAGCAGTGAGGTCAAACGTGCTGAGGTACTTGGAGGCACCCAAAGTATCCACCAGCTCATCTGTTCGAGGCAAGGGGTGTGCATCTGTCTTGGTGACAGCATTCAGAGCCCTGTAATCCACACAGAACCTCAATTCAGAAGTGCCTGCCTTTGGAACGAAAACCACAGGGCTGGACCAAGGACTACTAGAGGGTTCAATCACCCCAAGGTCTAACATCTTGTTGACCTCGGTCTTAATATAAGACCGTACTTTGTCTGACATCCTGTATCCCCTACTTTTGGTAGGTACACTGTCTCCTGTGTCTATGTTATGTTTGCACCAAGGTGTCAAACCAGGCGACTGTGAAAACAGGGGAAAACTGCCTAAGCAAACTTTTCACCTCAGCCTGCTGATCAGAAGTCAGGTGAGGGGCCACTCGGACACCCTCAAAGGAGCTATCTGAAGGACCGCTTTGGAACAGGTCGGGGAGAGGTTCAGACTCCTCTTCCTCAACATCTGAAGCCAGTAACAGTGCTGCGATTTCGACTCTTGGGACGAAAGCCTTCAGCCTATTCACGTGAAACACTTTTGGAGCCTGTCCAGGCCTTCCAAGGTCCACTAAATAGTTAACCTCACCCAGGGGCTCCACCACTGTGTAAGGGCCTGACCATTTGTCCTGTAAAGCTCAAGGCCTTATGGGATTCATGATCAGGACTTGCTGACCATCTCTAACATGAAATGTGATATCCAACTCCTTCCCTTTCCAAACCTAAGAGCCTATCTATAGCATGAGATGTGATATCCAAGTCCTTCACATTCCAACCCTTAGACCCTTCCTACAGCATGCAATATGATATCTCAATGATTCTAATAACAAACCTGAGACCCGTCCTATAACATGAGATGGGATATCCAACTCCTTCCCATTCCAATCCTGAGACACTTCCGATAGCAGAGATGTGATATCTCAATGCTTATACCAAACCTGAGACCCTTCCTATAACATGAGATGTGATATCCAAATCCTTCTCGTTCCAAACCTGAGACCCTTCCTTTAGCATGAGATGTGATATCCAGCTCCTTCCCATTCCAATCCTGAGACACTTCCGATAGCATGAGATGTGATATCTCAATGCTTCTAATATCAAAACTGAGACCCTCCCTATAGCATGATATGTGATATCTAAGTCCTTCCCATTCCAATCCTGAGACCCTCCCTATATCATGAGATGTGATATCCAACTCCTTCCGATTCCAATCCTGAGACCCTTCCTATAGCATGAGATATGATATCTCAATACTTCTAATACCAAACGTGAGATCCTTCCGATAACATGAGATGTGATATCCAAATCCTTCCCCTTCCAAACCTGAGACCCTCCCTTTAGCATGAAATGTGATATCCAACTCCTTCCTATTCCAATCCTGAGACTCTTCTGATAGCATGAGATGTGATATCTCAATGCTTCTAATACCAAACCTGAGATCCTTCCGATAGCATGAGATGTGATATCTCAATGCTTCTAATACCAAACCTGAGATCCTTCCTATAACATGAGATGTGATATCCAAATCCTTCCCATTCCATTCCTGAGACCCTTCTGATAGCATGAGATGTGATATCTCAATGCCTCTAATACCAAACCTGAGATCCTACCTCTAACATGAAATGAGATATCCAACTCTTTCCCCTTCCAAACCTGAGAGCCTTCCTATAGCATGAGATGTGATATCCAAGTCCTTCCCATTCCAATACTGAGACCCTTCCTATAGCTTGAGATGTGATATCCAACTCCTTCCCATTCCAATTCTGAGACCCTTCCTATAGCATGAGATGTGATATCTCAATGCTTATACCAAACCTGAGAGCCTACCTATAGCATGAGATGTGATATCCAAGTCCATCCCATTCCAATCCTTAGACCCTTCCTACAGCATGCGATGTGAATATCTCAATGATTCTATTACCAAACCAGAGACTCTTCCTATAACATGAGATGGGATATCCAACTCCTTCCCATTCCAATTCTGAGACCCTTCCTATACTATGAGACTTGATATCTCAATGCTTCTAATACCAAACCTGAGACCCGTAATATAACATGAGATGTGATATCCAAATCCTTCCCCTTCCAAACCTTAGACCCGTTCTTTATCATGAGATGTGATATCCAACTCCTTCCCATTCCAATCCTGAGACCCTTCCGATATCATGAGATGTGATATCTCAAAGCTTCTAATATCAAACTTGAGACCCTCCCTATAGCATGAGATGTGATATCCAAGTCCTTCCCATTCCAATCCTGAGACCCTTCCTATAGCATGAGATGTGATATCTCAATGCTTCTAATACCAAACCTGAGACCCTTCCTATAACATGAGATGGGAATATCCAACTCCTTCCCATTCCAATCTTGAGACCCTTCCGATAGCAGAGATGTGATATCTCAATGCTTATACCACACCTGAGATCCTTCCTATAACATGAGATGTGATATCCAACTCCTTCCCATTCCAATCCTGAGACACTTCCTATAGCATGAGATGTGATATCTCACTGCTTATACCAAACCTGAGACCCTTCCCATAGCAGGAGATGTGATATCCAACTCCTTCCCATTCCAATCTTGAGACCCTTCCGATAGCAGAGATGTGATATCTCAATGTTTATACCAAACCTGAGACCCTTCCTACGGCATGAGATGTCATATTCAACTCCTTCCCATTCCAATCCTGAGACCCTTCCTATAGCATGAGATTTGATATCCAACTCCTTCCCATTCCAATCCTGAGACCCTTCCTATAGCATGAGATGTGATGTCTCAATGCTTCTAATACCAAACCTGAGATCCTTCCTATAACATGAGATGTGATATCCAACTCCTTCCATTCCAATCCTGAGACCCTTCCTATAGCATGAGATGTGATATCTCAATGCTTATACCAAGCCTGAGACCCTTCCTATAGCATGAGATGTGATATCCAACTCCTTCCCATTCCAATCCTGAGACGCTTCCTATAGCCTGAGATGTGATATCCAATTCCTTCCCATTCCAATCCTGAGACCCTTCCTATAGCATGAGATGTGATATCTCAATGCTTATACCAAACCTGAGAGCCTACCTATAACATGAGATGTGATATCCAAGTCCATCCCATTCCAATCCTTAGACCCTTCCTACAGCATGCGATGTGATATCTCAATGATTCTAATACCAAACCTGAGACTCTTCCTATAACATGAGATGGGATATCCAACTCCTTCCCATTCCAATCCTGAGCCGCTTCCGATAGCAGAGATGTGATATCTCAATGCTTATACCAAACCTGAGACCCTTCCTATAACATGAGATGTGATATCCAACTCCTTCCCGTTCCAAACCTGAGACACTAACTATAGCATATGTGATATCCAACTCCTTCCCATTCCAAACATGAGACCCTTCCTATAGCAAGAAAGTAATATCCAACTCCTACCCATTCCAATCCTGAGACCCTTCCTATAGCAAGAGATGTGATATCCAAATCCTTCCCATTCCAATCCTGAGACCCTTCCTATAACATGAGATGTGATATCCAACTCCTTCCCATTCCAACCTGAGACACTTCCTATAGCATGAGAAGGGATATCCAACTCCTTCCCAATCCAATCCTGAGACCCTTCCGATAGCAGAGATGTGATATCTCAATGCTTATACCAAACCTGAGACCCTTCCTATGGCATGAGATGTGATATCCAACTCCTTGCCATTCAAATCCTGAGACCCTTCCTATAGCATGAGAAGGGATATCCAACTCCTTCCCAATCCAATCCTGAGACCCTTCCGATAGCAGCGACGTGATATCTCAATGCTTCTACCAAACCTGAGACCCTTCCTTTAGCATGAGATGTGATATCCAAATCCTTCACATTCCAATCCTGAGACCCTTCCTATAGCATGAGATGTGATATCTCAATGCTTCTAATACCAAACCTGAGATCCTTCCTATAACATGAGATGTGATATCCAATTCCTTCCCATTCCAAACCTGAGACCCTTCCTATTGGATGAGATGTGATATCCAACTCCTTCCCATTCCAACCCTGAGACCCTTCCTATAGCATGAGATGTGATGTCTCAATGCTTCTAATACCAAACCTGAGATCCTTCCTATAACATGAGATGTGATATCCAACTCCTTCCATTCCAATCCTGAGACCTGTCCTATAGCATGAGATGTGATATCTCAATGCTTATACCAAACCTGAGACCCTTCCTATAGCATGAGATGTCATATCCAACTGCTTCCCATTCCAATCCTGAGACCCTTCCTATAGCATGAGATGTGATATCTCAATACTTCTAATACCAAACCTGAGATCCTTCCTCTAACATGAAATGTGATATCCAACTCCTTCCCTTTCCAAACCTAAGAGCCTATCTATAGCATGAGATGTGATATCCAAGTCCTTCACATTCCAACCCTTAGACCCTTCCTACAGCATGCGATGTGATATCTCAATGATTCTAATACCAAACCAGAGACTCTTCCTATAACATGAGATGGGATATCCAACTCCTTCCCATTCCAATCCTGAGCCGCTTCCGATAGCAGAGATGTGATATCTCAATGCTTATACCAAACCTGAGACCCTTCCTATAACATGAGATGTGATATCCAACTCCTTCCCGTTCCAAACCTGAGACACTAACTATAGCATATGTGATATCCAACTCCTTCCCATTCCAAACATGAGACCCTTCCTATAGCAAGAAAGTAATATCCAACTCCTACCCATTCCAATCCTGAGACCCTTCCTATAGCAAGAGATGTGATATCCAAATCCTTCCCATTCCAATCCTGAGACCCTTCCTATAACATGAGATGTGATATCCAACTCCTTCCCATTCCAACCTGAGACACTTCCTATAGCATGAGAAGGGATATCCAACTCCTTCCCAATCCAATCCTGAGACCCTTCCGATAGC